>NC_138555.1:37746223-38346223 GCF_964273705.1 Natrix helvetica | reverse complement strand
GAAGCTGGGATTGGAGCTCCTGGATAGAAGGGGGGTGAGTCACAGAGACAAAGAGATTGAGGTGGGGGCCCTTAAACTCCATATCATTTGAACGTTCCTGAAGCTGGGATTGGGGCTGCTGGATAGAAGGGGGGTGAGTCACAGAGACAAAGAGACTGAGGTGGGGGCCCTTAAACTCCATATCATTTGAAGCTTCCTGAAGCTGGGATTGGAGCTGCTGGATAGAAGGGGGGTGAGTCACAGAGACAAAGAGACTGAGGTGGGGGCCCTTAAAATCCGTATCATTTGAACTTTCCTGAAGCTGGGATTGGAGCTGCTGGATAGAAAGGGGGTGAGTCACAGAGACAAAGAGACTGAGGTGGGGGCCCTTAAACTCCATATCATTTGAACCTTCCTGAAGCTGGGATTGGAGCTGCTGGATAGAAAGGGGGTGAGTCACAGACACAAAGAGACTGAGGTGGGAGCCCTTAAACTCCATATCATTTGAAGCTTCCTGAAGCTGGGATTGGAGCTCCTGGATAGAAGGGGGTGAGTCACAGAGACAAAGAGACTGAGGTGGGGGACCTTAAACTCCATATCATTTGAACCTTCCTGAAGCTGGGGTTGGAGCTGCTGTATAGAAGGGGTGTGAGTCACAGAGACAAAGAGGCTGAGGTGGGGGCCCTTAAACTCCATATCATTTGAACCTTCCTGAAGCTGGGATTGGAGCTGCTGGATAGAAGGGGGGTGAGTCACAGAGACAAAGAGACTGAGGTGGGAGCCCTTAAACTCCATATCATTTGAAGCTTCCTGAAGCTGGGATTGGAGCTCCTGGATAGAAGGGGGTGAGTCACAGAGACAAAGAGACTGAGGTGGGGGACCTTAAACTCCATATCATTTGAACCTTCCTGAAGCTGGGGTTGGAGCTGCTGTATAGAAGGGGTGTGAGTCACAGAGACAAAGAGGCTGAGGTGGGGGCCCTTAAACTCCATATCATTTGAACCTTCCTGAAGCTGGGATTGGAGCTGCTGGATAGAAGGGGGGTGAGTCACAGAGGCAAAGAGACTGAGGTGGGGGCCCTTAAACTCCATATCATTTGAACCTTCCTGAAGCTGGGATTGGAGCTGCTGGATAGAAGGGGGGTGAGTCACAGAGACAAAGAGACTGAGGTGGGGGCCCTTAAACTCCATATCATTTGAAGCTTCCTGAAGCTGGGATTGGAGCTGCTGGATAGAAGGGGGGTGAGTCACAGAGACAAAGAAACTGAGGTGGGGGCCCTTAAACTCCATATCATTTGAACGTTCCTGAAGCTGGGATTGGAGCTGCTGGATAGAAGGGGGGTGAGTCACAGAGACAAAGAGACTGAGGTGGGGGCCCTTAAACTCCATATCATTTGAAGCTTCCTGAAGCTGGGATTGGAGCTCCTGGATAGAAGGGGGGTGAGTCACAGAGACAAAGAGACTGATGTGGGGGCCCTTAAACTCCATATCATTTGAACCTTCCTGAAGCTGGGATTGGAGCTGCTGGATAGAAGGGGGGTGAGTCACAGAGACAAAGAGACTGAGGTGGGGGCCCTTGAACTCCATATCATTTGAACCTTCCTGAAGCTGCGATTGGAGCTGTTGGATAGAAGGGGGGTGAGTCACAGAGACAAAGAGACTGAGGTGGGGGCCCTTAAAATCCATATCATTTGAACTTTCCTGAAGCTGGGATTGTCGCTGCTGGATAGAAGGGGGGTGAGTCACAGAGACAAAGAGACTGAGGTGGGGGCCCTTAAACTCCATATCATTTGAACCTTCCTGAAGCTGCGATTGGAGCTTTTGGATAGAAGGGGGGTGAGTCACAGAGACAAAGACACTGAGGTGGGGGCCCTTAAACTCCATATCATTTGAACATTCCTGAAGCTGGGATTGGAGCTGCTGGATAGAAGGGGGGTGAGTCACAGAGAGAAAGAGACTGAGGTGGGGGCCCTTAAACTCCATATCATTTGAACCTTCCTGAAGCTGGGATTGGGGCTGCTGGATAGAAGGGGGGTGAGTCAAAGAGACAAAGAGACTGAGGTGGGGGCCCTTAAAATCCACATCATTTGAACTTTCCTGAAGCTGGGATTGGCGCTCCTGGATAGAAGGGGGGTGAGTCACAGAGACAAAGAGACTGAGGTGGGGGCCCTTAAACTCCATATCATTTGAACTTTCCTGAAGCTGGGGTTGGAGCTGCTGGATAGAAGGGGGGTGAGTCACAGAGACAAAGAGACTGAGGTGGGGGCCCTTGAACTCCATATCATTTGAACGTTCCTGAAGCTGGGGTTGGAGCTGCTGGATAGAAGGGGTTGAGTCACAGAGACAAAGAGACTGAGGTGGAGGCCCTTAAACTCCATATCATTTGAACGTTCCTGAAGCTGGTATTGGAGCTCCTGGATAGAATGGGGGTGAGTCACAGAGACAAAGATACTGAGGTGGGGGCCCTTAAACTCCATATCATTTGAATGTTCCTGAAGCTGGTATTGGAGCTCCTGGATAGAAGGGGGGTGAGTCACAGAGACAAAGAGACTGAGGTGGGGGCCCTTAAACTCCATATCATTTGAAGCTTCCTGAAGCTGGGATTGGAGCTCCTGGATAGAAGGGGGGTGAGTCACAGAGACAAAGAGACTGAGGTGGGGGCCCCTACACTCCATATCATTTGAACGTTCCTGAAGCTGGGATTGGAGCTGCTGGATAGAAGGGGGGTGAGTCACAGAGACAAAGAAACTGAGGTGGGGGCCCTTAAACTCCATATCATTTGAACGTTCCTGAAGCTGGGATTGGAGCTGCTGGATATAAGGGGGGTGAGTCACAGAGACAAAGAGACTGAGGTGGGGGCCCTTAAAATCCATATCATTTGAAATTTCCTGAAGCTGGGATTGGAGCTGCTGGATAGAAGGGGGGTGAGTCACAGAGACAAAGAAACTGAGGTGGGGGCCCTTAAACTCCATATCATTTGAACGTTCCTGAAGCTGGGATTGGAGCTGCTGGATAGAAGGGGGGTGAGTCACAGAGACAAAGAGACTGAGGTGGCGGCCCTTAAACTCTATATCATTTGAAGCTTCCTGAAGCTGGGATTGGAGCTCCTGGATAGAAGGGGGTGAGTCACAGAGACAAAGAGACTGAGGTGGGGGACCTTAAACTCCGTATCATTTGAACCTTCCTGAAGCTGGGGTTGGAGCTGCTGTATAGAAGGGGTGTGAGTCACAGAGACAAAGAGGCTGAGGTGGGGGCCCTTAAACTCCATATCATTTGAACCTTGCTGAAGCTGGGATTGGAGCTGCTGGATAGAAAGGGGGTGAGTCACAGAGACAAAGAGACTGAGGTGGGAGCCCTTAAACTCTATATCATTTGAACGTTCCTGAAGCTGGGATTGGAGCTCCTGGATAGAAGGGGGGTGAGTCACAGAGACAAAGAGACTGAGGTGGGGGCCCTTAAACTCCGTATCATTTGAACTTTCCTGAAGCTGGGATTGGAGCTGCTGGATAGAAAGGGGGTGAGTCACAGAGACAAAGAGACTGAGGTGGGGGCCCTTAAACTCCATATCATTTGAACCTTCCTGAAGCTGGGATTGGAGCTGCTGGATAGAAAGGGGGTGAGTCACAGACACAAAGAGACTGAGGTGGGAGCCCTTAAACTCCATATCATTTGAAGCTTCCTGAAGCTGGGATTGGAGCTCCTGGATAGAAGGGGGTGAGTCACAGAGACAAAGAGACTGAGGTGGGGGACCTTAAATTCCATATCATTTGAACCTTCCTGAAGCTGGGGTTGGAGCTGCTGTATAGAAGGGGGGTGAGTCACAGAGACAAAGAGGCTGAGGTGGGGGCCCTTAAACTCCATATCATTTGAACCTTCCTGAAGCTGGGATTGGAGCTGCTGGATAGAAGGGGGGTGAGTCACAGAGACAAAGAGACTGAGGTGGGAGCCCTTAAACTCCATATCATTTGAAGCTTCCTGAAGCTGGGATTGGAGCTGCTGGATAGAAGGGGGATGAGTCACAGAGACAAAGAGACTGAGGTGGGAGCCCTTAAACTCCATATCATTTGAAGCTTCCTGAAGCTGGGATTGGAGCTCCTGGATAGAAGGGGGTGAGTCACAGAGACAAAGAGACTGAGGTGGGGGACCTTAAACTCCATATCATTTGAACCTTCCTGAAGCTGGGGTTGGAGCTGCTGTATAGAATTGGTGTGAGTCATAGAGACAAAGAGGCTGAGGTGGGGGCCCTTAAACTCCATATCATTTGAACCTTCCTGAAGCTGGGATTGGAGCTGCTGGATAGAAGGGGGGTGAGTCACAGAGGCAAAGAGACTGAGGTGGGGGCCCTTAAACTCCATATCATTTGAAGCTTCCTGAAGCTGGGATTGGAGCTGCTGGATAGAAGGGGGGTGAGTCACAGAGACAAAGAAACTGAGGTGGGGGCCCTTAAACTCCATATCATTTGAACGTTCCTGAAGCTGGGATTGGAGCTGCTGGATAGAAGGGGGGTGAGTCACAGAGACAAAGAGACTGAGGTGGGGGCCCTTAAACTCCATATCATTTGAAGCTTCCTGAAGCTGGGATTGGAGCTCCTGGATAGAAGGGGGGTGAGTCACAGAGACAAGGAGACTGATGTGGGGGCCCTTAAACTCCATATCATTTGAACCTTCCTGAAGCTGGGATTGGAGCTGCTGGATAGAAGGGGGGTGAGTCACAGAGACAAAGAGACTGAGGTGGGGGCCCTTGAACTCCATATCATTTGAACCTTCCTGAAGCTGCGATTGGAGCTGTTGGATAGAAGGGGGGTGAGTCACAGAGACAAAGAGACTGAGGTGGGGGCCCTTAAAATCCATATCATTTGAACTTTCCTGAAGCTGGGATTGTCGCTGCTGGATAGAAGGGGGGTGAGTCACAGAGACAAAGAGACTGAGGTGGGGGCCCTTAAACTCCATATCATTTGAACATTCCTGAAGCTGCGATTGGAGCTGTTGGATAGAAGGGGGGTGAGTCACAGAGACAAAGACACTGAGGTGGGGGCCCTTAAACTCCATATCATTTGAACATTCCTGAAGCTGGGATTGGAGCTGCTGGATAGAAGGGGGGTGAGTCACAGAGAGAAAGAGACTGAGGTGGGGGCCCTTAAACTCCATATCATTTGAACCTTCCTGAAGCTGGGATTGGGGCTGCTGGATAGAAGGGGGGTGAGTCAAAGAGACAAAGAGACTGAGGTGGGGGCCCTTAAAATCCACATCATTTGAACTTTCCTGAAGCTGCGATTGGCGCTCCTGGATAGAAGGGGGGTGAGTCACAGAGACAAAGAGACTGAGGTGGGGGCCCTTAAACTCCATATCATTTGAACTTTCCTGAAGCTGGGGTTGGAGCTGCTGGATAGAAGGGGGGTGAGTCACAGAGACAAAGAGACTGAGGTGGAGACCCTTGAACTCCATATCATTTGAACGTTCCTGAAGCTGGGGTTGGAGCTGCTGGATAGAAGGGGTTGAGTCACAGAGACAAAGAGACTGAGGTGGAGGCCCTTAAACTCCATATCATTTGAACGTTCCTGAAGCTGGTATTGGAGCTCCTGGATAGAATGGGGGTGAGTCACAGAGACAAAGAGACTGAGGTGGGGGCCCTTAAACTCCATATCATTTGAAGCTTCCTGAAGCTGGGATTGGAGCTCCTGGATAGAAGGGGGGTGAGTCACAGAGACAAAGAGACTGAGGTGGGGGCCCCTACACTCCATATCATTTGAACGTTCCTGAAGCTGGGATTGGAGCTGCTGGATAGAAGGGGGGTGAGTCACAGAGACAAAGAAACTGAGGTGGGGGCCCTTAAACTCCATATCATTTGAACGTTCCTGAAGCTGGGATTGGAGCTGCTGGATAGAAGGGGGGTGAGTCACAGAGACAAAGAGACTGAGGTGGGGGCCCTTAAACTCCATATCATTTGAACCTTCCTGAAGCTGGGATTGGAGCTCCTGGATAGAAGGGGGGTGAGTCACAGAGACAAAGAGACAGAGGTGGGGGCCCTTAAACTCCATATCATTTGAACCTTCCTGAAGCTGGGATTGGAGCTGCTGGATAGAAGGGGGGTGAGTCACAGAGACAAAGACACTGAGGTGGGGGCCCTTAAACTCCATATCATTTGAACATTCCTGAAGCTGGGATTGGAGCTGCTGGATAGAAGGGGGGTGAGTCACAGAGACAAAGAGACTGAGGTGGGGGCCCTTAAACTCCATATCATTTGAAGCTTCCTGAATCTGGGATTGGAGCTGCTGGATAGAAGGGGGGTGAGTCATAGAGTCAAAGAGACTGAGGTGAGGGCCCTTAAACTCCATATCATTTGAAGCTTCCTGAAGCTGGGGTTGGAGCTGCTGGACAGAAGGGGGGTGAGTCACAGAGACAAAGAGACTGAGGTGGGGGCCCTTAAACTCCATATCATTTGAACTTTCTTGAACCTGGGGTTGGAGCTGCTGGATAGAAGGGGGGTGAGTCACAGAGACAAAGAGACTGAGGTGGGGGCCTTGAACTCCATATCATTTGAACGTTCCTGAAGCTGGGGTTGGAGCTGCTGGATAGAAGGGGGGTGAGTCACAGAGACAAAGAGACTGAGGTGGGGGCCCTTAAACTCCATATCATTTGAACATTCCTGAAGCTGGGATTGGAGCTGCTGGATAGAAGGGGGGTGAGACACAGAGACAAAGAGACTGAGGTGGGGGCCCTTAAACTCCATATCATTTGAAGCTTCCTGAATCTGGGATTGGAGCTGCTGGATAGAAGGGGGGTGAGTCATAGAGTCAAAGAGACTGAGGTGAGGGCCCTTAAACTCCATATCATTTGAAGCTTCCTGAAGCTGGGGTTGGAGCTGCTGGACAGAAGGGGGGTGAGTCACAGAGACAAAGAGACTGAGGTGGGGGCCCTTAAACTCCATATCATTTGAACTTTCCTGAACCTGGGGTTGGAGCTGCTGGATAGAAGGGGGGTGAGTCACAGAGACAAAGAGACTGAGGTGGGGGCCTTGAACTCCATATCATTTGAACGTTCCTGAAGCTGGGGTTGGAGCTGCTGGATAGAAGGGGGGTGAGTCACAGAGACAAAGAGACTGAGGTGGGGGCCCTTAAACTCCATATCATTTGAACCTTCCTGAAGCTGGGATTGGAGCTCCTGGATAGAAGGGGGGTGAGTCACAGAGACAAAGAGACTGAGGTGGGGGCCCTTAAACTCTATATCATTTAAACCTTCCTGAAGCTGGGATTGGAGCTGCTGGATTGAAGGGGGGTGAGTCATTGAGACAAAGAGACTGAGGTGGGGGCCCTTCAACTCCATATCATTTGAAGCTTCCTGAAGCTGGGATTGGAGCTGCTGGATAGAAGGGGGGTGAGTCACAGAGACAAAGAGACTGAGGTGGGGGCCCTTAAACTCCATATCATTTGAAGCTTCCTGAAGCTGGGATTGGAGCTGCTGGATAGAAGGGGGGTGAGTCATAGAGAAAAAGAGACTGAGGTGGGGGCCCTTAAACTCCATATCATTTGAAGCTTCCTGAAGCTGGGGTTGGAGCTGCTGGACAGAAGGGGGGTGAGTCACAGAGACAAAGAGACTGAGGTGGGGGCCCTTAAACTCCATATCATTTGAAGCTCCCTGAAGCTGGGATTGGAGCTGCTGGATAGAAGGGGGGTGAGTCACAGAGACAAAGAGACTGAGGTGGCGGCCCTTAAACTCCATATCATTTGAACGTTCCTGAAGCTGGGATTGGAGCTCCTGGATAGAAGGGGGGGTGAGTCACAGAGACAAAGAGACTGAGGTGGGGGCCCTTAAACTCCATATCATTTGAAGCTTCCTGAAGCTGGGATTGGAGCTGCTGGATAGAAGGGGGGTGAGTCACAGAGACAAAGAGACTGAGGTGGGGGCCCTTAAACTCCATATCATTTGAAGCTTCCTGAAGCTGGGATTGGAGCTGCTGGATAGAAGGGGGGTGAGTCACAGAGACAAAGAGACTGAGGTGGGGGCCCTTAAACTCCATATCATTTGAACGTTCCTGAACCTGGGATTGGAGCTCCTGGATAGAAGAGGTTGAGTCACAGAGACAAAGAGACAGAGGTGGGGGCCCTTAAACTCCATATCATTTGAACCTTCCTGAAGCTGGGATTGGAGCTGCTGGATAGAAGGGGGGTGAGTCACAGAGACAAAGAGACTGAGGTGGGGGACCTTAAACTCCATATCATTTGAACCTTCCTAAAGCTGTGGTTGGAGCTGCTGTATAGAAGGGGGGTGAGTCACAGAGACAAAGAGGCTGAGGTGGGGGCCCTTAAACTCCATATCATTTGAACCTTCCTGAAGCTGGGATTGGAGCTGCTGGATAGAAGGGGGGTGAGTCACAGAGACAAAGAGACTGAGGTGGGGTTCCTTAAACTCCATATCATTTGAAGCTTCCTGAATCTGGGATTGGAGCTGCTGGATAGAAGGGGGGTGAGTCATAGAGTCAAAGAGACTGAGGTGAGGGCCCTTAAACTCCATATCATTTGAAGCTTCCTGAAGCTGGGGTTGGAGCTGCTGGACAGAAGGGGGGTGAGTCACAGAGACAAAGAGACTGAGGTGGGGGCCCTTAAACTCCATATCATTTGAAGCTTCCTGAAGCTGGGGTTGGAGCTGCTGGACAGAAGGGGGGTGAGTCACAGAGACAAAGAGACTGAGGTGGGGGCCCTTAAACTCCATATCATTTGAAGCTTCCTGAAGCTGGGATTGGAGCTGCTGGATAGAAGGGGGGTGAGTCACAGAGACAAAGAGACTGAGGTGGCGGCCCTTAAACTCCATATCATTTGAACGTTCCTGAAGCTGGGATTGGAGCTGCTGGATAGAAGGGGGGTGAGTCACAGACACAAAGAGACTGAGGTGGGGGCCCTTGAACTCCATATCATTTGAACGTTCCTGAAGCTGGGGTTGGAGCTGCTGGATAGAAGGGGGGTGAGTCACAGAGACAAAGAGACTGAGGTGGGGGCCCTTAAACTCCATATCATTTGAACCTTCCTGAAGCTGGGATTGGAGCTCCTGGATAGACAGGGGGGTGATTCACAGAGACAAAGAGACTGAGGTGGGGGCCCTTAAACTCCATATCATTTGAAGCTTCCTGAAGCTGGGATTGGAGCTGCTGGATAGAAGGGGGGTGAGTCACAGAGACAAAGAGACTGAGGTGGGGGCCCTTAAACTCCATATCATTTGAACGTTCCTGAAGCTGGGATTGGAGCTCCTGGACAGAAGGCGGGTGAGTCACAGAGACAAAGAGACAGAGGTGGGGGCCCTTAAACTCCATATCATTTGAACCTTCCTGAAGCTGGGATTGGAGCTGCTGGATAGAAGGGGGGTGAGTCACAGAGACAAAGAGACTGAGGTGGGGGCCCTTAAATTCCATATCATTTGAAGCTTCCTGAAGCTGGGATTGGAGCTCCTGGATAGAAGTGGGGGGTGAGATAGGGAGACAAAGAGACTGAGGTGGGGGCCCTTAAACTCCATATCATTTGAACGTTCCTGAAGCTGGGATTGGAGCTCCTGGATAGAAGGGGGGTGAGTCACAGAGACAAAGAGACAGAGGTGGGGGCCCTTAAACTCCATATCATTTGAACCTTCCTGAAGCTGGGATTGGAGCTGCTGGATAGAAGGGGGGTGAGTCACAGAGACAAAGACACTGAGGTGGGGGCCCTTAAACTCCATATCATTTGAACCTTCCTGAAGCTGGGATTGGAGCTGCTGGATAGAAGGGGGGTGAGTCACAGAGACAAAGAGACTGAGGTGGGGGCCCTTAAACTCCATATCATTTGAAGCTTCCTGAAGCTGGGATTGGAGCTGCTGGATAGAAGGGGGGTGAGTCATAGAGACAAAGAGACTGAGGTGGGGGCCCTTAAACTCCATATCATTTGAAGCTTCCTGAAGCTGGGATTGGAGCTGCTGGATAGAAGGGGGGTAAGTCATAGAGTCAAAGAGACTGAGGTGACGGCCCTTAAACTCCATATCATTTGAAGCATCCTGAAGCTGGGATTGGAGCTCCTGGATAGAAGGGGGGTGAGTCACAGAGACAAAGAGACAGAGGTGGGGGCCCTTAAACTCCATATCATTTGAACCTTCCTGAAGCTGGGATTGGAGCTGCTGGATAGAAGGGGGGTGAGTCACAGAGACAAAGACACTGAGGTGCGGGCCCTTAAACTCCATATCATTTGAACCTTCCTGAAGCTGGGATTGGAGCTGCTGGATAGAAGGGGGGTGAGTCACAGAGACAAAGAGACTGAGGTGGGGGCCCTTAAACTCCATATCATTTGAAGCTTCCTGAAGCTGGGATTGGAGCTGCTGGATAGAAGGGGGGTGAGTCATAGAGACAAAGAGACTGAGGTGGGGGCCCTTAAACTCCATATCATTTGAAGCTTCCTGAAGCTGGGATTGGAGCTGCTGGATAGAAGGGGGGTAAGTCATAGAGTCAAAGAGACTGAGGTGACGGCCCTTAAACTCCATATCATTTGAAGCTTCCTGAAGCTGGGGTTGGAGCTGCTGGACAGAAGGGGGGTGAGTCACAGAGACAAAGAGACTGAGGTGGCGGCCCTTAAACTCCATATCATTTGAACGTTCCTGAAGCTGGGATTGGAGCTGCTGGATCGAAGGGGGGTGAGTCACAGAGACAAAGAGCCTGAGGTGGCGGCCCTTAAACTCCATATCATTTGAACGTTCCTGAAGCTAGGATTGGAGCTGCTGGATAGAAGGGGGGTGAGTCACAGAGACAAAGAGACTGAGGTGGGGGCCCTTAAACTCCATATCATTTAAACCTTCCTGAAGCTGGGATTGGAGCTGCTGGATAGAAGGGGGGTGAGTCACAGAGACAAAGAGGCTGAGGTGGGGGCCCTTAAACTCCATATCATTTGAACTTTCCTGAAGCTGGGGTTGGAGCTGCTGGATAGAAGCGGGGTGAGTCACAGAGACAAAGAGACTGAGGTGGGAGCCCTTAAACTCCATATCATTTGAACCTTCCTGAAGCTGGGATTGGCGCTCCTGGATAGAAGGGGGGTGAGTCACAGAGACAAAGAGACTGAGGTGGGGTCCCTTAAACTCCATATCATTTGAACTGTCCTGAAGCTGGGATTGGAATTCCTGGACAGAAGGGGGTGAGTCACAGAGACAAAGAGACTGAGGTGGGGGCCCTTAAACTCCATAACATTTGAACCTTCCTGAAGCTGGGATTGGAGCTCCTGGTAGAAGGGGGGTGAGTCACAAAGACAAAGAAACTGAGGTGGGGGCCCTTAAACTCCATATCATTTGAACTTTCCTGAAGCTGGGATTGGAGCTCCTGGATAGAAGGGGGGTGAGTCACAGAGACAAAGAGACTGAGGTGGGGTCCCTTAAACTCCATATCATTTGAACTGTCCTGAAGCTGGGATTGGAATTCCTGGACAGAAGGGGGTGAGTCACAGAGACAAAGAGACTGAGGTGGGGGCCCTTAAACTCCATAACATTTGAACCTTCCTGAAGCTGGGATTGGAGCTGCTGGATAGAAGGGGGTAAGTCACAGAGACAAAGAGACTGAGGTGGGGGCCCTTTAACTCCATATCATTTGAACATTCCTGAAGCTGGGATTGGAGCTCCTGGATAGAAGTGGGGGGTGAGATAGAGAGACAAAGAGACTGAGGTGGGGGCCCTTAAACTCTATATCATTTGAACTTTCCTGAAGCTGGGATTGGAGCTCCTGGTAGAAGGGGGGTGAGTCACAGAGACAAAGAGACTGAGGTGGGGGCCCTTAAACTCTATATCATTTGAATTTTCCTGAAGCTGGGATTGGAGCTCCTGGATAGATGGGGGGTGAGTCACAGAGACAAAGAGACTGAGGTTGGGGTCCTTAAACTCCATATCATTTGAACCTTCCTGAAGCTGGTGTTGGAGCTGCTGGATAGAAGGGCAGTGAGTCACAGAGACAAAGAGACTGAGGTGGGGGCCCTTAAACTCCATATCATTTGAAGCTTCCTGAAGCTGGGATTGGAGCTCCTGGATAGAAGTGGGGGGTGAGATAGGGAGACAAAGAGACTGAGGTGGGGGCCCTTTAACTCCATATCATTTGAAGCTTCCTGAAGCTGGGATTGGAGCTGCTGGATAGAAGGGGGGTGAGTCACAGAGACAAAGAGACTGAGGTGGGGCCCTTAAACTCCATATCATTTCAACTTTCCTGAAGCTGGGATTGGAGCTCCTTGTAGAAGGGGTTGAGTCACAGAGACAAAGAGACTGAGGTGGGGGCCCTTAAACTCCATAACATTTGAAGCTTCCTGAAGCTGGGATTGGAGCTCATGGTAGAAGGGGGGTGAGTCACAGAGACAAAGAGAGTGAGGTGGGGGCCCTTAAACTCTATATCATTTGAACTTTCCTGAAGCTAGGATTGGAGCTCCTGGATAGATGGGGGGTGAGTCATAGAGACAAAGAGACTGAGGTGGGGGCCCTTAAACTCCATATCATTTGAACTTTCCTGAAGCTGGGATTGGAGCTGCTGGATAGAAGGGGGGTGAGTCACAGAAACAAAGAGACTGAGGTGGGGGCCCATAAACTCTATATCATTTGAACTTTCCTGAAGCTGGGATTGGAGCTCCTGGATAGATGGGGGGTGAGTCACAGAGACAAAGAGACTGAGGTGGGGGCCCTTAAACTCCATATCATTTGAACGTTCCTGAAGCTGGGATTCGAGCTCCTGGTAGAAGGGGGCTGAGTCACAGAGACAAAGAGACTGAGGTGGGGGCCCTTAAACTCTATATCATTATAACTTTCCTGAAGCTGGGATTGGAGCTCCTGGATAGATGGGGGGTGAGTCACAGAGACAAAGAGACTGAGGTGGGGGCCCTTAAACTCTATATCATTTGAACTTTCCTGAAGGTGGGATTGGAGCTGCTGCATAGAAGGGGGGTGAGTCACAGAGACAAAGAGACTGAGGTGGGGGCCCTTAAACTCCATATCACTTGAACCTTCCTGAAGCTGGGGTTGGAGCTGCTGGATAGAAGGGCAGTGAGTCACAGAGACAAAGAGAGTGAGGTGGGGGCCCTTAAACTCCATATCATTTGAAGCTTCCTGAAGCTGGGATTGGAGCTGCTGGTTAGAAGGGGGTAAGTCACAGAGACAAAGAGACTGAGGTGGGGGCCCTTTAACTCCATATCATTTCAACTTTCCTGAAGCTGGGATTGGAGCTCCTTGTAGAAGGGGTTGAGTCACAGAGACAAAGAGACTGAGGTGGGGGCCCTTTAACTCCATATCATTTGAACGTTCCTGAAGCTGGGATTGGAGCTCCTGGATAGAAGTGGGGGGTGAGATAGAGAGACAAAGAGACTGAGGTGGAGGCCCTTAAACTCTATATCATTTGAACTTTCCTGAAGCTGGGATTGGAGCTCCTGGTAGAAGGGGGTGAGTCACAGAGACAAAGAGACTGAGGTGGGGGCCCTTAAACTCTATATCATTTGAATTTTCCTGAAGCTGGGATTGGAGCTCCTGGATAGATGGGGGGTGAGTCACAGAGACAAAGAGACTGAGGTGGGGGCCCTTAAACTCCATATCATTTGAACCTTCATGAAGCTGGGATTGGAGCTACTGGATAGAAGGGGGGTGAGTAACAGAGAGAAAGAGATTGAGTTGGGGGCCCTTAAACTCCATATCATTTGAACCTTCCTGAAGTTGGGCTTGGAGCTCCTGGATAGAAGGGGGGTGAGTCACAGAGATAAAGAGACTGAGGTGGGGTCCCTTAAACTCCATATCATTTGAACTTTCCTGAAGCTGGGATTGGAGCTCCTGGATAGAAGGGGGGTGAGTCACAGAGACAAAGAGACTGAGGAGGGGGCCATTAAACTCCATAATATTTGAAGCTTCCTGAAGCTGGGATTGGAGCTGCTGGTTAGAAGGGGGTAAGTCACAGAGACAAAGAGACTGAGGTGGGGGCCCTTTAACTCCATATCATTTGAACGTTCCTGAAGCTGGGATTGGAGCTCCTGGATAGAAGTGGGGGGTGAGATAGAGAGACAAAGAGACTGAGGTGGGGGCCCTTAAACTCTATATCATTTGAACTTTCCTGAAGCTGGGATTGGAGCTCCTGGTAGAAGGGGGGTGAGTCACAGAGACAAAGAGACTGAGGTGGGGGCCCTTAAACTCTATATCATTTGAATTTTCCTGAAGCTGGGATTGGAGCTCCTGGATAGATGGGGGCTGAGTCACAGAGACAAAGAGACTGAGGTGGGGGCCCTTAAACTCCATATCATTTGAACTTTCCTAAAGCTGGGATTGGAGCTCCTGGATAGAAGGGGGGTGAGTCACAGAGACAAAGAGACTGAGGTGGGGGCCCTTAAACTCCATAACATTTGAACCTTCATGAAGCTGGGATTGGAGCTACTGGATAGAAGGGGGGTGAGTAACAGAGAGAAAGAGATTGAGTTGGGGGCCCTTAAACTCCATATCATTTGAACCTTCCTGAAGTTGGGCTTGGAGCTCCTGGATAGAAGGGGGGTGAGTCACAGAGACAAAGAGACTGAGGTGGGGTCCCTTAAACTCCATATCATTTGAAGCTTCCTGAAGCTGGGGTTGGAGCTGCTGGATAGAAGGGCAGTGAGTCACAGAGACAAAGAGAGTGAGGAGGGGGCCCTTAAACTCCATATCATTTGAAGCTTCTTGAAGCTGGGATTGGAGCTCCTGGATAGAAGTGGGGGGTGAGATAGGGAGACAAAGAGACTGAGGTGGGGGCCCTTTTACTCCATATCATTTGAAGCTTCCTGAAGCTGGGATTGGAGCTCCTGGTAGAAGGGGGGTGAGTCACAGAGACAAAGAGACTGAGGTGGGGGCCCTTAAACTCTATATCATTTGAATTTTCCTGAAGCTGGGATTGGAGCTCCTGGATAGATGGGGGGTGAGTCACAGACACAAAGAGATTGAGTTGGGGGCCCTTTAACTCCATATCATTTGAACCTTCCTGAAGCTGGGCTTGGAGGTGCTGGATAGAAGGGGGGTGAGTAACAAGGACAAAGAGACTTAGTTGGGGGCCCTTAAACTCCATATCATTTGAACCTTCCTGAAACTGGGCTTGGAGCTCCTGGATAGAAGGGGGGTGAGTCACAGAGACAAAGAGACTGAGATGGGGGCCCTTAAACTCCATAACATTTGAACCTTCATGAAGCTGGGATTGGAGCTCCTGGATAGAAGGGGGGTGAGTCACAGAGACAAAGAGACTGAGGTGGGGGCCCTTAAACTCCATAACATTTGAACCTTCATGAAGCTGGGATTGGAGCTACTGGATAGAAGGGGGGTGAGTAACAGAGAGAAAGAGATTGAGTTGGGGGCCCTTAAACTCCATATCATTTGAACCTTCCTGAAGTTGGGCTTGGAGCTCCTGGATAGAAGGGGGGTGAGTCACAGAGACAAAGAGACTGAGGTGGGGTCCCTTAAACTCCATATCATTTGAACTTTCCTGAAGCTGGGATTGGAGCTCCTGGATAGAAGGGGGGTGAGTCACAGAGACAAAGAGACTGAGGAGGGGGCCCTTAAACTCTATATCATTTGAACTTTCCTGAAGCTGGGATTGGAGCTCCTGGATAGATGGGGGGTGAGTCACAGAGACAAAGAGACTGAGGTGGGGGCCCTTAAACTCTATATCATTTGAACATTCCTGAAGCTGGGATTGGAGCTCCTGGATAGATGGGGGGGGGGTGAGTCACAGAGACAAAGAGACTGAGGTGGGGGCCCTTAAACTCCATATCATTTGAACTTTCCTGAAGCTGGGATTGGATCTCCTGGATAGAAGGGGGGTGAGTCACAGAGACAAAGAGACTGAGGTGGGGGCCCTTAAACTCCATAACATTTGAACCTTCCTGAAGCTGGGATTGGAGCTCCTGGTAGAAGGGGGGTGAGTCACAGAGACAAAGAGACTGAGGTGGGGGCCCTTAAACTCCATAACATTTGAACCTTCCTGAAGCTGGGATTGGAGCTCCTGGTAGAAGGGGGGTGAGTCACAGAGACAAAGAGATTGAGTTGGGGGCCCTTAAACTCCATAACATTTGAACCTTCATGAAGCTGGGATTGGAGCTACTGGATAGAAGGGGGGTGAGTAACAGAGAGAAAGAGATTGAGTTGGGGGCCCTTAAACTCCATATCATTTGAACCTTCCTGAAGTTGGGCTTGGAGCTCCTGGATAGAAGGGGGGTGAGTCACAGAGACAAAGAGACTGAGGTGGGGGCCCTTAAACTCCATATCATTTGAACTTTCCTGAAGCTGGGATTGGAGCTCCTGGATAGAAGGGGGGTGAGTCACAGAGACAAAGAGACTGAGGTGGGGGCCCTTAAACTCCATAACATTTGAACCTTCATGAAGCTGGGATTGGAGCTACTGGATAGAAGGGGGGTGAGTAACAGAGAGAAAGAGATTGAGTTGGGGGCCCTTAAACTCCATATCATTTGAACCTTCCTGAAGTTGGGCTTGGAGCTCCTGGATAGAAGGGAGGTGAGTCACAGAGACAAAGAGACTGAGGTGGGGTCCCTTAAACTCCATATCATTTGAACTTTCCTGAAGCTGGGATTGGAGCTCCTGGATAGAAGGGAGGTGAGTCACAGAGACAAAGAGACTGAGGTGGGGTCCCTTAAACTCCATATCATTTGAACTTTCCTGAAGCTGGGATTGGAGCTCCTGGATAGAAGGGGGGTGAGTCACAGAGACAAAGAGACTGAGGAGGGGGCCCTTAAACTCTATATCATTTGAACTTTCCTGAAGCTGGGATTGGAGCTCCTGGATAGATGGGGGGTGAGTCACAGAGACAAAGAGACTGAGGTGGGGGCCCTTAAACTCTATATCATTTGAACATTCCTGAAGCTGGGATTGGAGCTCCTGGATAGATGGGGGGGGTGTGAGTCACAGAGACAAAGAGACTGAGGTGGGGGCCCTTAAACTCCATATCATTTGAACTTTCCTGAAGCTGGGATTGGATCTCCTGGATAGAAGGCGGGTGAGTCACAGAGACAAAGAGACTGAGGTGGGGGCCCTTAAACTCCATATCATTTGAACTTTCCTAAAGCTGGGATTTGAGCTCCTGGATAGAAGGGGTTGAGTCACAGAGACAAAGAGACTGAGGTGGGGGCCCTTAAACTCCATAACATTTGAACCTTCCTGAAGCTGGGATTGGAGCTCCTGGTAGAAGGGGGGTGAGTCACAGAGACAAAGAGACTGAGGTGGGGGCCCTTAAACTCCATAACATTTGAACCTTCCTGAAGCTGGGATTGGAGCTCCTGGTAGAAGGGGGGTGAGTCACAGAGACAAAGAGATTGAGTTGGGGGCCCTTAAACTCCATAACATTTGAACCTTCATGAAGCTGGGATTGGAGCTACTGGATAGAAGGGGGGTGAGTAACAGAGAGAAAGAGATTGAGTTGGGGGCCCTTAAACTCCATATCATTTGAACCTTCCTGAAGTTGGGCTTGGAGCTCCTGGATAGAAGGGGGGTGAGTCACAGAGACAAAGAGACTGAGGTGGGGGCCCTTAAACTCCATAACATTTGAACCTTCCTGAAGCTGGGATTGGAGCTCCTGGTAGAAGGGGGGTGAGTCACAGAGACAAAGAGATTGAGTTGGGGGCCCTTAAACTCCATAACATTTGAACCTTCATGAAGCTGGGATTGGAGCTACTGGATAGAAGGGGGGTGAGTAACAGAGAGAAAGAGATTGAGTTGGGGGCCCTTAAACTCCATATCATTTGAACCTTCCTGAAGTTGGGCTTGGAGCTCCTGGATAGAAGGGGGGTGAGTCACAGAGACAAAGAGACTGAGGTGGGGGCCCTTAAACTCCATATCATTTGAACTTTCCTGAAGCTGGGATTGGAGCTCCTGGATAGAAGGGGGGTGAGTCACAGAGACAAAGAGACTGAGGTGGGGGCCCTTAAACTCTATATCATTTGAACTTTCCTGAAGCTGGGATTGGATCTCCTGGATAGAAGGGGGGTGAGTCACAGAGACAAAGAGACTGAGGTGGGGGCCCTTAAACTCCATATCATTTGAACTTTCCTAAAGCTGGGATTTGAGCTCCTGGATAGAAGGGGGGTGAGTCACAGAGACAAAGAGACTGAGGTGGGGGCCCTTAAACTCCATAACATTTGAACCTTCCTGAAGCTGGGATTGGAGCTCCTGGTAGAAGGGGGGTGAGTCACAGAGACAAAGAGACTGAGGTGGGGGCCCTTAAACTCCATAACATTTGAACCCTCCTGAAGCTGGGATTGGAGCTCCTGGATAGAAGGGGGGTGAGTCACAGAGACAAAGAAACTGAGTTGGGGGCCCTTAAACTCCATATCATTTGAACTTTCCTGAAGCTGGGATTGGACCTCCTGGATAGAAGTGGGGTGAGTCACAGAGACAAAGAGACTGAGGTGGGGTCCCTTAAACTCCATATCATTTGAACTTTCCTAAAGCTGGGATTGGAGCTCCTGGATAGAAGGGGGGTGAGTCACAGAGACAAAGAGACTGAGGTGGGGGCCCTTAAACTCCATAACATTTAAACCTTCTTGAAGCTGGGATTGGAGCTACTGGATAGAAGGGGGGTGAGTAACAGAGAGAAAGAGATTGAGTTGGGGGCCCTTAAACTCCATATCATTTGAACCTTCCTGAAGTTGGGCTTGGAGCTCCTGGATAGAAGGGGGGTGAGTCACAGAGACAAAGAGACTGAGGTGGGGTCCCTTAAACTCCATATCATTTGAACTTTCCTGAAGCTGGGATTGGAGCTCCTGGATAGAAGGGGGGTGAGTCACAGAGACAAAGAGACTGAGGAGGGGGCCCTTAAACTCTATATCATTTGAACTTTCCTGAAGCTGGGATTGGAGCTCCTGGATAGATGGGGGGTGAGTCACAGAGACAAAGAGACTGAGGTGGGGGCCCTTAAACTCTATATCATTTGAACATTCCTGAAGCTGGGATTGGAGCTCCTGGATAGATGGGGGGGTGAGTCACAGAGACAAAGAGACTGAGGTGGGGGCCCTTAAACTCCATATCATTTGAACTTTCCTGAAGCTGGGATTGGATCTCCTGGATAGAAGGGGGGTGAGTCACAGAGACAAAGAGACTGAGGTGGGGGCCCTTAAACTCCATATCATTTGAACTTTCCTAAAGCTGGGATTTGAGCTCCTGGATAGAAGGGGGGTGAGTCACAGAGACAAAGAGACTGAGGTGGGGGCCCTTAAACTCCATAACATTTGAACCTTCCTGAAGCTGGGATTGGAGCTCCTGGTAGAAGGGGGGTGAGTCACAGAGACAAAGAGACTGAGGTGGGGGCCCTTAAACTCCATAACATTTGAACCTTCCTGAAGCTGGGATTGGAGCTCCTGGTAGAAGGGGGGTGAGTCACAGAGACAAAGAGATTGAGTTGGGGGCCCTTAAACTCCATAACATTTGAACCTTCATGAAGCTGGGATTGGAGCTACTGGATAGAAGGGGGGTGAGTAACAGAGAGAAAGAGATTGAGTTGGGGGCCCTTAAACTCCATATCATTTGAACCTTCCTGAAGTTGGGCTTGGAGCTCCTGGATAGAAGGGGGGTGAGTCACAGAGACAAAGAGACTGAGGTGGGGGCCCTTAAACTCCATATCATTTGAACTTTCCTGAAGCTGGGATTGGAGCTCCTGGATAGAAGGGGGGTGAGTCACAGAGACAAAGAGACTGAGGTGGGGGCCCTTAAACTCTATATCATTTGAACTTTCCTGAAGCTGGGATTGGAGCTCCTGGATAGATGGGGGGTGAGTCACAGAGACAAAGAGACTGAGGTGGGGGCCCTTAAACTCTATATCATTTGAACTTTCCTGAAGCTGGGATTGGAGCTCCTGGATAGATGGGGGGGTGAGTCACAGAGACAAAGAGACTGAGGTGGGGGCCCTTAAACTCCATATCATTTGAACTTTCCTGAAGCTGGGATTGGATCTCCTGGATAGAAGGGGGGTGAGTCACAGAGACAAAGAGACTGAGGTGGGGGCCCTTAAACTCCATATCATTTGAACTTTCCTAAAGCTGGGATTTGAGCTCCTGGATAGAAGGGGGGTGAGTCACAGAGACAAAGAGACTGAGGTGGGGGCCCTTAAACTCCATAACATTTGAACCTTCCTGAAGCTGGGATTGGAGCTCCTGGTAGAAGGGGGGTGAGTCACAGAGACAAAGAGACTGAGGTGGGGGCCCTTAAACTCCATAACATTTGAACCTTCCTGAAGCTGGGATTGGAGCTCCTGGATAGAAGGGGGGTGAGTCACAGAGACAAAGAAACTGAGTTGGGGGCCCTTAAACTCCATATCATTTGAACTTTCCTGAAGCTGGGATTGGACCTCCTGGATAGAAGTGGGGTGAGTCACAGAGACAAAGAGACTGAGGTGGGGTCCCTTAAACTCCATATCATTTGAACTTTCCTGAAGCTGGGATTGGAATTCCTGGACAGAAGGGGGTGAGTCACAGAGACAAAGAGACTGAGGTGGGGGCCCTTAAACTCCATAACATTTGAACCTTCCTGAAGCTGGGATTGGAGCTCCTGGTAGAAGGGGGGTGAGTCACAGAGACAAAGAGACTGAGGTGGGGGCCCTTAAACTCTATATCATTTGAACTTTCCTGAAGCTGGGATTGGAGCTCCTGGATAGAAGGGGGGTGAGTCACAGAGACAAAGAGACTGAGGTGGGGGCCCTTAAACTCCATAACATTTGAACTTTCATGAAGCTGGGATTGGAGCTCCTGGATAGAAGGGGGGTGAGTCACAGAGACAAAGAGACTGAGGTGGGGGCCCTTAAACTCCATAACATTTGAACCTTCATGAAGCTGGGATTGGAGCTACTGGATAGAAGGGGGGTGAGTAACAGAGAGAAAGAGATTGAGTTGGGGGCCCTTAAACTCCATATCATTTGAACCTTCCGAAGTTGGGCTTGGAGCTCCTGGATAGAAGGGGGGTGAGTCACAGAGACAAAGAGACTGAGGTGGGGGCCCTTAAACTCCATATCATTTGAACTTTCCTGAAGCTGGGATTGGAGCTCCTGGATAGAAGGGGGGTGAGTCACAGAGACAAAGAGACTGCGGTGGGGGCCCTTAAACTCTATATCATTTGAACTTTCCTGAAGCTGGGATTGGAGCTCCTGGATAGATGGGGGGTGAGTCACAGAGACAAAGAGACTGAGGTGGGGGCCCTTAAACTCTATATCATTTGAACTTTCCTGAAGCTGGGATTGGAGCTCCTGGATAGATGGGGGGGTGAGTCACAGAGACAAAGAGACTGAGGTGGGGGCCCTTAAACTCCATAACATTTGAACCTTCCTGAAGCTGGGATTGGAGCTCCTGGTAGAAGGGGGGTGAGTCACAGAGACAAAGAGACTGAGGTGGGGGCCCTTAAACTCCATAACATTTGAACCTTCCTGAAGCTGGGATTGGAGCTCCTGGATAGAAGGGGGGTGAGTCACAGAGACAAAAAAACTGAGTTGGGGGCCCTTAAACTCCATATCATTTGAACTTTCCTGAAGCTGGGATTGGACCTCCTGGATAGAAGTGGGGTGAGTCACAGAGACAAAGAGACTGAGGTGGGGTCCCTTAAACTCCATATCATTTGAACTTTCCTGAAGCTGGGATTGGAATTCCTGGACAGAAGGGGGTGAGTCACAGAGACAAAGAGACTGAGGTGGGGGCCCTTAAACTCCATAACATTTGAACCTTCCTGAAGCTGGGATTGGAGCTCCTGGTAGAAGGGGGGTGAGTCACAGAGACAAAGAGACTGAGGTGGGGGCCCTTAAACTCCATAACATTTGAACCTTCCTGAAGCTGGGATTGGAGCTCCTGGATAGAAGGGGGGTGAGTCACAGAGACAAAAAAACTGAGTTGGGGGCCCTTAAACTCCATATCATTTGAACTTTCCTGAAGCTGGGATTGGACCTCCTGGATAGAAGTGGGGTGAGTCACAGAGACAAAGAGACTGAGGTGGGGTCCCTTAAACTCCATATCATTTGAACTTTCCTGAAGCTGGGATTGGAATTCCTGGACAGAAGGGGGTGAGTCACAGAGACAAAGAGACTGAGGTGGGGGCCCTTAAACTCCATAACATTTGAACCTTCCTGAAGCTGGGATTGGAGCTCCTGGTAGAAGGGGGGTGAGTCACAGAGACAAAGAAACTGAGGTGGGGGCCCTTAAACTCCATATCATTTGAACTTTCCTGAAGCTGGGATTGGAGCTCCTGGTAGAAGGGGGGTGAGTCACAGAGACAAAGAGACTGAGGTGGGGGCCCTTAAACTCCATAACATTTGAACCTTCCTGAAGCTGGGATTGGAGCTCCTGGTAGAAGGGGGGTGAGTCACAGAGACAAAGAGACTGAGGTGGGGGCCCTTAAACTCCATAACATTTGAACCTTCATGAAGCTGGGATTGGAGCTACTGGATAGAAGGGGGGTGAGTAACAGAGAGAAAGAGATTGAGTTGGGGGCCCTTAAACTCCATATCATTTGAACCTTCCGAAGTTGGGCTTGGAGCTCCTGGATAGAAGGGGGGTGAGTCACAGAGACAAAGAGACTGAGGTGGGGGCCCTTAAACTCCATATCATTTGAACTTTCCTGAAGCTGGGATTGGAGCTCCTGGATAGAAGGGGGGTGAGTCACAGAGACAAAGAGACTGCGGTGGGGGCCCTTAAACTCTATATCATTTGAACTTTCCTGAAGCTGGGATTGGAGCTCCTGGATAGATGGGGGGTGAGTCACAGAGACAAAGAGACTGAGGTGGGGGCCCTTAAACTCTATATCATTTGAACTTTCCTGAAGCTGGGATTGGAGCTCCTGGATAGATGGGGGGGTGAGTCACAGAGACAAAGAGACTGAGGTGGGGGCCCTTAAACTCCATATCATTTGAACTTTCCTAAAGCTGGGATTGGATCTCCTGGATAGAAGGGGGGTGAGTCACAGAGACAAAGAGACTGAGGTGGGGGCCCTTAAACTCCATATCATTTGAACTTTCCTAAAGCTGGGATTTGAGCTCCTGGATAGAAGGGGGATGAGTCACAGAGACAAAGAGACTGAGGTGGGGGCCCTTAAACTCCATAACATTTGAACCTTCCTGAAGCTGGGATTGGAGCTCCTGGTAGAAGGGGGGTGAGTCACAGAGACAAAGAGACTGAGGTGGGGGCCCTTAAACTCCATAACATTTGAACCTTCCTGAAGCTGGGATTGGAGCTCCTGGATAGAAGGGGGGTGAGTCACAGAGACAAAAAAACTGAGTTGGGGGCCCTTAAACTCCATATCATTTGAACTTTCCTGAAGCTGGGATTGGACCTCCTGGATAGAAGTGGGGTGAGTCACAGAGACAAAGAGACTGAGGTGGGGTCCCTTAAACTCCATATCATTTGAACTTTCCTGAAGCTGGGATTGGAATTTCTGGACAGAAGGGGGTGAGTCACAGAGACAAAGAAACTGAGGTGGGGGCCCTTAAACTCCATAACATTTGAACCTTCCTGAAGCTGGGATTGGAGCTCCTGGTAGAAGGGGGGTGAGTCACAGAGACAAAGAAACTGAGGTGGGGGCCCTTAAACTCCATATCATTTGAACTTTCCTGAAGCTGGGATTGGAGCTCCTGGTAGAAGGGGGGTGAGTCACAGAGACAAAGAGACTGAGGTGGGGGCCCTTAAACTCCATAACATTTGAACCTTCCTGAAGCTGGGATTGGAGCTCCTGGTAGAAGGGGGGTGAGTCACAGAGACAAAGAGATTGAGTTGGGGGCCCTTAAACTCCATAACATTTGAACCTTCATGAAGCTGGGATTGGAGCTACTGGATAGAAGGGGGGTGAGTAACAGAGAGAAAGAGATTGAGTTGGGGGCCCTTAAACTCCATATCATTTGAACCTTCCTGAAGTTGGGCTTGGAGCTCCTGGATAGAAGGGGGGTGAGTCACAGAGACAAAGAGACTGAGGTGGGGGCCCTTAAACTCCATATCATTTGAACTTTCCTGAAGCTGGGATTGGAGCTCCTGGATAGATGGGGGGGTGAGTCACAGAGACAAAGAGACTGAGGTGGGGGCCCTTAAACTCCATATCATTTGAACTTTCCTGAAGCTGGGATTGGATCTCCTGGATAGAAGGGGGGTGAGTCACAGAGACAAAGAGACTGAGGTGGGGGCCCTTAAACTCCATATCATTTGAACTTCCCTAAAGCTGGGATTTGAGCTCCTGGATAGAAGGGGGGTGAGTAACAGAGACAAAGAGACTGAGGTGGGGGCCCTTAAACTCCATAACATTTGAACCTTCCTGAAGCTGGGATTGGAGCTCCTGGTAGAAGGGGGGTGAGTCACAGAGACAAAGAGACTGAGGTGGGGGCCCTTAAACTACATAACATTTGAACCTTCCTGAAGCTGGGATTGGAGCTCCTGGATAGAAGGGGGGTGAGTCACAGAGACAAAGAAACTGAGTTGGGGGCCCTTAAACTCCATATCATTTGAACTTTCCTGAAGCTGGGATTGGACCTCCTGGATAGAAGTGGGGTGAGTCACAGAGACAAAGAGACTGAGGTGGGGTCCCTTAAACTCCATATCATTTGAACTTTCCTGAAGGTGGGATTGGAATTCCTGGACAGAAGGGGGTGAGTCACAGAGACAAAGAGACTGAGGTGGGGGCCCTTAAACTCCATAACATTTGAACCTTCCTGAAGCTTGGATTGGAGCTCCTGGTAGAAGGGGGGTGAGTCACAGAGACAAAGAGACTGAGGTGGGGGCCCATAAACTCTATATCATTTGAACTTTCCTGAAGCTGGGATTGGAGCTCCTGGATAGAAGGGGGGTGAGTCACAGAGACAAAGAGACTGAGGTGGGGGCCCTTAAACTCCATAACATTTGAACCTTCATGAAGCTGGGATTGGAGCTCCTGGATAGAAGGGGGGTGAGTCACAGAGACAAAGAGACTGAGGTGGGGGCCCTTAAACTCCATAACATTTGAACCTTCATGAAGCTGGGATTGGAGCTACTGGATAGAAGGGGGGTGAGTAACAGAGAGAAAGAGATTGAGTTGGGGGCCCTTAAATTCCATATCATTTCAACCTTCCGAAGTTGGGCTTGGAGCTCCTGGATAGAAGGGGGGTGAGTCACAGAGACAAAGAGACTGAGGTGGGGGCCCTTAAACTCCATATCATTTGAACTTTCCTGAAGCTGGGATTGGAGCTCCTGGATAGAAGGGGGGTGAGTCACAGAGACAAAGAGACTGCGGTGGGGGCCCTTAAACTCTATATCATTTGAACTTTCCTGAAGCTGGGATTGGAGCTCCTGGATAGATGGGGGGTGAGTCACAGAGACAAAGAGACTGAGGTGGGGGCCCTTAAACTCTATATCATTTGAACTTTCCTGAAGCTGGGATTGGAGCTCCTGGATAGATGGGGGGGGGGGGTGAGTCACAGAGACAAAGAGACTGAGGTGGGGGCCCTTAAACTCCATATCATTTGAACTTTCCTAAAGCTGGGATTTGAGCTCCTGGATAGAAGGGGGATGAGTCACAGAGACAAAGAGACTGAGGTGGGGGCCCTTAAACTCCATAACATTTGAACCTTCCTGAAGCTGGGATTGGAGCTCCTGGTAGAAGGGGGGTGAGTCACAGAGACAAAGAGACTGAGGTGAGGGCCCTTAAACTCCATAACATTTGAACCTTCCTGAAGCTGGGATTGGAGCTCCTGGTAGAAGGGGGGTGAGTCACAGAGACAAAGAGACTGAGGTGGGGGCCCTTAAACTCTATATCATTTGAATTTTCCTGAAGCTGGGATTGGAGCTCCTGGATAGATGGGGGGTGAGTCACAGAGACAAAGAGACTGAGGTGGGGGCCCTTAAACTCCATATCATTTGAAGCTTCCTGAAGCTGGGATTGGAGCTCCTGGATAGAAGTGGGGGGTGAGATAGGGAGACAAAGAGACTGAGGTGGGGGCCCTTTAACTCCATATCATTTGAAGCTTCCTGAAGCTGGGATTGGAGCTGCTGGATAGAAAGGGGGTGAGTCACAGAGACAAAGAGACTGAGGTGGGGCCCTAAAACTCCATATCATTTCAACTTTCCTGAAGCTGGGATTGGAGCTCCTTGTAGAAGGGGTTGAGTCACAGAGACAAAGAGACTGAGGTGGGGGCCCTTAAACTCCATAACATTTGAAGCTTCCTGAAGCTGGGATTGGAGCTCCTGGTAGAAGGGGGGTGAGTCACAGAGACAAAGAGACTGAGGTGGGGTCCCTTAAACTCCATAACATTTGAACCTTCCTGAAGCTGGGATTGGAGCTCCTGGATAGATGGGGGGTGAGTCACAGAGACAAAGAGACTGAGGTGGGGGCCCTTAAACTCCATATCATTTGAACGTTCCTGAAGCTGGGATTCGAGCTCCTGGTAGAAGGGGGGTGAGTCACAGAGACAAAGAGACTGAGGTGGGGGCCCTTAAACTCTATATCATTATAACTTTCCTGAAGCTGGGATTGGAGCTCCTGGATAGATGGGGGGTGAGTCACAGAGACAAAGAGACTGAGGTGGGGGCCCTTAAACTCTATATCATTTGAACTTTCCTGAAGCTGGGATTGGAGCTGCTGCATAGAAGGGGGGTGAGTCACAGAGACAAAGAGACTGAGGTGGGGGCCCTTAAACTCCATAACATTTGAACCTTCCTGAAGCTGGGATTGGAGCTCCTGGTAGAAGGGGGGTGAGTCACAGAGACAAAGAGACTGAGGTGGGGGCCCTTAAACTCCATATTATTTGAACTTTCCTAAAGCTGGGATTGGATCTCCTGGATAGAAGGGGGGTGAGTCACAGAGACAAAGAGACTGAGGTGGGGGCCCTTAAACTCCATATCATTTGAACTTTCCTAAAGCTGGGATTTGAGCTCCTGGATAGAAGGGGGATGAGTCACAGAGACAAAGAGACTGAGGTGGGGGCCCTTAAACTCCATAACATTTGAACCTTCCTGAAGCTGGGATTGGAGCTCCTGGTAGAAGGGGGGTGAGTCACAGAGACAAAGAGACTGAGGTGAGGGCCCTTAAACTCCATAACATTTGAACCTTCCTGAAGCTGGGATTGGAGCTCCTGGTAGAAGGGGGGTGAGTCACAGAGACAAAGAGACTGAGGTGGGGGCCCTTAAACTCTATATCATTTGAATTTTCCTGAAGCTGGGATTGGAGCTCCTGGATAGATGGGGGGTGAGTCACAGAGACAAAGAGACTGAGGTGGGGGCCCTTAAACTCCATATCATTTGAAGCTTCCTGAAGCTGGGATTGGAGCTCCTGGATAGAAGTGGGGGGTGAGATAGGGAGACAAAGAGACTGAGGTGGGGGCCCTTTAACTCCATATCATTTGAAGCTTCCTGAAGCTGGGATTGGAGCTGCTGGATAGAAAGGGGGTGAGTCACAGAGACAAAGAGACTGAGGTGGGGCCCTTAAACTCCATATCATTTCAACTTTCCTGAAGCTGGGATTGGAGCTCCTTGTAGAAGGGGTTGAGTCACAGAGACAAAGAGACTGAGGTGGGGGCCCTTAAACTCCATAACATTTGAAGCTTCCTGAAGCTGGGATTGGAGCTCCTGGTAGAAGGGGGGTGAGTCACAGAGACAAAGAGACTGAGGTGGGGTCCCTTAAACTCCATAACATTTGAACCTTCCTGAAGCTGGGATTGGAGCTCCTGGATAGATGGGGGGTGAGTCACAGAGACAAAGAGACTGAGGTGGGGGCCCTTAAACTCCATATCATTTGAACGTTCCTGAAGCTGGGATTCGAGCTCCTGGTAGAAGGGGGGTGAGTCACAGAGACAAAGAGACTGAGGTGGGGGCCCTTAAACTCTATATCATTATAACTTTCCTGAAGCTGGGATTGGAGCTCCTGGATAGATGGGGGGTGAGTCACAGAGACAAAGAGACTGAGGTGGGGGCCCTTAAACTCCATATCACTTGAACCTTCCTGAAGCTGGGGTTGGAGCTGCTGGATAGAAGGGCAGTGAGTCACAGAGACAAAGAGAGTGAGGTGGGGGCCCTTAAACTCCATATCATTTGAAGCTTCCGGAAGCTGGGATTGGAGCTCCTGGATAGAAGTGGGGGGTGAGATAGGGAGACAAAGAGACTGAGGTGGGGGCCCTTTTACTCCATATCATTTGAAGCTTCCTGAAGCTGGGATTGGAGCTGCTGGATAGAAGGGGGGTGAGTCACAAAGACAAAGAGACTGAGGTGGGGACCTTAAACTCCATATCATTTCAACTTTCCTGAAGCTGGGATTGGAGCTCCTTGTAGAAGGGGTTGAGTCACAGAGACAAAGAGACTGAGGTGGGGGCCCTTAAACTCCATAACATTTGAAGCTTCCTGAAGCTGGGATTGGAGCTGCTGGTTAGAAGGGGGTAAGTCACAGAGACAAAGAGACTGAGGTGGGGGCCCTTTAACTCCATATCATTTGAACGTTCGTGAAGCTGGGATTGGAGCTCCTGGATAGAAGTGGGGGGTGAGATAGAGAGACAAAGAGACTGAGGTGGGGGCCCTTAAACTCTATATCATTTGAACTTTCCTGAAGCTGGGATTGGAGCTCCTGGTAGAAGGGGGGTGAGTCACAGAGACAAAGAGACTGAGGTGGGGGCCCTTAAACTCTATATCATTTGAATTTTCCTGAAGCTGGGATTGGAGCTCCTGGATAGATGGGGGGTGAGTCACAGACACAAAGAGATTGAGTTGGGGGCCCTTTAACTCCATATCATTTGAACCTTCCTGAAGCTGGGCTTGGAGCTCCTGGATAGAAGGGGGGTGAGTCACAGAAACAAAGAGACTGAGGTGGGGGCCCATAAACTCTGTATCATTTGAACTTTCCTGAAGCTGGGATTGGAGCTCCTGGATAGATGTGGGGTGAGTCACAGAGACAAAGAGACTGAGGTGGGGGCCCTTAAACTCCATATCATTTGAAGCTTCCTGAAGCTGGGATTGGAGCTCCTGGATAGAAGTGGGGGGTGAGATAGGGAGACAAAGAGACTGAGGTGGGGGCCCTTTAACTCCATATCATTTGAAGCTTCCTGAAGCTGGGATTGGAGCTGCTGGATAGAAAGGGGGTGAGTCACAGAGACAAAGAGACTGAGGTGGGGCCCTTAAACTCCATATCATTTCAACTTTCCTGAAGCTGGGATTGGAGCTCCTTGTAGAAGGGGTTGAGTCACAGAGACAAAGAGACTGAGGTGGGGGCCCTTAAACTCCATAACATTTGAAGCTTCCTGAAGCTGGGATTGGAGCTCCTGGTAGAAGGGGGGTGAGTCACAGAGACAAAGAGACTGAGGTGGGGTCCCTTAAACTCCATAACATTTGAACCTTCCTGAAGCTGGGATTGGAGCTCCTGGATAGATGGGGGGTGAGTCACAGAGACAAAGAGACTGAGGTGGGGGCCCTTAAACTCCATATCATTTGAACCTTCATGAAGCTGGGATTGGAGCTCCTGGATAGAAGGGAGGTGAGTCACAGAGACAAAGAGACTGAGGTGGGGGCCCTTAAACTCCATAACATTTGAACCTTCATGAAGCTGGGATTGGAGCTACTGGATAGAAGGGGGGTGAGTAACAGAGAGAAAGAGATTGAGTTGGGGGCCCTTAAATTCCATATCATTTCAACCTTCCGAAGTTGGGCTTGGAGCTCCTGGATAGAAGGGGGGTGAGTCACAGAGACAAAGAGACTGAGGTGGGGGCCCTTAAACTCCATATCATTTGAACTTTCCTGAAGCTGGGATTGGAGCTCCTGGATAGAAGGGGGGTGAGTCACAGAGACAAAGAGACTGCGGTGGGGGCCCTTAAACTCTATATCATTTGAACTTTCCTGAAGCTGGGATTGGAGCTCCTGGATAGATGGGGGGTGAGTCACAGAGACAAAGAGACTGAGGTGGGGGCCCTTAAACTCTATATCATTTGAACTTTCCTGAAGCTGGGATTGGAGCTCCTGGATAGATGGGGGGGTGAGTCACAGAGACAAAGAGACTGAGGTGGGGGCCCTTAAACTCCATATCATTTGAACTTTCCTAAAGCTGGGATTTGAGCTCCTGGATAGAAGGGGGATGAGTCACAGAGACAAAGAGACTGAGGTGGGGGCCCTTAAACTCCATAACATTTGAACCTTCCTGAAGCTGGGATTGGAGCTCCTGGTAGAAGGGGGGTGAGTCACAGAGACAAAGAGACTGAGGTGAGGGCCCTTAAACTCCATAACATTTGAACCTTCCTGAAGCTGGGATTGGAGCTCCTGGTAGAAGGGGGGTGAGTCACAGAGACAAAGAGACTGAGGTGGGGGCCCTTAAACTCTATATCATTTGAATTTTCCTGAAGCTGGGATTGGAGCTCCTGGATAGATGGGGGGTGAGTCACAGAGACAAAGAGACTGAGGTGGGGGCCCTTAAACTCCATATCATTTGAAGCTTCCTGAAGCTGGGATTGGAGCTCCTGGATAGAAGTGGGGGGTGAGATAGGGAGACAAAGAGACTGAGGTGGGGGCCCTTTAACTCCATATCATTTGAAGCTTCCTGAAGCTGGGATTGGAGCTGCTGGATAGAAAGGGGGTGAGTCACAGAGACAAAGAGACTGAGGTGGGGCCCTTAAACTCCATATCATTTCAACTTTCCTGAAGCTGGGATTGGAGCTCCTTGTAGAAGGGGTTGAGTCACAGAGACAAAGAGACTGAGGTGGGGGCCCTTAAACTCCATAACATTTGAAGCTTCCTGAAGCTGGGATTGGAGCTCCTGGTAGAAGGGGGGTGAGTCACAGAGACAAAGAGACTGAGGTGGGGTCCCTTAAACTCCATAACATTTGAACCTTCCTGAAGCTGGGATTGGAGCTCCTGGATAGATGGGGGGTGAGTCACAGAGACAAAGAGACTGAGGTGGGGGCCCTTAAACTCCATATCATTTGAACGTTCCTGAAGCTGGGATTCGAGCTCCTGGTAGAAGGGGGGTGAGTCACAGAGACAAAGAGACTGAGGTGGGGGCCCTTAAACTCTATATCATTATAACTTTCCTGAAGCTGGGATTGGAGCTCCTGGATAGATGGGGGGTGAGTCACAGAGACAAAGAGACTGAGGTGGGGGCCCTTAAACTCCATATCACTTGAACCTTCCTGAAGCTGGGGTTGGAGCTGCTGGATAGAAGGGCAGTGAGTCACAGAGACAAAGAGAGTGAGGTGGGGGCCCTTAAACTCCATATCATTTGAAGCTTCCGGAAGCTGGGATTGGAGCTCCTGGATAGAAGTGGGGGGTGAGATAGGGAGACAAAGAGACTGAGGTGGGGGCCCTTTTACTCCATATCATTTGAAGCTTCCTGAAGCTGGGATTGGAGCTGCTGGATAGAAGGGGGGTGAGTCACAAAGACAAAGAGACTGAGGTGGGGACCTTAAACTCCATATCATTTCAACTTTCCTGAAGCTGGGATTGGAGCTCCTTGTAGAAGGGGTTGAGTCACAGAGACAAAGAGACTGAGGTGGGGGCCCTTAAACTCCATAACATTTGAAGCTTCCTGAAGCTGGGATTGGAGCTGCTGGTTAGAAGGGGGTAAGTCACAGAGACAAAGAGACTGAGGTGGGGGCCCTTTAACTCCATATCATTTGAACGTTCGTGAAGCTGGGATTGGAGCTCCTGGATAGAAGTGGGGGGTGAGATAGAGAGACAAAGAGACTGAGGTGGGGGCCCTTAAACTCTATATCATTTGAACTTTCCTGAAGCTGGGATTGGAGCTCCTGGTAGAAGGGGGGTGAGTCACAGAGACAAAGAGACTGAGGTGGGGGCCCTTAAACTCTATATCATTTGAATTTTCCTGAAGCTGGGATTGGAGCTCCTGGATAGATGGGGGGTGAGTCACAGACACAAAGAGATTGAGTTGGGGGCCCTTTAACTCCATATCATTTGAACCTTCCTGAAGCTGGGCTTGGAGCTCCTGGATAGAAGGGGGGTGAGTCACAGAAACAAAGAGACTGAGGTGGGGGCCCATAAACTCTGTATCATTTGAACTTTCCTGAAGCTGGGATTGGAGCTCCTGGATAGATGTGGGGTGAGTCACAGAGACAAAGAGACTGAGGTGGGGGCCCTTAAACTCCATATCATTTGAAGCTTCCTGAAGCTGGGATTGGAGCTCCTGGATAGAAGTGGGGGGTGAGATAGGGAGACAAAGAGACTGAGGTGGGGGCCCTTTAACTCCATATCATTTGAAGCTTCCTGAAGCTGGGATTGGAGCTGCTGGATAGAAAGGGGGTGAGTCACAGAGACAAAGAGACTGAGGTGGGGCCCTTAAACTCCATATCATTTCAACTTTCCTGAAGCTGGGATTGGAGCTCCTTGTAGAAGGGGTTGAGTCACAGAGACAAAGAGACTGAGGTGGGGGCCCTTAAACTCCATAACATTTGAAGCTTCCTGAAGCTGGGATTGGAGCTCCTGGTAGAAGGGGGGTGAGTCACAGAGACAAAGAGACTGAGGTGGGGTCCCTTAAACTCCATAACATTTGAACCTTCCTGAAGCTGGGATTGGAGCTCCTGGATAGATGGGGGGTGAGTCACAGAGACAAAGAGACTGAGGTGGGGGCCCTTAAACTCCATATCATTTGAACGTTCCTGAAGCTGGGATTCGAGCTCCTGGTAGAAGGGGGGTGAGTCACAGAGACAAAGAGACTGAGGTGGGGGCCCTTAAACTCTATATCATTATAACTTTCCTGAAGCTGGGATTGGAGCTCCTGGATAGATGGGGGGTGAGTCACAGAGACAAAGAGACTGAGGTGGGGGCCCTTAAACTCTATATCATTTGAACTTTCCTGAAGCTGGGATTGGAGCTGCTGCATAGAAGGGGGGTGAGTCACAGAGACAAAGAGACTGAGGTGGGGGCCCTTAAACTCCATAACATTTGAACCTTCCTGAAGCTGGGATTGGAGCTCCTGGTAGAAGGGGGGTGAGTCACAGAGACAAAGAGACTGAGGTGGGGGCCCTTAAACTCCATATTATTTGAACTTTCCTAAAGCTGGGATTGGATCTCCTGGATAGAAGGGGGGTGAGTCACAGAGACAAAGAGACTGAGGTGGGGGCCCTTAAACTCCATATCATTTGAACTTTCCTAAAGCTGGGATTTGAGCTCCTGGATAGAAGGGGGATGAGTCACAGAGACAAAGAGACTGAGGTGGGGGCCCTTAAACTCCATAACATTTGAACCTTCCTGAAGCTGGGATTGGAGCTCCTGGTAGAAGGGGGGTGAGTCACAGAGACAAAGAGACTGAGGTGAGGGCCCTTAAACTCCATAACATTTGAACCTTCCTGAAGCTGGGATTGGAGCTCCTGGTAGAAGGGGGGTGAGTCACAGAGACAAAGAGACTGAGGTGGGGGCCCTTAAACTCTATATCATTTGAATTTTCCTGAAGCTGGGATTGGAGCTCCTGGATAGATGGGGGGTGAGTCACAGAGACAAAGAGACTGAGGTGGGGGCCCTTAAACTCCATATCATTTGAAGCTTCCTGAAGCTGGGATTGGAGCTCCTGGATAGAAGTGGGGGGTGAGATAGGGAGACAAAGAGACTGAGGTGGGGGCCCTTTAACTCCATATCATTTGAAGCTTCCTGAAGCTGGGATTGGAGCTGCTGGATAGAAAGGGGGTGAGTCACAGAGACAAAGAGACTGAGGTGGGGCCCTTAAACTCCATATCATTTCAACTTTCCTGAAGCTGGGATTGGAGCTCCTTGTAGAAGGGGTTGAGTCACAGAGACAAAGAGACTGAGGTGGGGGCCCTTAAACTCCATAACATTTGAAGCTTCCTGAAGCTGGGATTGGACCTCCTGGTAGAAGGGGGGTGAGTCACAGAGACAAAGAGACTGAGGTGGGGTCCCTTAAACTCCATATCATTTGAACTTTCCTGAAGCTGGGATTGGAATTCCTGGACAGAAGGGGGTGAGTCACAGAGACAAAGAGACTGAGGTGGGGGCCCTTAAACTCCATAACATTTGAACCTTCCTGAAGCTGGGATTGGAGCTCCTGGTAGAAGGGGGGTGAGTCACAGAGACAAAGAGACTGAGGTGGGGGCCCTTAAACTCCATAACATTTGAACCTTCCTGAAGCTGGGATTGGAGCTCCTGGATAGAAGGGGGGTGAGTCACAGAGACAAAAAAACTGAGTTGGGGGCCCTTAAACTCCATATCATTTGAACTTTCCTGAAGCTGGGATTGGACCTCCTGGATAGAAGTGGGGTGAGTCACAGAGACAAAGAGACTGAGGTGGGGTCCCTTAAACTCCATATCATTTGAACTTTCCTGAAGCTGGGATTGGAATTCCTGGACAGAAGGGGGTGAGTCACAGAGACAAAGAGACTGAGGTGGGGGCCCTTAAACTCCATAACATTTGAACCTTCCTGAAGCTGGGATTGGAGCTCCTGGTAGAAGGGGGGTGAGTCACAGAGACAAAGAAACTGAGGTGGGGGCCCTTAAACTCCATATCATTTGAACTTTCCTGAAGCTGGGATTGGAGCTCCTGGTAGAAGGGGGGTGAGTCACAGAGACAAAGAGACTGAGGTGGGGGCCCTTAAACTCCATAACATTTGAACCTTCCTGAAGCTGGGATTGGAGCTCCTGGTAGAAGGGGGGTGAGTCACAGAGACAAAGAGACTGAGGTGGGGGCCCTTAAACTCCATAACTTTTGAACCTTCATGAAGCTGGGATTGGAGCTACTGGATAGAAGGGGGGTGAGTAACAGAGAGAAAGAGATTGAGTTGGGGGCCCTTAAACTCCATATCATTTGAACCTTCCGAAGTTGGGCTTGGAGCTCCTGGATAGAAGGGGGGTGAGTCACAGAGACAAAGAGACTGAGGTGGGGGCCCTTAAACTCCATATCATTTGAACTTTCCTGAAGCTGGGATTGGAGCTCCTGGATAGAAGGGGGGTGAGTCACAGAGACAAAGAGACTGCGGTGGGGGCCCTTAAACTCTATATCATTTGAACTTTCCTGAAGCTGGGATTGGAGCTCCTGGATAGATGGGGGGTGAGTCACAGAGACAAAGAGACTGAGGTGGGGGCCCTTAAACTCTATATCATTTGAACTTTCCTGAAGCTGGGATTGGAGCTCCTGGATAGATGGGGGGGTGAGTCACAGAGACAAAGAGACTGAGGTGGGGGCCCTTAAACTCCATATCATTTGAACTTTCCTAAAGCTGGGATTGGATCTCCTGGATAGAAGGGGGGTGAGTCACAGAGACAAAGAGACTGAGGTGGGGGCCCTTAAACTCCATATCATTTGAACTTTCCTAAAGCTGGGATTTGAGCTCCTGGATAGAAGGGGGATGAGTCACAGAGACAAAGAGACTGAGGTGGGGGCCCTTAAACTCCATAACATTTGAACCTTCCTGAAGCTGGGATTGGAGCTCCTGGTAGAAGGGGGGTGAGTCACAGAGACAAAGAGACTGAGGTGGGGGCCCTTAAACTCCATAACATTTGAACCTTCCTGAAGCTGGGATTGGAGCTCCTGGATAGAAGGGGGGTGAGTCACAGAGACAAAAAAACTGAGTTGGGGGCCCTTAAACTCCATATCATTTGAACTTTCCTGAAGCTGGGATTGGACCTCCTGGATAGAAGTGGGGTGAGTCACAGAGACAAAGAGACTGAGGTGGGGTCCCTTAAACTCCATATCATTTGAACTTTCCTGAAGCTGGGATTGGAATTTCTGGACAGAAGGGGGTGAGTCACAGAGACAAAGAAACTGAGGTGGGGGCCCTTAAACTCCATAACATTTGAACCTTCCTGAAGCTGGGATTGGAGCTCCTGGTAGAAGGGGGGTGAGTCACAGAGACAAAGAAACTGAGGTGGGGGCCCTTAAACTCCATATCATTTGAACTTTCCTGAAGCTGGGATTGGAGCTCCTGGTAGAAGGGGGGTGAGTCACAGAGACAAAGAGACTGAGGTGGGGGCCCTTAAACTCCATAACATTTGAACCTTCCTGAAGCTGGGATTGGAGCTCCTGGTAGAAGGGGGGTGAGTCACAGAGACAAAGAGATTGAGTTGGGGGCCCTTAAACTCCATAACATTTGAACCTTCATGAAGCTGGGATTGGAGCTACTGGATAGAAGGGGGGTGAGTAACAGAGAGAAAGAGATTGAGTTGGGGGCCCTTAAACTCCATATCATTTGAACCTTCCTGAAGTTGGGCTTGGAGCTCCTGGATAGAAGGGGGGTGAGTCACAGAGACAAAGAGACTGAGGTGGGGGCCCTTAAACTCCATATCATTTGAACTTTCCTGAAGCTGGGATTGGAGCTCCTGGATAGATGGGGGGGTGAGTCACAGAGACAAAGAGACTGAGGTGGGGGCCCTTAAACTCCATATCATTTGAACTTTCCTGAAGCTGGGATTGGATCTCCTGGATAGAAGGGGGGTGAGTCACAGAGACAAAGAGACTGAGGTGGGGGCCCTTAAACTCCATATCATTTGAACTTCCCTAAAGCTGGGATTTGAGCTCCTGGATAGAAGGGGGGTGAGTAACAGAGACAAAGAGACTGAGGTGGGGGCCCTTAAACTCCATAACATTTGAACCTTCCTGAAGCTGGGATTGGAGCTCCTGGTAGAAGGGGGGTGAGTCACAGAGACAAAGAGACTGAGGTGGGGGCCCTTAAACTACATAACATTTGAACCTTCCTGAAGCTGGGATTGGAGCTCCTGGATAGAAGGGGGGTGAGTCACAGAGACAAAGAAACTGAGTTGGGGGCCCTTAAACTCCATATCATTTGAACTTTCCTGAAGCTGGGATTGGACCTCCTGGATAGAAGTGGGGTGAGTCACAGAGACAAAGAGACTGAGGTGGGGTCCCTTAAACTCCATATCATTTGAACTTTCCTGAAGGTGGGATTGGAATTCCTGGACAGAAGGGGGTGAGTCACAGAGACAAAGAGACTGAGGTGGGGGCCCTTAAACTCCATAACATTTGAACCTTCCTGAAGCTTGGATTGGAGCTCCTGGTAGAAGGGGGGTGAGTCACAGAGACAAAGAGACTGAGGTGGGGGCCCATAAACTCTATATCATTTGAACTTTCCTGAAGCTGGGATTGGAGCTCCTGGATAGAAGGGGGGTGAGTCACAGAGACAAAGAGACTGAGGTGGGGGCCCTTAAACTCCATAACATTTGAACCTTCATGAAGCTGGGATTGGAGCTCCTGGATAGAAGGGGGGTGAGTCACAGAGACAAAGAGACTGAGGTGGGGGCCCTTAAACTCCATAACATTTGAACCTTCATGAAGCTGGGATTGGAGCTACTGGATAGAAGGGGGGTGAGTAACAGAGAGAAAGAGATTGAGTTGGGGGCCCTTAAATTCCATATCATTTCAACCTTCCGAAGTTGGGCTTGGAGCTCCTGGATAGAAGGGGGGTGAGTCACAGAGACAAAGAGACTGAGGTGGGGGCCCTTAAACTCCATATCATTTGAACTTTCCTGAAGCTGGGATTGGAGCTCCTGGATAGAAGGGGGGTGAGTCACAGAGACAAAGAGACTGCGGTGGGGGCCCTTAAACTCTATATCATTTGAACTTTCCTGAAGCTGGGATTGGAGCTCCTGGATAGATGGGGGGTGAGTCACAGAGACAAAGAGACTGAGGTGGGGGCCCTTAAACTCTATATCATTTGAACTTTCCTGAAGCTGGGATTGGAGCTCCTGGATAGATGGGGGGGGGTGAGTCACAGAGACAAAGAGACTGAGGTGGGGGCCCTTAAACTCCATATCATTTGAACTTTCCTAAAGCTGGGATTTGAGCTCCTGGATAGAAGGGGGATGAGTCACAGAGACAAAGAGACTGAGGTGGGGGCCCTTAAACTCCATAACATTTGAACCTTCCTGAAGCTGGGATTGGAGCTCCTGGTAGAAGGGGGGTGAGTCACAGAGACAAAGAGACTGAGGTGAGGGCCCTTAAACTCCATAACATTTGAACCTTCCTGAAGCTGGGATTGGAGCTCCTGGTAGAAGGGGGGTGAGTCACAGAGACAAAGAGACTGAGGTGGGGGCCCTTAAACTCTATATCATTTGAATTTTCCTGAAGCTGGGATTGGAGCTCCTGGATAGATGGGGGGTGAGTCACAGAGACAAAGAGACTGAGGTGGGGGCCCTTAAACTCCATATCATTTGAAGCTTCCTGAAGCTGGGATTGGAGCTCCTGGATAGAAGTGGGGGGTGAGATAGGGAGACAAAGAGACTGAGGTGGGGGCCCTTTAACTCCATATCATTTGAAGCTTCCTGAAGCTGGGATTGGAGCTGCTGGATAGAAAGGGGGTGAGTCACAGAGACAAAGAGACTGAGGTGGGGCCCTTAAACTCCATATCATTTCAACTTTCCTGAAGCTGGGATTGGAGCTCCTTGTAGAAGGGGTTGAGTCACAGAGACAAAGAGACTGAGGTGGGGGCCCTTAAACTCCATAACATTTGAAGCTTCCTGAAGCTGGGATTGGAGCTCCTGGTAGAAGGGGGGTGAGTCACAGAGACAAAGAGACTGAGGTGGGGTCCCTTAAACTCCATAACATTTGAACCTTCCTGAAGCTGGGATTGGAGCTCCTGGATAGATGGGGGGTGAGTCACAGAGACAAAGAGACTGAGGTGGGGGCCCTTAAACTCCATATCATTTGAACGTTCCTGAAGCTGGGATTCGAGCTCCTGGTAGAAGGGGGGTGAGTCACAGAGACAAAGAGACTGAGGTGGGGGCCCTTAAACTCTATATCATTATAACTTTCCTGAAGCTGGGATTGGAGCTCCTGGATAGATGGGGGGTGAGTCACAGAGACAAAGAGACTGAGGTGGGGGCCCTTAAACTCTATATCATTTGAACTTTCCTGAAGCTGGGATTGGAGCTGCTGCATAGAAGGGGGGTGAGTCACAGAGACAAAGAGACTGAGGTGGGGGCCCTTAAACTCCATAACATTTGAACCTTCCTGAAGCTGGGATTGGAGCTCCTGGTAGAAGGGGGGTGAGTCACAGAGACAAAGAGACTGAGGTGGGGGCCCTTAAACTCCATATTATTTGAACTTTCCTAAAGCTGGGATTGGATCTCCTGGATAGAAGGGGGGTGAGTCACAGAGACAAAGAGACTGAGGTGGGGGCCCTTAAACTCCATATCATTTGAACTTTCCTAAAGCTGGGATTTGAGCTCCTGGATAGAAGGGGGATGAGTCACAGAGACAAAGAGACTGAGGTGGGGGCCCTTAAACTCCATAACATTTGAACCTTCCTGAAGCTGGGATTGGAGCTCCTGGTAGAAGGGGGGTGAGTCACAGAGACAAAGAGACTGAGGTGAGGGCCCTTAAACTCCATAACATTTGAACCTTCCTGAAGCTGGGATTGGAGCTCCTGGTAGAAGGGGGGTGAGTCACAGAGACAAAGAGACTGAGGTGGGGGCCCTTAAACTCTATATCATTTGAATTTTCCTGAAGCTGGGATTGGAGCTCCTGGATAGATGGGGGGTGAGTCACAGAGACAAAGAGACTGAGGTGGGGGCCCTTAAACTCCATATCATTTGAAGCTTCCTGAAGCTGGGATTGGAGCTCCTGGATAGAAGTGGGGGGTGAGATAGGGAGACAAAGAGACTGAGGTGGGGGCCCTTTAACTCCATATCATTTGAAGCTTCCTGAAGCTGGGATTGGAGCTGCTGGATAGAAAGGGGGTGAGTCACAGAGACAAAGAGACTGAGGTGGGGCCCTTAAACTCCATATCATTTCAACTTTCCTGAAGCTGGGATTGGAGCTCCTTGTAGAAGGGGTTGAGTCACAGAGACAAAGAGACTGAGGTGGGGGCCCTTAAACTCCATAACATTTGAAGCTTCCTGAAGCTGGGATTGGAGCTCCTGGTAGAAGGGGGGTGAGTCACAGAGACAAAGAGACTGAGGTGGGGTCCCTTAAACTCCATAACATTTGAACCTTCCTGAAGCTGGGATTGGAGCTCCTGGATAGATGGGGGGTGAGTCACAGAGACAAAGAGACTGAGGTGGGGGCCCTTAAACTCCATATCATTTGAACGTTCCTGAAGCTGGGATTCGAGCTCCTGGTAGAAGGGGGGTGAGTCACAGAGACAAAGAGACTGAGGTGGGGGCCCTTAAACTCTATATCATTATAACTTTCCTGAAGCTGGGATTGGAGCTCCTGGATAGATGGGGGGTGAGTCACAGAGACAAAGAGACTGAGGTGGGGGCCCTTAAACTCCATATCACTTGAACCTTCCTGAAGCTGGGGTTGGAGCTGCTGGATAGAAGGGCAGTGAGTCACAGAGACAAAGAGAGTGAGGTGGGGGCCCTTAAACTCCATATCATTTGAAGCTTCCTGAAGCTGGGATTGGAGCTCCTGGATAGAAGTGGGGGGTGAGATAGGGAGACAAAGAGACTGAGGTGGGGGCCCTTTTACTCCATATCATTTGAAGCTTCCTGAAGCTGGGATTGGAGCTGCTGGATAGAAGGGGGGTGAGTCACAAAGACAAAGAGACTGAGGTGGGGACCTTAAACTCCATATCATTTCAACTTTCCTGAAGCTGGGATTGGAGCTCCTTGTAGAAGGGGTTGAGTCACAGAGACAAAGAGACTGAGGTGGGGGCCCTTAAACTCCATAACATTTGAAGCTTCCTGAAGCTGGGATTGGAGCTGCTGGTTAGAAGGGGGTAAGTCACAGAGACAAAGAGACTGAGGTGGGGGCCCTTTAACTCCATATCATTTGAACGTTCGTGAAGCTGGGATTGGAGCTCCTGGATAGAAGTGGGGGGTGAGATAGAGAGACAAAGAGACTGAGGTGGGGGCCCTTAAACTCTATATCATTTGAACTTTCCTGAAGCTGGGATTGGAGCTCCTGGTAGAAGGGGGGTGAGTCACAGAGACAAAGAGACTGAGGTGGGGGCCCTTAAACTCTATATCATTTGAATTTTCCTGAAGCTGGGATTGGAGCTCCTGGATAGATGGGGGGTGAGTCACAGACACAAAGAGATTGAGTTGGGGGCCCTTTAACTCCATATCATTTGAACCTTCCTGAAGCTGGGCTTGGAGCTCCTGGATAGAAGGGGGGTGAGTCACAGAAACAAAGAGACTGAGGTGGGGGCCCATAAACTCTGTATCATTTGAACTTTCCTGAAGCTGGGATTGGAGCTCCTGGATAGATGTGGGGTGAGTCACAGAGACAAAGAGACTGAGGTGGGGGCCCTTAAACTCCATATCATTTGAAGCTTCCTGAAGCTGGGATTGGAGCTCCTGGATAGAAGTGGGGGGTGAGATAGGGAGACAAAGAGACTGAGGTGGGGGCCCTTAAACTCCATATCATTTGAACCTTCCTGAAACTGGGCTTGGAGCTCCTGGATAGAAGGGGGGTGAGTCACAGAGACAAAGAGACTGAGATGGGGGCCCTTAAACTCCATAACATTTGAACCTTCATGAAGCTGGGATTGGAGCTCCTGGATAGATGGGGGCTGAGTCACAGAGACAAAGAGACTGAGGTGGGGGCCCTTAAACTCCATATCATTTGAACTTTCCTAAAGCTGGGATTGGAGCTCCTGGATAGAAGGGGGGTGAGTCACAGAGACAAAGAGACTGAGGTGGGGGCCCTTAAACTCCATAACATTTGAACCTTCATGAAGCTGGGATTGGAGCTACTGGATAGAAGGGGGGTGAGTAACAGAGAGAAAGAGATTGAGTTGGGGGCCCTTAAACTCCATATCATTTGAACCTTCCTGAAGTTGGGCTTGGAGCTCCTGGATAGAAGGGGGGTGAGTCACAGAGACAAAGAGACTGAGGTGGGGGCCCTTAAACTCTATATCATTTGAACTTTCGTGAAGCTGGGATTGGAGCTCCTGGATAGATGGGGGGGTGAGTCACAGAGACAAAGAGACTGAGGTGGGGGCCCTTAAACTCCATATCATTTGAACTTTCCTGAAGCTGGGATTGGATCTCCTGGATAGAAGGGGGGTGAGTCACAGAGACAAAGAGACTGAGGTGGGGGCCCTTAAACTCCATATCATTTGAACTTTCCTAAAGCTGGGATTTGAGCTCCTGGATAGAAGGGCAGTGAGTCACAGAGACAAAGAGACTGAGGTGGGGGCCCTTAAACTCCATAACATTTGAACCTTCCTGAAGCTGGGATTGGAGCTCCTGGTAGAAGGGGGGTGAGTCACAGAGACAAGGAGACTGAGGTGGGGGCCCTTAAACTCCATAACATTTGAACCTTCATGAAGCTGGGATTGGAGCTACTGGATAGAAGGGGGGTGAGTAACAGAGAGAAAGAGATTGAGTTGGGGGCCCTTAAACTCCATATCATTTGAACCTTCCTGAAGTTGGGCTTGGAGCTCCTGGATAGAAGGGGGGTGAGTCACAGAGACAAAGAGACTGAGGTGGGGGCCCTTAAACTCCATATCATTTGAACTTTCCTGAAGCTGGGATTGGAGCTACTGGATAGAAGGGGGGTGAGTAACAGAGAGAAAGAGATTGAGTTGGGGGCCCTTAAACTCCATATCATTTGAACTTTCCTGAAGTTGGGCTTGGAGCTCCTGGATAGAAGGGGGGTGAGTCACAGAGACAAAGAGACTGAGGTGGGGGCCCTTAAACTCCATATCATTTGAACTTTCCTGAAGCTGGGATTGGAGCTCCTGGATAGAAGGGGGGTGAGTCACAGAGACAAAGAGACTGAGGTGGGGGCCCTTAAACTCCATATCATTTGAACTTTCCTAAAGCTGGGATTTGAGCTCCTGGTAGAAGGGGGGTGAGTCACAGAGACAAAGAAACTGAGGTGGGGGCCCTTAAACTCCATATCATTTGAACTTTCCTGAAGCTGGGATTGGAGCTCCTGGTAGAAGGGGGGTGAGTCACAGAGACAAAGAGACTGAGGTGGGGGCCCTTAAACTCCATAACATTTGAACCTTCCTGAAGCTGGGATTGGAGCTCCTGGTAGAAGGGGGGTGAGTCACAGAGACAAAGAGATTGAGTTGGGGGCCCTTAAACTCCATAACATTTGAACCTTCATGAAGCTGGGATTGGAGCTACTGGATAGAAGGGGGGTGAGTAACAGAGAGAAAGAGATTGAGTTGGGGGCCCTTAAACTCCATATCATTTGAACCTTCCTGAAGTTGGGCTTGGAGCTCCTGGATAGAAGGGGGGTGAGTCACAGAGACAAAGAGACTGAGGTGGGGGCCCTTAAACTCCATATCATTTGAACTTTCCTGAAGCTGGGATTGGAGCTCCTGGATAGATGGGGGGGTGAGTCACAGAGACAAAGAGACTGAGGTGGGGGCCCTTAAACTCCATATCATTTGAACTTTCCTGAAGCTGGGATTGGATCTCCTGGATAGAAGGGGGGTGAGTCACAGAGACAAAGAGACTGAGGTGGGGGCCCTTAAACTCCATATCATTTGAACTTTCCTGAAGCTGGGATTTGAGCTCCTGGATAGAAGGGGGGTGAGTCACAGAGACAAAGAGACTGAGGTGGGGGCCCTTAAACTCCATAACATTTGAACCTTCCTGAAGCTGGGATTGGAGCTCCTGGTAGAAGGGGGGTGAGTCACAGAGACAAAGAGACTGAGGTGGGGGCCCTTAAACTCCATAACATTTGAACCTTCCTGAAGCTGGGATTGGAGCTCCTGGATAGAAGGGGGGTGAGTCACAGAGACAAAGAAACTGAGTTGGGGGCCCTTAAACTCCATATCATTTGAACTTTCCTGAAGCTGGGATTGGACCTCCTGGATAGAAGTGGGGTGAGTCACAGAGACAAAGAGACTGAGGTGGGGTCCCTTAAACTCCATATCATTTGAACTTTCCTGAAGCTGGGATTGGAATTCCTGGACAGAAGGGGGTGAGTCACAGAGACAAAGAGACTGAGGTGGGGGCCCTTAAACTCCATAACATTTGAACCTTCCTGAAGCTGGGATTGGAGCTCCTGGTAGAAGGGGGGTGAGTCACAGAGACAAAGAGACTGAGGTGGGGGCCCATAAACTCTATATCATTTGAACTTTCCTGAAGCTGGGATTGGAGCTCCTGGATAGAAGTGGGGTGAGTCACAGAGACAAAGAGACTGAGGTGGGGGCCCTTAAACTCCATAACATTTGAACCTTCATGAAGCTGGGATTGGAGCTCCTGGATAGAAGGGAGGTGAGTCACAGAGACAAAGAGACTGAGGTGGGGGCCCTTAAACTCCATAACATTTGAACCTTCATGAAGCTGGGATTGGAGCTACTGGATAGAAGGGGGGTGAGTAACAGAGAGAAAGAGATTGAGTTGGGGGCCCTTAAATTCCATATCATTTCAACCTTCCGAAGTTGGGCTTGGAGCTCCTGGATAGAAGGGGGGTGAGTCACAGAGACAAAGAGACTGAGGTGGGGGCCCTTAAACTCCATATCATTTGAACTTTCCTGAAGCTGGGATTGGAGCTCCTGGATAGAAGGGGGGTGAGTCACAGAGACAAAGAGACTGCGGTGGGGGCCCTTAAACTCTATATCATTTGAACTTTCCTGAAGCTGGGATTGGAGCTCCTGGATAGATGGGGGGTGAGTCACAGAGACAAAGAGACTGAGGTGGGGGCCCTTAAACTCTATATCATTTGAACTTTCCTGAAGCTGGGATTGGAGCTCCTGGATAGATGGGGGGGTGAGTCACAGAGACAAAGAGACTGAGGTGGGGGCCCTTAAACTCCATATCATTTGAACTTTCCTAAAGCTGGGATTTGAGCTCCTGGATAGAAGGGGGATGAGTCACAGAGACAAAGAGACTGAGGTGAGGGCCCTTAAACTCCATAACATTTGAACCTTCCTGAAGCTGGGATTGGAGCTCCTGGTAGAAGGGGGGTGAGTCACAGAGACAAAGAGACTGAGGTGGGGGCCCTTAAACTCTATATCATTTGAATTTTCCTGAAGCTGGGATTGGAGCTCCTGGATAGATGGGGGGTGAGTCACAGAGACAAAGAGACTGAGGTGGGGGCCCTTAAACTCCATATCATTTGAAGCTTCCTGAAGCTGGGATTGGAGCTCCTGGATAGAAGTGGGGGGTGAGATAGGGAGACAAAGAGACTGAGGTGGGGGCCCTTTAACTCCATATCATTTGAAGCTTCCTGAAGCTGGGATTGGAGCTGCTGGATAGAAAGGGGGTGAGTCACAGAGACAAAGAGACTGAGGTGGGGCCCTTAAACTCCATATCATTTCAACTTTCCTGAAGCTGGGATTGGAGCTCCTTGTAGAAGGGGTTGAGTCACAGAGACAAAGAGACTGAGGTGGGGGCCCTTAAACTCCATAACATTTGAAGCTTCCTGAAGCTGGGATTGGAGCTCCTGGTAGAAGGGGGGTGAGTCACAGAGACAAAGAGACTGAGGTGGGGTCCCTTAAACTCCATAACATTTGAACCTTCCTGAAGCTGGGATTGGAGCTCCTGGATAGATGGGGGGTGAGTCACAGAGACAAAGAGACTGAGGTGGGGGCCCTTAAACTCCATATCATTTGAACGTTCCTGAAGCTGGGATTCGAGCTCCTGGTAGAAGGGGGGTGAGTCACAGAGACAAAGAGACTGAGGTGGGGGCGCTTAAACTCTATATCATTATAACTTTCCTGAAGCTGGGATTGGAGCTCCTGGATAGATGGGGGGTGAGTCACAGAGACAAAGAGACTGAGGTGGGGGCCCTTAAACTCTATATCATTTGAACTTTCCTGAAGCTGGGATTGGAGCTGCTGCATAGAAGGGGGGTGAGTCACAGAGACAAAGAGACTGAGGTGGGGGCCCTTAAACTCCATAACATTTGAACCTTCCTGAAGCTGGGATTGGAGCTCCTGGTAGAAGGGGGGTGAGTCACAGAGACAAAGAGACTGAGGTGAGGGCCCTTAAACTCCATAACATTTGAACCTTCCTGAAGCTGGGATTGGAGCTCCTGGTAGAAGGGGGGTGAGTCACAGAGACAAAGAGACTGAGGTGGGGGCCCTTAAACTCTATATCATTTGAATTTTCCTGAAGCTGGGATTGGAGCTCCTGGATAGATGGGGGGTGAGTCACAGAGACAAAGAGACTGAGGTGGGGGCCCTTAAACTCCATATCATTTGAAGCTTCCTGAAGCTGGGATTGGAGCTCCTGGATAGAAGTGGGGGGTGAGATAGGGAGACAAAGAGACTGAGGTGGGGGCCCTTTAACTCCATATCATTTGAAGCTTCCTGAAGCTGGGATTGGAGCTGCTGGATAGAAAGGGGGTGAGTCACAGAGACAAAGAGACTGAGGTGGGGCCCTTAAACTCCATATCATTTCAACTTTCCTGAAGCTGGGATTGGAGCTCCTTGTAGAAGGGGTTGAGTCACAGAGACAAAGAGACTGAGGTGGGGGCCCTTAAACTCCATATCATTTGAACGTTCCTGAAGCTGGGATTCGAGCTCCTGGTAGAAGGGGGGTGAGTCACAGAGACAAAGAGACTGAGGTGGGGGCCCTTAAACTCTATATCATTATAACTTTCCTGAAGCTGGGATTGGAGCTCCTGGATAGATGGGGGGTGAGTCACAGAGACAAAGAGACTGAGGTGGGGGCCCTTAAACTCTATATCATTTGAACTTTCCTGAAGCTGGGATTGGAGCTGCTGCATAGAAGGGGGGTGAGTCACAGAGACAAAGAGACTGAGGTGGGGGCCCTTAAACTCCATAACATTTGAACCTTCCTGAAGCTGGGATTGGAGCTCCTGGTAGAAGGGGGGTGAGTCACAGAGACAAAGAGACTGAGGTGGGGGCCCTTAAACTCCATATTATTTGAACTTTCCTAAAGCTGGGATTGGATCTCCTGGATAGAAGGGGGGTGAGTCACAGAGACAAAGAGACTGAGGTGGGGGCCCTTAAACTCCATATCATTTGAACTTTCCTAAAGCTGGGATTTGAGCTCCTGGATAGAAGGGGGATGAGTCACAGAGACAAAGAGACTGAGGTGGGGGCCCTTAAACTCCATAACATTTGAACCTTCCTGAAGCTGGGATTGGAGCTCCTGGTAGAAGGGGGGTGAGTCACAGAGACAAAGAGACTGAGGTGAGGGCCCTTAAACTCCATAACATTTGAACCTTCCTGAAGCTGGGATTGGAGCTCCTGGTAGAAGGGGGGTGAGTCACAGAGACAAAGAGACTGAGGTGGGGGCCCTTAAACTCTATATCATTTGAATTTTCCTGAAGCTGGGATTGGAGCTCCTGGATAGATGGGGGGTGAGTCACAGAGACAAAGAGACTGAGGTGGGGGCCCTTAAACTCCATATCATTTGAAGCTTCCTGAAGCTGGGATTGGAGCTCCTGGATAGAAGTGGGGGGTGAGATAGGGAGACAAAGAGACTGAGGTGGGGGCCCTTTAACTCCATATCATTTGAAGCTTCCTGAAGCTGGGATTGGAGCTGCTGGATAGAAAGGGGGTGAGTCACAGAGACAAAGAGACTGAGGTGGGGCCCTTAAACTCCATATCATTTCAACTTTCCTGAAGCTGGGATTGGAGCTCCTTGTAGAAGGGGTTGAGTCACAGAGACAAAGAGACTGAGGTGGGGGCCCTTAAACTCCATAACATTTGAAGCTTCCTGAAGCTGGGATTGGAGCTCCTGGTAGAAGGAGGGTGAGTCACAGAGACAAAGAGACTGAGGTGGGGTCCCTTAAACTCCATAACATTTGAACCTTCCTGAAGCTGGGATTGGAGCTCCTGGATAGATGGGGGGTGAGTCACAGAGACAAAGAGACTGAGGTGGGGCCCCTTAAACTCTATATCATTTGAACGTTCCTGAAGCTGGGATTCGAGCTCCTGGTAGAAGGGGGGTGAGTCACAGAGACAAAGAGACTGAGGTGGGGGCCCTTAAACTCTATATCATTATAACTTTCCTGAAGCTGGGATTGGAGCTCCTGGATAGATGGGGGGTGAGTCACAGAGACAAAGAGACTGAGGTGGGGGCCCTTAAACTCTATATCATTTGAACTTTCCTGAACCTGGGATTGGAGCTGCTGCATAGAAGGGGGGTGAGTCACAGAGACAAAGAGACTGAGGTGGGGGCCCTTAAACTCCATATCACTTGAACCTTCCTGAAGCTGGGGTTGGAGCTGCTGGATAGAAGGGCAGTGAGTCACAGAGACAAAGAGAGTGAGGTGGGGGCCCTTAAACTCCATATCATTTGAAGCTTCCTGAAGCTGGGATTGGAGCTCCTGGATAGAAGTGGGGGGTGAGATAGGGAGACAAAGAGACTGAGGTGGGGGCCCTTTTACTCCATATCATTTGAAGCTTCCTGAAGCTGGGATTGGAGCTGCTGGATAGAAGGGGGGTGAGTCACAAAGACAAAGAGACTGAGGTGGGGACCTTAAACTCCATATCATTTCAACTTTCCTGAAGCTGGGATTGGAGCTCCTTGTAGAAGGGGTTGAGTCACAGAGACAAAGAGACTGAGGTGGGGGCCCTTAAACTCCATAACATTTGAAGCTTCCTGAAGCTGGGATTGGAGCTGCTGGTTAGAAGGGGGTAAGTCACAGAGACAAAGAGACTGAGGTGGGGGCCCTTTAACTCCATATCATTTGAACGTTCGTGAAGCTGGGATTGGAGCTCCTGGATAGAAGTGGGGGGTGAGATAGAGAGACAAAGAGACTGAGGTGGGGGCCCTTAAACTCTATATCATTTGAACTTTCCTGAAGCTGGGATTGGAGCTCCTGGTAGAAGGGGGGTGAGTCACAGAGACAAAGAGACTGAGGTGGGGGCCCTTAAACTCTATATCATTTGAATTTTCCTGAAGCTGGGATTGGAGCTCCTGGATAGATGGGGGGTGAGTCACAGACACAAAGAGATTGAGTTGGGGGCCCTTTAACTCCATATCATTTGAACCTTCCTGAAGCTGGGCTTGGAGCTCCTGGATAGAAGGGGGGTGAGTCACAGAAACAAAGAGACTGAGGTGGGGGCCCATAAACTCTGTATCATTTGAACTTTCCTGAAGCTGGGATTGGAGCTCCTGGATAGATGGGGGGTGAGTCACAGAGACAAAGAGACTGAGGTGGGGGCCCTTAAACTCCATATCATTTGAACTTTCCTGAAGCTGGGATTGGCGCTCCTGGATAGAAGGGAGGTGAGTCACAGAGACAAAGAGACTGAGGTGGGGGCCCTTAAACTCCATAACATTTGAACCTTCCTGAAGCTGGGATTGGAGGTGCTGGATAGAAGGGGGGTGAGTAACAAGGACAAAGAGACTTTGTTGGGGGCCCTTAAACTCCATATCATTTGAACCTTCCTGAAACTGGGCTTGGAGCTCCTGGATAGAAGGGGGGTGAGTCACAGAGACAAAGAGACTGAGATGGGGGCCCTTAAACTCCATAACATTTGAACCTTCATGAAGCTGGGATTGGAGCTCCTGGATAGATGGGGGCTGAGTCACAGAGACAAAGAGACTGAGGTGGGGGCCCTTAAACTCCATATCATTTGAACTTTCCTAAAGCTGGGATTGGAGCTCCTGGATAGAAGGGGGGTGAGTCACAGAGACAAAGAGACTGAGGTGGGGGCCCTTAAACTCCATAACATTTGAACCTTCATGAAGCTGGGATTGGAGCTACTGGATAGAAGGGGGGTGAGTAACAGAGAGAAAGAGATTGAGTTGGGGGCCCTTAAACTCCATATCATTTGAACCTTCCTGAAGTTGGGCTTGGAGCTCCTGGATAGAAGGGGGGTGAGTCACAGAGACAAAGAGACTGAGGTGGGGGCCCTTAAACTCCATATCATTTGAACTTTCCTGAAGCTGGGATTGGAGCTCCTGGATAGAAGGGGGGTGAGTCACAGAGACAAAGAGACTGAGGTGGGGGCCCTTAAACTCCATATCATTTGAACTTTCCTGAAGCTGGGATTGGATCTCCTGGATAGAAGGGGGGTGAGTCACAGAGACAAAGAGACTGAGGTGGGGGCCCTTAAACTCCATATCATTTGAACTTTCCTAAAGCTGGGATTTGAGCTCCTGGATAGAAGGGGGGTGAGTCACAGAGACAAAGAGACTGAGGTGGGGGCCCTTAAACTCCATAACATTTGAACCTTCATGAAGCTGGGATTGGAGCTCCTGGATAGAAGGGGGGTGAGTCACAGAGACAAAGAGACTGAGGTGGGGGCCCTTAAACTCCATAACATTTGAACCTTCATGAAGCTGGGATTGGAGCTACTGGATAGAAGGGGGGTGAGTAACAGAGAGAAAGAGATTGAGTTGGGGGCCCTTAAACTCCATATCATTTGAACCTTCCTGAAGTTGGGCTTGGAGCTCCTGGATAGAAGGGGGGTGAGTCACAGAGACAAAGAGACTGAGGTGGGGGCCCTTAAACTCCATATCATTTGAACTTTCCTGAAGCTGGGATTGGAGCTCCTGGATAGAAGGGGGGTGAGTCACAGAGACAAAGAGACTGAGGTGGGGGCCCTTAAACTCTATATCATTTGAACTTTCCTGAAGCTGGGATTGGAGCTCCTGGATAGATGGGGGGGTGAGTCACAGAGACAAAGAGACTGAGGTGGGGGCCCTTAAACTCCATATCATTTGAACTTTCCTAAAGCTGGGATTGGATCTCCTGGATAGAAGGGGGGTGAGTCACAGAGACAAAGAGACTGAGGTGGGGGCCCTTAAACTCCATATCATTTGAACTTTCCTAAAGCTGGGATTTGAGCTCCTGGATAGAAGGGGGATGAGTCACAGAGACAAAGAGACTGAGGTGGGGGCCCTTAAACTCCATAACATTTGAACCTTCCTGAAGCTGGGATTGGAGCTCCTGGTAGAAGGGGGGTGAGTCACAGAGACAAAGAGACTGAGGTGGGGGCCCTTAAACTCCATAACATTTGAACCTTCCTGAAGCTGGGATTGGAGCTCCTGGATAGAAGGGGGGTGAGTCACAGAGACAAAGAAACTGAGTTGGGGGCCCTTAAACTCCATATCATTTGAACTTTCCTGAAGCTGGGATTGGACCTCCTGGATAGAAGTGGGGTGAGTCACAGAGACAAAGAGACTGAGGTGGGGTCCCTTAAACTCCATATCATTTGAACTTTCCTGAAGCTGGGATTGGAATTCCTAAACAGAAGGGGGTGAGTCACAGAGACAAAGAGACTGAGGTGGGGGCCCTTAAACTCCATAACATTTGAACCTTCCTGAAGCTGGGATTGGAGCTCCTGGTAGAAGGGGGGTGAGTCACAGAGACAAAGAAACTGAGGTGGGGGCCCTTAAACTACATATCATTTGAACTTTCCTGAAGCTGGGATTGGAGCTCCTGGTAGAAGGGGGGTGAGTCACAGAGACAAAGAGACTGAGGTGGGGGCCCTTAAACTCCATATCATTTGAACTTTCCTGAAGCTGGGATTGGAGCTCCTGGTAGAAGGGGGGTGAGTAACAGAGAGAAAGAGATTGAGTTGGGGGCCCTTAAACTCCATATCATTTGAACCTTCCTGAAGTTGGGCTTGGAGCTCCTGGATAGAAGGGGGGTGAGTCACAGAGACAAAGAGACTGAGGTGGGGGCCCTTAAACTCTATATCATTTGAACTTTCAGAAGCTGGGATTGGAGCTCCTGGATAGATGGGGGGGTGAGTCACAGAGACAAAGAGACTGAGGTGGGGGCCCTTAAACTCCATATCATTTGAACTTTCCTGAAGCTGGGATTGGATCTCCTGGATAGAAGGGGGGTGAGTCACAGAGACAAAGAGACTGAGGTGGGGGCCCTTAAACTCCATATCATTTGAACTTTCCTAAAGCTGGGATTTGAGCTCCTGGATAGAAGGGGGGTGAGTCACAGAGACAAAGAGACTGAGGTGGGGGCCCTTAAACTCTATATCATTTGAACTTTCCTAAAGCTGGGATTGGAGCTCCTGGATAGAAGGGGGGTGAGTCACAGAGACAAAGAGACTGAGGTGGGGGCCCTTAAACTCCATAACATTTGAACCTTCATGAAGCTGGGATTGGAATTCCTGGACAGAAGGGGGTGAGTCACAGAGACAAAGAGACTGAGGTGGGGGCCCTTAAACTCCATAACATTTGAACCTTCCTGAAGCTGGGATTGGAGCTCCTGGATAGAAGGGGGGTGAGTCACAGAGACAAAGAGACTGAGGTGGGGGCCCTTAAACTCCATATCATTTGAACTTTCCTGAAGCTGGGATTGGAGCTCCTGGATAGAAGGGGGGTGAGTCACAGAGACAAAGAGACTGAGGTGGGGGCCCTTAAACTCCATATCATTTGAACCTTCCTGAAGTTGGGCTTGGAGCTCCTGGTAGAAGGGGGGTGAGTCACAGAGACAAAGAGACTGAGGTGGGGGCCCTTAAACTCCATATCATTTGAACTTTCCTGAAGCTGGGATTGGACCTCCTGGATAGAAGTGGGGTGAGTCACAGAGACAAAGAGACTGAGGTGGGGTCCCTTAAACTCCATATCATTTGAACTTTCCTGAAGCTGGGATTGGAATTCCTAAACAGAAGGGGGTGAGTCACAGAGACAAAGAGACTGAGGTGGGGGCCCTTAAACTCCATAACATTTGAACCTTCCTGAAGCTGGGATTGGAGCTCCTGGTAGAAGGGGGGTGAGTCACAGAGACAAAGAGACTGAGGTGGGGGGCCTTAAACTCCATATCATTTGAACTTTCCTAAAGCTGGGATTGGAGCTCCTGGATAGATGGGGGGTGAGTCACAGAGACAAAGAGACTGAGGTGGGGGCCCTTAAACTCCATAACATTTGAACCTTCCTGAAGCTGGGATTGGAGCTGCTGGATAGAAGGGGGGTGAGTAAGAGACACAAAGAGATTGAGTTGGGGGCCCTTTAACTCCATATCATTTGAACCTTCCTGAAGCTGGGATTGGAGGTGCTGGATAGAAGGGGGGTGAGTAACAAGGACAAAGAGACTTAGTTGGGGGCCCTTAAACTCCATATCATTTGAACCTTCCTGAAACTGGGCTTGGAGCTCCTGGATAGAAGGGGGGTGAGTCACAGAGACAAAGAGACTGAGATGGGGGCCCTTAAACTCCATAACATTTGAACCTTCATGAAGCTGGGATTGGAGCTCCTGGATAGATGGGGGCTGAGTCACAGAGACAAAGAGACTGAGGTGGGGGCCCTTAAACTCCATATCATTTAAACTTTCCTAAAGCTGGGATTGGAGCTCCTGGATAGAAGGGGGGTGAGTCACAGAGACAAAGAGACTGAGGTGGGGGCCCTTAAACTCCATAACATTTGAACCTTCATGAAGCTGGGATTGGAGCTACTGGATAGAAGGGGGGTGAGTAACAGAGAGAAAGAGATTGAGTTGGGGGCCCTTAAACTCCATATCATTTGAACCTTCCTGAAGTTGGGCTTGGAGCTCCTGGATAGAAGGGGGGTGAGTCACAGAGACAAAGAGACTGAGGTGGGGGCCCTTAAACTCTATATCATTTGAACTTTCAGAAGCTGGGATTGGAGCTCCTGGATAGATGGGGGGGTGAGTCACAGAGACAAAGAGACTGAGGTGGGGGCCCTTAAACTCCATATCATTTGAACTTTCCTGAAGGTGGGATTGGATCTCCTGGATAGAAGGGGGGTGAGTCACAGAGACAAAGAGACTGAGGTGGGGGCCCTTAAACTCCATATCATTTGAACTTTCCTAAAGCTGGGATTTGAGCTCCTGGATAGAAGGGGGGTGAGTCACAGAGACAAAGAGACTGAGGTGGGGGCCCTTAAACTCCATAACATTTGAACCTTCATGAAGCTGGGATTGGAGCTCCTGGATGGAAGGGGGGTGAGTCACAGAGACAAAGAGACTGAGGTGGGGGCCCTTAAACTCCATAACATTTGAACCTTCATGAAGCTGGGATTGGAGCTACTGGATAGAAGGGGGGTGAGTAACAGAGAGAAAGAGATTGAGTTGGGGGCCCTTAAACTCCATATCATTTGAACCTTCCTGAAGTTGGGCTTGGAGCTCCTGGATAGAAGGGGGGGGTGTCACAGAGACAAAGAGACTGAGGTGGGGGCCCTTAAACTCCATATCATTTGAACTTTCCTGAAGCTGGGATTGGAGCTCCTGGATAGAAGGGGGGTGAGTCACAGAGACAAAGAGACTGAGGTGGGGGCCCTTAAACTCTATATCATTTGAACTTTCCTGAAGCTGGGATTGGAGCTCCTGGATAGATGGGGGGGTGAGTCACAGAGACAAAGAGACTGAGGTGGGGGCCCTTAAACTCCATATCATTTGAACTTTCCTAAAGCTGGGATTGGATCTCCTGGATAGAAGGGGGGTGAGTCACAGAGACAAAGAGACTGAGGTGGGGGCCCTTAAACTCCATATCATTTGAACTTTCCTAAAGCTGGGATTTGAGCTCCTGGATAGAAGGGGGATGAGTCACAGAGACAAAGAGACTGAGGTGGGGGCCCTTAAACTCCATAACATTTGAACCTTCCTGAAGCTGGGATTGGAGCTCCTGGTAGAAGGGGGGTGAGTCACAGAGACAAAGAGACTGAGGTGGGGGCCCTTAAACTCCATAACATTTGAACCTTCCTGAAGCTGGGATTGGAGCTCCTGGATAGAAGGGGGGTGAGTCACAGAGACAAAGAAACTGAGTTGGGGGCCCTTAAACTCCATATCATTTGAACTTTCCTGAAGCTGGGATTGGACCTCCTGGATAGAAGTGGGGTGAGTCACAGAGACAAAGAGACTGAGGTGGGGTCCCTTAAACTCCATATCATTTGAACTTTCCTGAAGCTGGGATTGGAATTCCTAAACAGAAGGGGGTGAGTCACAGAGACAAAGAGACTGAGGTGGGGGCCCTTAAACTCCATAACATTTGAACCTTCCTGAAGCTGGGATTGGAGCTCCTGGTAGAAGGGGGGTGAGTCACAGAGACAAAGAAACTGAGGTGGGGGCCCTTAAACTCCATATCATTTGAACTTTCCTGAAGCTGGGATTGGAGCTCCTGGTAGAAGGGGGGTGAGTCACAGAGACAAAGAGACTGAGGTGGGGGCCCTTAAACTCCATATCATTTGAACTTTCCTGAAGCTGGGATTGGAGCTCCTGGTAGAAGGGGGGTGAGTCACAGAGACAAAGAGACTGAGGTGGGGGCCCTTAAACTCTATATCATTTGAATTTTCCTGAAGCTGGGATTGGAGCTCCTGGATAGATGGGGGGTGAGTCACAGAGACAAAGAGACTGAGGTGGGGGGCCTTAAACTCCATATCATTTGAACTTTCCTAAAGCTGGGATTGGAGCTCCTGGATAGATGGGGGGTGAGTCACAGAGACAAAGAGACTGAGGTGGGGGCCCTTAAACTCCATATCATTTGAACTTTCCTAAAGCTGGGATTGGAGGTGCTGGATAGAAGGGGGGTGAGTCACAGAGACAAAGAGACTGAGGTGGGGGCCCTTAAACTCCATAACATTTGAACCTTCATGAAGCTGGGATTGGAGCTACTGGATAGAAGGGGGGTGAGTAACAGAGAGAAAGAGATTGAGTTGGGGGCCCTTAAACTCCATATCATTTGAACCTTCCTGAAGTTGGGCTTGGAGCTCCTGGATAGAAGGGGGGTGAGTCACAGAGACAAAGAGACTGAGGTGGGGGCCCTTAAACTCTATATCATTTGAACTTTCAGAAGCTGGGATTGGAGCTCCTGGATAGATGGGGGGGTGAGTCACAGAGACAAAGAGACTGAGGTGGGGGCCCTTAAACTCCATATCATTTGAACTTTCCTGAAGCTGGGATTGGATCTCCTGGATAGAAGGGGGGTGAGTCACAGAGACAAAGAGACTGAGGTGGGGGCCCTTAAACTCCATATCATTTGAACTTTCCTAAAGCTGGGATTTGAGCTCCTGGATAGAAGGGGGGTGAGTCACAGAGACAAAGAGACTGAGGTGGGGGCCCTTAAACTCCATAACATTTGAACCTTCCTGAAGCTGGAATTGGAGCTCCTGGTAGAAGGGGGGTGAGTCACAGAGACAAAGAGACTGAGGTGGGGGCCCTTAAACTCCATAACATTTGAACCTTCATGAAGCTGGGATTGGAGCTACTGGATAGAAGGGGGGTGAGTAACAGAGAGAAAGAGATTGAGTTGGGGGCCCTTAAACTCCATATCATTTGAACCTTCCTGAAGTTGGGCTTGGAGCTCCTGGATAGAAGGGGGGTGAGTCACAGAGACAAAGAGACTGAGGTGGGGGCCCTTAAACTCCATATCATTTGAACTTTCCTGAAGCTGGGATTGGAGCTCCTGGATAGAAGGGGGGTGAGTCACAGAGACAAAGAGACTGAGGTGGGGGCCCTTAAACTCCATATCATTTGAACTTTCCTAAAGCTGGGATTTGAGCTCCTGGATAGAAGGGGGTGAGTCACAGAGACAAAGAGACTGAGGTGGGGGCCCTTAAACTCCATAACATTTGAACCTTCCTGAAGCTGGGATTGGAGCTCCTGGTAGAAGGGGGGTGAGTCACAGAGACAAAGAGACTGAGGTGGGGGCCCTTAAACTCCATAACATTTGAACCTTCCTGAAGCTGGGATTGGAGCTCCTGGATAGAAGGGGGGTGAGTCACAGAGACAAAGAAACTGAGTTGGGGGCCCTTAAACTCCATATCATTTGAACTTTCCTGAAGCTGGGATTGGAGCTCCTGGATAGAAGTGGGGTGAGTCACAGAGACAAAGAGACTGAGGTGGGGTCCCTTAAACTCCATATCATTTGAACTTTCCTGAAGCTGGGATTGGAATTCCTGGACAGAAGGGGGTGAGTCACAGAGACAAAGAGACTGAGGTGGGGGCCCTTAAACTCCATAACATTTGAACCTTCCTGAAGCTGGGATTGGAGCTCCTGGTAGAAGGGGGGTGAGTCACAGAGACAAAGAGTCTGAGGTGGGGGCCCATAAACTCTATATCATTTGAACTTTCCTGAAGCTGGGATTGGAGCTCCTGGATAGATGCGGGCTGAGTCACAGAGACAAAGAGACTGAGGTGGGGGCCCTTAAACTCCATATCATTTGAACTTTCCTAAAGCTGGGATTGGAGCTCCTGGATAGAAGGGGGGTGAGTCACAGAGACAAAGAGACTGAGGTGGGGGCCCTTAAACTCCATAACATTTGAACCTTCATGAAGCTGGGATTGGAGCTCCTGGATAGAAGGGGGGTGAGTCACAGAGACAAAGAGACTGAGGTGGGGGCCCTTAAACTCCATAACATTTGAACCTTCATGAAGCTGGGATTGGAGCTACTGGATAGAAGGGGGGTGAGTAACAGAGAGAAAGAGATTGAGTTGGGGGCCCTTAAACTCCATATCATTTGAACCTTCCTGAAGTTGGGCTTGGAGCTCCTGGATAGAAGGGGGGTGAGTCACAGAGACAAAGAGACTGAGGTGGGGGCCCTTAAACTCCATATCATTTGAACTTTCCTGAAGCTGGGATTGGAGCTCCTGGATAGAAGGGGGGTGAGTAACAGAGAGAAAGAGATTGAGTTGGGGGCCCTTAAACTCCATATCATTTGAACCTTCCTGAAGTTGGGCTTGGAGCTCCTGGATAGAAGGGGGGTGAGTCACAGAGACAAAGAGACTGAGGTGGGGGCCCTTAAACTCCATATCATTTGAACTTTCCTGAAGCTGGGATTGGAGCTCCTGGATAGAAGGGGGGTGAGTCACAGAGACAAAGAGATTGAGTTGGGGGCCCTTAAACTCCATATCATTTGAACCTTCCTGAAGTTGGGCTTGGAGCTCCTGGATAGATGGGGGGGGTGAGTCACAGAGACAAAGAGACTGAGGTGGGGGCCCTTAAACTCCATATCATTTGAACTTTCCTAAAGCTGGGATTGGATCTCCTAGATAGAAGGGGGGTGAGTCACAGAGACAAAGAGACTGAGGTGGGGGCCCTTAAACTCCATATCATTTGAACTTTCCTAAAGCTGGGATTTGAGCTCCTGGATAGAAGGGGGATGAGTCACAGAGACAAAGAGACTGAGGTGGGGGCCCTTAAACTCCATAACATTTGAACCTTCCTGAAGCTGGGATTGGAGCTCCTGGTAGAAGGGGGGTGAGTCACAGAGACAAAGAGACTGAGGTGGGGGCCCTTAAACTCCATAACATTTGAACCTTCCTGAAGCTGGGATTGGAGCTCCTGGATAGAAGGGGGGTGAGTCACAGAGACAAAGAAACTGAGTTGGGGGCCCTTAAACTCCATATCATTTGAACTTTCCTGAAGCTGGGATTGGACCTCCTGGATAGAAGTGGGGTGAGTCACAGAGACAAAGAGACTGAGGTGGGGTCCCTTAAACTCCATATCATTTGAACTTTCCTGAAGCTGGGATTGGAATTCCTAAACAGAAGGGGGTGAGTCACAGAGACAAAGAGACTGAGGTGGGGGCCCTTAAACTCCATAACATTTGAACCTTCCTGAAGCTGGGATTGGAGCTCCTGGTAGAAGGGGGGTGAGTCACAGAGACAAAGAAACTGAGGTGGGGGCCCTTAAACTCCATATCATTTGAACTTTCCTGAAGCTGGGATTGGAGCTCCTGGTAGAAGGGGGGTGAGTCACAGAGACAAAGAGACTGAGGTGGGGGCCCTTAAACTCTATATCATTTGAATTTTCCTGAAGCTGGGATTGGAGCTCCTGGATAGATGGGGGGTGAGTCACAGAGACAAAGAGACTGAGGTGGGGGGCCTTAAACTCCATATCATTTGAACTTTCCTAAAGCTGGGATTGGAGCTCCTGGATAGATGGGGGGTGAGTCACAGAGACAAAGAGACTGAGGTGGGGGCCCTTAAACTCCATAACATTTGAACCTTCCTGAAGCTGGGATTGGAGCTGCTGGATAGAAGGGGGGTGAGTAACAGACACAAAGAGATTGAGTTGGGGGCCCTTTAACTCCATATCATTTGAACTTTCCTGAAGCTGGGATTGGCGCTCCTGGATAGAAGGGAGGTGAGTCACAGAGACAAAGAGACTGAGGTGGGGGCCCTTAAACTCCATAACATTTGAACCTTCCTGAAGCTGGGATTGGAGGTGCTGGATAGAAGGGGGGTGAGTAACAAGGACAAAGAGACTTAGTTGGGGGCCCTTAAACTCCATATCATTTGAACCTTCCTGAAACTGGGCTTGGAGCTCCTGGATAGATGGGGGCTGAGTCACAGAGACAAAGAGACTGAGGTGGGGGCCCTTAAACTCCATATCATTTGAACTTTCCTAAAGCTGGGATTGGAGCTCCTGGATAGAAGGGGGGTGAGTCACAGAGACAAAGAGACTGAGGTGGGGGCCCTTAAACTCCATAACATTTGAACCTTCATGAAGCTGGGATTGGAGCTACTGGATAGAAGGGGGGTGAGTAACAGAGAGAAAGAGATTGAGTTGGGGGCCCTTAAACTCCATATCATTTGAACCTTCCTGAAGTTGGGCTTGGAGCTCCTGGATAGAAGGGGGGTGAGTCACAGAGACAAAGAGACTGAGGTGGGGGCCCTTAAACTCCATATCATTTGAACTTTCCTGAAGCTGGGATTGGAGCTCCTGGATAGAAGGGGGGTGAGTCACAGAGACAAAGAGACTGAGGTGGGGGCCCTTAAACTCTATATCATTTGAACTTTCCTGAAGCTGGGATTGGAGCTCCTGGATAGATGGGGGGTGAGTCACAGAGACAAAGAGACTGAGGTGGGGGCCCTTAAACTCTATATCATTTGAACTTTCCTGAAGCTGGGATTGGAGCTCCTGGTAGAAGGGGGGTGAGTCACAGAGACAAAGAAACTGAGGTGGGGGCCCTTAAACTCCATATCATTTGAACTTTCCTGAAGCTGGGATTGGAGCTCCTGGTAGAAGGGGGGTGAGTCACAGAGACAAAGAGACTGAGGTGGGGGCCCTTAAACTCTATATCATTTGAATTTTCCTGAAGCTGGGATTGGAGCTCCTGGATAGATGGGGGGGTGAGTCACAGAGACAAAGAGACTGAGGTGGGGGCCCTTAAACTCCATATCATTTGAACTTTCCTAAAGCTGGGATTGGAGCTCCTGGATAGATGGGGGGTGAGTCACAGAGACAAAGAGACTGAGGTGGGGGCCCTTAAACTCCATAACATTTGAACCTTCCTGAAGCTGGGATTGGAGCTGCTGGATAGAAGTGGGGGGTGAGATAGGGAGACAAAGAGACTGAGGTGGGGGCCCTTAAACTCCATATCATTTGAACTTTCCTGAAGCTGGGATTGGAATTCCTAAACAGAAGGGGGTGAGTAACAGAGACAAAGAGATTGAGTTGGGGGCCCTTTAACTCCATATCATTTGAACCTTCCTGAAGCTGGGCTTGGAGCTCCTGGATAGAAGGGGGGTGAGTCACAGAAACAAAGAGACTGAGGTGGGGGCCCATAAACTCTATATCATTTGAACTTTCCTGAAGCTGGGATTGGAGCTCCTGGATAGATGGGGGGTGAGTCACAGAGACAAAGAGACTGAGGTGGGGGCCCTTAAACTCCATATCATTTGAACTTTCCTGAAGCTGGGATTGGCGCTCCTGGATAGAAGGGAGGTGAGTCACAGAGACAAAGAGACTGAGGTGGGGGCCCTTAAACTCCATAACATTTGAACCTTCATGAAGCTGGGATTGGAGCTACTGGATAGAAGGGGGGTGAGTAACAGAGAGAAAGAGATTGAGTTGGGGGCCCTTAAACTCCATATCATTTGAACCTTCCTGAAGTTGGGCTTGGAGCTCCTGGATAGAAGGGGGGTGAGTCACAGAGACAAAGAGACTGAGGTGGGGGCCCTTAAACTCCATATCATTTGAACTTTCCTGAAGCTGGGATTGGAGCTCCTGGATAGAAGGGGGGTGAGTCACAGAGACAAAGAGACTGAGGTGGGGGCCCTTAAACTCTATATCATTTGAACTTTCCTGAAGCTGGGATTGGAGCTCCTGGATAGATGGGGGGTGAGTCACAGAGACAAAGAGACTGAGGTGGGGGCCCTTAAACTCTATATCATTTGAACTTTCCTGAAGCTGGGATTGGAGCTCCTGGATAGATGGGGGGGTGAGTCACAGAGACAAAGAGACTGAGGTGGGGGCCCTTAAACTCCATATCATTTGAACTTTCCTAAAGCTGGGATTGGAGCTCCTGGATAGATGGGGGGTGAGTCACAGAGACAAAGAGACTGAGGTGGGGGCCCTTAAACTCCATAACACTTGAACCTTCCTGAAGCTGGGATTGGAGCTGCTGGATAGAAGGGGGGTGAGTAACAGAGACAAAGAGATTGAGTTGGGGGCCCTTTAACTCCATATCATTTGAACCTTCCTGAAGCTGGGCTTGGAGCTCCTGGATAGAAGGGGGGTGAGTCACAGAAACAAAGAGACTGAGGTGGGGGCCCATAAACTCTATATCATTTGAACTTTCCTGAAGCTGGGATTGGAGCTCCTGGATAGATGGGGGGTGAGTCACAGAGACAAAGAGACTGAGGTGGGGGCCCTTAAACTCCATATCATTTGAACTTTCCTGAAGCTGGGATTGGCGCTCCTGGATAGAAGGGAGGTGAGTCACAGAGACAAAGAGACTGAGGTGGGGGCCCTTAAACTCCATAACATTTGAACCTTCCTGAAGCTGGGATTGGAGGTGCTGGATAGAAGGGGGGTGAGTAACAAGGACAAAGAGACTTAGTTGGGGGCCCTTAAACTCCATATCATTTGAACTTTCCTGAAGCTGGGATTGGAGCTCCTGGATAGATGGGGGGTGAGTCACAGAGACAAAGAGACTGAGGTGGGGTCCCTTAAACTCCATATCATTTGAACTTTCCTAAAGCTGGGATTGGAATTCCTGGACAGAAGGGGGTGAGTCACAGAGACAAAGAGACTGAGGTGGGGGCCCTTAAACTCCATAACATTTGAACCTTCCTGAAGCTGGGATTGGAGCTCCTGGTAGAAGGGGGGTGAGTCACAGAGACAAAGAGACTGAGGTGGGGGCCCTTAAACTCTATATCATTTGAACTTTCCTGAAGCTGGGATTGGAGCTCCTGGATAGATGCGGGGTGAGTCACAGAGACAAAGAGACTGAGGTGGGGGCCCTTAAACTCCATATCATTTGAACTTTCCTAAAGCTGGGATTTGAGCTCCTGGATAGAAGGGGGGTGAGTCACAGAGACAAAGAGACTGAGGTGGGGGGCCTTAAACTCTATATCATTTGAACTTTCCTGAAGCTGGGATTGGAGCTCCTGGATAGATGGGGGGTGAGTCACAGAGACAAAGAGACTGAGGTGGGGGCCCTTAAACTCCATATCATTTGAACTTTCCTAAAGCTGGGATTGGAGCTCCTGGATAGAAGGGGGGTGAGTCACAGAGACAAAGAGACTGAGGTGGGGGCCCTTAAACTCCATATCATTTGAACTTTCCTGAAGCTGGGATTGGAATTCCTGGACAGAAGGGGGTGATTCACAGAGACAAAGAGACTGAGGTGGGGGCCCTTAAACTTCATAACATTTGAACCTTCATGAAGCTGGGATTGGAGCTCCTGGATAGATGGGGGGTGAGTCACAGAGACAAAGAGACTGAGGTGGGGGCCCTTAAACTCCATATCATTTGAACTTTCCTGAAGCTGGGATTGGCGCTCCTGGATAGAAGGGAGGTGAGTCACAGAGACAAAGAGACTGAGGTGGGGGCCCTTAAACTCCATAACATTTGAACCTTCCTGAAGCTGGGATTGGAGGTGCTGGATAGAAGGGGGGTGAGTAACAAGGACAAAGAGACTTAGTTGGGGGCCCTTAAACTCCATATCATTTGAACTTTCCTAAAGCTGGGATTGGAGCTCCTGGATAGAAGGGGGGTGAGTCACAGAGACAAAGAGACTGAGGTGGGGGCCCTTAAACTCCATATCATTTGAACTTTCCTGAAGCTGGGATTGGAATTCCTGGACAGAAGGGGGTGATTCACAGAGACAAAGAGACTGAGGTGGGGGCCCTTAAACTCCATAACATTTGAACCTTCATGAAGCTGGGATTGGAGCTACTGGATAGAAGGGGGGTGAGTAACAGAGAGAAAGAGATTGAGTTGGGGGCCCTTAAACTCCATATCATTTGAACTTTCCTGAAGCTGGGATTGGAGCTCCTGGTAGAAGGGGGGTGAGTCACAAAGACAAAGAAACTGAGGTGAGGGCCCTTAAACTCCATATCATTTGAACTTTCCTGAAGCTGGGATTGGAGCTCCTGGATAGAAGGGGGGTGAGTCACAGAGACAAAGAGACTGAGGTGGGGTCCCTTAAACTCCATATCATTTGAACTTTCCTAAAGCTGGGATTGGAATTCCTGGACAGAAGGGGGTGAGTCACAGAGACAAAGAGACTGAGGTGGGGGCCCTTAAACTCCATAACATTTGAACCTTCCTGAAGCTGGGATTGGAGCTCCTGGTAGAAGGGGGGTGAGTCACAGAGACAAAGAGACTGAGGTGGGGGCCCTTAAACTCTATATCATTTGAACTTTCCTGAAGCTGGGATTGGAGCTCCTGGATAGATGCGGGGTGAGTCACAGAGACAAAGAGACTGAGGTGGGGGCCCTTAAACTCCATATCATTTGAACTTTCCTAAAGCTGGGATTTGAGCTCCTGGATAGAAGGGGGGTGAGTCACAGAGACAAAGAGACTGAGGTGGGGGGCCTTAAACTCTATATCATTTGAACTTTCCTGAAGCTGGGATTGGAGCTCCTGGATAGATGGGGGGTGAGTCACAGAGACAAAGAGACTGAGGTGGGGGCCCTTAAACTCCATATCATTTGAACTTTCCTAAAGCTGGGATTGGAGCTCCTGGATAGAAGGGGGGTGAGTCACAGAGACAAAGAGACTGAGGTGGGGGCCCTTAAACTCCATATCATTTGAACTTTCCTGAAGCTGGGATTGGAATTCCTGGACAGAAGGGGGTGATTCACAGAGACAAAGAGAATGAGGTGGGGGCCCTTAAACTCCATAACATTTGAACCTTCATGAAGCTGGGATTGGAGCTACTGGATAGAAGGGGGGTGAGTAACAGAGAGAAAGAGATTGAGTTGGGGGCCCTTAAACTCCATATCATTTGAACTTTCCTGAAGCTGGGATTGGAGCTCCTGGTAGAAGGGGGGTGAGTCACAAAGACAAAGAAACTGAGGTGAGGGCCCTTAAACTCCATATCATTTGAACTTTCCTGAAGCTGGGATTGGACCTCCTGGATAGAAGTGGGGTGAGTCACAGAGACAAAGAGACTGAGGTGGGGTCCCTTAAACTCCATATCATTTGAACTTTCCTGAAGCTGGGATTGGAATTCCTGGACAGAAGGGGGTGAGTCACAGAGACAAAGAGACTGAGGTGGGGGCCCTTAAACTCCATAACATTTGAACCTTCCTGAACCTGGGATTGGAGCTCCTGGTAGAAGGGGGGTGAGTCACAGAGACAAAGAAACTGAGGTGGGGGCCCTTAAACTCCATATCATTTGAACTTTCCTGAAGCTGGGATTGGAGCTCCTGGATAGATGGGGGGTGAGTCACAGAGACAAAGAGACTGAGGTGGGGGCCCTTAAACTCCATATCATTTGAACTTTCCTAAAGCTGGGATTGGAGCTCCTGGATAGAAGGGGGGTGAGTCACAGAGACAAAGAGACTGAGGTGGGGGCCCTTAAACTCCATATCATTTGAACTTTCCTGAAGCTGGGATTGGAATTCCTGGACAGAAGGGGGTGATTCACAGAGACAAAGAGACTGAGGTGGGGGCCCTTAAACTCCATAACATTTGAACTTTCCTGAAGCTGGGATTGGAATTCCTGGACAGAAGGGGGTGAGTCACAGAGACAAAGAGACTGAGGTGGGGGCCGTTAAACTCCATAACATTTGAACCTTCCTGAAGCTGGGATTGGAGCTCCTGGTAGAAGGGGGGTGAGTCACAAAGACAAAGAAACTGAGGTGGGGGCCCTTAAACTCCATATCATTTGAACTTTCCTGAAGCTGGGATTGGAGCTCCTGGATAGAAGGGGGGTGAGTCACAGAGACAAAGAGACTGAGGTGGGGTCCCTTAAACTCCATATCATTTGAACTGTCCTGAAGCTGGGATTGGAATTCCTGGACAGAAGGGGGTGAGTCACAGAGACAAAGAGACTGAGGTGGGGGCCCTTAAACTCCATAACATTTGAACCTTCCTGAAGCTGGGATTGGAGCTCCTGGTAGAAGGGGGGTGAGTTACAGAGACAAAGAAACTGAGGTGGGGGCCCTTAAACTCCATATCATTTGAACTTTCCTGAAGCTGGCATTCGAGCTCCTGGATAGAAGGGGGGTGAGTCACAGAGACAAAGAGACTGAGGTGGGGTCCCTTAAACTCCATATCATTTGAACTTTCCTGAAGCTGGGATTGGAATTCCTGGACAGAAGGGGGTGAGTCACAGAGACAAAGAGACTGAGGTGGGGGCCCTTAAACTCCATAACATTTGAACCTTCCTGAAGCTGGGATTGGAGCTCCTGGTAGAAGGGGGGTGAGTCACAGAGACAAAGAGACTGAGGTGGGGGCCCTTAAACTCTATATCATTTGAACTTTCCTGAAGCTGGGATTGGAGCTCCTGGATAGATGGGGGGGTGAGTCACAGAGACAAAGAGACTGAGGTGGGGGCCCTTAAACTCCATATCATTTGAACTTTCCTAAAGCTGGGATTTGAGCTCCTGGATAGAAGGGGGGTGAGTCACAGAGACAAAGAGACTGAGGTGGGGGCCCTTAAACTCCATTACATTTGAACCTTCCTGAAGCTGGGATTGGAGCTCCTGGTAGAAGGGGGGTGAGTCACAAAGACAAAGAGACTGAGGTGGGGGCCCTTAAACTCTATATCATTTGAACTTTCCTGAAGCTGGGATTGGAGCTCCTGGATAGATGGGGGGTGAGTCACAGAGACAAAGAGACTGAGGTGGGGGCCCTTAAACTCCATATCATTTGAACTTTCCTGAAGCTGGGATTGGATCTCCTGGATAGAAGGGGGGTGAGTCACAGAGACAAAGAGACTGAGGTGGGGGCCGTTAAACTCCATATCATTTGAACCTTCCTGAACCTGGGCTTGGAGCTCCTGGATAGAAGGGGGGTGAGTCACAGAGACAAAGAAACTGAGTTGGGGGCCCTTAAACTCCATATCATTTGAACTTTCCTGAAGCTGGGATTGGACCTCCTGGATAGAAGTGGGGTGAGTCACAGAGACAAAGAGACTGAGGTGGGGTCTCTTAAACTCCATATAATTTGAACTTTCCTGAAGCTGGGATTGGAATTCCTGGACAGAAGGGGGTGAGTCACAGAGACAAAGAGACTGAGGTGGGGGCCCTTAAACTCCATAACATTTGAACCTTCCTGAAGCTGGGATTGGAGCTCCTGGTAGAAGGGGGGTGAGTCACAGAGACAAAGAGACTGAGGTGGGGGCCCTTAAACTCTATATCATTTGAACTTTCCTGAAGCTGGGATTGGAGCTCCTGGATAGATGGGGGGTGAGTCAAAGAGACAAAGAGACTGAGGTGGGGGCCCTTAAACTCCATATCATTTGAACTTTCCTAAAGCTGGGATTTGAGCTCCTGGATAGAAGGGGGGTGAGTCACAGAGACAAAGAGACTGAGGTGGGGGCCCTTAAACTCCATAACATTTGAACCTTCCTGAAGCTGGGATTGGAGCTCCTGGTAGAAGGGGGGTGAGTCACAGAGACAAAGAGACTGAGGTGGGGGACCTTAAACTCCATATCATTTGAACTTTCCTAAAGCTGGGATTTGAGCTCCTGGATAGAAGGGGGGTGAGTCACAGAGACAAAGAGACTGAGGTGGGGGCCCTTAAACTCTATATCATTTGAACTTTCCTGAAGCTGGGATTGGAGCTCCTGGATAGATGGGGGGTGAGTCACAGAGACAAAGAGACTGAGGTGGGGGCCCTTAAACTCTATATCATTTGAACTTTCCTGAAGCTGGGATTGGAGCTCCTGGATAGATGGGGTGTGAGTCACAGAGACAAAGAGACTGAGGTGGGGGCCCTTAAACTCCATATCATTTGAACTTTCCTAAAGCTGGGATTTGAGCTCCTGGATAGAAGAGGGGTGAGTCACAGAGACAAAGAGACTGAGGTGGGGGCCCTTAAACTCCATAACATTTGAACATTCCTGAAGCTGGGATTGGAATTCCTATACAGAAGGGGGTGAGTCACAGAGACAAAGAGACTGAGGTGGGGGCCCTTAAACTCCATATCATTTGAACTTTCCTGAAGCTGGGATTGGAGCTCCTGGATAGGTGGGGGCTGAGTCACAGAGACAAAGAGACTGAGGTGGGGGCCCTTAAACTCCATATCATTTGAACTTTCCTAAAGCTGGGATTGGAGCTCCTGGATAGAAGGGGGGTGAGTCACAGAGACAAAGAGACTGAGGTGGGGGCCCTTAAACTCCATAACATTTGAACCTTCATGAAGCTGGGATTGGAGCTACTGGATAGAAGGGGGGTGAGTAACAGAGACAAAGAGATTGAGTGGGGGGCCCTTAAACTCCATATCATTTGAACCTTCCTGAAGTTGGGCTTGGAGCTCCTGGATAGAAGGGGGGTGAGTCACAGAAACAAAGAGACTGAGGTGGGGGCCCTTAAACTCTATATCATTTTAAATTTCCTGAAGCTGGGATTGGAATTCCTGGACAGAAGGGGGTGAGTCACAGAGACAAAGAGACTGAGGTGGGGGCCCTTAAACTCCATAACATTTGAACCTTCCTGAAGCTTTGATTGGAGCTCCTGGTAGAAGGGGGGTGAGTCACAGAGACAAAGAGACTGAGGTGGGGGCCCTTAAACTCTATATCATTTGAACTTTCCTGAAGCTGGGATTGGAGCTCCTGGATAGATGGGGGGTGAGTCACAGAGACAAAGAGACTGAGGTGGGGGCCCTTAAACTCCATATCATTTGAACTTTCCTAAAGCTGGGATTGGAGCTCCTGGATAGATGGGGGCTGAGTCACAGAGACAAAGAGACTGAGGTGGGGGCCCTTGAACTCCATATCATTTGAACCTTCCTGAAGCTGGGCTTGGACCTCCTGGATAGAAGGGGGGTGAGTCACAGAGACAAAGAAACTGAGTTGGGGGCCCTTAAACTCCATATCATTTGAACTTTCCTGAAGCTGGGAATGGAGCTCCTGGATAGAAGTGGGGTGAGTCACAGAGACAAAGAGACTGAGGTGGGGTCCCTTAAACTCTATATCATTTGAACTTTCCTGAAGCTGGGATTGGAATTCCTGGACAGAAGGGGGTGAGTCACAGAGACAAAGAGACTGAGGTGGGGGCCCTTAAACTCCATAACATTTGAACCTTCCTGAAGCTGGGATTGGAGCTCCTGGTAGAAGGGGGGTGAGTCACAGAGACAAAGAAACTGAGGTGGGGGCCCTTAAACTCCATATCATTTGAACTTTCCTGAAGCTGGGATTGGAGCTCCTGGATAGATGGGGGGTGAGTCACAGAGACAAAGAGGTGGGGGCCCTTAAACTCCATATCATTTGAACTTTCCTAAAGCTGGGATTTGAGCTCCTGGATAGAAGGGGGGTGAGTCACAGAGACAAAGAGACTGAGGTGGGGGCCCTTAAACTCCATAACATTTGAACATTCCTGAAGCTGGGATTGGAATTCCTGGACAGAAGGGGGAGAGTCACAGAGACAAAGAGACTGAAGTGGGGGCCCATAAACTCTATATCATTTGAACTTTCCTGAAGCTGGGATTGGAGCTCCTGGATAGAAGGGGGGTGAGTCACAGAGACAAAGAGACTGAGGTGGGGGCCCTTAAACTCCATATCATTTGAACTTTCCTAAAGCTGGGATTGGAGCTCCTGGATAGAAGGGGGGTGAGTCACAGAGACAAAGAGACTGAGGTGGGGGCCCTTAAACTCCATAACATTTGAACCTTCATGAAGCTGGGATTGGAGCTACTGGATAGAAGGGGGGTGAGTAACAGAGACAAAGAGATTGAGTGGGGGGCCCTTAAACTCCATATCATTTGAACCTTCCTGAAGTTGGGCTTGGAGCTCCTGGATAGAAGGGGGGTGAGTCACAGAAACAAAGAGACTGAGGTGGGGGCCCTTAAACTCTATATCATTTGAACTTTCCTGAAGCTGGGATTGGAATTCCTGGACAGAAGGGGGTGAGTCACAGAGACAAAGAGACTGAGGTGGGGGCCCTTAAACTCCATAACATTTGAACCTTCCTGAAGCTGGGATTGGAGCTCCTGGTAGAAGGGGGGTGAGTCACAGAGACAAAGAAACTGAGTTGGGGGCCCTTAAACTCCATATCATTTGAACTTTCCTGAAGCTGGGAATGGAGCTCCTGGATAGAAGTGGGGTGAGTCACAGAGACAAAGAGGTGGGGGCCCTTAAACTCCATATCATTTGAACTTTCCTAAAGCTGGGATTTGAGCTCCTGGATAGAAGGGGGGTGAGTCACAGAGACAAAGAGACTGAGGTGGGGGCCCTTAAACTCCATAACATTTGAACATTCCTGAAGCTGGGATTGGAATTCCTGGACAGAAGGGGGAGAGTCACAGAGACAAAGAGACTGAAGTGGGGGCCCATAAACTCTATATCATTTGAACTTTCCTGAAGCTGGGATTGGAGCTCCTGGATAGAAGGGGGGTGAGTCACAGAGACAAAGAGACTGAGGTGGGGGCCCTTAAACTCCATATCATTTGAACTTTCCTAAAGCTGGGATTGGAGCTCCTGGATAGAAGGGGGGTGAGTCACAGAGACAAAGAGACTGAGGTGGGGGCCCTTAAACTCCATAACATTTGAACCTTCATGAAGCTGGGATTGGAGCTACTGGATAGAAGGGGGGTGAGTAACAGAGACAAAGAGATTGAGTGGGGGGCCCTTAAACTCCATATCATTTGAACCTTCCTGAAGTTGGGCTTGGAGCTCCTGGATAGAAGGGGGGTGAGTCACAGAAACAAAGAGATTGAGGTGGGGGCCCTTAAACTCTATATCATTTGAACTTTCCTGAAGCTGGGATTGGAATTCCTGGACAGAAGGGGGTGAGTCACAGAGACAAAGAGACTGAGGTGGGGGCCCTTAAACTCCATAACATTTGAACCTTCCTGAAGCTGGGATTGGAGCTCCTGGTAGAAGGGGGGTGAGTCACAGAGACAAAGAGACTGAGGTGGGGGCCCTTAAACTCTATATCATTTGAACTTTCCTGAAGCTGGGATTGGAGCTCCTGGATAGATGAGGGGTGAGTCACAGAGACAAAGAGACTGAGGTGGGGGCCCTTAAACTCCATATCATTTGAACTTTCCTAAAGCTGGGATTGGAGCTCCTGGATAGATGGGGGCTGAGTCACAGAGACAAAGAGACTGAGGTGGGGGCCCTTAAACTCCATATCATTTGAACCTTCCTGAAGCTGGGCTTGGACCTCCTGGATAGAAGGGGGGTGAGTCACAGAGACAAAGAAACTGAGTTGGGGGCCCTTAAACTCCATATCATTTGAACTTTCCTGAAGCTGGGATTGGAGCTCCTGGATAGAAGTGGGGTGAGTCACAGAGACAAAGAGACTGAGGTGGGGTCCCTTAAACTCTATATCATTTGAACTTTCCTGAAGCTGGGATTGGAATTCCTGGACAGAAGGGGGTGAATCACAGAGACAAAGAGACTGAGGTGGGGGCCCTTAAACTCCATAACATTTGAACCTTCCTGAAGCTGGGATTGGAGCTCCTGGTAGAAGGGGGGTGAGTCACAGAGACAAAGAAACTGAGGTGGGGGCCCTTAAAGTCCATATCATTTGAACTTTCCTGAAGCTGGGATTGGAGCTCCTGGATAGATGGGGGGTGAGTCACAGAGACAAAGAGGTGGGGGCCCTTAAACTCCATATCATTTGAACTTTCCTAAAGCTGGGATTTGAGCTCCTGGATAGAAGGGGGGTGAGTCACAGAGACAAAGAGACTGAGGTGGGGGCCCTTAAACTCCATAACATTTGAACATTCCTGAAGCTGGGATTGGAATTCCTGGACAGAAGGGGGAGAGTCACAGAGACAAAGAGACTGAGGTGGGGGCCCATAAACTCTATATCATTTGAACTTTCCTGAAGCTGGGATTGGAGCTCCTGGATAGATGGGGGCTGAGTCACAGAGACAAAGAGACTGAGGTGGGGGCCCTTAAACTCCATATCATTTGAACTTTCCTAAAGCTGGGATTGGAGCTCCTGGATAGAAGGGGGGTGAGTCACAGAGACAAAGAGACTGAGGTGGGGGCCCTTAAACTCCATAACATTTGAACCTTCATGAAGCTGGGATTGGAGCTACTGGATAGAAGGGGGGTGAGTAACAGAGAGAAAGAGATTGAGTTGGGGGCCCTTAAACTCCATATCATTTGAACCTTCCTGAAGTTGGGCTTGGAGCTCCTGGATAGAAGGGGGGTGAGTCACAGAGACAAAGAGACTGAGGTGGGGGCCCTTAAACTCCATATCATTTGAACTTTCCTGAAGCTGGGATTGGAGCTCCTGGATAGAAGGGGGGTGAGTCACAGAGAGAAAGAGACTGAGGTGGGGGCCCTTAAACTCTATATCATTTGAACTTTCCTGAAGCTGGTATTGGAGCTCCTGGATAGATGGGGGGTGAGTCACAGAGACAAAGAGACTGATTTGGGGGCCCTTAAAGTCCATATCATTTGAACTTTCCTGAAGCTGGGATTGGATCTCCTGGATAGAAGGGGGGTGAGTCACAGAGACAAAGAGACTGAGGTGGGGGCCCTTAAACTCCATATCATTTGAACTTTCCTAAAGCTGGGATTGTAGCTCCTGGTAGAAGGGGTTGAGTCACAGAGACAAAGAGACTGAGGTGAGGGCCCTTAAACTCCATAACATTTGAAGCTACCTGAAGCTGGGATTGGAGCTGCTGGATAGAAGGGGGTAAGTCACAGAGACAAAGAGACTGAGGTGGGGGCCCTTTAACTCCATATCATTTGAACTTTCCTGAAGCTGGGATTGGAGCTCCTGGTAGAAGGGGGGTGAGTCACAGAGACAAAGAGACTGAGGTGGGGGCCCTTAAACTCCATAACATTTGAACATTCCTGAAGCTGGGATTGGAATTCCTGGACAGAAGGGGGAGAGTCACAGAGACAAAGAGACTGAGGTGGGGGCCCATAAACTCTATATCATTTGAACTTTCCTGAAGCTGGGATTGGAGCTCCTGGATAGATGGGGGCTGAGTCACAGAGACAAAGAGACTGAGGTGGGGGCCCTTAAACTCCATATCATTTGAACTTTCCTAAAGCTGGGATTGGAGCTCCTGGATAGAAGGGGGGTGAGTCACAGAGACAAAGAGACTGAGGTGGGGGCCCTTAAACTCCATAACATTTGAACCTTCATGAAGCTGGGATTGGAGCTACTGGATAGAAGGGGGGTGAGTAACAGAGAGAAAGAGATTGAGTTGGGGGCCCTTAAACTCCATATCATTTGAACCTTCCTGAAGTTGGGCTTGGAGCTCCTGGATAGAAGGGGGGTGAGTCACAGAGACAAAGAGACTGAGGTGGGGGCCCTTAAACTCCATATCATTTGAACTTTCCTGAAGCTGGGATTGGAGCTCCTGGATAGAAGGGGGGTGAGTCACAGAGAGAAAGAGACTGAGGTGGGGGCCCTTAAACTCTATATCATTTGAACTTTCCTGAAGCTGGTATTGGAGCTCCTGGATAGATGGGGGGTGAGTCACAGAGACAAAGAGACTGATTTGGGGGCCCTTAAAGTCCATATCATTTGAACTTTCCTGAAGCTGGGATTGGATCTCCTGGATAGAAGGGGGGTGAGTCACAGAGACAAAGAGACTGAGGTGGGGGCCCTTAAACTCCATATCATTTGAACTTTCCTAAAGCTGGGATTGTAGCTCCTGGTAGAAGGGGTTGAGTCACAGAGACAAAGAGACTGAGGTGAGGGCCCTTAAACTCCATAACATTTGAAGCTACCTGAAGCTGGGATTGGAGCTGCTGGATAGAAGGGGGTAAGTCACAGAGACAAAGAGACTGAGGTGGGGGCCCTTTAACTCCATATCATTTGAACTTTCCTGAAGCTGGGATTGGAGCTCCTGGTAGAAGGGGGGTGAGTCACAGAGACAAAGAGACTGAGGTGGGGGCCCTTAAACTCTATATCATTTGAATTTTCCTGAAGCTGGGATTGGAGCTTCTGGATAGATGGGGGGTGAGTCACAGAGACAAAGAGACTGAGGTGGGGGCCCTTAAACTCCATATCATTTGAACCTTCCTGAAGCTGGGGTTGGAGCTGCTGGATAGAAGGGCAGTGAGTCACAGAGACAAAGAGACTGAGGTGGGGGCCCTTAAACTCCATATCATTTGAAGCTTCCTGAAGCTGGGATTGGAGCTCCTGGATAGAAGTGGGGGGTGAGATAGGGAGACAAAGAGACTGAGGTGGGGGCCCTTTAACTCCATATCATTTGAAGCTTCCTGAAGCTGGGATTGGAGCTGCTGGATAGAAGGGGGGTGAGTCACAGAGACAAAGAGACTGAGGTGGGGCCCTTAAACTCCATATCATTTCAACTTTCCTGAAGCTGGGATTGGAGCTCCTTGTAGAAGGGGTTGAGTCACAGAGACAAAGAGACTGAGGTGGGGGCCCTTAAACTCCATAACATTTGAAGCTTCCTGAAGCTGGGATTGGAGCTCCTGGTAGAAGGGGGGTGAGTCACAGAGACAAAGAGACTGAGGTGGGGGCCCTTAAACTCTATATCATTTGAATTTTCCTGAAGCTGGGATTGGAGCTCCTGGATAGATGGGGGGTGAGTCACAGAGACAAAGAGACTGAGGTGGGGGCCCTTAAACTCCATATCATTTGAACTTTCCTAAAGCTGGGATTGGAGCTCCTGGATAGATGGGGGGTGAGTCACAGAGACAAAGAGACTGAGGTGGGGTCCCTTAAACTCCATAACATTTGAACCTTCCTGAAGCTGGGATTGGAGCTCCTGGTAGAAGGGGGGTGAGTCACAGAGACAAAGAGAGTGAGGTGGGGGCCCTTAAACTCTATATCATTTGAACTTTCCTGAAGCTGGGATTGGAGCTCCTGGATAGATGGGGGGTGAGTCACAGAGACAAAGAGACTGAGGTGGGGGCCCTTAAACTCCATATCATTTGAACTTTCCTGAAGCTGGGATTGGAGCTGCTGGATAGAAGGGGGGTGAGTCACAGAAACAAAGAGACTGAGGTGGGGGCCCATAAACTCTATATCATTTGAACTTTCCTGAAGCTGGGATTGGAGCTCCTGGATAGATGGGGGGTGAGTCACAGAGACAAAGAGACTGAGGTGGGGGCCCTTAAACTCCATATCATTTGAACGTTCCTGAAGCTGGGATTCGAGCTCCTGGTAGAAGGGGGGTGAGTCACAGAGACAAAGAGACTGAGGTGGGGGCCCTTAAACTCCATATCACTTGAACCTTCCTGAAGCTGGGATTGGAGTTCCTGGATAGGTGGGGGCTGAGTCACAGAGACAAAGAGACTGAGGTGGGGGCCCTTAAACTCCATATCATTTGAACTTTCCTAAAGCTGGGATTGGAGCTCCTGGATAGAAGGGGGGTGAGTCTCAGAGACAAAGAGACTGAGGTGGGGGCCCTTAAACTCCATAACATTTGAACCTTCATGAAGCTGGGTTTGGAGCTACTGGATAGAAGGGGGGTGAGTAACAGAGACAAAGAGATTGAGTGGGGGGCCCTTAAACTCCATATCATTTGAACCTTCCTGAAGTTGGGCTTGGAGCTCCTGGATAGAAGGGGGGTGAGTCACAGAAACAAAGAGACTGAGGTGGGGGCCCTTAAACTCTATATCATTTGAACTTTCCTGAAGCTGGGATTGGAATTCCTGGACAGATGGGGGTGAGTCACAGAGACAAAGAGACTGAGGTGGGGGCCCTTAAACTCCATAACATTTGAACCTACCTGAAGCTGGGATTGGAGCTCCTGGTAGAAGGGGGGTGAGTCACAGAGACAAAGAGACTGAGGTGGGGGCCCTTAAACTCTATATCATTTGAACTTTCCTGAAGCTGCGATTGGAGCTCCTGGATAGATGGGGGGTGAGTCACAGAGACAAAGAGACTGAGGTGGGGGCCCTTAAACTCCATATCATTTGAACTTTCCTAAAGCTGGGATTGGAGCTCCTGGATAGATGGGGGCTGAGTCACAGAGACAAAGAGACTGAGGTGGGGGCCCTTAAACTCCATATCATTTGAACCTTCCTGAAGCTGGGCTTGGACCTCCTGGATAGAAGGGGGGTGAGTCACAGAGACAAAGAAACTGAGTTGGGGGCCCTTAAACTCCATATCATTTGAACTTTCCTGAAGCTGGGATTGGAGCTCCTGGATAGAAGTGGGGTGAGTCACAGAGACAAAGAGACTGAGGTGGGGTCCCTTAAACTCTATATCATTTGAACTTTCCTGAAGCTGGGATTGGAATTCCTGGACAGAAGGGGGTGAGTCACAGAGACAAAGAGACTGAGGTGGGGGCCCTTAAACTCCATAACATTTGAACCTTCCTGAAGCTGGGATTGGAGCTCCTGGTAGAAGGGGGGTGAGTCACAGAGACAAAGAAACTGAGGTGGGGGCCCTTAAACTCCATATCATTTGAACTTTCCTGAAGCTGGGATTGGAGCTCCTGGATAGATGGGGGGTGAGTCACAGAGACAAAGAGGTGGGGGCCCTTAAACTCCATATCATTTGAACTTTCCTAAAGCTGGGATTTGAGCTCCTGGATAGAAGGGGGGTGAGTCACAGAGACAAAGAGACTGAGGTGGGGGCCCTTAAACTCCATAACATTTGAACATTCCTGAAGCTGGGATTGGAATTCCTGGACAGAAGGGGGAGAGTCACAGAGACAAAGAGACTGAGGTGGGGGCCCATAAACTCTATATCATTTGAACTTTCCTGAAGCTGGGATTGGAGCTCCTGGATAGAAGGGGGGTGAGTCACAGAGACAAAGAGACTGAGGTGGGGGCCCTTAAACTCCATATCATTTGAACTTTCCTAAAGCTGGGATTGGAGCTCCTGGATAGAAGGGGGGTGAGTCACAGAGACAAAGAGACTGAGGTGGGGGCCCTTAAACTCCATAACATTTGAACCTTCATGAAGCTGGGATTGGAGCTACTGGATAGAAGGGGGGTGAGTAACAGAGACAAAGAGATTGAGTGGGGGGCCCTTAAACTCCATATCATTTGAACCTTCCTGAAGTTGGGCTTGGAGCTCCTGGATAGAAGGGGGGTGAGTCACAGAAACAAAGAGACTGAGGTGGGGGCCCTTAAACTCTATATCATTTGAACTTTCCTGAAGCTGGGATTGGAATTCCTGGACAGAAGGGGGTGAGTCACAGAGACAAAGAGACTGAGGTGGGGGCCCTTAAACTCCATAACATTTGAACCTTCCTGAAGCTGGGATTGGAGCTCCTGGTAGAAGGGGGGTGAGTCACAGAGACAAAGAGACTGAGGTGGGGGCCCTTAAACTCCATATCATTTGAACTTTCCTAAAGCTGGGATTGGAGCTCCTGGATAGATGGGGGCTGAGTCACAGAGACAAAGAGGTGGGGGCCCTTAAACTCCATATCATTTGAACTTTCCTAAAGCTGGGATTTGAGCTCCTGGATAGAAGGGGGGTGAGTCACAGAGACAAAGAGACTGAGGTGGGGGCCCTTAAACTCCATAACATTTGAACATTCCTGAAGCTGGGATTGGAATTCCTGGACAGAAGGGGGAGAGTCACAGAGACAAAGAGACTGAGGTGGGGGCCCATAAACTCTATATCATTTGAACTTTCCTAAAGCTGGGATTGGAGCTCCTGGATAGAAGGGGGGTGAGTCACAGAGACAAAGAGACTGAGGTGGGGGCCCTTAAACTCCATAACATTTGAACCTTCATGAAGCTGGGATTGGAGCTTCTGGATAGAAAGGGGGTGAGTAACAGAGAGAAAGAGATTGAGTTGGGGGCCCTTAAACTCCATATCATTTGAACCTTCCTGAAGTTGGGCTTGGAGCTCCTGGATAGAAGGGGGGTGAGTCACAGAGACAAAGAGACTGAGGTGGGGGCCCTTAAACTCCATATCATTTGAACTTTCCTGAAGCTGGGATTGGAGCTCCTGGATAGAAGGGGGGTGAGTCACAGAGACAAAGAGACTGAGGTGGGGGCCCTTAAACTCTATATCATTTGAACTTTCCTGAAGCTGGGATTGGAGCTCCTGGATAGATGGGGGGTGAGTCACAGAGACAAAGAGACTGAGGTGGGGGCCCTTAAAGTCCATATCATTTGAACTTTCCTGAAGCTGGGATTGGATCTCCTGGATAGAAGGGGGGTGAGTCACAGAGACAAAGAGACTGAGGTGGGGGCCCTTAAACTCCATATCATTTGAACTTTCCTAAAGCTGGGATTTGAGCTCCTGGATAGAAGGGGGGTGAGTCACAGAGACAAAGAGACTGAGGTGGGGCCCTTAAACTCCATAACATTTCAACTTTCCTGAAGCTGGGATTGGAGCTCCTGGTAGAAGGGGTTGAGTCACAGAGACAAAGAGACTGAGGTGGGGGCCCTTAAACTCCATAACATTTGAAGCTTCCTGAAGCTGGGATTGGAGCTGCTGGATAGAAGGGGGTAAGTCACAGAGACAAAGAGACTGAGGTGGGGGCCCTTTAACTCCATATCATTTGAACATTCCTGAAGCTGGGATTGGAGCTCCTGGATAGAAGTGGGGGGGGGGGGTGAGTCACAGAGACAAAGAGACTGAGGTGGGGGCCCTTAAACTCTATATCATTTGAATTTTCCTGAAGCTGGGATTGGAGCTCCTGGATAGATGGGGGGTGAGTCACAGAGACAAAGAGACTGAGGTGGGGGCCCTTAAACTCCATATCATTTGAACCTTCCTGAAGCTGGGGTTGGAGCTCCTGGATAGAAGGGCAGTGAGTCACAGAGACAAAGAGACTGAGGTGGGGGCCCTTAAACTCCATATCATTTGAAGCTTCCTGAAGCTGGGATTGGAGCTCCTGTATAGAAGTGGGGGGTGAGATAGGGAGACAAAGAGACTGAGGTGGGGGCCCTTTAACTCCATATCATTTGAAGCTTCCTGAAGCTGGGATTGGAGCTGCTGGATAGAAGGGGGGTGAGTCACAGAGACAAAGAGACTGAGGTGGGGCCCTTAAACTCCATATCATTTCAACTTTCCTGAAGCTGGGATTGGAGCTCCTTGTAGAAGGGGTTGAGTCACAGAGACAAAGAGACTGAGGTGGGGGCCCTTAAACTCCATAACATTTGAAGCTTCCTGAAGCTGGGGTTGGAGCTCCTGGTAGAAGGGGGGTGAGTCACAGAGACAAAGAGACTGAGGTGGGGGCCCTTAAACTCCATAACATTTGAACCTTCATGAAGCTGGGATTGGAGCTACTGGATAGAAGGGGGGTGAGTAACAGAGAGAAAGAGATTGAGTTGGGGGCCCTTAAACTCCATATCATTTGAACCTTCCTGAAGTTGGGCTTGGAGCTCCTGGATAGAAGGGGGGTGAGTCACAGAGACAAAGAGACTGAGGTGGGGGCCCTTAAACTCCATATCATTTGAACTTTCCTGAAGCTGGGATTGGAGCTCCTGGATAGAAGGGGGGTGAGTCACAGAGACAAAGAGACTGAGGTGGGGGCCCTTAAACTCTATATCATTTGAACTTTCCTGAAGCTGGGATTGGAGCTCCTGGATAGATGGGGGGTGAGTCACAGAGACAAAGAGACTGAGGTGGGGGCCCTTAAAGTCCATATCATTTGAACTTTCCTGAAGCTGGGATTGGATCTCCTGGATAGAAGGGGGGTGAGTCACAGAGACAAAGAGACTGAGGTGGGGGCCCTTAAACTCCATATCATTTGAACTTTCCTAAAGCTGGGATTTGAGCTCCTGGATAGAAGGGGGGTGAGTCACAGAGACAAAGAGACTGAGGTGGGGCCCTTAAACTCCATAACATTTCAACTTTCCTGAAGCTGGGATTGGAGCTCCTGGTAGAAGGGGTTGAGTCACAGAGACAAAGAGACTGAGGTGGGGGCCCTTAAACTCCATAACATTTGAAGCTTCCTGAAGCTGGGATTGGAGCTGCTGGATAGAAGGGGGTAAGTCACAGAGACAAAGAGACTGAGGTGGGGGCCCTTTAACTCCATATCATTTGAACTTTCCTGAAGCTGGGATTGGATCTCCTGGATAGAAGGGGGGTGAGTCACAGAGACAAAGAGACTGAGGTGGGGGCCCTTAAACTCCATATCATTTGAACTTTCCTGAAGCTGGGATTGGAGCTCCTGGTAGAAGGGGGGTGAGTCACAGAGACAAAGAGACTGAGGTGGGGGCCCTTAAACTCTATATCATTTGAATTTTCCTGAAGCTGGGATTGGAGCTCCTGGATAGATGGGGGGTGAGTCACAGAGACAAAGAGACTGAGGTGGGGGCCCTTAAACTCCATATCATTTGAACCTTCCTGAAGCTGGGGTTGGAGCTGCTGGATAGAAGGGCAGTGAGTCACAGAGACAAAGAGACTGAGGTGGGGGCCCTTAAACTCCATATCATTTGAAGCTTCCTGAAGCTGGGATTGGAGCTCCTGGATAGAAGTGGGGGGTGAGATAGGGAGACAAAGAGACTGAGGTGGGGGCCCTTTAACTCCATATCATTTGAAGCTTCCTGAAGCTGGGATTGGAGCTGCTGGATAGAAGGGGGTGAGTCACAGAGACAAAGAGACTGAGGTGGGGCCCTTAAACTCCATATCATTTCAACTTTCCTTTTTTTTTTTTTTTATAAATGTTTATTTATTTTTCTTTAAAAAGACAAGACAACACATAAGGTACAAGAGCAGGGAAGTAAAAAAAAAAACACATTTTCATCAAGCATGTCGTTTGGTTACAAGTTTTTGTGCGATGGTTTTTACAATTAAGGATGCGTTCACTAATTATCCATTAAATATAGTTAAATATTTCATTGAGCATTGCATGTTCAAGTTACCATAGTATTCTTTCTTTTATGACAACCCTTATTTCTTTATCTCTACAATTATGTACTAGGTAGCAATAGGTCTTTATAAAATTGTATCACCATTCTCTCAAAAATAAAAGTGGAGATTAAGTCAAAGAAAAAAAGAAACTCATTACTTCATATAAGACATTTCTATTTTCCATTAATCTTAAAGTTTCCAATCATCCTCAACTCCAAATTTAATTTCCCATTATTATTTGTCAATCCATGTAGTCATTAAATATTTTAATCTATATTCACATCCATTGTTCATTACATCATCATTATTCCATTTTATATTATAAAATAGTCACCAGCCATAATCATACCTAACAATTTAAATCATCTCACTCTTATATATTAAATACATTATTATTCTTATCTCGTATAAGTAAATGGTCTATTTCATAATAAAGGCTTAATATGTATAGAAAGAGAAAAAAAAAAAAGAAAGAAAAAAGAGAGAGATTTTTTCAAAACATTAAGTATAACTTTCTATTATTATTACATATAAGATAGGGTAAAGAAAAAGAAAAGATTCACTTCCAAGTTTTTTTATCCAACCATTGATAAAGCAAGTCCCATACTTTATAAAATTGCTCATCCTCTAATTCTCTAATTTCAAATGTAAGTTTACTCATTTCTGCACAGTTCATTATCTTCCGAACAATTTCCTCCTCTGTTGGTACTTTCTCATTTTTCCAGTATTTAGCAAATACAATTCTAGCAGCTGTTAAGACATTTATGATCAAATATTTCAAGTCTTTATTGTATGTTTCTGGTATTATTCCCAATAAGAAAAGTTCTGGTTTCAAGTCTATATGTTTATGTATCATTTTCTCCAACCACATGTGTATTTTAGTCCAGTATCTCTTAGCTTCAGGACAAGTCCACCACATGTGGTAGTATGTGCCCGGTGTATGTTGACATTTCCAGCATTTTTCAGACTTATTCTTCGACATTCTTGCTATTCTCGATGGGGATAAATGCCACCTATAAAACATCTTATACAAATTTTCTTTATATGCAGTTGACATTGTCATTTTATAATTTTGAGTCCACAATTTTTGCCATTTTTCTAAATCAATCCCATGTCCAAAGTTTTTTCCCCAGGCTAACATAGTTCCTTTCACTTGTTCTTCATATAATTTCACCTCTAATAAATAATCATAAAATTTTTTAATTAATTTTTCATCGTTACCTGTTAAAATTTTATCTAGTTCAGTCAGTTTATCATAAAAACCCTCATTTTTTCGATCTTCATTGTATCTAGAATGTATTTGCACATATGAGTACCAATTGAGTTCAATACCTTCTTGTTTCAATTCTTGTATAGATTTAAGTTCACCCTCTGCATTCAATAATTCAGCATATCTAACTGCTTCTTCCCTTTTAAATATTATTGGATATGAAAAGGCTTCAATAGTTGATATCCAGACTGGAATTTTCAAGTAGTGCGACCTCTTAACCTTCTGCCAGTTTAATAACAGAGCCTCTCTTATAGAATGGTCTCTAAAGTAACCATGTTTTTTAGTTCCTTTATACCATAAGTATGCATGCCATCCCAACAGCAAGTCATGACCTTCTAGATTCAAAAGCCTATCATTTCTTAGCATTATCCATTCCTTGATCCACATCAGACTAGCTGCCTGATAGTATAACTCCCAATCAGGTAAACCCCACCCTCCCCTTGATTTGGAATCTTGTAACAATTTACATTTTATTCTTGCTTTTTTCCCTTGCCATATAAATTTCAACACTATTTTATTTAATTCTTCAAAATATCCTTTCCCCAACTTAATTGGAATAGTCTGAAACAGGTATAACAGTCTAGGTAAGATATTCATTTTAATTGTTGCGATTCTACCAATCATTGATAATTGAAGATTCTTCCATTTCGCCAAGTCTGTTACAATTTGTTGCTTCAATTTAATATAATTATCTTCTTTGAGAGTGCTGCACTTGGCTGTTAGGTGAATCCCCAAATATTTAACTTTATTTGTGATTTGCATTTCCAAGTTTTCCGCCAATTCTTCTTTTTGTTTTCGGGGTATATTTTTTGTTAAAATCTTTGTTTTGTCTTTGTTTATTTTTAAATCTGCAACTTTTCCATACGCCTCGATTTCTCCTATCAGTTTAGGTGCAGATTGAAATGGCTCCTCAAGGATGAAGACTAAGTCGTCAGCAAATGCTTGCAACTTGTATTCTTCCTTTTTAATGGTCATTCCCTTTATTTCTTCCTCTTCTCTAATCTTTCTATTTAGTACTTCTAATGTTAAAACAAAAAGCAGTGGTGACAGTGGGCAGCCTTGTCTCGTACCTCTTTTAATTTCGATTGGATCCGTCAGCTCTCCATTTATCATTATCTTGGCTGTTTGCTTGTGATATATCGTTTGTATGGCTTGAATAAAATTCTTACCAAAATTCATTTGTTCCATTTGCTGAGTCATAAATGTCCAATTCACGTTATCAAAGGCTTTCTGCGCATCCAAGAAAATCAAAGCCATTTGCTTCTCAGAGTGGACCTGATAATATTCTAAGGTATTTAGAATTGTCCTTATGTTGTCTCTAATTTGCCTCTTTGGTAAAAAACCATTTTGGTCCGGGTGGATAAACCCATTTAGGTATTTTTTCAGTCTCTCTGCCAGTATTGAGGCAAATAGTTTATAGTCTGAGTTCAACAAGGAGATAGGTCTATAGTTCTTAATTTGCGTATGGTCTGCCTCCTCTTTGGGTATTAATGTAATATATGCCTCCAACCATGAATTAGGTATTTTACTTTCAATCATTACTTCATTCATGACTTCTAGTAATGGAACGGCCAAGGATTTTTCTAATGTTCTATAGAATTCCACAGGAAGGCCATCCGGTCCCGGGGCCTTCCCATTATTTTGTCTTTTAAGGGCCTCAGTTAATTCCATCATTGTTATTTTATCTTCAAATATAGTTCTAGTATCATTTGGTATTTGGGGGAGTTTGGCGTTTTGTAAATATTGTTTCACTTCTTTCTCTTCTATGTTCTCTTGTTCATACAGCTTGGCATAGTAATCTTGAATAATTTTCCTTTTTTCCATATTTCCATGATGCAATTGTCCTTGTTCATCTCTTAGTTGTAGTATTTTCTTGGTCTCTCTTTCTTTTCTCAGTTTATAAGCCAGCCATCTGCCTGGTTTATTTGCATTTTCAAAATAGTTCTGTTTGGCGCCTCTGATTTTTTGGGCCAGGTCCTCCTTTTCCAATAGGTCAAGTTTGTGTTTTATTGTGTCCATCTTTATTTTAATCTCTTTCTTTTGTGGAGATTTCTGTAGTTCTTTTTCCAATGTGCTGTAATCTTTTTCTAGATCCTTAGACACTTGTCTTTTCTTTAAGTTTCTCTTTCTTATATAGTCTATTATCAAACCTCTAGAAAAGGCCTTCATTGTATCCCAAAGATTCTGTAAAGACGTATCTTCTTTTTTGTTTTCTTTAAAGAAGAAAGTCAATTCTTTTTCCATTTTCTTTACAAATTCTTTCTCTTTCAATATCCTGTTATCTAGTGTCCATCTCGATCTTCTTCTTTGTTGTCTCCAACCTATTGCCATTGGATTGTGGTCTGCCCAGATGTTTGGTTCAATCTCCACATCTAGTGCGCTGCTGGATATGCCCGTTGAAGCCCAAATCATATCAATTCTAGAGAACGATGAGTGTCTATTTGAATAAAAGGTATATTGTTTTTTAATGGGGTTCCTTTCTCTCCACACATCTTTTAGATTTATTTCATCCATCATCCTGAAGAAGGACTTTGGGAGTGTTTTTCTATTTTGTTTTGTTGTTTTGTGGGTTTTATAGTCCAGTTTCTGGTCTACAATACCATTGAAGTCTCCCATCATGCAAATGTCAGCATAGTCTAGATCAGAAATTTTCTTGTGGATTTTTTTATAAAAGTCATCTTGTTCTTCATTAGGGGCATAAATTCCAATTAGCAGTATTTTCCTAGCATTGTCCATTATTTCCACCATTAAAATTCTTCCATCTTCGTCTGTGTAGATTTGTTTCGCAGGGATTTTATCTTTAATGTAGAAGGTCACACCTCTTTGTTTACAGTCCGCTAACGAAGTAAAGTTTTTTCCCAGTTTTGGTTGTACTAATAAATGACTATTACTTTGTTGAATATGTACTTCTTGTAAGCAAATTATATCTAATTTTAATTTTCCTAATTTGTGGAATATTTTCGTTCGTTTACATGGCGAATTAAGTCCATTTATATTAATTGAGAGTAATTTTATTCCTTCCATCCTTATGTTTTATATATAGGATTTATAGCTCTAGTTGATCTTGGTTCCCGTTGTGCTCTACTCTCTACACCCCCAACAGCACCTTCTTCAATGTCAATTCCACCTACAGCACCCTCTGTCCTCTCAATTTCGGTTATGGGTAGATCCAGCAGTTGCACCGGTGGCTCTTCATTTCCAGGCTTCTCTGGCTTTCCTCTCAAATGTTCTGTGTAGAAAGCTTCTGCCTTCTCAATTGTATCAATTCTATATCTCTGTCCTTTCCATACAAACATGAGGCCTTCCGGAATCAACCATCTATAGTTAACTCCTATTTTAAGTAAGGCTGTAGTCAAGAATTGATATTTGCTTCTTTTCTCTCTCACCCGTCTTGGTATTTGCTTAAGAATTGCAATCTCCTTGCCTTTGTATTGCAGTTTTTTATCTCTTGTGTTTTGCAGGATTTGTAGTTTTAGTGCTTTTTTCGTAAATCTTACATGGACCTCCCTTGGGAGGGAGTTCCTCGTTGCATATCTTGTGTTAACTCGAAATGTCTCATCTATCCCGTCCATTATCTTCTCCTCAGGTATCCCTAATATTTCTATGAGAATTTCGGATATTATTTGTGGCAGATTTTCACCCTTTTCTTCTACTATATTTTGAAACCTCAAAAAATATTCAGAGCGCTCCATCTCCAGTCCAATTATTACACTGCTTTCTGTTTCCACTTCATTCAATCTGGAATCAAACTCTTCGTCCCTCTTCTCTCTCTGCTTCTCTCTTTCAGCAATTTTTTGCATAACATCTTCTTGTTTTTTGACCCACTGTTGTATATCTTTTATATTTCTCTCTGCTTCGTCTGTTTTTTTTTCTATGTTCTCCATCTTCGTTTCCACATTGTCCAACTTCTTTACAAGTGTGTCAAATTTTTCATCAGAGCTTGTTTGAAGTTTCTGTATTGCTTGCATAATTGAATCTAATGATATGGTCTTCTCTTTTTCCTGCTGGATCATAGATTGTATTGATCTTTGTCCTCCTGCCGGTGAGGAGGCAGGGGTTGTTGTTGTAGAACCCACTGGTGTTGGCTTTCTACTCATCTTGCTATTTTACTCTCTCTTCTTCTTCGTTTTGTGGTTCAGTCCAATTGCAGTTAACACTAGAAAAAAAAAGAAGGTAGAAAGGGGAAAAGAGGGAGGGGGGGGAAATAGGGGAAGAGAGTGTATGGTAGTTAGATAAAAGTAATAGGGGGAGAAAGCAAGGTTTGATATAGGATATAAGAGAGAGGTAGAAGAGGGAGAGGGGCACAGAGAGAAAGTGAGTGGAAAGGGAAAGAAAAAGACAATCTGTATAAGAAAAATAAGGGTGGGTAAATGGAGCGGGAGGAGAGAAAGAAAAAAAATGTATCTCTGTTATTTCAAGAAGAAAAAAAAAGGGGAAATAAGAAAAATGGAAAAAGAAAAAATTGCAGACCAAGGAAAAAAAGAAAGAAAAAAAAAAAAGAAGGAAAAAATTGTTCAGCGCTTCCAGGCTCCAGGACTTCAGAAAAAAAAAAAAAAGAAAGAAACAAACAACACACGCACCAACTAGAAAAGGGAAAAAGTCATCACATCCCCAGGAGAATAGTATAAACACTTGATGTAATTTCCAAAGTCACTCCAGTTTTCTCTTATAAGTCTTCCAAGATAAGTTTCCAGACCTTACAGCTCCACAAGGAACAGCCTGCAATAACCATCTGTGTTCCTTGCTTCTTATCAGGTCCTGACCTTGAATAAATGTCTTTTTCTCAAAATAATCCCAGCTGTAGGAATTGGCAACAATGTTTCAAAGTCCGCTAGATGGCAGTGTTAAAGTAACAGTGTTAAAATGTATCCAGTCCCTAGCCCCTCGAAGCGCTGCCTAAAAGAGAAAGTTAAGCTCAGCACAAAGAGGAAAAAAAAAAAAATCTTTCAGGCATTAAAAGGTATATAAGAAAAAAGGCTCTGATAAAGTCGCTTTAAAAAAAAAAGAAAAAATAAGGAAGGGGGAGTTAAAAATAAAGAGAGCTTCAACCGCAATTGTAACAACAGTAATGAAAGTCCCGTCTGGTTTCCAGTAAATAAAAAGGGAAGAACAAAAAGCCCAAATGGTTTCAATTAGCTCTATTCAAACCCGCCGCTAAGTCTTCGGTTATTTTCTATTTCCTTTAATCTTCCAAATTAAGAGTGTCCTCTGTATAATTTAAGCAAAAAAGAAAAACTTTCTTCAAGTACTCTCACCAAACCACGGCATGCTTTCTCTCTCTCCTGCTCTTGCTTCACGGAGCCGTCAGCCGCTTTGGCAGCCCGGGGGCTGGCTCCTGACCGCAGGCAAAAAGGGGTTTCACCAGGGTTTCCAGAGACTTTGCGAGTGTCTCTGGGTCCCCCGGAATTTCCCCTTACCTCCCACTGTCTCTTCGGGACAGCTTGGGTCCAATGGACCGTCCAAACGATCAGGATTCAACGGGTCATCTGGAGTAACCAGAAAACCCGTGGTAGCGCAGCGAAGCGTGGCTCCTCCCTCATCATTTCAACTTTCCTGAAGCTGGGATTGGAGCTCCTTGTAGAAGGGGTTGAGTCACAGAGACAAAGAGACTGAGGTGGGGGCCCTTAAACTCCATAACATTTGAAGCTTCCTGAAGCTGGGATTGGAGCTCCTGGTAGAAGGGGGGTGAGTCACAGAGACAAAGAGACTGAGGTGGGGGCCCTTAAACTCTATATCATTTGAATTTTCCTGAAGCTGGGATTGGAGCTCCTGGATAGATGGGGGGTGAGTCACAGAGACAAAGAGACTGAGGTGGGGGCCCTTAAACTCCATATCATTTGAACTTTCCTAAAGCTGGGATTGGAGCTCCTAGATAGATGGGGGGTGAGTCACAGAGACAAAGAGACTGAGGTGGGGTCCCTTAAACTCCATAACATTTGAACCTTCCTGAAGCTGGGATTGGAGCTCCTGGTAGAAGGGGGGTGAGTCACAGAGACAAAGAGAGTGAGGTGGGGGCCCTTAAACTCCATATCATTTGAACTTTCCTGAAGCTGGGATTGGAGCTCCTGGATAGATGGGGGGTGAGTCACAGAAACAAAGAGACTGAGGTGGGGGCCCATAAACTCTATATCATTTGAACTTTCCTGAACCTGGGATTGGAGCTCCTGGATAGATGGGGGGTGAGTCACAGAGACAAAGAGACTGAGGTGGGGGCCCTTAAACTCCATATCATTTGAACGTTCCTGAAGCTGGGATTCGAGCTCCTGGTAGAAGGGGGGTGAGTCACAGAGACAAAGAGACTGAGGTGGGGGCCCTTAAACTCTATATCATTATAACTTTCCTGAAGCTGGGATTGGAGCTCCTGGATAGATGGGGGGTGAGTCACAGAGACAAAGAGACTGAGGTGGGGGCCCTTAAACTCTATATCATTTGAACTTTCCTGAAGCTGGGATTGGAGCTGCTGCATAGAAGGGGGGTGAGTCACAGAGACAAAGAGACTGAGGTGGGGGCCCTTAAACTCCATATCACTTGAACCTTCCTGAAGCTGGGGTTTGAGCTGCTGGATAGAAGGGCAGTGAGTCACAGAGACAAAGAGAGTGAGGTGGGGGCCCTTAAACTCCATATCATTTGAAGCTTCCTGAAGCTGGGATTGGAGCTCCTGGATAGAAGTGGGGGGTGAGATAGGGAGACAAAGAGACTGAGGTGGGGGCCCTTTTACTCCATATCATTTGAAGCTTCCTGAAGCTGGGATTGGAGCTGCTGGATAGAAGGGGGGTGAGTCACAGAGACAAAGAGACTGAGGTGGGGCCCTTAAACTCCATATCATTTCAACTTTCCTGAAGCTGGGATTGGAGCTCCTTGTAGAAGGGGTTGAGTCACAGAGACAAAGAGACTGAGGTGGGGGCCCTTAAACTCCATAACATTTGAAGCTTCCTGAAGCTGGGATTGGAGCTGCTGGTTAGAAGGGGGTAAGTCACAGAGACAAAGAGACTGAGGTGGGGGCCCTTTAACTCCATATCATTTGAACGTTCCTGAAGCTGGGATTGGAGCTCCTGGATAGAAGTGGGGGGTGAGATAGAGAGACAAAGAGACTGAGGTGGGGGCCTTTAAACTCTTTATCATTTGAACTTTCCTGAAGCTGGGATTGGAGCTCCTGGTAGAAGGGGGGTGAGTCACAGAGACAAAGAGACTGAGGTGGGGGCCCTTAAACTCTATATCATTTGAATTTTCCTGAAGCTGGGATTGGAGCTCCTGGATAGATGGGGGGTGAGTCACAGAGACAAAGAGACTGAGGTGGGGGCCCTTAAACTCCATATCATTTGAACTTTCCTGAAGCTGGGATTGGCGCTCCTGGATAGAAGGGAGGTGAGTCACAGAGACAAAGAGACTGAGGTGGGGGCCCTTAAACTCCATAACATTTGAACCTTCCTGAAGCTGGGATTGGAGGTGCTGGATAGAAGGGGGGTGAGTAACAGAGAGAAAGAGATTGAGTTGGGGGCCCTTAAACTCCATATCATTTGAACCTTCCTGAAGTTGGGCTTGGAGCTCCTGGATAGAAGGGGGGTGAGTCACAGAGACAAAGAGACTGAGGTGGGGGCCCTTAAACTCCATATCATTTGAACTTTCCTGAAGCTGGGATTGGAGCTCCTGGATAGAAGGGGGGTGAGTCACAGAGACAAAGAGACTGAGGTGGGGGCCCTTAAACTTTATATCATTTGAACTTTCCTGAAGCTGGGATTGGAGCTCCTGGATAGATGGGGGGTGAGTCACAGAGACAAAGAGACTGAGGTGGGGGCCCTTAAACTCCATATCATTTGAACTATCCTAAAGCTGGGATTGGAGCACCTAGATAGATGGGGGGTGAGTCACAGAGACAAAGAGACTGAGGTGGGGTCCCTTAAACTCCATAACATTTGAACCTTCCTGAAGCTGGGATTGGAGCTCCTGGTAGAAGGGGGGTGAGTCACAGAGACAAAGAGAGTGAGGTGGGGGCCCTTAAACTCCATATCATTTGAACTTTCCTGAAGCTGGGATTGGAGCTCCTGGATAGATGGGGGGTGAGTCACAGAAACAAAGAGACTGAGGTGGGGGCCTATAAACTCTATATCATTTGAACTTTCCTGAACCTGGGATTGGAGCTCCTGGATAGATGGGGGGTGAGTCACAGAGACAAAGAGACTGAGGTGGGGGCCCTTAAACTCCATATCATTTGAACGTTCCTGAAGCTGGGATTCGAGCTCCTGGTAGAAGGGGGGTGAGTCACAGAGACAAAGAGACTGAGGTGGGGGCCCTTAAACTCTATATCATTATAACTTTCCTGAAGCTGGGATTGGAGCTCCTGGATAGATGGGGGGTGAGTCACAGAGACAAAGAGACTGAGGTGGGGGCCCTTAAACTCTATATCATTTGAACTTTCCTGAAGCTGGGATTGGAGCTGCTGCATAGAAGGGGGGTGAGTCACAGAGACAAAGAGACTGAGGTGGGGGCCCTTAAACTCCATATCACTTGAACCTTCCTGAAGCTGGGGTTTGAGCTGCTGGATAGAAGGGCAGTGAGTCACAGAGACAAAGAGAGTGAGGTGGGGGCCCTTAAACTCCATATCATTTGAAGCTTCCTGAAGCTGGGATTGGAGCTCCTGGATAGAAGTGGGGGGTGAGATAGGGAGACAAAGAGACTGAGGTGGGGGCCCTTTTACTCCATATCATTTGAAGCTTCCTGAAGCTGGGATTGGAGCTGCTGGATAGAAGGGGGGTGAGTCACAGAGACAAAGAGACTGAGGTGGGGCCCTTAAACTCCATATCATTTCAACTTTCCTGAAGCTGGGATTGGAGCTCCTTGTAGAAGGGGTTGAGTCACAGAGACAAAGAGACTGAGGTGGGGGCCCTTAAACTCCATAACATTTGAAGCTTCCTGAAGCTGGGATTGGAGCTGCTGGTTAGAAGGGGGTAAGTCACAGAGACAAAGAGACTGAGGTGGGGGCCCTTTAACTCCATATCATTTGAACGTTCCTGAAGCTGGGATTGGAGCTCCTGGATAGAAGTGGGGGGTGAGATAGAGAGACAAAGAGACTGAGGTGGGGGCCTTTAAACTCTATATCATTTGAACTTTCCTGAAGCTGGGATTGGAGCTCCTGGTAGAAGGGGGGTGAGTCACAGAGACAAAGAGACTGAGGTGGGGGCCCTTAAACTCTATATCATTTGAATTTTCCTGAAGCTGGGATTGGAGCTCCTGGATAGATGGGGGGTGAGTCACAGAGACAAAGAGACTGAGGTGGGGGCCCTTAAACTCCATATCATTTGAACTTTCCTGAAGCTGGGATTGGCGCTCCTGGATAGAAGGGAGGTGAGTCACAGAGACAAAGAGACTGAGGTGGGGGCCCTTAAACTCCATAACATTTGAACCTTCCTGAAGCTGGGATTGGAGGTGCTGGATAGAAGGGGGGTGAGTAACAGAGAGAAAGAGATTGAGTTGGGGGCCCTTAAACTCCATATCATTTGAACCTTCCTGAAGTTGGGCTTGGAGCTCCTGGATAGAAGGGGGGTGAGTCACAGAGACAAAGAGACTGAGGTGGGGGCCCTTAAACTCCATATCATTTGAACTTTCCTGAAGCTGGGATTGGAGCTCCTGGATAGAAGGGGGGTGAGTCACAGAGACAAAGAGACTGAGGTGGGGGCCCTTAAACTTTATATCATTTGAACTTTCCTGAAGCTGGGATTGGAGCTCCTGGATAGATGGGGGGTGAGTCACAGAGACAAAGAGACTGAGGTGGGGGCCCTTAAACTCTATATCATTTGAACTTTCCTGAGGCTGGGATTGGAGCTCCTGGATAGATGGCGGGGTGAGTCACAGAGACAAAGAGACTGAGGTGGGGGCCCTTAAACTCCATATCATTTGAACTTTCCTGAAGCTGGGATTGGATCTCCTGGATAGAAGGGGGGTGAGTCACAGAGACAAAGAGACTGAGGTGGGGGCCCTTAAACTCCATATCATTTGAACTTTCCTAAAGCTGGGATTTGAGCTCCTGGATAGAAGGGGGGTGAGTCACAGAGACAAAGAGACTGAGGTGGGGGCCCTTAAACTCCATAACATTTGAACCTTCCTGAAGCTGGGATTGGAGCTCCTGGTAGAAGGGGGGTGAGTCACAGAGACAAAGAGACTGAGGTGGGGGCCCTTAAACTCCATAACATTTGAACCTTCCTGAAGCTGGGATTGGAGCTCCTGGATAGAAGGGGGGTGAGTCACAGAGACAAAGAAACTGAGTTGGGGGCCCTTAAACTCCATATCATTTCAACTTTCCTGAAGCTGGGATTGGACCTCCTGGATAGAAGTGGGGTGAGTCACAGAGACAAAGAGACTGAGGTGGGGTCCCTTAAACTCCATATCATTTGAACTTTCCTGAAGCTGGGATTGGAATTCCTGGACAGAAGGGGGTGAGTCACAGAGACAAAGAGACTGAGGTGGGGGCCCTTAAACTCCATAACATTTGAACCTTCCTGAAGCTGGGATTGGAGCTCCTGGTAGAAGGGGGGTGAGTCACAGAGACAAAGAGACTGAGGTGGGGGCCCATAAACTCTATATCATTTGAACTTTCCTGAAGCTGGGATTGGAGCTCCTGGATAGATGGGGGCTGAGTCACAGAGACAAAGAGACTGAGGTGGGGGCCCTTAAACTCCATATCATTTGAACTTTCCTAAAGCTGGGATTGGAGCTCCTGGATAGAAGGGGGGTGAGTCACAGATACAAAGAGACTGAGGTGGGGGCCCTTAAACTCCATAACATTTGAACCTTCATGAAGCTGGGATTGGAGCTACTGGATAGAAGGGGGGTGAGTAACAGAGAGAAAGAGATTGAGTTGGGGGCCCTTAAACTCCATATCATTTGAACCTTCCTGAAGTTGGGCTTGGAGCTCCTGGATAGAAGGGGGGTGAGTCACAGAGACAAAGAGACTGAGGTGGGGGCCCTTAAACTCCATATCATTTGAACTTTCCTGAAGCTGGGATTGGAGCTCCTGGATAGAAGGGGGGTGAGTCACAGAGACAAAGAGACTGAGGTGGGGGCCCTTAAACTCTATATCATTTGAACTTTCCTGAAGCTGGGATTGGAGCTCCTGGATAGATGGGGGGTGAGTCACAGAGACAAAGAGACTGAGGTGGGGGCCCTTAAACTCTATATCATTTGAACTTTCCTGAAGCTGGGATTGGAGCTCCTGGATAGATGGGGGGTGAGTCACAGAGACAAAGAGACTGAGGTGGGGGCCCTTAAACTCTATATCATTTGAACTTTCCTGAAGCTGGGATTGGAGCTCCTGGATAGATGGGGGGTGAGTCACAGAGACAAAGAGACTGAGGTGGGGGCCCTTAAACTCTATATCATTTGAACTTTCCTGAGGCTGGGATTGGAGCTCCTGGATAGATGGGGGGGTGAGTCACAGAGACAAAGAAACTGAGTTGGGGGCCCTTAAACTCCATATCATTTGAACTTTCCTGAAGCTGGGATTGGACCTCCTGGATAGAAGTGGGGTGAGTCACAGAGACAAAGAGACTGAGGTGGGGTCCCTTAAACTCCATATCATTTGAACTTTCCTGAAGCTGGGATTGGAATTCCTGGACAGAAGGGGGTGAGTCACAGAGACAAAGAGACTGAGGTGGTGGCCCTTAAACTCCATAACATTTGAACCTTCCTGAAGCTGGGATTGGAGCTCCTGGTAGAAGGGGGGTGAGTCACAGAGACAAAGAAACTGAGGTGGGGGCCCTTAAACTCCATATCATTTGAACTTTCCGGAAGCTGGGATTGGAGCTCCTGGATAGAAGGGTGGTGAGTCACAGAGACAAAGAGACTGAGGTGGGGTCCCTTAAACTCCATATCATTTGAACTTTCCTGAAGCTGGGATTTGAATTCCTGGACAGAAGGGGGTGAGTCACAGAGACAAAGAGACTGAGGTGGGGGCCCTTAAACTCCATAACATTTGAACCTTCCTGAAGCTGGGATTGGAGCTCCTGGTAGAAGGGGGGTGAGTCACAGAGACAAAAAGACTGAGGTGGGGGGCCCTTAAACTCTATATCATTTGAACTTTCCTGAAGCTGGGATTGGAGCTCCTGGATAGATGCGGGGTGAGTCACAGAGACAAAGAGACTGAGGTGGGGGCCCTTAAACTCCATATCATTTGAACTTTCCTAAAGCTGGGATTTGAGCTCCTGGATAGAAGGGGGGTGAGTCACAGAGACAAAGAGACTGAGGTGGGGGCCCTTAAACTCTATATCATTTGAACTTTCCTGAAGCTGGGATTGGAGCTCCTGGATAGATGGGGGGTGAGTCACAGAGACAAAGAGACTGAGGTGGGGGCCCTTAAACTCCATATCATTTGAACTTTCCTAAAGCTGGGATTTGAGCTCCTGGATAGAAGGGGGGTGAGTCACAGAGACAAAGAGACTGAGGTGGGGGCCCTTAAACTCCATAACATTTGAACCTTCCTGAAGCTGGGATTGGAGCTCCTGGTAGAAGGGGGGTGAGTCACAGAGACAAAGAGACTGAGGTGGGGGCCCTTAAACTCCATATCATTTGAACTTTCCTAAAGCTGGGATTGGAGCTCCTGGATAGAAGGGGGGTGAGTCACAGAGACAAAGAGACTGAGGTGGGGGCCCTTAAACTCCATATCATTTGAACTTTCCTGAAGCTGGGATTGGAATTCCTGGACAGAAGGGGGTGAGTCACAGAGACAAAGAGACTGAGGTGCGGGCCCTTAAACTCCATAACATTTGAACTTTCCTGAAGCTGGGATTGGAATTCCTGGACAGAAGGGGGTGAGTCAAAGAGACAAAGAGACTGAGGTGGCTGCCCTTAAACTCCATAACATTTGAACCTTCCTGAAGCTGGGATTGGAGCTCCTGGTAGAAGGGGGGTGAGTCACAAAGACAAAGAAACTGAGGTGGGGGCCCTTAAACTCCATATCATTTGAACTTTCCTGAAGCTGGGATTGGAGCTCCTGGATAGAAGGGGGGTAAGTCACAGAGACAAAGAGACTGAGGTGGGGTCCCTTAAACTCCATATCATTTGAACTGTCCTGAAGCTGGGATTGGAATTCCTGGACAGAAGGGGGTGAGTCACAGAGACAAAGAGACTGAGGTGGGGGCCCTTAAACTCCATAACATTTGAACCTTCCTGAAGCTGGGATTGGAGCTCCTGGTAGAAGGGGGGTGAGTTACAGAGACAAAGAAACTGAGGTGGGGGCCCTTAAACTCCATATCATTTGAACTTTCCTGAAGCTGGGATTGGAGCTCCTGGACAGAAGGGGGTGAGTCACAGAGACAAAGAGACTGAGGTGGGGGCCCTTAAACTCCATAACATTTGAACCTTCCTGAAGCTGGGATTGGACCTCCTGGTAGAAGGGGGGTGAGTCACAGAGACAAAGAGACTGAGGTGGGGGCCCTTAAACTCTATATCATTTGAACTTTCCTGAAGCTGGGATTGGAGCTCCTGGATAGATGGGGGGTGAGTCACAGAGACAAAGAGACTGAGGTGGGGGCCCTTAAACTCCATATCATTTGAACTTTCCTAAAGCTGGGATTTGAGCTCCTGGATAGAAGGGGGGTGAGTCACAGAGACAAAGAGACTGAGGTGGGGGCCCTTAAACTCCATAACATTTGAACCTTCCTGAAGCTGGGATTGGAGCTCCTGGATAGATGGGGGGTGAGTCACAGAGACAAAGAGACTGAGGTGGGGGCCCTTAAACTCCATATCATTTGAACTTTCCTAAAGCTGGGATTTGAGCTCCTGGATAGAAGGGGGGTGAGTCACAGAGACAAAGAGACTGAGGTGGTGGCCCTTAAACTCCATAACATTTGAACCTTCCTGAAGCTGGGATTGGAGCTCCTGGTAGAAGGGGGGTGAGTCACAGAGACAAAGAGACTGAGGTGGGGGCCCTTAAACTCTATATCATTTGAACTTTCCTGAAGCTGGGATTGGAGCTCCTGGATAGATGGGGGGTGAGTCACAGAGACAAAGAGACTGAGGTGGGGGCCCTTAAACTCCATATCATTTGAACTTTCCTGAAGCTGGGATTGGATCTCCTGGATAGAAGGGGGGTGAGTCACAGAGACAAAGAGACTGAGGTGGGGGCCCTAAAACTCCATATCATTTGAACCTTCCTGAAGCTGGGCTTGGAGCTCCTGGATAGAAGGGGGGTGAGTCACAGAGACAAAGAAACTGAGTTGGGGGCCCTTAAACTCCATATCATTTGAACTTTCCTGAAGCTGGGATTGGACCTCCTGGATAGAAGTGGGGTGAGTCACAGAGACAAAGAGACTGAGGTGGGGTCCCTTAAACTCCATATAATTTGAACTTTCCTGAAGCTGGGATTGGAATTCCTGGACAGAAGGGGGTGAGTCACAGAGACAAAGAGACTGAGGTGGGGGCCCTGAAACTCCATAACATTTGAACCTTCCTGAAGCTGGGATTGGAGCTCCTGGTAGAAGGGGGGTGAGTCACAGAGACAAAGAAACTGAGGTGGGGGCCCTTAAACTCCATATCATTTGAACTTTCCTGAAGCTGGGATTGGAGCTCCTGGATAGAAGGGGGGTGAGTCACAGAGACAAAGAGACTGAGGTGGGGTCCCTTAAACTCCATATCATTTGAACTTTCCTGAAGCTGGGATTGGAATTCCTGGACAGAAGGGGGTGAGTCACAGAGACAAAGAGACTGAGGTGGGGGCCCTTAAACTCCATAACATTTGAACCTTCCTGAAGCTGGGATTGGACCTCCTGGTAGAAGGGGGGTGAGTCACAGAGACAAAGAGACTGAGGTGGGGGCCCTTAAACTCTATATCATTTGAACTTTCCTGAAGCTGGGATTGGAGCTCCTGGATAGATGGGGGGTGAGTCACAGAGACAAAGAGACTGAGGTGGGGGCCCTTAAACTCCATATCATTTGAACTTTCCTAAAGCTGGGATTTGAGCTCCTGGATAGAAGGGGGGTGAGTCACAGAGACAAAGAGACTGAGGTGGGGGCCCTTAAACTCCATAACATTTGAACCTTCCTGAAGCTGGGATTGGAGCTCCTGGTAGAAGGGGGGTGAGTCACAGAGACAAAGAGACTGAGGTGGGGGCCGTTAAACTCTATATCATTTGAACTTTCCTGAAGCTGGGATTGGAGCTCCTGGATAGATGGGGGGTGAGTCACAGAGACAAAGAGACTGAGGTGGGGGCCCTTAAACTCCATATCATTTGAACTTTCCTGAAGCTGGGATTGGATCTCCTGGATAGAAGGGGGGTGAGTCACAGAGACAAAGAGACTGAGGTGGGGGCCCTTAAACTCCATATCATTTGAACCTTCCTGAAGCTGGGCTTGGAGCTCCTGGATAGAAGGGGGGTGAGTCACAGAGACAAAGAAACTGAGTTGGGGGCCCTTAAACTCCATATCATTTGAACTTTCCTGAAGCTGGGATTGGACCTCCTGGATAGAAGTGGGGTGAGTCACAGAGACAAAGAGACTGAGGTGGGGTCCCTTAAACTCCATATAATTTGAACTTTCCTGAAGCTGGGATTGGAATTCCTGGACAGAAGGGGGTGAGTCACAGAGACAAAGAGACTGAGGTGGGGGCCCTGAAACTCCATAACATTTGAACCTTCCTGAAGCTGGGATTGGAGCTCCTGGTAGAAGGGGGGTGAGTCACAGAGACAAAGAAACTGAGGTGGGGGCCCTTAAACTCCATATCATTTGAACTTTCCTGAAGCTGGGATTGGAGCTCCTGGATAGAAGGGGGGTGAGTCACAGAGACAAAGAGACTGAGGTGGGGTCCCTTAAACTCCATATCATTTGAACTATCCTGAAGCTGGGATTGGAATTCCTGGACAGAAGGGGGTGAGTCACAGAGACAAAGAGACTGAGGTGGGGGCCCTTAAACTCCATAACATTTGAACCTTCCTGAAGCTGGGATTGGAGCTCCTGGTAGAAGGGGGGTGAGTTACAGAGACAAAGAAACTGAGGTGGGGGCCCTTAAACTCCATATCATTTGAACTTTCCTGAAGCTGGGATTGGAGCTCCTGGATAGAAGGGGGGTGAGTCACAGAGACAAAGAGACTGAGGTGGGGTCCCTTAAACTCCATATCATTTGAACTTTCCTGAAGCTGGGATTGGAATTCCTGGACAGAAGGGGGTGAGTCACAGAGACAAAGAGACTGAGGTGGGGGCCCTTAAACTCCATAACATTTGAACCTTCCTGAAGCTGGGATTGGAGCTCCTGGTAGAAGGGGGGTGAGTCACAGAGACAAAGAGACTGAGGTGGGGGCCCTTAAACTCTATATCATTTGAACTTTCCTGAAGCTGGGATTGGAGCTCCTGGATAGATGGGGGGTGAGTCACAGAGACAAAGAGACTGAGGTGGGGGCCCTTAAACTCCATATCATTTGAACTTTCCTGAAGCTGGGATTGGAGCTCCTGGATAGAAGGGGGGTGAGTCACAGAGACAAAGAAACTGAGTTGGGGGCCCTTAAACTCCATATCATTTGAACTTTCCTGAAGCTGGGATTGGAATTCCTGGACAGAAGGGGGTGAGTCACAGAGACAAAGAGACTGAGGTGCGGGCCCTTAAACTCCATAACATTTGAACTTTCCTGAAGCTGGGATTGGAATTCCTGGACAGAAGGGGGTGAGTCAAAGAGACAAAGAGACTGAGGTGGCTGCCCTTAAACTCCATAACATTTGAACCTTCCTGAAGCTGGGATTGGAGCTCCTGGTAGAAGGGGGGTGAGTCACAAAGACAAAGAAACTGAGGTGGGGGCCCTTAAACTCCATATCATTTGAACTTTCCTGAAGCTGGGATTGGAGCTCCTGGATAGAAGGGGGGTGAGTCACAGAGACAAAGAGACTGAGGTGGGGTCCCTTAAACTCCATATCATTTGAACTATCCTGAAGCTGGGATTGGAATTCCTGGACAGAAGGGGGTGAGTCACAGAGACAAAGAGACTGAGGTGGGGGCCCTTAAACTCCATAACATTTGAACCTTCCTGAAGCTGGGATTGGAGCTCCTGGTAGAAGGGGGGTGAGTCACAGAGACAAAGAGACTGAGGTGGGGGCCCTTAAACTCCATATCATTTGAACTTTCCTGAAGCTGGGATTGGAGCTCCTGGACAGAAGGGGGTGAGTCACAGAGACAAAGAGACTGAGGTGGTGGCCCTTAAACTCCATAACATTTGAACCTTCCTGAAGCTGGGATTGGAGCTCCTGGTAGAAGGGGGGTGAGTCACAGAGACAAAGAGACTGAGGTGGGGGCCCTTAAACTCTATATCATTTGAACTTTCCTGAAGCTGGGATTGGAGCTCCTGGATAGATGGGGGGTGAGTCACAGAGACAAAGAGACTGAGGTGGGGGCCCTTAAACTCCATATCATTTGAACTTTCCTGAAGCTGGGATTGGATCTCCTGGATAGAAGGGGGGTGAGTCACAGAGACAAAGAGACTGAGGTGGGGGCCCTTAAACTCCATATCATTTGAACCTTCCTGAAGCTGGGCTTGGAGCTCCTGGATAGAAGGGGGGTGAGTCACAGAGACAAAGAAACTGAGTTGGGGGCCCTTAAACTCCATATCATTTGAACTTTCCTGAAGCTGGGATTGGACCTCCTGGATAGAAGTGGGGTGAGTCACAGAGACAAAGAGACTGAGGTGGGGTCCCTTAAACTCCATATAATTTGAACTTTCCTGAAGCTGGGATTGGAATTCCTGGACAGAAGGGGGTGAGTCACAGAGACAAAGAGACTGAGGTGGGGGCCCTGAAACTCCATAACATTTGAACCTTCCTGAAGCTGGGATTGGAGCTCCTGGTAGAAGGGGGGTGAGTCACAGAGACAAAGAAACTGAGGTGGGGGCCCTTAAACTCCATATCATTTGAACTTTCCTGAAGCTGGGATTGGAGCTCCTGGATAGAAGGGGGGTGAGTCACAGAGACAAAGAGACTGAGGTGGGGTCCCTTAAACTCCATATCATTTGAACTTTCCTGAAGCTGGGATTGGAATTCCTGGACAGAAGGGGGTGAGTCACAGAGACAAAGAGACTGAGGTGGGGGCCCTTAAACTCCATAACATTTGAACCTTCCTGAAGCTGGGATTGGACCTCCTGGTAGAAGGGGGGTGAGTCACAGAGACAAAGAGACTGAGGTGGGGGCCCTTAAACTCTATATCATTTGAACTTTCCTGAAGCTGGGATTGGAGCTCCTGGATAGATGGGGGGTGAGTCACAGAGACAAAGAGACTGAGGTGGGGGCCCTTAAACTCCATATCATTTGAACTTTCCTAAAGCTGGGATTTGAGCTCCTGGATAGAAGGGGGGTGAGTCACAGAGACAAAGAGACTGAGGTGGGGGCCCTTAAACTCCATAACATTTGAACCTTCCTGAAGCTGGGATTGGAGCTCCTGGTAGAAGGGGGGTGAGTCACAGAGACAAAGAGACTGAGGTGGGGGCCGTTAAACTCTATATCATTTGAACTTTCCTGAAGCTGGGATTGGAGCTCCTGGATAGATGGGGGGTGAGTCACAGAGACAAAGAGACTGAGGTGGGGGCCCTTAAACTCCATATCATTTGAACTTTCCTGAAGCTGGGATTGGATCTCCTGGATAGAAGGGGGGTGAGTCACAGAGACAAAGAGACTGAGGTGGGGGCCCTTAAACTCCATATCATTTGAACCTTCCTGAAGCTGGGCTTGGAGCTCCTGGATAGAAGGGGGGTGAGTCACAGAGACAAAGAAACTGAGTTGGGGGCCCTTAAACTCCATATCATTTGAACTTTCCTGAAGCTGGGATTGGACCTCCTGGATAGAAGTGGGGTGAGTCACAGAGACAAAGAGACTGAGGTGGGGTCCCTTAAACTCCATATAATTTGAACTTTCCTGAAGCTGGGATTGGAATTCCTGGACAGAAGGGGGTGAGTCACAGAGACAAAGAGACTGAGGTGGGGGCCCTGAAACTCCATAACATTTGAACCTTCCTGAAGCTGGGATTGGAGCTCCTGGTAGAAGGGGGGTGAGTCACAGAGACAAAGAAACTGAGGTGGGGGCCCTTAAACTCCATATCATTTGAACTTTCCTGAAGCTGGGATTGGAGCTCCTGGATAGAAGGGGGGTGAGTCACAGAGACAAAGAGACTGAGGTGGGGTCCCTTAAACTCCATATCATTTGAACTATCCTGAAGCTGGGATTGGAATTCCTGGACAGAAGGGGGTGAGTCACAGAGACAAAGAGACTGAGGTGGGGGCCCTTAAACTCCATAACATTTGAACCTTCCTGAAGCTGGGATTGGAGCTCCTGGTAGAAGGGGGGTGAGTTACAGAGACAAAGAAACTGAGGTGGGGGCCCTTAAACTCCATATCATTTGAACTTTCCTGAAGCTGGGATTGGAGCTCCTGGATAGAAGGGGGGTGAGTCACAGAGACAAAGAGACTGAGGTGGGGTCCCTTAAACTCCATATCATTTGAACTTTCCTGAAGCTGGGATTGGAATTCCTGGACAGAAGGGGGTGAGTCACAGAGACAAAGAGACTGAGGTGGGGGCCCTTAAACTCCATAACATTTGAACCTTCCTGAAGCTGGGATTGGAGCTCCTGGTAGAAGGGGGGTGAGTCACAGAGACAAAGAGACTGAGGTGGGGGCCCTTAAACTCTATATCATTTGAACTTTCCTGAAGCTGGGATTGGAGCTCCTGGATAGATGGGGGGTGAGTCACAGAGACAAAGAGACTGAGGTGGGGGCCCTTAAACTCCATATCATTTGAACTTTCCTGAAGCTGGGATTGGAGCTCCTGGATAGAAGGGGGGTGAGTCACAGAGACAAAGAAACTGAGTTGGGGGCCCTTAAACTCCATATCATTTGAACTTTCCTGAAGCTGGGATTGGACCTCCTGGATAGAAGTGGGGTGAGTCACAGAGACAAAGAGACTGAGGTGGGGGCCCTTAAACTCCATATCATTTGAACTTTCCTGAAGCTGGGATTGGAATTCCTGGACAGAAGGGGGTGAGTCACAGAGACAAAGAGACTGAGGTGCGGGCCCTTAAACTCCATAACATTTGAACTTTCCTGAAGCTGGGATTGGAATTCCTGGACAGAAGGGGGTGAGTCAAAGAGACAAAGAGACTGAGGTGGCTGCCCTTAAACTCCATAACATTTGAACCTTCCTGAAGCTGGGATTGGAGCTCCTGGTAGAAGGGGGGTGAGTCACAAAGACAAAGAAACTGAGGTGGGGGCCCTTAAACTCCATATCATTTGAACTTTCCTGAAGCTGGGATTGGAGCTCCTGGATAGAAGGGGGGTGAGTCACAGAGACAAAGAGACTGAGGTGGGGTCCCTTAAACTCCATATCATTTGAACTATCCTGAAGCTGGGATTGGAATTCCTGGACAGAAGGGGGTGAGTCACAGAGACAAAGAGACTGAGGTGGGGGCCCTTAAACTCCATAACATTTGAACCTTCCTGAAGCTGGGATTGGAGCTCCTGGTAGAAGGGGGGTGAGTCACAGAGACAAAGAGACTGAGGTGGGGGCCGTTAAACTCTATATCATTTGAACTTTCCTGAAGCTGGGATTGGAGCTCCTGGATAGATGGGGGGTGAGTCACAGAGACAAAGAGACTGAGGTGGGGGCCCTTAAACTCCATATCATTTGAACTTTCCTGAAGCTGGGATTGGATCTCCTGGATAGAAGGGGGGTGAGTCACAGAGACAAAGAGACTGAGGTGGGGGCCCTTAAACTCCATATCATTTGAACCTTCCTGAAGCTGGGCTTGGAGCTCCTGGATAGAAGGGGGGTGAGTCACAGAGACAAAGAAACTGAGTTGGGGGCCCTTAAACTCCATATCATTTGAACTTTCCTGAAGCTGTGATTGGACCTCCTGGATAGAAGTGGGGTGAGTCACAGAGACAAAGAGACTGAGGTGGGGTCCCTTAAACTCCATATAATTTGAACTTTCCTGAAGCTGGGATTGGAATTCCTGGACAGAAGGGGGTGAGTCACAGAGACAAAGAGACTGAGGTGGGGGCCCTGAAACTCCATAACATTTGAACCTAACTGAAGCTGGGATTGGAGCTCCTGGTAGAAGGGGGGTGAGTCACAGAGACAAAGAAACTGAGGTGGGGGCCCTTAAACTCCATATCATTTGAACTTTCCTGAAGCTGGGATTGGAGCTCCTGGATAGAAGGGGGGTGAGTCACAGAGACAAAGAGACTGAGGTGGGGTCCCTTAAACTCCATATCATTTGAACTATCCTGAAGCTGGGATTGGAATTCCTGGACAGAAGGGGGTGAGTCACAGAGACAAAGAGACTGAGGTGGGGGCCCTTAAACTCCATAACATTTGAACCTTCCTGAAGCTGGGATTGGAGCTCCTGGTAGAAGGGGGGTGAGTTACAGAGACAAAGAAACTGAGGTGGGGGCCCTTAAACTCCATATCATTTGAACTTTCCTGAAGCTGGGATTGGAGCTCCTGGATAGAAGGGGGGTGAGTCACAGAGACAAAGAGACTGAGGTGGGGTCCCTTAAACTCCATATCATTTGAACTTTCCTGAAGCTGGGATTGGAATTCCTGGACAGAAGGGGGTGAGTCACAGAGACAAAGAGACTGAGGTGGGGGCCCTTAAACTCCATAACATTTGAACCTTCCTGAAGCTGGGATTGGAGCTCCTGGTAGAAGGGGGGTGAGTCACAGAGACAAAGAGACTGAGGTGGGGGCCCTTAAACTCTATATCATTTGAACTTTCCTGAAGCTGGGATTGGAGCTCCTGGATAGATGGGGGGTGAGTCACAGAGACAAAGAGACTGAGGTGGGGGCCCTTAAACTCCATATCATTTGAACTTTCCTAAAGCTGGGATTTGAGCTCCTGGATAGAAGGGGGGTGAGTCACAGAGACAAAGAGACTGAGGTGGGGGCCCTTAAACTCCATAACATTTGAACCTTCCTGAAGCTGGGATTGGAGCCCCTGGTAGAAGGGGGGTGAGTCACAGAGACAAAGAGACTGAGGTGGGGGCCCTTAAACTCCATAACATTTGAACCTTCCTGAAGCTGGGATTGGAGCTCCTGGTAGAAGGGGGGTGAGTTACAGAGACAAAGAAACTGAGGTGGGGGCCCTTAAACTCCATATCATTTGAACTTTCCTGAAGCTGGGATTGGAATTCCTGGACAGAAGGGGGTGAGTCACAGAGACAAAGAGACTGAGGTGCGGGCCCTTAAACTCCATAACATTTGAACTTTCCTGAAGCTGGGATTGGAATTCCTGGACAGAAGGGGGTGAGTCAAAGAGACAAAGAGACTGAGGTGGCTGCCCTTAAACTCCATAACATTTGAACCTTCCTGAAGCTGGGATTGGAGCTCCTGGTAGAAGGGGGGTGAGTCACAAAGACAAAGAAACTGAGGTGGGGGCCCTTAAACTCCATATCATTTGAACTTTCCTGAAGCTGGGATTGGAGCTCCTGGATAGAAGGGGGGTGAGTCACAGAGACAAAGAGACTGAGGTGGGGTCCCTTAAACTCCATATCATTTGAACTATCCTGAAGCTGGGATTGGAATTCCTGGACAGAAGGGGGTGAGTCACAGAGACAAAGAGACTGAGGTGGGGGCCCTTAAACTCCATAACATTTGAACCTTCCTGAAGCTGGGATTGGAGCTCCTGGTAGAAGGGGGGTGAGTTACAGAGACAAAGAAACTGAGGTGGGGGCCCTTAAACTCCATATCATTTGAACTTTCCTGAAGCTGGGATTGGAGCTCCTGGATAGAAGGGGGGTGAGTCACAGAGACAAAGAGACTGAGGTGGGGTCCCTTAAACTCCATATCATTTGAACTTTCCTGAAGCTGGGATTGGAATTCCTGGACAGAAGGGGGTGAGTCACAGAGACAAAGAGACTGAGGTGGGGGCCCTTAAACTCCATAACATTTGAACCTTCCTGAAGCTGGGATTGGAGCTCCTGGTAGAAGGGGGGTGAGTCACAGAGACAAAGAGACTGAGGTGGGGGCCCTTAAACTCTATATCATTTGAACTTTCCTGAAGCTGGGATTGGAGCTCCTGGATAGATGGGGGGTGAGTCACAGAGACAAAGAGACTGAGGTGGGGGCCCTTAAACTCCATATCATTTGAACTTTCCTAAAGCTGGGATTTGAGCTCCTGGATAGAAGGGGGGTGAGTCACAGAGACAAAGAGACTGAGGTGGGGGCCCTTAAACTCCATAACATTTGAACCTTCCTGAAGCTGGGATTGGAGCTCCTGGTAGAAGGGGGGTGAGTCACAGAGACAAAGAGACTGAGTTGGGGGCCCTTAAACTCCATAACATTTGAACCTTCCTGAAGCTGGGATTGGAGCTCCTGGTAGAAGGGGGGTGAGTCACAGAGACAAAGAGACTGAGGTGGGGGCCCTTAAACTCTATATCATTTGAACTTTCCTGAAGCTGGGATTGGAGCTCCTGGATAGATGGGGGGTGAGTCACAGAGACAAAGAGACTGAGGTGGGGGCCCTTAAACTCTATATCATTTGAACTTTCCTGAAGCTGGGATTGGAGCTCCTGGATAGATGGGGTGTGAGTCACAGAGACAAAGAGACTGAGGTGGGGGCCCTTAAACTCCATATCATTTGAACTTTCCTAAAGCTGGGATTTGAGCTCCTGGATAGAAGGGGGGTGAGTCACAGAGACAAAGAGACTGAGGTGGGGGCCCTTAAACTCCATAACATTTGAACATTCCTGAAGCTGGGATTGGAATTCCTGGACAGAAGGGGGTGAGTCACAGAGACAAAGAGACTGAGGTGGGGGCCCTTAAACTCTATATCATTTGAACTTTCCTGAAGCTGGGATTGGAGCTCCTGGATAGATGGGGGCTGAGTCACAGAGATAAAGAGACTGAGGTGGGGGCCCTTAAACTCCATATCATTTGAACTTTCCTAAAGCTGGGATTGGAGCTCCTGGATAGAAGGGGGGTGAGTCACAGAGACAAAGAGACTGAGGTGGGGGCCCTTAAACTCCATAACATTTGAACCTTCATGAAGCTGGGATTGGAGCTTCTGGATAGAAGGGGGGTGAGTCACAGAGACAAAGAGACTGAGGTGGGGGCCCTTAAACTCCATATCATTTGAACTTTCCTGAAGCTGGGATTGGAGCTCCTGGATAGATGGGGGTGAGTCACAGAGACAAAGAGAGTGAGGTGGGGTCCCTTAAACTCCATATAATTTGAACTTTCCTGAAGCTGGGATTGGAATTCCTGGACAGAAGGGGGTGAGTCACAGAGACAAAGAGACTGAGGTGGGGGCCCTGAAACTCCATAACATTTGAACCTTCCTGAAGCTGGGATTGGAGCTCCTGGTAGAAGGGGGGTGAGTCACAGAGACAAAGAAACTGAGGTGGGGGCCCTTAAACTCCATAACATTTGAACTTTCCTGAAGCTGGGATTGGAGCTCCTGGATAGATGGGGGGTTAGTCACAGAGACAAAGAGACTGAGGTGGGGGCCCTTAAACTCCATATCATTTGAACTTTCCTAAAGCTGGGATTTGAGCTCCTGGATAGAAGGGGGGTGAGTCACAGAGACAAAGAAACTGAGGTGGGGGCCCTTAAACTCCATAACATTTGAACATTCCTGAAGCTGGGATTGGAATTCCTGGACAGAAGGGGGTGAGTCACAGAGACAAAGAGACTGAGGTGGGGGCCCTTAAACTCTATATCATTTGAACTTTCCTGAAGCTGGGATTGGAGCTCCTGGATAGATGGGGGCTGAGTCACAGAGATAAAGAGACTGAGGTGGGGGCCCTTAAACTCCATATCATTTGAACTTTCCTAAAGCTGGGATTGGAGCTCCTGGATAGAAGGGGGGTGAGTCACAGAGACAAAGAGACTGAGGTGGGGGCCCTTAAACTCCATATCATTTGAACCTTCCTGAAGCTGGGATTGGAGCTCCTGGATAGAAGGGGGGTGAGTCACGGAGACAAAGAGACTGAGGTGGGGTCCCTTAAACTCCATATCATTTGAACTTTCCTGAAGCTGGGATTGGAATTCCTGGTAGAAGGGGGGTGAGTCACAGAGACAAAGAGACTGAGGTGGGGGCCCTTAAACTCTATATCATTTGAACTTTCCTGAAGCTGGGATTGGAGCTCCTGGATAGATGGGGGGTGAGTCACAGAGACAAAGAGACTGAGGTGGGGGCCCTTAAACTCCATATCATTTGAACTTTCCTAAAGCTGGGATTTGAGCTCCTGGATAGAAGGGGGGTGAGTCACAGGGACAAAGAGACTGAGGTGGGGGCCCTTAAACTCCATAACATTTGAACATTCCTGAAGCTGGGATTGGAGCTCCTGGTAGAAGGGGGGTGAGTCACAGAGACAAAGAGACTGAGGTGGGGGCCCTTAAACTCCATAACATTTGAACCTTCCTGAAGCTGGGATTGGAGCTCCTTGTAGAAGGGGGGTGAGTCACAGAGACAAAGAGACTGAGGTGGGGGCCCTTAAACTCTATATCATTTGAACTTTCCTGAAGCTGGGATTGGAGCTCCTGGATAGATGGGGGGTGAGTCACAGAGACAAAGAGACTGAGGTGGGGGCCCTTAAACTCCATATCATTTGAACTTTCCTGAAGCTGGGATTGGAGCTCCTGGATAGAAGGGGGGTGAGTCACAGAGACAAAGAGACTGAGGTGGGGTCCCTTAAACTCCATATCATTTGAACTTTCCTGAAGCTGGGATTGGAATTCCTGAACAGAAGGGGGTGAGTCACAGAGACAAAGAGACTGAGGTGGGGGCCCTTAAACTCCATAACATTTGAACCTTCCTGAAGCTGGGATTGGAGCTCCTGGTAGAAGGGGGGTGAGTCACAGAGACAAAGAGACTGAGGTGGGGCCCCTTAAACTCTATATCATTTGAACTTTCCTGAAGCTGGGATTGGAGCTCCTGGATAGATGGGGGCTGAGTCACAGAGACAAAGAGACTGAGGTGGGGCCCTTAAACTCCATAACATTTCAACTTTCCTGAAGCTGGGATTGGAGCTCCTGGTAGAAGGGGTTGAGTCACAGAGACAAAGAGACTGAGGTGGGGGCCCTTAAACTCCATAACATTTGAAGCTTCCTGAAGCTGGGATTGGAGCTGCTGGATAGAAGGGGGTAAGTCACAGAGACAAAGAGACTGAGGTGGGGGCCCTTTAACTCCATATCATTTGAACATTCCTGAAGCTGGGATTGGAGCTCCTGGATAGAAGTGGGGGGTGAGATAGAGAGACAAAGAGACTGAGGTGGGGGCCCTTAAACTCCATATCATTTGAACTTTCCTGAAGCTGGGATTGGAGCTCCTGGATAGAAGGGGGGTGAGTCACAGAGACAAAGAGACTGAGGTGGGGTCCCTTAAACTCCATATCATTTGAACTTTCCTGAAGCTGGGATTGGAATTCCTGAACAGAAGGGGGTGAGTCACAGAGACAAAGAGACTGAGGTGGGGGCCCTTAAACTCCATAACATTTGAACCTTCCTGAAGCTGGGATTGGAGCTCCTGGTAGAAGGGGGGTGAGTCACAGAGACAAAGAGACTGAGGTGGGGCCCCTTAAACTCTATATCATTTGAACTTTCCTGAAGCTGGGATTGGAGCTCCTGGATAGATGGGGGCTGAGTCACAGAGACAAAGAGACTGAGGTGGGGGCCCTTAAACTCCATATCATTTGAACTTTCCTAAAGCTGGGATTTGAGCTCCTGGATAGAAGGGGGGTGAGTCACAGAGACAAAGAGACTGAGGTGGGGCCCTTAAACTCCATAACATTTCAACTTTCCTGAAGCTGGGATTGGAGCTCCTGGTAGAAGGGGTTGAGTCACAGAGACAAAGAGACTGAGGTGGGGGCCCTTAAACTCCATAACATTTGAAGCTTCCTGAAGCTGGGATTGGAGCTGCTGGATAGAAGGGGGTAAGTCACAGAGACAAAGAGACTGAGGTGGGGGCCCTTTAACTCCATATCATTTGAACATTCCTGAAGCTGGGATTGGAGCTCCTGGATAGAAGTGGGGGGTGAGATAGAGAGACAAAGAGACTGAGGTGGGGGCCCTTAAACTCTATATCATTTGAACTTTCCTGAAGCTGGGATTGGAGCTCCTGGTAGAAGGGGGGTGAGTCACAGAGACAAAGAGACTGAGGTGGGGGCCCTTAAACTCTATATCATTTGAATTTTCCTGAAGCTGGGATTGGAGCTCCTGGATAGATGGGGGCTGAGTCACAGAGATAAAGAGACTGAGGTGGGGGCCCTTAAACTCCATATCATTTGAACTTTCCTAAAGCTGGGATTGGAGCTCCTGGATAGAAGGAGGGTGAGTCACAGAGACAAAGAGACTGAGGTGGGGGCCCTTAAACTCCATAACATTTGAACCTTCATGAAGCTGGGATTGGAGCTCCTGGATAGAAGGGGGGTGAGTCACAGAGACAAAGAGACTGAGGTGGGGGCCCTTAAGCTCCATATCATTTGAACCTTCCTGAAGCTGGGATTGGAGCTCCTGGATAGAAGGGGGGTGAGTCACGGAGACAAAGAGACTGAGGTGGGGTCCCTTAAACTCCATATCATTTGAACTTTCCTGAAGCTGGGATTGGAATTCCTGGTAGAAGGGGGGTGAGTCACAGAGACAAAGAGACTGAGGTGGGGGCCCTTAAACTCTATATCATTTGAACTTTCCTGAAGCTGGGATTGGAGCTCCTGGATAGATGGGGGGTGAGTCACAGAGACAAAGAGACTGAGGTGGGGGCCCTTAAACTCCATATCATTTGAACTTTCCTAAAGCTGGGATTTGAGCTCCTGGATAGAAGGGGGGTGAGTCACAGAGACAAAGAGACTGAGGTGGGGGCCCTTAAACTCCATAACATTTGAACATTCCTGAAGCTGGGATTGGAGCTCCTGGTAGAAGGGGGGTGAGTCACAGAGACAAAGAGACTGAGGTGGGGTCCCTTAAACTCCATATCATTTGAACTTTCCTGAAGCTGGGATTGGAATTCCTGAACAGAAGGGGGTGAGTCACAGAGACAAAGAGACTGAGGTGGGGGCCCTTAAACTCCATAACATTTGAACCTTCCTGAAGCTGGGATTGGAGCTCCTGGTAGAAGGGGGGTGAGTCACAGAGACAAAGAGACTGAGGTGGGGGCCCTTAAACTCTATATCATTTGAACTTTCCTGAAGCTGGGATTGGAGCTCCTGGATAGATGGGGGGTGAGTCACAGAGACAAAGAGACTGAGGTGGGGGCCCTTAAACTCCATATCATTTGAACTTTCCTGAAGCTGGGTTTGGAGCTCCTGGATAGAAGGGGGGTGAGTCACAGAGACAAAGAGACTGAGGTGGGGTCCCTTAAACTCCATATCATTTGAACTTTCCTGAAGCTGGGATTGGAATTCCTGAACAGAAGGGGGTGAGTCACAGAGACAAAGAGACTGAGGTGGGGGCCCTTAAACTCCATAACATTTGAACCTTCCTGAAGCTGGGATTGGAGCTCCTGGTAGAAGGGGGGTGAGATAGGGAGACAAAGAGACTGAGGTGGGGGCCCTTTAACTCCATATCATTTGAAGCTTCCTGAAGCTGGGATTGGAGCTGCTGGATAGAAGGGGGGTGAGTCACAGAGACAAAGAGACTGAGGTGGGTCCCTTAAACTCCATATCATTTCAACTTTCCTGAAGCTGGGATTGGAGCTCCTTGTAGAAGGGGTTGAGTCACAGAGACAAAGAGACTGAGGTGGGGGCCCTTAAACTCCATAACATTTGAAGCTTCCTGAAGCTGGGATTGGAGCTCCTGGTAGAAGGGGGGTGAGTCACAGAGACAAAGAGACTGAGGTGGGGGCCCTTAAACTCTATATCATTTGAATTTTCCTGAAGCTGGGATTGGAGCTCCTGGATAGATGGGGGGTGAGTCACAGAGACAAAGAGACTGAGGTGGGGGCCCTTAAACTCCATATCATTTGAACTTTCCTAAAGCTGGGATTGGAGCTCCTGGATAGATGGGGGGTGAGTCACAGAGACAAAGAGACTGAGGTGGGGTCCCTTAAACTCCATAACATTTGAACCTTCCTGAAGTTGGGATTGGAGCTCCTGGTAGAAGGGGGGTGAGTCACAGAGACAAAGAGAGTGAGGTGGGGGCCCTTAAACTCTATATCATTTGAACTTTCCTGAAGCTGGGATTGGAGCTCCTGGATAGATGGGGGGTGAGTCACAGAGACAAAGAGACTGAGGTGGGGGCCCTTAAACTCCATATCATTTGAACTTTCCTGAAGCTGGGATTGGAGCTGCTGGATAGAAGGGGGGTGAGTCACAGAAACAAAGAGACTGAGGTGGGGGCCCATAAACTCTATATCATTTGAACTTTCCTGAAGCTAGGGTTGGAGCTGCTGGACAGAAGGGGGGTGAGTCACAGAGACAAAGAGACTAAGGTGGGGGCCCTTAAACTCCATAACATTTGAACGTTCCTGAAGCTGGGATTCGAGCTCCTGGTAGAAGGGGGGTGAGTCACAGAGACAAAGAGACTGAGGTGGGGGCCCTTAAACTCTATATCATTATAACTTTCCTGAAGCTGGGATTGGAGCTCCTGGATAGATGGCTGGTGAGTCACAGAGACAAAGAGACTGAGGTGGGGGCCCTTAAACTCTATATCATTTGAACTTTCCTGAAGCTGGGATTGGAGCTGCTGCATAGAAGGGGGGTGAGTCACAGAGACAAAGAGACTGAGGTGGGGGCCCTTAAACTCCATATCACTTGAACCTTCCTGAAGCTGGGGTTTGAGCTGCTGGATAGAAGGGCAGTGAGTCACAGAGACAAAGAGAGTGAGGTGGGGGCCCTTAAACTCCATATCATTTGAACTTTCCTAAAGCTGGGATTTGAGCTCCTGGATAGAAGGGGGGTGAGTCACAGAGACAAAGAGACTGAGGTGGGGCCCTTAAACTCCATAACATTTCAACTTTCCTGAAGCTGGGATTGGAGCTCCTGGTAGAAGGGGTTGAGTCACAGAGACAAAGAGACTGAGGTGGGGGCCCTTAAACTCCATAACATTTGAAGCTTCCTGAAGCTGGGATTGGAGCTGCTGGATAGAAGGGGGTAAGTCACAGAGACAAAGAGACTGAGGTGGGGGCCCTTTAACTCCATATCATTTGAACATTCCTGAAGCTGGGATTGGAGCTCCTGGATAGAAGAGGGGGGGTGAGTCACAGAGACAAAGAGACTGAGGTGGGGGCCCTTAAACTCTATATCATTTGAATTTTCCTGAAGCTGGGATTGGAGCTCCTGGATAGATGGGGGGTGAGTCACAGAGACAAAGAGACTGAGGTGGGGGCCCTTAAACTCCATATCATTTGAACCTTCCTGAAGCTGGGGTTGGAGCTGCTGGATAGAAGGGCAGAGAGTCACAGAGACAAAGAGACTGAGGTGGGGGCCCTTAAACTCCATATCATTTGAAGCTTCCTGAAGTTGGGATTGGAGCTCCTGTATAGAAGTGGGGGGTGAGATAGGGAGACAAAGAGACTGAGGTGGGGGCCCTTTAACTCCATATCATTTGAAGCTTCCTGAAGCTGGGATTGGAGCTGCTGGATAGAAGGGGGGTGAGTCACAGAGACAAAGAGACTGAGGTGGGGCCCTTAAACTCCATATCATTTCAACTTTCCTGAAGCTGGGATTGGAGCTCCTTGTAGAAGGGGTTGAGTCACAGAGACAAAGAGACTGAGGTGGGGGCCCTTAAACTCCATAACATTTGAAGCTTCCTGAAGCTGGGATTGGAGCTCCTGGTAGAAGGGGGGTGAGTCACAGAGACAAAGAGACTGAGGTGGGGGCCCTTAAACTCCATAACATTTGAACCTTCATGAAGCTGGGATTGGAGCTACTGGATAGAAGGGGGGTGAGTAACAGAGAGAAAGAGATTGAGTTGGGGGCCCTTAAACTCCATATCATTTGAACCTTCCTGAAGTTGGGCTTGGAGCTCCTGGATAGAAGGGGGGTGAGTCACAGAGACAAAGAGACTGAGGTGGGGGCCCTTAAACTCCATATCATTTGAACTTTCCTGAAGCTGGGATTGGAGCTCCTGGATAGAAGGGGGGTGAGTCACAGAGACAAAGAGACTGAGGTGGGGGCCCTTAAACTCTATATCATTTGAACTTTCCTGAAGCTGGGATTGGAGCTCCTGGATAGATGGGGGGTGAGTCACAGAGACAAAGAAACTGAGGTGGGGGCCCTTAAAGTCCATATCATTTGAACTTTCCTGAAGCTGGGATTGGATCTCCTGGATAGAAGGGGGGTGAGTCACAGAGACAAAGAGACTGAGGTGGGGGCCCTTAAACTCCATATCATTTGAACTTTCCTAAAGCTGGGATTTGAGCTCCTGGATAGAAGGGGGGTGAGTCACAGAGACAAAGAGACTGAGGTGGGGCCCTTAAACTCCATAACATTTCAACTTTCCTGAAGCTGGGATTGGAGCTCCTGGTAGAAGGGGTTGAGTCACAGAGACAAAGAGACTGAGGTGGGGGCCCTTAAACTCCATAACATTTGAAGCTTCCTGAAGCTGGGGTTGGAGCTGCTGGATAGAAGGGCAGAGAGTCACAGAGACAAAGAGACTGAGGTGGGGGCCCTTAAACTCCATATCATTTGAAGCTTCCTGAAGCTGGGATTGGAGCTCCTGTATAGAAGTGGGGGGTGAGATAGGGAGACAAAGAGACTGAGGTGGGGGCCCTTTAACTCCATATCATTTGAAGCTTCCTGAAGCTGGGATTGGAGCTGCTGGATAGAAGGGGGGTGAGTCACAGAGACAAAGAGACTGAGGTGGGGCCCTTAAACTCCATATCATTTCAACTTTCCTGAAGCTGGGATTGGAGCTCCTTGTAGAAGGGGTTGAGTCACAGAGACAAAGAGACTGAGGTGGGGGCCCTTAAACTCCATAACATTTGAAGCTTCCTGAAGCTGGGATTGGAGCTCCTGGTAGAAGGGGGGTGAGTCACAGAGACAAAGAGACTGAGGTGGGGGCCCTTAAACTCCATAACATTTGAACCTTCATGAAGCTGGGATTGGAGCTACTGGATAGAAGGGGGGTGAGTAACAGAGAGAAAGAGATTGAGTTGGGGGCCCTTAAACTCCATATCATTTGAACTTTCCTGAAGCTGGGATTGGAATTCCTGAACAGAAGGGGGTGAGTCACAGAGACAAAGAGACTGAGGTGGGGGCCCTTAAACTCCATAACATTTGAACCTTCCTGAAGCTGGGATTGGAGCTCCTGGTAGAAGGGGGGTGAGTCACAGAGACAAAGAGACTGAGGTGGGGCCCCTTAAACTCTATATCATTTGAACTTTCCTGAAGCTGGGATTGGAGCTCCTGGATAGATGGGGGCTGAGTCACAGAGACAAAGAGACTGAGGTGGGGGCCCTTAAACTCCATATCATTTGAACTTTCCTAAAGCTGGGATTTGAGCTCCTGGATAGAAGGGGGGTGAGTCACAGAGACAAAGAGACTGAGGTGGGGCCCTTAAACTCCATAACATTTCAACTTTCCTGAAGCTGGGATTGGAGCTCCTGGTAGAAGGGGTTGAGTCACAGAGACAAAGAGACTGAGGTGGGGGCCCTTAAACTCCATAACATTTGAAGCTTCCTGAAGCTGGGATTGGAGCTGCTGGATAGAAGGGGGTAAGTCACAGAGACAAAGAGACTGAGGTGGGGGCCCTTTAACTCCATATCATTTGAACATTCCTGAAGCTGGGATTGGAGCTCCTGGATAGAAGTGGGGGGTGAGATAGAGAGACAAAGAGACTGAGGTGGGGGCCCTTAAACTCTATATCATTTGAACTTTCCTGAAGCTGGGATTGGAGCTCCTGGTAGAAGGGGGGTGAGTCACAGAGACAAAGAGACTGAGGTGGGGGCCCTTAAACTCTATATCATTTGAATTTTCCTGAAGCTGGGATTGGAGCTCCTGGATAGATGGGGGCTGAGTCACAGAGATAAAGAGACTGAGGTGGGGGCCCTTAAACTCCATATCATTTGAACTTTCCTAAAGCTGGGATTGGAGCTCCTGGATAGAAGGAGGGTGAGTCACAGAGACAAAGAGACTGAGGTGGGGGCCCTTAAACTCCATAACATTTGAACCTTCATGAAGCTGGGATTGGAGCTCCTGGATAGAAGGGGGGTGAGTCACAGAGACAAAGAGACTGAGGTGGGGGCCCTTAAGCTCCATATCATTTGAACCTTCCTGAAGCTGGGATTGGAGCTCCTGGATAGAAGGGGGGTGAGTCACGGAGACAAAGAGACTGAGGTGGGGTCCCTTAAACTCCATATCATTTGAACTTTCCTGAAGCTGGGATTGGAATTCCTGGTAGAAGGGGGGTGAGTCACAGAGACAAAGAGACTGAGGTGGGGGCCCTTAAACTCTATATCATTTGAACTTTCCTGAAGCTGGGATTGGAGCTCCTGGATAGATGGGGGGTGAGTCACAGAGACAAAGAGACTGAGGTGGGGGCCCTTAAACTCCATATCATTTGAACTTTCCTAAAGCTGGGATTTGAGCTCCTGGATAGAAGGGGGGTGAGTCACAGAGACAAAGAGACTGAGGTGGGGGCCCTTAAACTCCATAACATTTGAACATTCCTGAAGCTGGGATTGGAGCTCCTGGTAGAAGGGGGGTGAGTCACAGAGACAAAGAGACTGAGGTGGGGTCCCTTAAACTCCATATCATTTGAACTTTCCTGAAGCTGGGATTGGAATTCCTGAACAGAAGGGGGTGAGTCACAGAGACAAAGAGACTGAGGTGGGGGCCCTTAAACTCCATAACATTTGAACCTTCCTGAAGCTGGGATTGGAGCTCCTGGTAGAAGGGGGGTGAGTCACAGAGACAAAGAGACTGAGGTGGGGGCCCTTAAACTCTATATCATTTGAACTTTCCTGAAGCTGGGATTGGAGCTCCTGGATAGATGGGGGGTGAGTCACAGAGACAAAGAGACTGAGGTGGGGGCCCTTAAACTCCATATCATTTGAACTTTCCTGAAGCTGGGTTTGGAGCTCCTGGATAGAAGGGGGGTGAGTCACAGAGACAAAGAGACTGAGGTGGGGTCCCTTAAACTCCATATCATTTGAACTTTCCTGAAGCTGGGATTGGAATTCCTGAACAGAAGGGGGTGAGTCACAGAGACAAAGAGACTGAGGTGGGGGCCCTTAAACTCCATAACATTTGAACCTTCCTGAAGCTGGGATTGGAGCTCCTGGTAGAAGGGGGGTGAGATAGGGAGACAAAGAGACTGAGGTGGGGGCCCTTTAACTCCATATCATTTGAAGCTTCCTGAAGCTGGGATTGGAGCTGCTGGATAGAAGGGGGGTGAGTCACAGAGACAAAGAGACTGAGGTGGGTCCCTTAAACTCCATATCATTTCAACTTTCCTGAAGCTGGGATTGGAGCTCCTTGTAGAAGGGGTTGAGTCACAGAGACAAAGAGACTGAGGTGGGGGCCCTTAAACTCCATAACATTTGAAGCTTCCTGAAGCTGGGATTGGAGCTCCTGGTAGAAGGGGGGTGAGTCACAGAGACAAAGAGACTGAGGTGGGGGCCCTTAAACTCTATATCATTTGAATTTTCCTGAAGCTGGGATTGGAGCTCCTGGATAGATGGGGGGTGAGTCACAGAGACAAAGAGACTGAGGTGGGGGCCCTTAAACTCCATATCATTTGAACTTTCCTAAAGCTGGGATTGGAGCTCCTGGATAGATGGGGGGTGAGTCACAGAGACAAAGAGACTGAGGTGGGGTCCCTTAAACTCCATAACATTTGAACCTTCCTGAAGTTGGGATTGGAGCTCCTGGTAGAAGGGGGGTGAGTCACAGAGACAAAGAGAGTGAGGTGGGGGCCCTTAAACTCTATATCATTTGAACTTTCCTGAAGCTGGGATTGGAGCTCCTGGATAGATGGGGGGTGAGTCACAGAGACAAAGAGACTGAGGTGGGGGCCCTTAAACTCCATATCATTTGAACTTTCCTGAAGCTGGGATTGGAGCTGCTGGATAGAAGGGGGGTGAGTCACAGAAACAAAGAGACTGAGGTGGGGGCCCATAAACTCTATATCATTTGAACTTTCCTGAAGCTAGGGTTGGAGCTGCTGGACAGAAGGGGGGTGAGTCACAGAGACAAAGAGACTAAGGTGGGGGCCCTTAAACTCCATAACATTTGAACGTTCCTGAAGCTGGGATTCGAGCTCCTGGTAGAAGGGGGGTGAGTCACAGAGACAAAGAGACTGAGGTGGGGGCCCTTAAACTCTATATCATTATAACTTTCCTGAAGCTGGGATTGGAGCTCCTGGATAGATGGCTGGTGAGTCACAGAGACAAAGAGACTGAGGTGGGGGCCCTTAAACTCTATATCATTTGAACTTTCCTGAAGCTGGGATTGGAGCTGCTGCATAGAAGGGGGGTGAGTCACAGAGACAAAGAGACTGAGGTGGGGGCCCTTAAACTCCATATCACTTGAACCTTCCTGAAGCTGGGGTTTGAGCTGCTGGATAGAAGGGCAGTGAGTCACAGAGACAAAGAGAGTGAGGTGGGGGCCCTTAAACTCCATATCATTTGAACTTTCCTAAAGCTGGGATTTGAGCTCCTGGATAGAAGGGGGGTGAGTCACAGAGACAAAGAGACTGAGGTGGGGCCCTTAAACTCCATAACATTTCAACTTTCCTGAAGCTGGGATTGGAGCTCCTGGTAGAAGGGGTTGAGTCACAGAGACAAAGAGACTGAGGTGGGGGCCCTTAAACTCCATAACATTTGAAGCTTCCTGAAGCTGGGATTGGAGCTGCTGGATAGAAGGGGGTAAGTCACAGAGACAAAGAGACTGAGGTGGGGGCCCTTTAACTCCATATCATTTGAACATTCCTGAAGCTGGGATTGGAGCTCCTGGATAGAAGAGGGGGGGTGAGTCACAGAGACAAAGAGACTGAGGTGGGGGCCCTTAAACTCTATATCATTTGAATTTTCCTGAAGCTGGGATTGGAGCTCCTGGATAGATGGGGGGTGAGTCACAGAGACAAAGAGACTGAGGTGGGGGCCCTTAAACTCCATATCATTTGAACCTTCCTGAAGCTGGGGTTGGAGCTGCTGGATAGAAGGGCAGAGAGTCACAGAGACAAAGAGACTGAGGTGGGGGCCCTTAAACTCCATAACATTTGAACCTTCATGAAGCTGGGATTGGAGCTCCTGGATAGAAGGGGGGTGAGTCACAGAGACAAAGAGACTGAGGTGGGGGCCCTTAAGCTCCATATCATTTGAACCTTCCTGAAGCTGGGATTGGAGCTCCTGGATAGAAGGGGGGTGAGTCACGGAGACAAAGAGACTGAGGTGGGGTCCCTTAAACTCCATATCATTTGAACTTTCCTGAAGCTGGGATTGGAATTCCTGGTAGAAGGGGGGTGAGTCACAGAGACAAAGAGACTGAGGTGGGGGCCCTTAAACTCTATATCATTTGAACTTTCCTGAAGCTGGGATTGGAGCTCCTGGATAGATGGGGGGTGAGTCACAGAGACAAAGAGACTGAGGTGGGGGCCCTTAAACTCCATATCATTTGAACTTTCCTAAAGCTGGGATTTGAGCTCCTGGATAGAAGGGGGGTGAGTCACAGAGACAAAGAGACTGAGGTGGGGGCCCTTAAACTCCATAACATTTGAACATTCCTGAAGCTGGGATTGGAGCTCCTGGTAGAAGGGGGGTGAGTCACAGAGACAAAGAGACTGAGGTGGGGTCCCTTAAACTCCATATCATTTGAACTTTCCTGAAGCTGGGATTGGAATTCCTGAACAGAAGGGGGTGAGTCACAGAGACAAAGAGACTGAGGTGGGGGCCCTTAAACTCCATAACATTTGAACCTTCCTGAAGCTGGGATTGGAGCTCCTGGTAGAAGGGGGGTGAGTCACAGAGACAAAGAGACTGAGGTGGGGGCCCTTAAACTCTATATCATTTGAACTTTCCTGAAGCTGGGATTGGAGCTCCTGGATAGATGGGGGGTGAGTCACAGAGACAAAGAGACTGAGGTGGGGGCCCTTAAACTCCATATCATTTGAACTTTCCTGAAGCTGGGTTTGGAGCTCCTGGATAGAAGGGGGGTGAGTCACAGAGACAAAGAGACTGAGGTGGGGTCCCTTAAACTCCATATCATTTGAACTTTCCTGAAGCTGGGATTGGAATTCCTGAACAGAAGGGGGTGAGTCACAGAGACAAAGAGACTGAGGTGGGGGCCCTTAAACTCCATAACATTTGAACCTTCCTGAAGCTGGGATTGGAGCTCCTGGTAGAAGGGGGGTGAGATAGGGAGACAAAGAGACTGAGGTGGGGGCCCTTTAACTCCATATCATTTGAAGCTTCCTGAAGCTGGGATTGGAGCTGCTGGATAGAAGGGGGGTGAGTCACAGAGACAAAGAGACTGAGGTGGGTCCCTTAAACTCCATATCATTTCAACTTTCCTGAAGCTGGGATTGGAGCTCCTTGTAGAAGGGGTTGAGTCACAGAGACAAAGAGACTGAGGTGGGGGCCCTTAAACTCCATAACATTTGAAGCTTCCTGAAGCTGGGATTGGAGCTCCTGGTAGAAGGGGGGTGAGTCACAGAGACAAAGAGACTGAGGTGGGGGCCCTTAAACTCTATATCATTTGAATTTTCCTGAAGCTGGGATTGGAGCTCCTGGATAGATGGGGGGTGAGTCACAGAGACAAAGAGACTGAGGTGGGGGCCCTTAAACTCCATATCATTTGAACTTTCCTAAAGCTGGGATTGGAGCTCCTGGATAGATGGGGGGTGAGTCACAGAGACAAAGAGACTGAGGTGGGGTCCCTTAAACTCCATAACATTTGAACCTTCCTGAAGTTGGGATTGGAGCTCCTGGTAGAAGGGGGGTGAGTCACAGAGACAAAGAGAGTGAGGTGGGGGCCCTTAAACTCTATATCATTTGAACTTTCCTGAAGCTGGGATTGGAGCTCCTGGATAGATGGGGGGTGAGTCACAGAGACAAAGAGACTGAGGTGGGGGCCCTTAAACTCCATATCATTTGAACTTTCCTGAAGCTGGGATTGGAGCTGCTGGATAGAAGGGGGGTGAGTCACAGAAACAAAGAGACTGAGGTGGGGGCCCATAAACTCTATATCATTTGAACTTTCCTGAAGCTAGGGTTGGAGCTGCTGGACAGAAGGGGGGTGAGTCACAGAGACAAAGAGACTAAGGTGGGGGCCCTTAAACTCCATAACATTTGAACGTTCCTGAAGCTGGGATTCGAGCTCCTGGTAGAAGGGGGGTGAGTCACAGAGACAAAGAGACTGAGGTGGGGGCCCTTAAACTCTATATCATTATAACTTTCCTGAAGCTGGGATTGGAGCTCCTGGATAGATGGCTGGTGAGTCACAGAGACAAAGAGACTGAGGTGGGGGCCCTTAAACTCTATATCATTTGAACTTTCCTGAAGCTGGGATTGGAGCTGCTGCATAGAAGGGGGGTGAGTCACAGAGACAAAGAGACTGAGGTGGGGGCCCTTAAACTCCATATCACTTGAACCTTCCTGAAGCTGGGGTTTGAGCTGCTGGATAGAAGGGCAGTGAGTCACAGAGACAAAGAGAGTGAGGTGGGGGCCCTTAAACTCCATATCATTTGAACTTTCCTAAAGCTGGGATTTGAGCTCCTGGATAGAAGGGGGGTGAGTCACAGAGACAAAGAGACTGAGGTGGGGCCCTTAAACTCCATAACATTTCAACTTTCCTGAAGCTGGGATTGGAGCTCCTGGTAGAAGGGGTTGAGTCACAGAGACAAAGAGACTGAGGTGGGGGCCCTTAAACTCCATAACATTTGAAGCTTCCTGAAGCTGGGATTGGAGCTGCTGGATAGAAGGGGGTAAGTCACAGAGACAAAGAGACTGAGGTGGGGGCCCTTTAACTCCATATCATTTGAACATTCCTGAAGCTGGGATTGGAGCTCCTGGATAGAAGAGGGGGGGTGAGTCACAGAGACAAAGAGACTGAGGTGGGGGCCCTTAAACTCTATATCATTTGAATTTTCCTGAAGCTGGGATTGGAGCTCCTGGATAGATGGGGGGTGAGTCACAGAGACAAAGAGACTGAGGTGGGGGCCCTTAAACTCCATATCATTTGAACCTTCCTGAAGCTGGGGTTGGAGCTGCTGGATAGAAGGGCAGAGAGTCACAGAGACAAAGAGACTGAGGTGGGGGCCCTTAAACTCCATATCATTTGAAGCTTCCTGAAGTTGGGATTGGAGCTCCTGTATAGAAGTGGGGGGTGAGATAGGGAGACAAAGAGACTGAGGTGGGGGCCCTTTAACTCCATATCATTTGAAGCTTCCTGAAGCTGGGATTGGAGCTGCTGGATAGAAGGGGGGTGAGTCACAGAGACAAAGAGACTGAGGTGGGGCCCTTAAACTCCATATCATTTCAACTTTCCTGAAGCTGGGATTGGAGCTCCTTGTAGAAGGGGTTGAGTCACAGAGACAAAGAGACTGAGGTGGGGGCCCTTAAACTCCATAACATTTGAAGCTTCCTGAAGCTGGGATTGGAGCTCCTGGTAGAAGGGGGGTGAGTCACAGAGACAAAGAGACTGAGGTGGGGGCCCTTAAACTCCATAACATTTGAACCTTCATGAAGCTGGGATTGGAGCTACTGGATAGAAGGGGGGTGAGTAACAGAGAGAAAGAGATTGAGTTGGGGGCCCTTAAACTCCATATCATTTGAACCTTCCTGAAGTTGGGCTTGGAGCTCCTGGATAGAAGGGGGGTGAGTCACAGAGACAAAGAGACTGAGGTGGGGGCCCTTAAACTCCATATCATTTGAACTTTCCTGAAGCTGGGATTGGAGCTCCTGGATAGAAGGGGGGTGAGTCACAGAGACAAAGAGACTGAGGTGGGGGCCCTTAAACTCTATATCATTTGAACTTTCCTGAAGCTGGGATTGGAGCTCCTGGATAGATGGGGGGTGAGTCACAGAGACAAAGAAACTGAGGTGGGGGCCCTTAAAGTCCATATCATTTGAACTTTCCTGAAGCTGGGATTGGATCTCCTGGATAGAAGGGGGGTGAGTCACAGAGACAAAGAGACTGAGGTGGGGGCCCTTAAACTCCATATCATTTGAACTTTCCTAAAGCTGGGATTTGAGCTCCTGGATAGAAGGGGGGTGAGTCACAGAGACAAAGAGACTGAGGTGGGGCCCTTAAACTCCATAACATTTCAACTTTCCTGAAGCTGGGATTGGAGCTCCTGGTAGAAGGGGTTGAGTCACAGAGACAAAGAGACTGAGGTGGGGGCCCTTAAACTCCATAACATTTGAAGCTTCCTGAAGCTGGGGTTGGAGCTGCTGGATAGAAGGGCAGAGAGTCACAGAGACAAAGAGACTGAGGTGGGGGCCCTTAAACTCCATATCATTTGAAGCTTCCTGAAGCTGGGATTGGAGCTCCTGTATAGAAGTGGGGGGTGAGATAGGGAGACAAAGAGACTGAGGTGGGGGCCCTTTAACTCCATATCATTTGAAGCTTCCTGAAGCTGGGATTGGAGCTGCTGGATAGAAGGGGGGTGAGTCACAGAGACAAAGAGACTGAGGTGGGGCCCTTAAACTCCATATCATTTCAACTTTCCTGAAGCTGGGATTGGAGCTCCTTGTAGAAGGGGTTGAGTCACAGAGACAAAGAGACTGAGGTGGGGGCCCTTAAACTCCATAACATTTGAAGCTTCCTGAAGCTGGGATTGGAGCTCCTGGTAGAAGGGGGGTGAGTCACAGAGACAAAGAGACTGAGGTGGGGGCCCTTAAACTCCATAACATTTGAACCTTCATGAAGCTGGGATTGGAGCTACTGGATAGAAGGGGGGTGAGTAACAGAGAGAAAGAGATTGAGTTGGGGGCCCTTAAACTCCATATCATTTGAACCTTCCTGAAGTTGGGCTTGGAGCTCCTGGATAGAAGGGGGGTGAGTCACAGAGACAAAGAGACTGAGGTGGGGGCCCTTAAACTCCATATCATTTGAACTTTCCTGAAGCTGGGATTGGAGCTCCTGGATAGAAGGGGGGTGAGTCACAGAGAAAAAGAGACTGAGGTGGGGGCCCTTAAACTCTATATCATTTGAACTTTCCTGAAGCTGGGATTGGAGCTCCTGGATAGATGGGGGGTGAGTCACAGAGACAAAGAAACTGAGGTGGGGGCCCTTAAAGTCCATATCATTTGAACTTTCCTGAAGCTGGGATTGGATCTCCTGGATAGAAGGGGGGTGAGTCACAGAGACAAAGAGACTGAGGTGGGGGCCCTTAAACTCCATATCATTTGAACTTTCCTAAAGCTGGGATTTGAGCTCCTGGATAGAAGGGGGGTGAGTCACAGAGACAAAGAGACTGAGGTGGGGCCCTTAAACTCCATAACATTTCAACTTTCCTGAAGCTGGGATTGGAGCTCCTGGTAGAAGGGGTTGAGTCACAGAGACAAAGAGACTGAGGTGGGGGCCCTTAAACTCCATAACATTTGAAGCTTCCTGAAGCTGGGATTGGAGCTGCTGGATAGAAGGGGGTAAGTCACAGAGACAAAGAGACTGAGGTGGGGGCCCTTTAACTCCATATCATTTGAACTTTCCTGAAGCTGGGATTGGATCTCCTGGATAGAAGGGGGGTGAGTCACAGAGACAAAGAGACTGAGGTGGGGGCCCTTAAACTGCATATCATTTGAACTTTCCTGAAGCTGGGATTGGAGCTCCTGGTAGAAGGGGGGTGAGTCACAGAGACAAAGAGACTGAGGTGGGGGCCCTTAAACTCTATATCATTTGAATTTTCCTGAAGCTGGGATTGGAGCTCCTGGATAGATGGGGGGTGAGTCACAGAGACAAAGAGACTGAGGTGGGGGCCCTTAAACTCCATATCATTTGAACCTTCCTGAAGCTGGGGTTGGAGCTGCTGGATAGAAGGGCAGTGAGTCACAGAGACAAAGAGACTGAGGTGGGGGCCCTTAAACTCCATATCATTTGAAGCTTCCTGAAGCTGGGATTGGAGCTCCTGGATAGAAGTGGGGGGTGAGATAGGGAGACAAAGAGACTGAGGTGGGGGCCCTTTAACTCCATATCATTTGAAGCTTCCTGAAGCTGGGATTGGAGCTGCTGGATAGAAGGGGGGTGAGTCACAGAGACAAAGAGACTGAGGTGGGGCCCTTAAACTCCATATCATTTCAACTTTCCTGAAGCTGGGATTGGAGCTCCTGGATAGATGGGGGGTGAGTCACAGAGACAAAGAGACTGAGGTGGGGGCCCTTAAACTCTATATCATTTGAACTTTCCTAAAGCTGGGATTGGAGCTCCTGGATAGATGGGGGGTGAGTCACAGAGACAAAGAGACTGAGGTGGGGGCCCTTAAACTCCATAACATTTGAACCTTCCTGAAGCTGGGATTGGAGCTGCTGGATAGAAGGGGGGTGAGTAACAGAGACAAAGAGATTGAGTTGGGGGCCCTTTAACTCCATATCATTTGAACCTTCCTGAAGCTGGGCTTGGAGCTCCTGGATAGAAGGGGGGTGAGTCACAGAAACAAAGAGACTGAGGTGGGGGCCCATAAACTCTATATCATTTGAACTTTCCTGAAGCTGGGATTGGAGCTCCTGGATAGATGTGGGGTGAGTCACAGAGACAAAGAGACTGAGGTGGGGGCCCTTAAACTCCATAACATTTGAACCTTCCTGAAGCTGGGATTGGAGGTGCTGGATAGAAGGGGGGTGAGTAACAAGGACAAAGAGACTTAGTTGGGGGCCCTTAAACTCCATATCATTTGAACCTTCCTGAAACTGGGCTTGGAGCTCCTGGATAGAAGGGGGGGGTGTCACAGAGACAAAGAGACTGAGATGGGGGCCCTTAAACTCCATAACATTTGAACCTTCATGAAGCTGGGATTGGAGCTCCTGGATAGATGGGGGCTGAGTCACAGAGACAAAGAGACTGAGGTGGGGGCCCTTAAACTCCATATCATTTGAACTTTCCTAAACCTGGGATTGGAGCTCCTGGATAGAAGGGGGGTGAGTCACAGAGACAAAGAGACTGAGGTGGGGGCCCTTAAACTCCATAACATTTGAACCTTCATGAAGCTGGGATTGGAGCTACTGGATAGAAGGGGGGTGAGTAACAGAGAGAAAGAGATTGAGTTGGGGGCCCTTAAACTCCATATCATTTGAACCTTCCTGAAGTTGGGCTTGGAGCTCCTGGATAGAAGGGGGGTGAGTCACAGAGACAAAGAGATTGAGTGGGGGGCCCTTAAACTCCATATCATTTGAACCTTCCTGAAGTTGGGCTTGGAGCTCCTGGATAGAAGGGGGGTGAGTCACAGAAACAAAGAGACTGAGGTGGGGTCCCTTAAACTCTATATCATTTGAACTTTCCTGAAGCTGGGATTGGAATTCCTGGACAGAAGGGGGTGAGTCACAGAGACAAAGAGACTGAGGTGGGGGCCCTTAAACTCCATAACATTTGAACCTTCCTGAAGCTGGGATTGGAGCTCCTGGTAGAAGCGGGGTGAGTCACAGAGACAAAGAAACTGAGGTGGGGGCCCTTAAACTCCATATCATTTGAACTTTCCTGAAGCTGGGATTGGAGCTCCTGGATAGATGGGGGGTGAGTCACAGAGACAAAGAGGTGGGGGCCCTTAAACTCCATATCATTTGAACTTTCCTAAAGCTGGGATTTGAGCTCCTGGATAGAAGGGGGGTGAGTCACAGAGACAAAGAGACTGAGGTGGGGGCCCTTAAACTCCATAACATTTGAACATTCCTGAAGCTGGGATTGGAATTCCTGGACAGAAGGGGGAGAGTCACAGAGACAAAGAGACTGAGGTGGGGGCCCATAAACTCTATATCATTTGAACTTTCCTGAAGCTGGGATTGGAGCTCCTGGATAGATGGGGGCTGAGTCACAGAGACAAAGAGACTGAGGTGGGTGCCCTTAAACTCCATATCATTTGAACTTTCCTGAAGCTGGGATTGGAGCTCCTGGATAGATGGGGGGTGAGTCACAGAGACAAAGAGACTGAGGTGGGGGCCCTTAAAGTCCATATCATTTGAACTTTCCTGAAGCTGGGATTGGATCTCCTGGATTGAAGGGGGGTGAGTCACAGAGACAAAGAGACTGAGGTGGGGCCCTTAAACTCCATAACATTTCAACTTTCCTGAAGCTGGGATTGGAGCTCCTGGTAGAAGGGGTTGAGTCACAGAGACAAAGAGACTGAGGTGGGGGCCCTTAAACTCCATAACATTTGAAGCTTCCTGAAGCTGGGATTGGAGCTGCTGGATAGAAGGGGGTAAGTCACAGAGACAAAGAGACTGAGGTGGGGGCCCTTTAACTCCATATCATTTGAACATTCCTGAAGCTGGGATTGGAGCTCCTGGATAGAAGTGGGGGGGTGAGTCACAGAGATAAAGAGACTGAGGTGGGGGCCCTTAAACTCTATATCATTTGAATTTTCCTGAAGCTGGGATTGGAGCTCCTGGATAGATGGGGGGTGAGTCACAGAGACAAAGAGACTGAGGTGGGGGCCCTTAAACTCCATATCATTTGAACCTTCCTGAAGCTGGGGTTGGAGCTGCTGGATAGAAGGGCAGAGAGTCACAGAGACAAAGAGACTGAGGTGGGGGCCCTTAAACTCCATATCATTTGAAGCTTCCTGAAGCTGGGATTGGAGCTCCTGTATAGAAGTGGGGGGTGAGATAGGGAGACAAAGAGACTGAGGTGGGGGCCCTTTAACTCCATATCATTTGAAGCTTCCTGAAGCTGGGATTGGAGCTGCTGGATAGAAGGGGGGTGAGTCACAGAGACAAAGAGACTGAGGTGGGGCCCTTAAACTCCATATCATTTCAACTTTCCTGAAGCTGGGATTGGAGCTCCTTGTAGAAGGGGTTGAGTCACAGAGACAAAGAGACTGAGGTGGGGGCCCTTAAACTCCATAACATTTGAAGCTTCCTGAAGCTGGGATTGGAGCTCCTGGTAGAAGGGGGGTGAGTCACAGAGACAAAGAGACTGAGGTGGGGGCCCTTAAACTCCATAACATTTGAACCTTCATGAAGCTGGGATTGGAGCTACTGGATAGAAGGGGGGTGAGTAACAGAGAGAAAGAGATTGAGTTGGGGGCCCTTAAACTCCATATCATTTGAACCTTCCTGAAGTTGGGCTTGGAGCTCCTGGATAGAAGGGGGGTGAGTCACAGAGACAAAGAGACTGAGGTGGGGGCCCTTAAACTCTATATCATTTGAACTTTCCTGAAGCTGGGATTGGAGCTCCTGGATAGATGGGGGGTGAGTCACAGAGACAAAGAGACTGAGGTGGGGGCCCTTAAAGTCCATATCATTTGAACTTTCCTGAAGCTGGGATTGGATCTCCTGGATTGAAGGGGGGTGAGTCACAGAGACAAAGAGACTGAGGTGGGGGCCCTTAAACTCCATATCATTTGAACTTTCCTAAAGCTGGGATTTGAGCTCCTGGATAGAAGGGGGGTGAGTCACAGAGACAAAGAGACTGAGGTGGGGCCCTTAAACTCCATAACATTTCAACTTTCCTGAAGCTGGGATTGGAGCTCCTGGTAGAAGGGGTTGAGTCACAGAGACAAAGAGACTGAGGTGGGGGCCCTTAAACTCCATAACATTTGAAGCTTCCTGAAGCTGGGATTGGAGCTGCTGGATAGAAGGGGGTAAGTCACAGAGACAAAGAGACTGAGGTGGGGGCCCTTTAACTCCATATCATTTGAACATTCCTGAAGCTGGGATTGGAGCTCCTGGATAGAAGTGGGGGGGTGAGTCACAGAGACAAAGAGACTGAGGTGGGGGCCCTTAAACTCTATATCATTTGAATTTTCCTGAAGCTGGGATTGGAGCTCCTGGATAGATGGGGGGTGAGTCACAGAGACAAAGAGACTGAGGTGGGGGCCCTTAAACTCCATATCATTTGAACCTTCCTGAAGCTGGGGTTGGAGCTGCTGGATAGAAGGGCAGAGAGTCACAGAGACAAAGAGACTGAGGTGGGGGCCCTTAAACTCCATATCATTTGAAGCTTCCTGAAGCTGGGATTGGAGCTCCTGTATAGAAGTGGGGGGTGAGATAGGGAGACAAAGAGACTGAGGTGGGGGCCCTTTAACTCCATATCATTTGAAGCTTCCTGAAGCTGGGATTGGAGCTGCTGGATAGAAGGGGGGTGAGTCACAGAGACAAAGAGACTGAGGTGGGGCCCTTAAACTCCATATCATTTCAACTTTCCTGAAGCTGGGATTGGAGCTCCTTGTAGAAGGGGTTGAGTCACAGAGACAAAGAGACTGAGGTGGGGGCCCTTAAACTCCATAACATTTGAAGCTTCCTGAAGCTGGGATTGGAGCTCCTGGTAGAAGGGGGGTGAGTCACAGAGACAAAGAGACTGAGGTGGGGGCCCTTAAACTCCATAACATTTGAACCTTCATGAAGCTGGGATTGGAGCTACTGGATAGAAGGGGGGTGAGTAACAGAGAGAAAGAGATTGAGTTGGGGGCCCTTAAACTCCATATCATTTGAACCTTCCTGAAGTTGGGCTTGGAGCTCCTGGATAGAAGGGGGGTGAGTCACAGAGACAAAGAGACTGAGGTGGGGGCCCTTAAAATCTATATCATTTGAACTTTCCTGAAGCTGGGATTGGAGCTCCTGGATAGAAGGGGGGTGAGTCACAGAGACAAAGAGACTGAGGTGGGGGCCCTTAAACTCTATATCATTTGAACTTTCCTGAAGCTGGGATTGGAGCTCCTGGATAGATGGGGGGTGAGTCACAGAGACAAAGAAACTGAGGTGGGGGCCCTTAAAGTCCATATCATTTGAAGCTTCCTGAAGCTGGGATTGGAGCTGCTGGATAGAAGGGGGTAAGTCACAGAGACAAAGAGACTGAGGTGGGGGCCCTTTAACTCCATATCATTTGAACTTTCCTGAAGCTGGGATTGGATCTCCTGGATAGAAGGGGGGTGAGTCACAGAGACAAAGAGACTGAGGTGGGGGCCCTTAAACTGCATATCATTTGAACTTTCCTGAAGCTGGGATTGGAGCTCCTGGTAGAAGGGGGGTGAGTCACAGAGACAAAGAGACTGAGGTGGGGGCCCTTAAACTCTATATCATTTGAATTTTCCTGAAGCTGGGATTGGAGCTCCTGGATAGATGGGGGGTGAGTCACAGAGACAAAGAGACTGAGGTGGGGGCCCTTAAACTCCATATCATTTGAACCTTCCTGAAGCTGGGGTTGGAGCTGCTGGATAGAAGGGCAGTGAGTCACAGAGACAAAGAGACTGAGGTGGGGGCCCTTAAACTCCATATCATTTGAAGCTTCCTGAAGCTGGGATTGGAGCTCCTGGATAGAAGTGGGGGGTGAGATAGGGAGACAAAGAGACTGAGGTGGGGGCCCTTTAACTCCATATCATTTGAAGCTTCCTGAAGCTGGGATTGGAGCTGCTGGATAGAAGGGGGGTGAGTCACAGAGACAAAGAGACTGAGGTGGGGCCCTTAAACTCCATATCATTTCAACTTTCCTGAAGCTGGGATTGGAGCTCCTGGATAGATGGGGGGTGAGTCACAGAGACAAAGAGACTGAGGTGGGGGCCCTTAAACTCCATATCATTTGAACTTTCCTAAAGCTGGGATTGGAGCTCCTGGATAGATGGGGGGTGAGTCACAGAGACAAAGAGACTGAGGTGGGGTCCCTTAAACTCCATAACATTTGAACCTTCCTGAAGCTGGGATTGGAGCTCCTGGTAGAAGGGGGGTGAGTCACAGAGACAAAGAGAGTGAGGTGGGGGCCCTTAAACTCTATATCATTTGAACTTTCCTGAAGCTGGGATTGGAGCTCCTGGATAGAAGGGCAGTGAGTCACAGAGACAAAGAGACTGAGGTGGGGGCCCTTAAACTCCATATCATTTGAAGCTTCCTGAAGCTGGGATTGGAGCTCCTGGATAGAAGTGGGGGGTGAGATAGGGAGACAAAGAGACTGAGGTGGGGGCCCTTTAACTCCATATCATTTGAAGCTTCCTGAAGCTGGGATTGGAGCTGCTGGATAGAAGGGGGGTGAGTCACAGAGACAAAGAGACTGAGGTGGGGCCCTTAAACTCCATATCATTTCAACTTTCCTGAAGCTGGGATTGGAGCTCCTGGATAGATGGGGGGTGAGTCACAGAGACAAAGAGACTGAGGTGGGGGCCCTTAAACTCCATATCATTTGAACTTTCCTAAAGCTGGGATTGGAGCTCCTGGATAGATGGGGGGTGAGTCACAGAGACAAAGAGACTGAGGTGGGGTCCCTTAAACTCCATAACATTTGAACCTTCCTGAAGCTGGGATTTGAGCTCCTGGTAGAAGGGGGGTGAGTCACAGAGACAAAGAGACTGAGGTGGGGGCCCTTAAACTCTATATCATTTGAACTTTCCTGAAGCTGGGATTGGAGCTCCTGGATAGATGGGGGGTGAGTCACAGAGACAAAGAGACTGAGGTGGGGGCCCTTAAACTCCATATCATTTGAACTTTCCTGAAGCTGGGATTGGAGCTGCTGGATAGAAGGGGGGTGAGTCACAGAAACAAAGAGACTGAGGTGGGGGCCCATAAACTCTATATCATTTGAACTTTCCTGAAGCTGGGATTGGAGCTCCTGGATAGATGGGGGGTGAGTCACAGAGACAAAGAGACTGAGGTGGGGGCCCTTAAACTCCATATCATTTGAACGTTCCTGAAGCTGGGATTCGAGCTCCTGGTAGAAGGGGGGTGAGTCACAGAGACAAAGAGACTGAGGTGGGGGCCCTTAAACTCTATATCATTATAACTTTCCTGAAGCTGGGATTGGAGCTCCTGGATAGATGGGGGGTGAGTCACAGAGACAAAGAGACTGAGGTGGGGGCCCTTAAACTCTATATCATTTGAACTTTCCTGAAGCTGGGATTGGAGCTGCTGCATAGAAGGGGGGTGAGTCACAGAGACAAAGAGACTGAGGTGGGGGCCCTTAAACTCCATATCACTTGAACCTTCCTGAAGCTGGGGTTTGAGCTGCTGGATAGAAGGGCAGTGAGTCACAGAGACAAAGAGAGTGAGGTGGGGGCCCTTAAACTCCATATCATTTGAAGCTTCCTGAAGCTGGGATTGGAGCTCCTGGATAGAAGTGGGGGGTGAGATAGGGAGACAAAGAGACTGAGGTGGGGGCCCTTTTACTCCATATCATTTGAAGCTTCCTGAAGCTGGGATTGGAGCTGCTGGATAGAAGGGGGGTGAGTCACAGAGACAAAGAGACTGAGGTGGGGCCCTTAAACTCCATATCATTTCAACTTTCCTGAAGCTGGGATTGGAGCTCCTTGTAGAAGGGGTTGAGTCACAGAGACAAAGAGACTGAGGTGGGGGCCTTTAAACTCTATATCATTTGAACTTTCCTGAAGCTGGGATTGGAGCTCCTGGTAGAAGGGGGGTGAGTCACAGAGACAAAGAGACTGAGGTGGGGGCCCTTAAACTCTATATCATTTGAATTTTCCTGAAGCTGGGATTGGAGCTCCTGTATAGAAGTGGGGGGTGAGATAGGGAGACAAAGAGACTGAGGTGGGGGCCCTTTAACTCCATATCATTTGAAGCTTCCTGAAGCTGGGATTGGAGCTGCTGGATAGAAGGGGGGTGAGTCACAGAGACAAAGAGACTGAGGTGGGGCCCTTAAACTCCATATCATTTCAACTTTCCTGAAGCTGGGATTGGAGCTCCTTGTAGAAGGGGTTGAGTCACAGAGACAAAGAGACTGAGGTGGGGGCCCTTAAACTCCATAACATTTGAAGCTTCCTGAAGCTGGGATTGGAGCTCCTGGTAGAAGGGGGGTGAGTCACAGAGACAAAGAGACTGAGGTGGGGGCCCTTAAACTCCATAACATTTGAACCTTCATGAAGCTGGGATTGGAGCTACTGGATAGAAGGGGGGTGAGTAACAGAGAGAAAGAGATTGAGTTGGGGGCCCTTAAACTCCATATCATTTGAACCTTCCTGAAGTTGGGCTTGGAGCTCCTGGATAGAAGGGGGGTGAGTCACAGAGACAAAGAGACTGAGGTGGGGGCCCTTAAACTCTATATCATTTGAACTTTCCTGAAGCTGGGATTGGAGCTCCTGGATAGAAGGGGGGTGAGTCACAGAGACAAAGAGACTGAGGTGGGGGCCCTTAAACTCTATATCATTTGAACTTTCCTGAAGCTGGGATTGGAGCTCCTGGATAGATGGGGGGTGAGTCACAGAGACAAAGAAACTGAGGTGGGGGCCCTTAAAGTCCATATCATTTGAAGCTTCCTGAAGCTGGGATTGGAGCTGCTGGATAGAAGGGGGTAAGTCACAGAGACAAAGAGACTGAGGTGGGGGCCCTTTAACTCCATATCATTTGAACTTTCCTGAAGCTGGGATTGGATCTCCTGGATAGAAGGGGGGTGAGTCACAGAGACAAAGAGACTGAGGTGGGGGCCCTTAAACTGCATATCATTTGAACTTTCCTGAAGCTGGGATTGGAGCTCCTGGTAGAAGGGGGGTGAGTCACAGAGACAAAGAGACTGAGGTGGGGGCCCTTAAACTCTATATCATTTGAATTTTCCTGAAGCTGGGATTGGAGCTCCTGGATAGATGGGGGGTGAGTCACAGAGACAAAGAGACTGAGGTGGGGGCCCTTAAACTCCATATCATTTGAACCTTCCTGAAGCTGGGGTTGGAGCTGCTGGATAGAAGGGCAGTGAGTCACAGAGACAAAGAGACTGAGGTGGGGGCCCTTAAACTCCATATCATTTGAAGCTTCCTGAAGCTGGGATTGGAGCTCCTGGATAGAAGTGGGGGGTGAGATAGGGAGACAAAGAGACTGAGGTGGGGGCCCTTTAACTCCATATCATTTGAAGCTTCCTGAAGCTGGGATTGGAGCTGCTGGATAGAAGGGGGGTGAGTCACAGAGACAAAGAGACTGAGGTGGGGCCCTTAAACTCCATATCATTTCAACTTTCCTGAAGCTGGGATTGGAGCTCCTGGATAGATGGGGGGTGAGTCACAGAGACAAAGAGACTGAGGTGGGGGCCCTTAAACTCCATATCATTTGAACTTTCCTAAAGCTGGGATTGGAGCTCCTGGATAGATGGGGGGTGAGTCACAGAGACAAAGAGACTGAGGTGGGGTCCCTTAAACTCCATAACATTTGAACCTTCCTGAAGCTGGGATTGGAGCTCCTGGTAGAAGGGGGGTGAGTCACAGAGACAAAGAGAGTGAGGTGGGGGCCCTTAAACTCTATATCATTTGAACTTTCCTGAAGCTGGGATTGGAGCTCCTGGATAGATGGGGGGTGAGTCACAGAGACAAAGAGACTGAGGTGGGGGCCCTTAAACTCCATATCATTTGAACTTTCCTGAAGCTGGGATTGGAGCTGCTGGATAGAAGGGGGGTGAGTCACAGAAACAAAGAGACTGAGGTGGGGGCCCATAAACTCTATATCATTTGAACTTTCCTGAAGCTGGGATTGGAGCTCCTGGATAGATGGGGGGTGAGTCACAGAGACAAAGTGACTGAGGTGGGGGCCCTTAAACTCCATATCATTTGAACGTTCCTGAAGCTGGGATTCGAGCTCCTGGTAGAAGGGGGGTGAGTCACAGAGACAAAGAGACTGAGGTGGGGGCCCTTAAACTCTATATCATTTGAATTTTCCTGAAGCTGGGATTGGAGCTCCTGGATAGATGGGGGGTGAGTCACAGAGACAAAGAGACTGAGGTGGGGGCCCTTAAACTCCATATCATTTGAACCTTCCTGAAGCTGGGGTTGGAGCTGCTGGATAGAAGGGCAGTGAGTCACAGAGACAAAGAGACTGAGGTGGGGGCCCTTAAACTCCATATCATTTGAAGCTTCCTGAAGCTGGGATTGGAGCTCCTGGATAGAAGTGGGGGGTGAGATAGGGAGACAAAGAGACTGAGGTGGGGGCCCTTTAACTCCATATCATTTGAAGCTTCCTGAAGCTGGGATTGGAGCTGCTGGATAGAAGGGGGGTGAGTCACAGAGACAAAGAGACTGAGGTGGGGCCCTTAAACTCCATATCATTTCAACTTTCCTGAAGCTGGGATTGGAGCTCCTGGATAGATGGGGGGTGAGTCACAGAGACAAAGAGACTGAGGTGGGGGCCCTTAAACTCCATATCATTTGAACTTTCCTAAAGCTGGGATTGGAGCTCCTGGATAGATGGGGGGTGAGTCACAGAGACAAAGAGACTGAGGTGGGGTCCCTTAAACTCCATAACATTTGAACCTTCCTGAAGCTGGGATTTGAGCTCCTGGTAGAAGGGGGGTGAGTCACAGAGACAAAGAGACTGAGGTGGGGGCCCTTAAACTCTATATCATTTGAACTTTCCTGAAGCTGGGATTGGAGCTCCTGGATAGATGGGGGGTGAGTCACAGAGACAAAGAGACTGAGGTGGGGGCCCTTAAACTCCATATCATTTGAACTTTCCTGAAGCTGGGATTGGAGCTGCTGGATAGAAGGGGGGTGAGTCACAGAAACAAAGAGACTGAGGTGGGGGCCCATAAACTCTATATCATTTGAACTTTCCTGAAGCTGGGATTGGAGCTCCTGGATAGATGGGGGGTGAGTCACAGAGACAAAGAGACTGAGGTGGGGGCCCTTAAACTCCATATCATTTGAACGTTCCTGAAGCTGGGATTCGAGCTCCTGGTAGAAGGGGGGTGAGTCACAGAGACAAAGAGACTGAGGTGGGGGCCCTTAAACTCTATATCATTATAACTTTCCTGAAGCTGGGATTGGAGCTCCTGGATAGATGGGGGGTGAGTCACAGAGACAAAGAGACTGAGGTGGGGGCCCTTAAACTCTATATCATTTGAACTTTCCTGAAGCTGGGATTGGAGCTGCTGCATAGAAGGGGGGTGAGTCACAGAGACAAAGAGACTGAGGTGGGGGCCCTTAAACTCCATATCACTTGAACCTTCCTGAAGCTGGGGTTTGAGCTGCTGGATAGAAGGGCAGTGAGTCACAGAGACAAAGAGAGTGAGGTGGGGGCCCTTAAACTCCATATCATTTGAAGCTTCCTGAAGCTGGGATTGGAGCTCCTGGATAGAAGTGGGGGGTGAGATAGGGAGACAAAGAGACTGAGGTGGGGGCCCTTTTACTCCATATCATTTGAAGCTTCCTGAAGCTGGGATTGGAGCTGCTGGATAGAAGGGGGGTGAGTCACAGAGACAAAGAGACTGAGGTGGGGCCCTTAAACTCCATATCATTTCAACTTTCCTGAAGCTGGGATTGGAGCTCCTTGTAGAAGGGGTTGAGTCACAGAGACAAAGAGACTGAGGTGGGGGCCTTTAAACTCTATATCATTTGAACTTTCCTGAAGCTGGGATTGGAGCTCCTGGTAGAAGGGGGGTGAGTCACAGAGACAAAGAGACTGAGGTGGGGGCCCTTAAACTCTATATCATTTGAATTTTCCTGAAGCTGGGATTGGAGCTCCTGGATAGATGGGGGGTGAGTCACAGAGACAAAGAGACTGAGGTGGGGGCCCTTAAACTCCATATCATTTGAACTTTCCTGAAGCTGGGATTGGCGCTCCTGGATAGAAGGGAGGTGAGTCACAGAGACAAAGAGACTGAGGTGGGGGCCCTTAAACTCTATATCATTTGAATTTTCCTGAAGCTGGGATTGGAGCTCCTGGATAGATGGGGGGTGAGTCACAGAGACAAAGAGACTGAGGTGGGGGCCCTTAAACTCCATAACATTTGAACCTTCCTGAAGCTGGGATTGGAGGTGCTGGATAGAAGGGGGGTGAGTAACAAGGACAAAGAGACTTAGTTGGGGGCCCTTAAACTCCATATCATTTGAACCTTCCTGAAACTGGGCTTGGAGCTCCTGGATAGATGGGGGCTGAGTCACAGAGACAAAGAGACTGAGGTGGGGGCCCTTAAACTCCATATCATTTGAACTTTCCTAAACCTGGGATTGGAGCTCCTGGATAGAAGGGGGGTGAGTCACAGAGACAAAGAGACTGAGGTGGGGGCCCTTAAACTCCATAACATTTGAACCTTCATGAAGCTGGGATTGGAGCTACTGGATAGAAGGGGGGTGAGTAACAGAGAGAAAGAGATTGAGTTGGGGGCCCTTAAACTCCATATCATTTGAACCTTCCTGAAGTTGGGCTTGGAGCTCCTGGATAGAAGGGGGGTGAGTCACAGAGACAAAGAGACTGAGGTGAGGGCCCTTAAACTCCATATCATTTGAACTTTCCTGAAGCTGGGATTGGAGCTCCTGGATAGAAGGGGGGTGAGTCACAGAGACAAAGAGACTGAGGTGGGGGCCCTTAAACTTTATATCATTTGAACTTTCCTGAAGCTGGGATTGGAGCTCCTGGATAGATGGGGGGTGAGTCACAGAGACAAAGAGACTGAGGTGGGGGCCCTTAAACTCTATATCATTTGAACTTTCCTGAAGCTGGGATTGGAGCTCCTGGATAGATGGCGGGGTGAGTCACAGAGACAAAGAGACTGAGGTGGGGGCCCTTAAACTCCATATCATTTGAACTTTCCTGAAGCTGGGATTGGATCTCCTGGATAGAAGGGGGGTGAGTCACAGAGACAAAGAGACTGAGGTGGGGGCCCTTAAACTCCATATCATTTGAACTTTCCTAAAGCTGGGATTTGAGCTCCTGGATAGAAGGGGGGTGAGTCACAGAGACAAAGAGACTGAGGTGGGGGCCCTTAAACTCCATAACATTTGAACCTTCCTGAAGCTGGGATTGGAGCTCCTGGTAGAAGGGGGGTGAGTCACAGAGACAAAGAGACTGAGGTGGGGGCCCTTAAACTCCATAACATTTGAACCTTCCTGAAGCTGGGATTGGAGCTCCTGGATAGAAGGGGGGTGAGTCACAGAGACAAAGAAACTGAGTTGGGGGCCCTTAAACTCCATATCATTTCAACTTTCCTGAAGCTGGGATTGGACCTCCTGGATAGAAGTGGGGTGAGTCACAGAGACAAAGAGACTGAGGTGGGGTCCCTTAAACTCCATATCATTTGAACTTTCCTGAAGCTGGGATTGGAATTCCTGGACAGAAGGGGGTGAGTCACAGAGACAAAGAGACTGAGGTGGGGGCCCTTAAACTCCATAACATTTGAACCTTCCTGAAGCTGGGATTGGAGCTTCTGGTAGAAGGGGGGTGAGTCACAGAGACAAAGAGACTGAGGTGGGGGCCCATAAACTCTATATCATTTGAACTTTCCTGAAGCTGGGATTGGAGCTCCTGGATAGATGGGGGCTGAGTCACAGAGACAAAGAGACTGAGGTGGGGGCCCTTAAACTCCATATCATTTGAACTTTCCTAAAGCTGGGATTGGAGCTCCTGGATAGAAGGGGGGTGAGTCACAGATACAAAGAGACTGAGGTGGGGGCCCTTAAACTCCATATCATTTGAACCTTCCTGAAGTTGGGCTTGGAGCTCCTGGATAGAAGGGGGGTGAGTCACAGAGACAAAGAGACTGAGGTGGGGGCCCTTAAACTCCATATCATTTGAACTTTCCTGAAGCTGGGATTGGAGCTCCTGGATAGAAGGGGGGTGAGTCACAGAGACAAAGAGACTGAGGTGGGGGCCCTTAAACTCTATATCATTTGAACTTTCCTGAAGCTGGGATTGGAGCTCCTGGATAGATGGGGGGTGAGTCACAGAGACAAAGAGACTGAGGTGGGGGCCCTTAAACTCTATATCATTTGAACTTTCCTGAAGCTGGGATTGGATCTCCTGGATAGAAGGGGGGTGAGTCACAGAGACAAAGAGACTGAGGTGGGGGCCCTTAAACTCCATATCATTTGAACTTTCCTAAAGCTGGGATTTGAGCTCCTGGATAGAAGGGGGGTGAGTCACAGAGACAAAGAGACTGAGGTGGGGGCCCTTAAACTCCATAACATTTGAACCTTCCTGAAGCTGGGATTGGAGCTCCTGGTAGAAGGGGGGTGAGTCACAGAGACAAAGAGACTGAGGTGGGGGCCCTTAAACTCCATAACATTTGAACCTTCCTGAAGCTGGGATTGGAGCTTCTGGATAGAAGGGGGGTGAGTCACAGAGACAAAGAAACTGAGTTGGGGGCCCTTAAACTCCATATCATTTGAACTTTCCTAAAGCTGGGATTGGAGCTCCTGGATAGAAGGGGGGTGAGTCACAGATACAAAGAGACTGAGGTGGGGGCCCTTAAACTCCATAACATTTGAACCTTCATGAAGCTGGGATTGGAGCTACTGGATAGAAGGGGGGTGAGTAACAGAGAGAAAGAGATTGAGTTGGGGGCCCTTAAACTCCATATCATTTGAACCTTCCTGAAGTTGGGCTTGGAGCTCCTGGATAGAAGGGGGGTGAGTCACAGAGACAAAGAGACTGAGGTGGGGGCCCTTAAACTCCATATCATTTGAACTTTCCTGAAGCTGGGATTGGAGCTCCTGGATAGAAGGGGGGTGAGTCACAGAGACAAAGAGACTGAGGTGGGGGCCCTTAAACTCTATATCATTTGAACTTTCCTGAAGCTGGGATTGGAGCTCCTGGTAGAAGGGGGGTGAGTCACAGAGACAAAGAAACTGAGGTGGGGGCCCTTAAACTCCATATCATTTGAACTTTCCTAAAGCTGGGATTGGAGCTCCTGGATAGAAGGGGGGTGAGTCACAGATACAAAGAGACTGAGGTGGGGGCCCTTAAACTCCATAACATTTGAACCTTCATGAAGCTGGGATTGGAGCTACTGGATAGAAGGGGGGTGAGTAACAGAGAGAAAGAGATTGAGTTGGGGGCCCTTAAACTCCATATCATTTGAACCTTCCTGAAGTTGGGCTTGGAGCTCCTGGATAGAAGGGGGGTGAGTCACAGAGACAAAGAGACTGAGGTGGGGGCCCTTAAACTCCATATCATTTGAACTTTCCTGAAGCTGGGATTGGAGCTCCTGGATAGAAGGGGGGTGAGTCACAGAGACAAAGAGACTGAGGTGGGGGCCCTTAAACTCTATATCATTTGAACTTTCCTGAAGCTGGGATTGGAATTCCTGGACAGAAGGGGGTGAGTCAAAGAGACAAAGAGACTGAGGTGGCTGCCCTTAAACTCCATAAAATTTGAACCTTCCTGAAGCTGGGATTGGAGCTCCTGGTAGAAGGGGGGTGAGTCACAAAGACAAAGAAACTGAGGTGGGGGCCCTTAAACTCCATATCATTTGAACTTTCCTGAAGCTGGGATTGGAGCTCCTGGATAGAAGGGGGGTGAGTCACAGAGACAAAGAGACTGAGGTGGGGTCCCTTAAACTCCATATCATTTGAACTGTCCTGAAGCTGGGATTGGAATTCCTGGACAGAAGGGGGTGAGTCACAGAGACAAAGAGACTGAGGTGGGGGCCCTTAAACTCCATAACATTTGAACCTTCCTGAAGCTGGGATTGGAGCTCCTGGTAGAAGGGGGGTGAGTTACAGAGACAAAGAAACTGAGGTGGGGGCCCTTAAACTCCATATCATTTGAACTTTCCTGAAGCTGGGATTGGAGCTCCTGGATAGAAGGGGGGTGAGTCACAGAGACAAAGAGACTGAGGTGGGGGCCCTTAAACTCCATAACATTTGAAGCTTCCTGAAGCTGGGATTGGAGCTCCTGGTAGAAGGGGGGTGAGTCACAGAGACAAAGAGACTGAGGTGGGGGCCCTTAAACTCTATATCATTTGAATTTTCCTGAAGCTGGGATTGGAGCTCCTGGATAGATGGGGGGTGAGTCACAGAGACAAAGAGACTGAGGTGGGGGCCCTTAAACTCCATATCATTTGAACTTTCCTAAAGCTGGGATTGGAGCTCCTGGATAGATGGGGGGTGAGTCACAGAGACAAAGAGACTGAGGTGGGGTCCCTTAAACTCCATAACATTTGAACCTTCCTGAAGCTGGGATTGGAGCTCCTGGTAGAAGGGGGGTGAGTCACAGAGACAAAGAGAGTGAGGTGGGGGCCCTTAAACTCTATATCATTTGAACTTTCCTGAAGCTGGGATTGGAGCTCCTGGATAGATGGGGGGTGAGTCACAGAGACAAAGAGACTGAGGTGGGGGCCCTTAAACTCCATATCATTTGAACTTTCCTGAAGCTGGGATTGGAGCTGCTGGATAGAAGGGGGGTGAGTCACAGAAACAAAGAGACTGAGGTGGGGGCCCTTAAACTCTATATCATTATAACTTTCCTGAAGCTGGGATTGGAGCTCCTGGATAGATGGGGGGTGAGTCACAGAGACAAAGAGACTGAGGTGGGGGCCCTTAAACTCTATATCATTTGAACTTTCCTGAAGCTGGGATTGGAGCTGCTGCATAGAAGGGTGGTGAGTCACAGAGACAAAGAGACTGAGGTGGGGGCCCTTAAACTCCATATCACTTGAACCTTCCTGAAGCTGGGGTTTGAGCTGCTGGATAGAAGGGCAGTGAGTCACAGAGACAAAGAGAGTGAGGTGGGGGCCCTTAAACTCCATATCATTTGAAGCTTCCTGAAGCTGGGATTGGAGCTCCTGGATAGAAGTGGGGGGTGAGATAGGGAGACAAAGAGACTGAGGTGGGGGCCCTTTTACTCCATATCATTTGAAGCTTCCTGAAGCTGGGATTGGAGCTGCTGGATAGAAGGGGGGTGAGTCACAGAGACAAAGAGACTGAGGTGGGGCCCTTAAACTCCATATCATTTCAACTTTCCTGAAGCTGGGATTGGAGCTCCTTGTAGAAGGGGTTGAGTCACAGAGACAAAGAGACTGAGGTGGGGGCCCTTAAACTCCATAACATTTGAAGCTTCCTGAAGCTGGGATTGGAGCTGCTGGTTAGAAGGGGGTAAGTCACAGAGACAAAGAGACTGAGGTGGGGGCCCTTTAACTCCATATCATTTGAACGTTCCTGAAGCTGGGATTGGAGCTCCTGGATAGAAGTGGGGGGTGAGATAGAGAGACAAAGAGACTGAGGTGGGGGCCTTTAAACTCTATATCATTTGAACTTTCCTGAAGCTGGGATTGGAGCTCCTGGTAGAAGGGGGGTGAGTCACAGAGACAAAGAGACTGAGGTGGGGGCCCTTAAACTCTATATCATTTGAATTTTCCTGAAGCTGGGATTGGAGCTCCTGGATAGATGGGGGGTGAGTCACAGAGACAAAGAGACTGAGGTGGGGGCCCTTAAACTCCATATCATTTGAACTTTCCTGAAGCTGGGATTGGCGCTCCTGGATAGAAGGGAGGTGAGTCACAGAGACAAAGAGACTGAGGTGGGGGCCCTTAAACTCCATAACATTTGAACCTTCCTGAAGCTGGGATTGGAGGTGCTGGATAGAAGGGGGGTGAGTAACAAGGACAAAGAGACTTAGTTGGGGGCCCTTAAACTCCATATCATTTGAACCTTCCTGAAACTGGGCTTGGAGCTCCTAGATAGAAGGGGGGTGAGTCACAGAGACAAAGAGACTGAGATGGGGGCCCTTAAACTCCATAACATTTGAACCTTCATGAAGCTGGGATTGGAGCTCCTGGATAGATGGGGGCTGAGTCACAGAGACAAAGAGACTGAGGTGGGGGCCCTTAAACTCCATATCATTTGAACTTTCCTAAACCTGGGATTGGAGCTCCTGGATAGAAGGGGGGTGAGTCACAGAGACAAAGAAACTGAGGTGGGGGCCCTTAAACTCCATAACATTTGAACCTTCATGAAGCTGGGATTGGAGCTACTGGATAGAAGGGGGGTGAGTAACAGAGAGAAAGAGATTGAGTTGGGGGCCCTTAAACTCCATATCATTTGAACCTTCCTGAAGTTGGGCTTGGAGCTCCTGGATAGAAGGGGGGTGAGTCACAGAGACAAAGAGACTGAGGTGGTGGCCCTTAAACTCCATAACATTTGAACCTTCCTGAAGCTGGGATTGGAGCTCCTGGTAGAAGGGGGGTGAGTCACAGAGACAAAGAGACTGAGGTGGGGGCCCTTAAACTCTATATCATTTGAACTTTCCTGAAGCTGGGATTGGAGCTCCTGGATAGAAGGGGGGTGAGTCACAGAGACAAAGAGACTGAGGTGGGGGCCCTTAAACTCTATATCATTTGAACTTTCCTGAAGCTGGGATTGGAGCTCCTGGATAGATGGGGGGTGAGTCACAGAGACAAAGAGACTGAGGTGGGGGCCCTTAAACTCTATATCATTTGAACTTTCCTGAAGCTGGGATTGGATCTCCTGGATAGAAGGGGGGTGAGTCACAGAGACAAAGAGACTGAGGTGGGGGCCCTTAAACTCCATATCATTTGAACTTTCCTAAAGCTGGGATTTGAGCTCCTGGATAGAAGGGGGGTGAGTCACAGAGACAAAGAGACTGAGGTGGGGGCCCTTAAACTCCATAACATTTGAACCTTCCTGAAGCTGGGATTGGAGCTCCTGGTAGAAGGGGGGTGAGTCACAGAGACAAAGAGACTGAGGTGGGGTCCCTTAAACTCCATAACATTTTAACCTTCCTGAAGCTGGGATTGGAGCTTCTGGATAGAAGGGGGGTGAGTCACAGAGACAAAGAAACTGAGTTGGGGGCCCTTAAACTCCATATCATTTGAACTTTCCTAAAGCTGGGATTGGAGCTCCTGGATAGAAGGGGGGTGAGTCACAGATACAAAGAGACTGAGGTGGGGGCCCTTAAACTCCATAACATTTGAACCTTCATGAAGCTGGGATTGGAGCTACTGGATAGAAGGGGGGTGAGTAACAGAGAGAAAGAGATTGAGTTGGGGGCCCTTAAACTCCATATCATTTGAACCTTCCTGAAGTTGGGCTTGGAGCTCCTGGATAGAAGGGGGGTGAGTCACAGAGACAAAGAGACTGAGGTGGGGGCCCTTAAACTCCATATCATTTGAACTTTCCTGAAGCTGGGATTGGAGCTCCTGGATAGAAGGGGGGTGAGTCACAGAGACAAAGAGACTGAGGTGGGGGCCCTTAAACTCTATATCATTTGAACTTTCCTGAAGCTGGGATTGGAGCTCCTGGTAGAAGGGGGGTGAGTCACAGAGACAAAGAAACTGAGGTGGGGGCCCTTAAACTCCATAACATTTGAACCTTCATGAAGCTGGGATTGGAGCTACTGGATAGAAGGGGGGTGAGTAACAGAGAGAAAGAGATTGAGTTGGGGGCCCTTAAACTCCATATCATTTGAACCTTCCTGAAGTTGGGCTTGGAGCTCCTGGATAGAAGGGGGGTGAGTCACAGAGACAAAGAGACTGAGGTGGGGGCCCTTAAACTCCATATCATTTGAACTTTCCTGAAGCTGGGATTGGAGCTCCTGGATAGAAGGGGGGTGAGTCACAGAGACAAAGAGACTGAGGTGGGGGCCCTTAAACTCTATATCATTTGAACTTTCCTGAAGCTGGGATTGGAATTCCTGGACAGAAGGGGGTGAGTCAAAGAGACAAAGAGACTGAGGTGGCTGCCCTTAAACTCCATAAAATTTGAACCTTCCTGAAGCTGGGATTGGAGCTCCTGGTAGAAGGGGGGTGAGTCACAAAGACAAAGAAACTGAGGTGGGGGCCCTTAAACTCCATATCATTTGAACTTTCCTGAAGCTGGGATTGGAGCTCCTGGATAGAAGGGGGGTGAGTCACAGAGACAAAGAGACTGAGGTGGGGTCCCTTAAACTCCATATCATTTGAACTGTCCTGAAGCTGGGATTGGAATTCCTGGACAGAAGGGGGTGAGTCACAGAGACAAAGAGACTGAGGTGGGGGCCCTTAAACTCCATAACATTTGAACCTTCCTGAAGCTGGGATTGGAGCTCCTGGTAGAAGGGGGGTGAGTTACAGAGACAAAGAAACTGAGGTGGGGGCCCTTAAACTCCATATCATTTGAACTTTCCTGAAGCTGGGATTGGAGCTCCTGGATAGAAGGGGGGTGAGTCACAGAGACAAAGAGACTGAGGTGGGGGCCCTTAAACTCCATAACATTTGAAGCTTCCTGAAGCTGGGATTGGAGCTCCTGGTAGAAGGGGGGTGAGTTACAGAGACAAAGAAACTGAGGTGGGGGCCCTTAAACTCTATATCATTTGAATTTTCCTGAAGCTGGGATTGGAGCTCCTGGATAGATGGGGGGTGAGTCACAGAGACAAAGAGACTGAGGTGGGGGCCCTTAAACTCCATATCATTTGAACTTTCCTAAAGCTGGGATTGGAGCTCCTGGATAGATGGGGGGTGAGTCACAGAGACAAAGAGACTGAGGTGGGGTCCCTTAAACTCCATAACATTTGAACCTTCCTGAAGCTGGGATTGGAGCTCCTGGTAGAAGGGGGGTGAGTCACAGAGACAAAGAGAGTGAGGTGGGGGCCCTTAAACTCTATATCATTTGAACTTTCCTGAAGCTGGGATTGGAGCTCCTGGATAGATGGGGGGTGAGTCACAGAGACAAAGAGACTGAGGTGGGGGCCCTTAAACTCCATATCATTTGAACTTTCCTGAAGCTGGGATTGGAGCTGCTGGATAGAAGGGGGGTGAGTCACAGAAACAAAGAGACTGAGGTGGGGGCCCTTAAACTCTATATCATTATAACTTTCCTGAAGCTGGGATTGGAGCTCCTGGATAGATGGGGGGTGAGTCACAGAGACAAAGAGACTGAGGTGGGGGCCCTTAAACTCTATATCATTTGAACTTTCCTGAAGCTGGGATTGGAGCTGCTGCATAGAAGGGTGGTGAGTCACAGAGACAAAGAGACTGAGGTGGGGGCCCTTAAACTCCATATCACTTGAACCTTCCTGAAGCTGGGGTTTGAGCTGCTGGATAGAAGGGCAGTGAGTCACAGAGACAAAGAGAGTGAGGTGGGGGCCCTTAAACTCCATATCATTTGAAGCTTCCTGAAGCTGGGATTGGAGCTCCTGGATAGAAGTGGGGGGTGAGATAGGGAGACAAAGAGACTGAGGTGGGGGCCCTTTTACTCCATATCATTTGAAGCTTCCTGAAGCTGGGATTGGAGCTGCTGGATAGAAGGGGGGTGAGTCACAGAGACAAAGAGACTGAGGTGGGGCCCTTAAACTCCATATCATTTCAACTTTCCTGAAGCTGGGATTGGAGCTCCTTGTAGAAGGGGTTGAGTCACAGAGACAAAGAGACTGAGGTGGGGGCCCTTAAACTCCATAACATTTGAAGCTTCCTGAAGCTGGGATTGGAGCTGCTGGTTAGAAGGGGGTAAGTCACAGAGACAAAGAGACTGAGGTGGGGGCCCTTTAACTCCATATCATTTGAACGTTCCTGAAGCTGGGATTGGAGCTCCTGGATAGAAGTGGGGGGTGAGATAGAGAGACAAAGAGACTGAGGTGGGGGCCTTTAAACTCTATATCATTTGAACTTTCCTGAAGCTGGGATTGGAGCTCCTGGTAGAAGGGGGGTGAGTCACAGAGACAAAGAGACTGAGGTGGGGGCCCTTAAACTCTATATCATTTGAATTTTCCTGAAGCTGGGATTGGAGCTCCTGGATAGATGGGGGGTGAGTCACAGAGACAAAGAGACTGAGGTGGGGGCCCTTAAACTCCATATCATTTGAACTTTCCTGAAGCTGGGATTGGCGCTCCTGGATAGAAGGGAGGTGAGTCACAGAGACAAAGAGACTGAGGTGGGGGCCCTTAAACTCCATAACATTTGAACCTTCCTGAAGCTGGGATTGGAGGTGCTGGATAGAAGGGGGGTGAGTAACAAGGACAAAGAGACTTAGTTGGGGGCCCTTAAACTCCATATCATTTGAACCTTCCTGAAACTGGGCTTGGAGCTCCTAGATAGAAGGGGGGTGAGTCACAGAGACAAAGAGACTGAGGTGGGGGCCCTTAAACTCTATATCATTTGAACTTTCCTGAAGCTGGGATTGGAGCTGCTGCATAGAAGGGTGGTGAGTCACAGAGACAAAGAGACTGAGGTGGGGGCCCTTAAACTCCATATCACTTGAACCTTCCTGAAGCTGGGGTTTGAGCTGCTGGATAGAAGGGCAGTGAGTCACAGAGACAAAGAGAGTGAGGTGGGGGCCCTTAAACTCCATATCATTTGAAGCTTCCTGAAGCTGGGATTGGAGCTCCTGGATAGAAGTGGGGGGTGAGATAGGGAGACAAAGAGACTGAGGTGGGGGCCCTTTTACTCCATATCATTTGAAGCTTCCTGAAGCTGGGATTGGAGCTGCTGGATAGAAGGGGGGTGAGTCACAGAGACAAAGAGACTGAGGTGGGGCCCTTAAACTCCATATCATTTCAACTTTCCTGAAGCTGGGATTGGAGCTCCTTGTAGAAGGGGTTGAGTCACAGAGACAAAGAGACTGAGGTGGGGGCCCTTAAACTCCATAACATTTGAAGCTTCCTGAAGCTGGGATTGGAGCTGCTGGTTAGAAGGGGGTAAGTCACAGAGACAAAGAGACTGAGGTGGGGGCCCTTTAACTCCATATCATTTGAACGTTCCTGAAGCTGGGATTGGAGCTCCTGGATAGAAGTGGGGGGTGAGATAGAGAGACAAAGAGACTGAGGTGGGGGCCTTTAAACTCTATATCATTTGAACTTTCCTGAAGCTGGGATTGGAGCTCCTGGTAGAAGGGGGGTGAGTCACAGAGACAAAGAGACTGAGGTGGGGGCCCTTAAACTCTATATCATTTGAATTTTCCTGAAGCTGGGATTGGAGCTCCTGGATAGATGGGGGGTGAGTCACAGAGACAAAGAGACTGAGGTGGGGGCCCTTAAACTCCATATCATTTGAACTTTCCTGAAGCTGGGATTGGCGCTCCTGGATAGAAGGGAGGTGAGTCACAGAGACAAAGAGACTGAGGTGGGGGCCCTTAAACTCCATAACATTTGAACCTTCCTGAAGCTGGGATTGGAGGTGCTGGATAGAAGGGGGGTGAGTAACAAGGACAAAGAGACTTAGTTGGGGGCCCTTAAACTCCATATCATTTGAACCTTCCTGAAACTGGGCTTGGAGCTCCTAGATAGAAGGGGGGTGAGTCACAGAGACAAAGAGACTGAGATGGGGGCCCTTAAACTCCATAACATTTGAACCTTCATGAAGCTGGGATTGGAGCTCCTGGATAGATGGGGGCTGAGTCACAGAGACAAAGAGACTGAGGTGGGGGCCCTTAAACTCCATATCATTTGAACTTTCCTAAACCTGGGATTGGAGCTCCTGGATAGAAGGGGGGTGAGTCACAGAGACAAAGAAACTGAGGTGGGGGCCCTTAAACTCCATAACATTTGAACCTTCATGAAGCTGGGATTGGAGCTACTGGATAGAAGGGGGGTGAGTAACAGAGAGAAAGAGATTGAGTTGGGGGCCCTTAAACTCCATATCATTTGAACCTTCCTGAAGTTGGGCTTGGAGCTCCTGGATAGAAGGGGGGTGAGTCACAGAGACAAAGAGACTGAGGTGGGGGCCCTTAAACTCCATATCATTTGAACTTTCCTGAATCTGGGATTGGAGCTCCTGGATAGAAGGGGGGTGAGTCACAGAGACAAAGAGACTGAGGTGGGGGCCCTTAAACTTTATATCATTTGAACTTTCCTGAAGCTGGGATTGGAGCTCCTAGATAGATGGGGGGTGAGTCACAGAGACAAAGAGACTGAGGTGGGGGCCCTTAAACTCTATATCATTTGAACTTTCCTGAAGCTGGGATTGGAGCTCCTGGATAGATGGCGGGGTGAGTCACAGAGACAAAGAGACTGAGGTGGGGGCCCTTAAACTCCATATCATTTGAACTTTCCTGAAGCTGGGATTGGATCTCCTGGATAGAAGGGGGGTGAGTCACAGAGACAAAGAGACTGAGGTGGGGGCCCTTAAACTCCATATCATTTGAACTTTCCTAAAGCTGGGATTTGAGCTCCTGGATAGAAGGGGGGTGAGTCACAGAGACAAAGAGACTGAGGTGTGGGCCCTTAAACTCCATAACATTTGAACCTTCCTGAAGCTGGGATTGGAGCTCCTGGTAGAAGGGGGGTGAGTCACAGAGACAAAGAGACTGAGGTGGGGGCCCTTAAACTCCATAACATTTGAACCTTCCTGAAGCTGGGATTGGAGCTCCTGGATAGAAGGGGGGTGAGTCACAGAGACAAAGAAACTGAGTTGGGGGCCCTTAAACTCCATATCATTTCAACTTTCCTGAAGCTGGGATTGGACCTCCTGGATAGAAGTGGGGTGAGTCACAGAGACAAAGAGACTGAGGTGGGGTCCCTTAAACTCCATATCATTTGAACTTTCCTGAAGCTGGGATTGGAATTCCTGGACAGAAGGGGGTGAGTCACAGAGACAAAGAGACTGAGGTGGGGGCCCTTAAACTCCATAACATTTGAACCTTCCTGAAGCTGGGATTGGAGCTCCTGGTAGAAGGGGGGTGAGTCACAGAGACAAAGAGACTGAGGTGGGGGCCCATAAACTCTATATCATTTGAACTTTCCTGAAGCTGGGATTGGAGCTCCTGGATAGATGGGGGCTGAGTCACAGAGACAAAGAGACTGAGGTGGGGGCCCTTAAACTCCATATCATTTGAACTTTCCTAAAGCTGGGATTGGAGCTCCTGGATAGAAGGGGGGTGAGTCACAGATACAAAGAGACTGAGGTGGGGGCCCTTAAACTCCATAACATTTGAACCTTCATGAAGCTGGGATTGGAGCTACTGGATAGAAGGGGGGTGAGTAACAGAGAGAAAGAGATTGAGTTGGGGGCCCTTAAACTCCATATCATTTGAACCTTCCTGAAGTTGGGCTTGGAGCTCCTGGATAGAAGGGGGGTGAGTCACAGAGACAAAGAGACTGAGGTGGGGGTCCTTAAACTCCATATCATTTGAACTTTCCGGAAGCTGGGATTGGAGCTCCTGGATAGAAGGGTGGTGAGTCACAGAGACAAAGAGACTGAGGTGGGGTCCCTTAAACTCCATATCATTTGAACTTTCCTGAAGCTGGGATTGGAATTCCTGGACAGAAGGGGGTGAGTCACAGAGACAAAGAGACTGAGGTGGGGGCCCTTAAACTCCATAACATTTGAACCTTCCTGAAGCTGGGATTGGAGCTCCTGGTAGAAGGGGGGTGAGTCACAGAGACAAAGAGACTGAGGTGGGGGGCCCTTAAACTCTATATCATTTGAACTTTCCTGAAGCTGGGATTGGAGCTCCTGGATAGATGCGGGGTGAGTCACAGAGACAAAGAGACTGAGGTGGGGGCCCTTAAACTCCATATCATTTGAACTTTCCTAAAGCTGGGATTTGAGCTCCTGGATAGAAGGGGGGTGAGTCACAGAGACAAAGAGACTGAGGTGGGGGCCCTTAAACTCCATATCATTTGAACTTTCCTAAAGCTGGGATTGGAGCTCCTGGATAGAAGGGGGGTGAGTCACAGAGACAAAGAGACTGAGGTGGGGGCCCTTAAACTCCATATCATTTGAACTTTCCTGAAGCTGGGATTGGAATTCCTGGACAGAAGGGGGTGAGTCACAGAGACAAAGAGACTGAGGTGCGGGCCCTTAAACTCCATAACATTTGAACTTTCCTGAAGCTGGGATTGGAATTCCTGGACAGAAGGGGGTGAGTCAAAGAGACAAAGAGACTGAGGTGGCTGCCCTTAAACTCCATAACATTTGAACCTTCCTGAAGCTGGGATTGGAGCTCCTGGTAGAAGGGGGGTGAGTGACAAAGACAAAGAAACTGAGGTGGGGGCCCTTAAACTCCATATCATTTGAACTTTCCTGAAGCTGGGATTGGAGCTCCTGGATAGAAGGGGGGTGAGTCACAGAGACAAAGAGACTGAGGTGGGGTCCCTTAAACTCCATATCATTTGAACTGTCCTGAAGCTGGGATTGGAATTCCTGGACAGAAGGGGGTGAGTCACAGAGACAAAGAGACTGAGGTGGGGGCCCTTAAACTCCATAACATTTGAACCTTCCTGAAGCTGGGATTGGAGCTCCTGGTAGAAGGGGGGTGAGTTACAGAGACAAAGAAACTGAGGTGGGGGCCCTTAAACTCCATATCATTTGAACTTTCCTGAAGCTGGGATTGGAGCTCCTGGATAGAAGGGGGGTGAGTCACAGAGACAAAGAGACTGAGGTGGGGTCCCTTAAACTCCATATCATTTGAACTTTCCTGAAGCTGGGATTGGAATTCCTGGACAGAAGGGGGTGAGTCACAGAGACAAAGAGACTGAGGTGGGGGCCCTTAAACTCCATAACATTTGAACCTTCCTGAAGCTGGGATTCGAGCTCCTGGTAGAAGGGGGGTGAGTCACAGAGACAAAGAGACTGAGGTGGGGGCCCTTAAACTCTATATCATTTGAACTTTCCTGAAGCTGGGATTAGAGCTCCTGGATAGATGGGGGGTGAGTCACAGAGACAAAGAGACTGAGGTGGGGGCCCTTAAACTCCCTATCATTTGAACTTTCCTAAAGCTGGGATTTGAGCTCCTGGATAGAAGGGGGGTGAGTCACAGAGACAAAGAGACTGAGGTGGGGGCCCTTAAACTCCATAACATTTGAACCTTCCTGAAGCTGGGATTGGAGGTGCTGGATAGAAGGGGGGTGAGTAACAAGGACAAAGAGACTTAGTTGGGGGCCCTTAAACTCCATATCATTTGAACCTTCCTGAAACTGGGCTTGGAGCTCCTAGATAGAAGGGGGGTGAGTCACAGAGACAAAGAGACTGAGATGGGGGCCCTTAAACTCCATAACATTTGAACCTTCATGAAGCTGGGATTGGAGCTCCTGGATAGATGGGGGCTGAGTCACAGAGACAAAGAGACTGAGGTGGGGGCCCTTAAACTCCATATCATTTGAACTTTCCTAAACCTGGGATTGGAGCTCCTGGATAGAAGGGGGGTGAGTCACAGAGACAAAGAGACTGAGGTGGGGGCCCTTAAACTCCATAACATTTGAACCTTCATGAAGCTGGGATTGGAGCTACTGGATAGAAGGGGGGTGAGTAACAGAGAGAAAGAGATTGAGTTGGGGGCCCTTAAACTCCATATCATTTGAACCTTCCTGAAGTTGGGCTTGGAGCTCCTGGATAGAAGGGGTGTGAGTCACAGAGACAAAGAGACTGAGGTGGGGGCCCTTAAACTCCATATCATTTGAACTTTCCTGAAGCTGGGATTGGAGCTCCTGGATAGAAGGGGGGTGAGTCACAGAGACAAAGAGACTGAGGTGGGGGCCCTTAAACTTTATATCATTTGAACTTTCCTGAAGCTGGGATTGGAGCTCCTGGATAGATGGGGGGTGAGTCACAGAGACAAAGAGACTGAGGTGGGGGCCCTTAAACTCTATATCATTTGAACTTTCCTGAAGCTGGGATTGGAGCTCCTGGATAGATGGCGGGGTGAGTCACAGAGACAAAGAGACTGAGGTGGGGGCCCTTAAACTCCATATCATTTGAACTTTCCTGAAGCTGGGATTGGATCTCCTGGATAGAAGGGGGGTGAGTCACAGAGACAAAGAGACTGAGGTGGGGGCCCTTAAACTCCATATCATTTGAACTTTCCTAAAGCTGGGATTTGAGCTCCTGGATAGAAGGGGGGTGAGTCACAGAGACAAAGAGACTGAGGTGGGGGCCCTTAAACTCCATAACATTTGAACCTTCCTGAAGCTGGGATTGGAGCTCCTGGTAGAAGGGGGGTGAGTCACAGAGACAAAGAGACTGAGGTGGGGGCCCTTAAACTCCATAACATTTGAACCTTCCTGAAGCTGGGATTGGAGCTCCTGGATAGAAGGGGGGTGAGTCACAGAGACAAAGAAACTGAGTTGGGGGCCGTTAAACTCCATATCATTTCAACTTTCCTGAAGCTGGGATTGGACCTCCTGGATAGAAGTGGGGTGAGTCACAGAGACAAAGAGACTGAGGTGGGGTCCCTTAAACTCCATATCATTTGAACTTTCCTGAAGCTGGGATTGGAATTCCTGGACAGAAGGGGGTGAGTCACAGAGACAAAGAGACTGAGGTGGGGGCCCTTAAACTCCATAACATTTGAACCTTCCTGAAGCTGGGATTGGAGCTCCTGGTAGAAGGGGGGTGAGTCACAGAGACAAAGAGACTGAGGTGGGGGCCCATAAACTCTATATCATTTGAACTTTCCTGAAGCTGGGATTGGAGCTCCTGGATAGATGGGGGCTGAGTCACAGAGACAAAGAGACTGAGGTGGGGGCCCTTAAACTCCATATCATTTGAACTTTCCTAAAGCTGGGATTGGAGCTCCTGGATAGAAGGGGGGTGAGTCACAGATACAAAGAGACTGAGGTGGGGGCCCTTAAACTCCATAACATTTGAACCTTCATGAAGCTGGGATTGGAGCTACTGGATAGAAGGGGGGTGAGTAACAGAGAGAAAGAGATTGAGTTGGGGGCCCTTAAACTCCATATCATTTGAACCTTCCTGAAGTTGGGCTTGGAGCTCCTGGATAGAAGGGGGGTGAGTCACAGAGACAAAGAGACTGAGGTGGGGGCCCTTAAACTCCATATCATTTGAACTTTCCTGAAGCTGGGATTGGAATTCCTGGACAGAAGGGGGTGAGTCACAGAGACAAAGAGACTGAGGTGGGGGCCCTTAAACTCCATAACATTTGAACCTTCCTGAAGCTGGGATTGGAGCTCCTGGTAGAAGGGGGGTGAGTCACAGAGACAAAGAGACTGAGGTGGGGGCCCATAAACTCTATATCATTTGAACTTTCCTGAAGCTGGGATTGGAGCTCCTGGATAGATGGGGGCTGAGTCACAGAGACAAAGAGACTGAGGTGGGGGCCCTTAAACACCATATCATTTGAACTTTCCTAAAGCTGGGATTGGAGCTCCTGGATAGAAGGGGGGTGAGTCACAGATACAAAGAGACTGAGGTGGGGGCCCTTAAACTCCATAACATTTGAACCTTCATGAAGCTGGGATTGGAGCTACTGGATAGAAGGGGGGTGAGTAACAGAGAGAAAGAGATTGAGTTGGGGGCCCTTAAACTCCATATCATTTGAACCTTCCTGAAGTTGGGCTTGGAGCTCCTGGATAGAAGGGGGGTGAGTCACAGAGACAAAGAGACTGAGGTGGGGGCCCTTAAACTCTATATCATTTGAACTTTCCTGAAGCTGGGATTGGAGCTCCTGGATAGATGGGGGGTGAATCACAGAGACAAAGAGACTGAGGTGGGGGCCCTTAAACTCTATATCATTTGAACTTTCCTGAAGCTGGGATTGGAGCTCCTGGATAGATGGGGGGGTGAGTCACAGAGACAAAGAGACTGAGGTGGGGGCCCTTAAACTCCATATCATTTGAACTTTCCTGAAGCTGGGATTGGATCTCCTGGATAGAAGGGGGGTGAGTCACAGAGACAAAGAGACTGAGGTGGGGGCCCTTAAACTCCATATCATTTGAACTTTCCTAAAGCTGGGATTTGAGCTCCTGGATAGAAGGGGGGTGAGTCACAGAGACAAAGAGACTGAGGTGGGGGCCCTTAAACTCCATAACATTTGAACCTTCCTGAAGCTGGGATTGGAGCTCCTGGTAGAAGGGGGGTGAGTCACAGAGACAAAGAGACTGAGGTGGGGGCCCTTAAACTCCATAACATTTGAACCTTCCTGAAGCTGGGATTGGAGCTCCTGGATAGAAGGGGGGTGAGTCACAGAGACAAAGAAACTGAGTTGGGGGCCCTTAAACTCCATATCATTTGAACTTTCCTGAAGCTGGGATTGGACCTCCTGGATAGAAGTGGGGTGAGTCACAGAGACAAAGAGACTGAGGTGGGGTCCCTTAAACTCCATATCATTTGAACTTTCCTGAAGCTGGGATTGGAATTCCTGGACAGAAGGGGGTGAGTCACAGAGACAAAGAGACTGAGGTGGGGGCCCTTAAACTCCATAACATTTGAACCTTCCTGAAGCTGGGATTGGAGCTCCTGGTAGAAGGGGGGTGAGTCACAGAGACAAAGAAACTGAGGTGGGGGCCCTTAAACTCCATATCATTTGAACTTTCCGGAAGCTGGGATTGGAGCTCCTGGATAGAAGGGTGGTGAGTCACAGAGACAAAGAGACTGAGGTGGGGTCCCTTAAACTCCATATCATTTGAACTTTCCTGAAGCTGGGATTGGAATTCCTGGACAGAAGGGGGTGAGTCACAGAGACAAAGAGACTGAGGTGGGGGCCCTTAAACTCCATAACATTTGAACCTTCCTGAAGCTGGGATTGGAGCTCCTGGTAGAAGGGGGGTGAGTCACAGAGACAAAGAGACTGAGGTGGGGGGCCCTTAAACTCTATATCATTTGAACTTTCCTGAAGCTGGGATTGGAGCTCCTGGATAGATGCGGGGTGAGTCACAGAGACAAAGAGACTGAGGTGGGGGCCCTTAAACTCCATATCATTTGAACTTTCCTAAAGCTGGGATTTGAGCTCCTGGATAGAAGGGGGGTGAGTCACAGAGACAAAGAGACTGAGGTGGGGGCCCTTAAACTCCATATCATTTGAACTTTCCTAAAGCTGGGATTGGAGCTCCTGGATAGAAGGGGGGTGAGTCACAGAGACAAAGAGACTGAGGTGGGGGCCCTTAAACTCCATATCATTTGAACTTTCCTGAAGCTGGGATTGGAATTCCTGGACAGAAGGGGGTGAGTCACAGAGACAAAGAGACTGAGGTGCGGGCCCTTAAACTCCATAACATTTGAACTTTCCTGAAGCTGGGATTGGAATTCCTGGACAGAAGGGGGTGAGTCAAAGAGACAAAGAGACTGAGGTGGCTGCCCTTAAACTCCATAACATTTGAACCTTCCTGAAGCTGGGATTGGAGCTCCTGGATAGATGCGGGGTGAGTCACAGAGACAAAGAGACTGAGGTGGGGGCCCTTAAACTCCATATCATTTGAACTGTCCTGAAGCTGGGATTGGAATTCCTGGACAGAAGGGGGTGAGTCACAGAGACAAAGAGACTGAGGTGGGGGCCCTTAAACTCCATAACATTTGAACCTTCCTGAAGCTGGGATTGGAGCTCCTGGTAGAAGGGGGGTGAGTTACAGAGACAAAGAAACTGAGGTGGGGGCCCTTAAACTCCATATCATTTGAACTTTCCTGAAGCTGGGATTGGAGCTCCTGGATAGAAGGGGGGTGAGTCACAGAGACAAAGAGACTGAGGTGGGGTCCCTTAAACTCCATATCATTTGAACTTTCCTGAAGCTGGGATTGGAATTCCTGGACAGAAGGGGGTGAGTCACAGAGACAAAGACACTGAGGTGGGGGCCCTTAAACTCCATAACATTTGAACCTTCCTGAAGCTGGGATTGGAGCTCCTGGTAGAAGGGGGGTGAGTCACAGAGACAAAGAGACTGAGGTGGGGGCCCTTAAACTCTATATCATTTGAACTTTCCTGAAGCTGGGATTGGAGCTCCTGGATAGATGGGGGGTGAGTCACAGAGACAAAGAGACTGAGGTGGGGGCCCTTAAACTCCATATCATTTGAACTTTCCTAAAGCTGGGATTTGAGCTCCTGCATAGAAGGGGGGTGAGTCACAGAGACAAAGAGACTGAGGTGGGGGCCCTTAAACTCCATAACATTTGAACCTTCCTGAAGCTGGGATTGGAGCTCCTGGTAGAAGGGGGGTGAGTCACAGAGACAAAGAGACTGAGGTGGGGGCCCTTAAAGTCTATATCATTTGAACTTTCCTGAAGCTGGGATTGGAGCTCCTGGATAGATGGGGGGTGAGTCACAGAGACAAAGAGACTGAGGTGGGGGCCCTTAAACTCCATATCATTTGAACTTTCCTGAAGCTGGGATTGGATCTCCTGGATAGAAGGGGGGTGAGTCACAGAGACAAAGAGACTGAGGTGGGGGCCCTTAAACTCCATATCATTTGAACCTTCCTGAAGCTGGGCTTGGAGCTCCTGGATAGAAGGGGGGTGAGTCACAGAGACAAAGAAACTGAGTTGGGGGCCCTTAAACTCCATATCATTTGAACTTTCCTGAAGCTGGGATTGGACCTCCTGGATAGAAGTGGGGTGAGTCACAGAGACAAAGAGACTGAGGTGGGGTCCCTTAAACTCCATATAATTTGAACTTTCCTGAAGCTGGGATTGGAATTCCTGGACAGAAGGGGGTGAGTCACAGAGACAAAGAGACTGAGGTGGGGGCCCTGAAACTCCATAACATTTGAACCTTCCTGAAGCTGGGATTGGAGCTCCTGGTAGAAGGGGGGTGAGTCACAGAGACAAAGAAACTGAGGTGGGGGCCCTTAAACTCCATATCATTTGAACTTTCCTGAAGCTGGGATTGGAGCTCCTGGATAGAAGGGGGGTGAGTCACAGAGACAAAGAGACTGAGGTGGGGGCCCTTAAACTCCATATCATTTGAACTTTCCTGAAGCTGGGATTGGAATTCCTGGACAGAAGGGGGTGAGTCACAGAGACAAAGAGACTGAGGTGCGGGCCCTTAAACTCCATAACATTTGAACTTTCCTGAAGCTGGGATTGGAATTCCTGGACAGAAGGGGGTGAGTCAAAGAGACAAAGAGACTGAGGTGGCTGCCCTTAAACTCCATAACATTTGAACCTTCCTGAAGCTGGGATTGGAGCTCCTGGATAGATGCGGGGTGAGTCACAGAGACAAAGAGACTGAGGTGGGGGCCCTTAAACTCCATATCATTTGAACTGTCCTGAAGCTGACATTGGAATTCCTGGACAGAAGGGGGTGAGTCACAGAGACAAAGAGACTGAGGTGGGGGCCCTTAAACTCCATAACATTTGAACCTTCCTGAAGCTGGGATTGGAGCTCCTGGTAGAAGGGGGGTGAGTTACAGAGACAAAGAAACTGAGGTGGGGGCCCTTAAACTCCATATCATTTGAACTTTCCTGAAGCTGGGATTGGAGCTCCTGGATAGAAGGGGGGTGAGTCACAGAGACAAAGAGACTGAGGTGGGGTCCCTTAAACTCCATATCATTTGAACTTTCCTGAAGCTGGGATTGGAATTCCTGGACAGAAGGGGGTGAGTCACAGAGACAAAGACACTGAGGTGGGGGCCCTTAAACTCCATAACATTTGAACCTTCCTGAAGCTGGGATTGGAGCTCCTGGTAGAAGGGGGGTGAGTCACAGAGACAAAGAGACTGAGGTGGGGGCCCTTAAACTCTATATCATTTGAACTTTCCTGAAGCTGGGATTGGAGCTCCTGGATAGATGGGGGGTGAGTCACAGAGACAAAGAGACTGAGGTGGGGGCCCTTAAACTCCATATCATTTGAACTTTCCTAAAGCTGGGATTTGAGCTCCTGCATAGAAGGGGGGTGAGTCACAGAGACAAAGAGACTGAGGTGGGGGCCCTTAAACTCCATAACATTTGAACCTTCCTGAAGCTGGGATTGGAGCTCCTGGTAGAAGGGGGGTGAGTCACAGAGACAAAGAGACTGAGGTGGGGGCCCTTAAAGTCTATATCATTTGAACTTTCCTGAAGCTGGGATTGGAGCTCCTGGATAGATGGGGGGTGAGTCACAGAGACAAAGAGACTGAGGTGGGGGCCCTTAAACTCCATATCATTTGAACTTTCCTGAAGCTGGGATTGGATCTCCTGGATAGAAGGGGGGTGAGTCACAGAGACAAAGAGACTGAGGTGGGGGCCCTTAAACTCCATATCATTTGAACCTTCCTGAAGCTGGGCTTGGAGCTCCTGGATAGAAGGGGGGTGAGTCACAGAGACAAAGAAACTGAGTTGGGGGCCCTTAAACTCCATATCATTTGAACTTTCCTGAAGCTGGGATTGGACCTCCTGGATAGAAGTGGGGTGAGTCACAGAGACAAAGAGACTGAGGTGGGGTCCCTTAAACTCCATATAATTTGAACTTTCCTGAAGCTGGGATTGGAATTCCTGGACAGAAGGGGGTGAATCACAGAGACAAAGAGACTGAGGTGGGGGCCCTGAAACTCCATAACATTTGAACCTTCCTGAAGCTGGGATTGGAGCTCCTGGTAGAAGGGGGGTGAGTCACAGAGACAAAGAAACTGAGGTGGGGGCCCTTAAACTCCATATCATTTGAACTTTCCTGAAGCTGGGATTGGAGCTCCTGGATAGAAGGGGGGTGAGTCACAGAGACAAAGAGACTGAGGTGGGGGCCCTTAAACTCCATAACATTTGAACCTTCCTGAAGCTGGGATTGGAGCTCCTGGTAGAAGGGGGGTGAGTCACAGAGACAAAGAGACTGAGGTGGGGGGCCCTTAAACTCTATATCATTTGAACTTTCCTGAAGCTGGGATTGGAGCTCCTGGATAGATGCGGGGTGAGTCACAAAGACAAAGAGACTGAGGTGGGGGCCCTTAAACTCCATATCATTTGAACTTTCCTAAAGCTGGGATTTGAGCTCCTGGATAGAAGGGGGGTGAGTCACAGAGACAAAGAGACTGAGGTGGGGGCCCTTAAACTCCATATCATTTGAACTTTCCTAAAGCTGGGATTGGAGCTCCTGGATAGAAGGGGGGTGAGTCACAGAGACAAAGAGACTGAGGTGGGGGCCCTTAAACTCCATATCATTTGAACTTTCCTGAAGCTGGGATTGGAATTCCTGGACAGAAGGGGGTGAGTCACAGAGACAAAGAGACTGAGGTGCGGGCCCTTAAACTCCATAACATTTGAACTTTCCTGAAGCTGGGATTGGAATTCCTGGACAGAAGGGGGTGAGTCAAAGAGACAAAGAGACTGAGGTGGCTGCCCTTAAACTCCATAACATTTGAACCTTCCTGAAGCTGGGATTGGAGCTCCTGGTAGAAGGGGGGTGAGTCACAAAGACAAAGAAACTGAGGTGGGGGCCCTTAAACTCCATATCATTTGAACTTTCCTGAAGCTGGGATTGGAGCTCCTGGATAGAAGGGGGGTGAGTCACAGAGACAAAGAGACTGAGGTGGGGTCCCTTAAACTCCATATCATTTGAACTGTCCTGAAGCTGGGATTGGAATTCCTGGACAGAAGGGGGTGAGTCACAGAGACAAAGAGACTGAGGTGGGGGCCCTTAAACTCCATAACATTTGAACCTTCCTGAAGCTGGGATTGGAGCTCCTGGTAGAAGGGGGGTGAGTTACAGAGACAAAGAAACTGAGGTGGGGGCCCTTAAACTCCATATCATTTGAACTTTCCGGAAGCTGGGATTGGAGCTCCTGGATAGAAGGGGGGTGAGTCACAGAGACAAAGAGACTGAGGTGGGGTCCCTTAAACTCCATATCATTTGAACTTTCCTGAAGCTGGGATTGGAATTCCTGGACAGAAGGGGGTGAGTCACAGAGACAAAGAGACTGAGGTGGGGGCCCTTAAACTCCATAACATTTGAACCTTCCTGAAGCTGGGATTGGAGCTCCTGGTAGAAGGGGGGTGAGTCACAGAGACAAAGAGACTGAGGTGGGGGCCCTTAAACTCTATATCATTTGAACTTTCCTGAAGCTGGGATTGGAGCTCCTGGATAGATGGGGGGTGAGTCACAGAGACAAAGAGACTGAGGTGGAGGCCCTTAAACTCCATATCATTTGATCTTTCCTAAAGCTGGGATTTGAGCTCCTGGATAGAAGGGGGGTGAGTCACAGAGACAAAGAGACTGAGGTGGGGGCCCTTAAACTCCATAACATTTGAACCTTCCTGAAGCTGGGATTGGAGCTCCTGGTAGAAGGGGGGTGAGTCACAGAGACAAAGAGACTGAGGTGGGGGCCCTTAAACTCTATATCATTTGAACTTTCCTGAAGCTGGGATTGGAGCTCCTGGATAGATGGGGGGTGAGTCACAGAGACAAAGAGACTGAGGTGGGGGCCCTTAAACTCCATATCATTTGAACTTTCCTGAAGCTGGGATTGGATCTCCTGGATAGAAGGGGGGTGAGTCACAGAGACAAAGAGACTGAGGTGGGGGCCCTTAAACTCCATATCATTTGAACCTTCCTGAAGCTGGGCTTGGAGCTCCTGGATAGAAGGGGGGTGAGTCACAGAGACAAAGAAACTGAGTTGGGGGCCCTTAAACTCCATATCATTTGAACTTTCCTGAAGCTGGGATTGGACCTCCTGGATAGAAGTGGGTTGAGTCACAGAGACAAAGAGACTGAGGTGGGGTCCCTTAAACTCCATATAATTTGAACTTTCCTGAAGCTGGGATTGGAATTCCTGGACAGAAGGGGGTGAGTCACAGAGACAAAGAGACTGAGGTGGGGGCCCTTAAACTCCATAACATTTGAACCTTCCTGAAGCTGGGATTGGAGCTCCTGGTAGAAGGGGGGGTGAGTCACAGAGACAAAGAGACTGAGGTGGGGGCCCTTAAACTCTATATCATTTGAACTTTCCTGAAGCTGGGATTGGAGCTCCTGGATAGATGGGGGGTGAGTCACAGAGACAAAGAGACTGAGGTGGGGGCCCTTAAACTCCATATCATTTGAACTTTCCTAAAGCTGGGATTTGAGCTCCTGGATAGAAGGGGGGTGAGTCACAGAGACAAAGAGACTGAGGTGGGGGCCCTTAAACTCCATAACATTTGAACCTTCCTGAAGCTGGGATTGGAGCTCCTGGTAGAAGGGGGGTGAGTCACAGAGACAAAGAGACTGAGGTGGGGGCCCTTAAACTCTATATCATTTGAACTTTCCTGAAGCTGGGATTGGAGCTCCTGGAAAGATGGGGGGTGAGTCACAGAGACAAAGAGACTGAGGTGGGGGCCCTTAAACTCCATATCATTTGAACTTTCCTGAAGCTGGGATTGGATCTCCTGGATAGAAGGGGGGTGAGTCACAGAGACAAAGAGACTGAGGTGGGGGCCCTTAAACTCCATATCATTTGAACCTTCCTGAAGCTGGGCTTGGAGCTCCTGGATAGAAGGGGGGTGAGTCACAGAGACAAAGAAACTGAGTTGGGGGCCCTTAAACTCCATATCATTTGAACTTTCCTGAAGCTGGGATTGGACCTCCTGGATAGAAGTGGGGTGAGTCACAGAGACAAAGAGACTGAGGTGGGGTCCCTTAAACTCCATATAATTTGAACTTTCCTGAAGCTGGGATTGGAATTCCTGGACAGAAGGGGGTGAGTCACAGAGACAAAGAGACTGAGGTGGGGGCCCTTAAACTCCATATCATTCGAACTTTCCTGAAGCTGGGATTGGAATTCCTGGACAGAAGGGGGTGAGTCACAGAGACAAGGAGACTGAGGGGCGGGCCCTTAAACTCCATAACATTTGAACTTTCCTGAAGCTGGGATTGGAATTCCTGGACAGAAGGGGGTGAGTCAAAGAGACAAAGAGACTGAGGTGGCTGCCCTTAAACTCCATAACATTTGAACCTTCCTGAAGCTGGGATTGGAGCTCCTGGTAGAAGGGGGGTGAGTCACAAAGACAAAGAAACTGAGGTGGGGGCCCTTAAACTCCATATCATTTGAACTTTCCTGAAGCTGGGATTGGAGCTCCTGGATAGAAGGGGGGTGAGTCACAGAGACAAAGAGACTGAGGTGGGGTCCCTTAAACTCCATATCATTTGAACCTTCCTGAAGCTGGGCTTGGAGCTCCTGGATAGAAGGGGGGTGAGTCACAGAGACAAAGAAACTGAGTTGGGGGCCCTTAAACTCCATATCATTTGAACTTTCCTGAAGCTGGGATTGGACCTCCTGGATAGAAGTGGGGTGAGTCACAGAGACAAAGAGACTGAGGTGGGGTCCCTTAAACTCCATATCATTTGAACTTTCCTGAAGCTGGGATTGGAATTCCTGGACAGAAGGGGGTGAGTCACAGAGACAAAGAGACTGAGGTGGGGGCCCTGAAACTCCATAACATTTGAACCTTCCTGAAGCTGGGATTGGAGCTCCTGGTAGAAGGGGGGTGAGTCACAGAGACAAAGAAACTGAGGTGGGGGCCCTTAAACTCCATATCATTTGAACTTTCCTGAAGCTGGGATTGGAGCTCCTGGATAGAAGGGGGGTGAGTCACAGAGACAAAGAGACTGAGGTGGGGTCCCTTAAACTCCATATCATTTGAACTTTCCTGAAGCTGGGATTGGAATTCCTGGACAGAAGGGGGTGAGTCACAGAGACAAAGAGACTGAGGTGGGGGCACTTAAACTCCATAACATTTGAACCTTCCTGAAGCTGGGATTGGAGCTCCTGGTAGAAGGGGGGTGAGTCACAGAGACAAAGAGACTGAGGTGGGGGCCCTTAAACTCCATAACATTTGAACCTTCCTGAAGCTGGGATTGGAGCTCCTGGTAGAAGGGGGGTGAGTTACAGAGACAAAGAAACTGAGGTGGGGGCCCTTAAACTCCATATCATTTGAACTTTCCTGAAGCTGGGATTGGAGCTCCTGGATAGAAGGGGGGTGAGTCACAGAGACAAAGAGACTGAGGTGGGGTCCCTTAAACTCCATATCATTTGAACTTTCCTGAAGCTGGGATTGGAATTCCTGGACAGAAGGGGGTGAGTCACAGAGACAAAGAGACTGAGGTGGGGGCACTTAAACTCCATAACATTTGAACCTTCCTGAAGCTGGGATTGGAGCTCCTGGTAGAAGGGGGGTGAGTCACAGAGACAAAGAGACTGAGGTGGGGGCCCTTAAACTCTATATCATTTGAACTTTCCTGAAGCTGGGATTGGAGCTCCTGGATAGATGGGGGGTGAGTCACAGAGACAAAGAGACTGAGGTGGGGGCCCTTAAACTCCATATCATTTGAACTTTCCTAACGCTGGGATTTGAGCTCCTGGATAGAAGGGGGGTGAGTCACAGAGACAAAGAGACTGAGGTGGGGGCCCTTAAACTCTATATCATTTGAACTTTCCTGAAGCTGGGATTGGAGCTCCTGGATAGATGGGGGGTGAGTCACAGAGACAAAGAGACTGAGGTGGGGGCCCTTAAACTCCATATCATTTGAACTTTCCTGAAGCTGGGATTGGATCTCCTGGATAGAAGGGGGGTGAGTCACAGAGACAAAGAGACTGAGGTGGGGGCCCTTAAACTCCATATCATTTGAACCTTCCTGAAGCTGGGCTTGGAGCTCCTGGATAGAAGGGGGGTGAGTCACAGAGACAAAGAAACTGAGTTGGGGGCCCTTAAACTCCATATCATTTGAACTTTCCTGAAGCTGGGATTGGACCTCCTGGATAGAAGTGGGGTGAGTCACAGAGACAAAGAGACTGAGGTGGGGTCCCTTAAACTCCATATAATTTGAACTTTCCTGAAGCTGGGATTGGAATTCCTGGACAGAAGGGGGTGAGTCACAGAGACAAAGAGACTGAGGTGGGGGCCCTGAAACTCCATAACATTTGAACCTTCCTGAAGCTGGGATTGGAGCTCCTGGTAGAAGGGGGGTGAGTCACAGAGACAAAGAAACTGAGGTGGGGGCCCTTAAACTCCATATCATTTGAACTTTCCTGAAGCTGGGATTGGAATTCCTGGACAGAAGGGGGTGAGTCACAGAGACAAAGAGACTGAGGGGCGGGCCCTTAAACTCCATAACATTTGAACTTTCCTGAAGCTGGGATTGGAATTCCTGGACAGAAGGGGGTGAGTCAAAGAGACAAAGAGACTGAGGTGGCTGCCCTTAAACTCCATAACATTTGAACCTTCCTGAAGCTGGGATTGGAGCTCCTGGTAGAAGGGGGGTGAGTCACAAAGACAAAGAAACTGAGGTGGGGGCCCTTAAACTCCATATCATTTGAACTTTCCTGAAGCTGGGATTGGAGCTCCTGGATAGAAGGGGGGTGAGTCACAGAGACAAAGAGACTGAGGTGGGGGCCCTTAAACTCCATAACATTTGAACCTTCCTGAAGCTGGGATTGGAGCTCCTGGTAGAAGGGGGGTGAGTTACAGAGACAAAGAAACTGAGGTGGGGGCCCTTAAACTCCATATCATTTGAACTTTCCTGAAGCTGGGATTGGAGCTCCTGGATAGAAGGGGGGTGAGTCACAGAGACAAAGAGACTGAGGTGGGGTCCCTTAAACTCCATATCATTTGAACTTTCCTGAAGCTGGGATTGGAATTCCTGGACAGAAGGGGGTGAGTCACAGAGACAAAGAGACTGAGGTGGGGGCACTTAAACTCCATAACATTTGAACCTTCCTGAAGCTGGGATTGGAGCTCCTGGTAGAAGGGGGGTGAGTCACAGAGACAAAGAGACTGAGGTGGGGGCCCTTAAACTCTATATCATTTGAACTTTCCTGAAGCTGGGATTGGAGCTCCTGGATAGATGGGGGGTGAGTCACAGAGACAAAGAGACTGAGGTGGGGGCCCTTAAACTCCATATCATTTGAACTTTCCTAACGCTGGGATTTGAGCTCCTGGATAGAAGGGGGGTGAGTCACAGAGACAAAGAGACTGAGGTGGGGGCCCTTAAACTCTATATCATTTGAACTTTCCTGAAGCTGGGATTGGAGCTCCTGGATAGATGGGGGGTGAGTCACAGAGACAAAGAGACTGAGGTGGGGGCCCTTAAACTCCATATCATTTGAACTTTCCTGAAGCTGGGATTGGATCTCCTGGATAGAAGGGGGGTGAGTCACAGAGACAAAGAGACTGAGGTGGGGGCCCTTAAACTCCATATCATTTGAACCTTCCTGAAGCTGGGCTTGGAGCTCCTGGATAGAAGGGGGGTGAGTCACAGAGACAAAGAAACTGAGTTGGGGGCCCTTAAACTCCATATCATTTGAACTTTCCTGAAGCTGGGATTGGACCTCCTGGATAGAAGTGGGGTGAGTCACAGAGACAAAGAGACTGAGGTGGGGTCCCTTAAACTCCATATAATTTGAACTTTCCTGAAGCTGGGATTGGAATTCCTGGACAGAAGGGGGTGAGTCACAGAGACAAAGAGACTGAGGTGGGGGCCCTGAAACTCCATAACATTTGAACCTTCCTGAAGCTGGGATTGGAGCTCCTGGTAGAAGGGGGGTGAGTCACAGAGACAAAGAAACTGAGGTGGGGGCCCTTAAACTCCATATCATTTGAACTTTCCTGAAGCTGGGATTGGAGCTCCTGGATAGAAGGGGGGTGAGTCACAGAGACAAAGAGACTGAGGTGGGGTCCCTTAAACTCCATATCATTTGAACTTTCCTGAAGCTGGGATTGGAATTCCTGGACAGAAGGGGGTGAGTCACAGAGACAAAGAGACTGAGGTGGGGGCCCTTAAACTCCATAACATTTGAACCTTCCTGAAGCTGGGATTGGAGCTCCTGGTAGAAGGGGGGTGAGTCACAGAGACAAAGAGACTGAGGTGGGGGCCCTTAAACTCTATATCATTTGAACTTTCCTGAAGCTGGGATTGGAGCTCCTGGATAGATGGGGGGTGAGTCACAGAGACAAAGAGACTGAGGTGGGGGCCCTTAAACTCCATATCATTTGAACTTTCCTAAAGCTGGGATTTGAGCTCCTGGATAGAAGGGGGGTGAGTCACAGAGACAAAGAGACTGAGGTGGGGGCCCTTAAACTCCATAACATTTGAACCTTCCTGAAGCTGGGATTGGAGCTCCTGGTAGAAGGGGGGTGAGTCACAGAGACAAAGAGACTGAGGTGGGGGCCCTTAAACTCCATAACATTTGAACCTTCCTGAAGCTGGGATTGGAGCTCCTGGTAGAAGGGGGGTGAGTCACAGAGACAAAGAGACTGAGTTGGGGGCCCTTAAACTCTATATCATTTGAACTTTCCTGAAGCTGGGATTGGAGCTCCTGGATAGATGGGGGGTGAGTCACAGAGACAAAGAGACTGAGGTGGGGGCCCTTAAACTCCATATCATTTGAACTTTCCTAAAGCTGGGATTTGAGCTCCTGGGTAGAAGGGGGGTGAGTCACAGAGACAAAGAGACTGAGGTGGGGGCCCTTAAACTCCATATCATTTGAACTTTCCTAAAGCTGGGATTTGAGCTCCTGGATAGAAGGGGGGTGAGTCACAGAGACAAAGAGACTGAGGTGGGGGCCCTTAAACTCCATAACATTTGAACCTTCCTGAAGCTGGGATTGGAGCTCCTGGTAGAAGGGGGGTGAGTCACAGAGACAAAGAGACTGAGGTGGGGGCCCTTAAACTCCATAACATTTGAACTTTCCTGAAGCTGGGATTGGAGCTCCTGGATAGATGGGGGGTGAGTCACAGAGACAAAGAGACTGAGGTGGGGGCCCTTAAACTCTATATCATTTGAACTTTCCTGAAGCTGGGATTGGAGCTCCTGGATAGATGGGGTGTGAGTCACAGAGACAAAGAGACTGAGGTGGGGGCCCTTAAACTCCATATCATTTGAACTTTCCTAAAGCTGGGATTTGAGCTCCTGGGTAGAAGGGGGGTGAGTCACAGAGACAAAGAGACTGAGGTGGGGGCCCTTAAACTCCATAACATTTGAACATTCCTGAAGCTGGGATTGGAATTCCTGGACAGAAGGGGGTGAGTCACAGAGACAAAGAGACTGAGGTGGGGGCCCTTAAACTCTATATCATTTGAACTTTCCTGAAGCTGGGATTGGAGCTCCTGGATAGATGGGGGCTGAGTCACAGAGATAAAGAGACTGAGGTGGGGGCCCTTAAACTCCATATCATTTGAACTTTCCTAAAGCTGGGATTGGAGCTCCTGGATAGAAGGGGGGTGAGTCACAGAGACAAAGAGACTGAGGTGGGGGCCCTTAAACTCCATAACATTTGAACCTTCATGAAGCTGGGATTGGAGCTCCTGGATAGAAGGGGGGTGAGTCACAGAGACAAAGAGACTGAGGTGGGGGCCCTTAAACTCCATATCATTTGAACCTTCCTGAAGCTGGGATTGGAGCTCCTGGATAGAAGGGGGGTGAGTCACGGAGACAAAGAGACTGAGGTGGGGTCCCTTAAACTCCATATCATTTGAACTTTCCTGAAGCTGGGATTGGAATTCCTGGTAGAAGGGGGGTGAGTCACAGAGACAAAGAGACTGAGGTGGGGGCCCTTAAACTCTATATCATTTGAACTTTCCTGAAGCTGGGATTGGAGCTCCTGGATAGATGGGGGTGAGTCACAGAGACAAAGAGACTGAGGTGGGGGCCCTTAAACTCCATATCATTTGAACTTTCCTGAAGCTGGGATTGGACCTCCTGGATAGAAGTGGGGTGAGTCACAGAGACAAAGAGACTGAGGTGGGGTCCCTTAAACTCCATATAATTTGAACTTTCCTGAAGCTGGGATTGGAATTCCTGGACAGAAGGGGGTGAGTCACAGAGACAAAGAGACTGAGGTGGGGGACCTTAAACTCCATAACATTTGAAGCTTCCTGAAGCTGGGATTGGAGCTCCTGGTAGAAGGGGGGTGAGTCACAGAGACAAAGAGACTGAGGTGGGGGCCCTTAAACTCTATATCATTTGAACATTCCTGAAGCTGGGATTGGAATTCCTGGATAGAAGGAGGGTGAGTCACAGAGACAAAGAGACTGAGGTGGGGGCCCTTAAACTCCATAACATTTGAACCTTCATGAAGCTGCGATTGGAGCTCCTGGATAGATGGGGGGTGAGTCACAGAGACAAAGAGACTGAGGTGGGGGCCCTTAAACTCCATAACATTTGAACCTTCATGAAGCTGCGATTGGAGCTCCTGGATAGATGGGGGGTGAGTCACAGAGACAAAGAGACTGAGGTGGGGGCCCTTAAACTCCATAACATTTGAACCTTCCTGAAGCTGGGATTGGAGCTCCTGGTAGAAGGGGGGTGAGTTACAGAGACAAAGAAACTGAGGTGGGGGCCCTTAAACTCCATATCATTTGAACTTTCCTGAAGCTGGGATTGGAGCTCCTGGATAGAAGGGGGGTGAGTCACAGAGACAAAGAGACTGAGGTGGGGTCCCTTAAACTCCATATCATTTGAACTTTCCTGAAGCTGGGATTGGAATTCCTGGACAGAAGGGGGTGAGTCACAGAGACAAAGAGACTGAGGTGGGGGCACTTAAACTCCATAACATTTGAACCTTCCTGAAGCTGGGATTGGAGCTCCTGGTAGAAGGGGGGTGAGTCACAGAGACAAAGAGACTGAGGTGGGGGCCCTGAAACTCCATAACATTTGAACCTTCCTGAAGCTGGGATTGGAGCTCCTGGTAGAAGGGGGGTGAGTCACAGAGACAAAGAAACTGAGGTGGGGGCCCTTAAACTCCATATCATTTGAACTTTCCTGAAGCTGGGATTGGAGCTCCTGGATAGATGGGGGGTGAGTCACAGAGACAAAGAGACTGAGGTGGGGGCCCTTAAACTCCATATCATTTGAACTTTCCTGAAGCTGGGATTGGAGCTCCTGGATAGAAGGGGGGTGAGTCACAGAGACAAAGAGACTGAGGTGGGGGCCCTTAAACTCCATAACATTTGAACATTCCTGAAGCTGGGATTGGAGCTCCTGGTAGAAGGGGGGTGAGTCACAGAGACAAAGAGACTGAGGTGGGGGCCCTTAAACTCCATAACATTTGAACCTTCCTGAAGCTGGGATTGGAGCTCCTGGTAGAAGGGGGGTGAGTCACAGAGACAAAGAGACTGAGGTGGGGGCCCTTAAACTCTATATCATTTGAACTTTCCTGAAGCTGGGATTGGAGCTCCTGGATAGATGGGGGGTGAGTCACAGAGACAAAGAGACTGAGGTGGGGGCCCTTAAACTCCATATCATTTGAACTTTCCTGAAGCTGGGATTGGAGCTCCTGGATAGAAGGGGGGTGAGTCACAGAGACAAAGAGACTGAGGTGGGGTCCCTTAAACTCCATATCATTTGAACTTTCCTGAAGCTGGGATTGGAATTCCTGAACAGAAGGGGGTGAGTCACAGAGACAAAGAGACTGAGGTGGGGGCCCTTAAACTCCATAACATTTGAACCTTCCTGAAGCTGGGATTGGAGCTCCTGGTAGAAGGGGGGTGAGTCACAGAGAGAAAGAGACTGAGGTGGGGCCCCTTAAACTCTATATTATTTGAACTTTCCTGAAGCTGGGATTGGAGCTCCTGGATAGATGGGGGCTGAGTCACAGAGACAAAGAGACTGAGGTGGGGGCCCTTAAACTCCATATCATTTGAACTTTCCTAAAGCTGGGATTTGAGCTCCTGGATAGAAAGGGGGTGAGTCACAGAGACAAAGAGACTGAGGTGGGGCCCTTAAACTCCATAACATTTCAACTTTCCTGAAGCTGGGATTGGAGCTCCTCGTAGAAGGGGTTGAGTCACAGAGACAAAGAGACTGAGGTGGGGGCCCTTAAACTCCACAACATTTGAAGCTTCCTGAAGCTGGGATTGGAGCTGCTGGATAGAAGGGGGTAAGTCACAGAGACAAAGAGACTGAGGTGGGGGCCCTTTAACTCCATATCATTTGAACTTTCCTAAAGCTGGGATTTGAGCTCCTGGATAGAAGGGGGGTGAGTCACAGAGACAAAGAGACTGAGGTGGGGGCCCTTAAACTCCATAACATTTGAACCTTCCTGAAGCTGGGATTGGAGCTCCTGGTAGAAGGGGGGTGAGTCACAGAGACAAAGAGACTGAGGTGGGGGCCCTTAAACTCCATAACATTTGAACCTTCCTGAAGCTGGGATTGGAGCTCCTGGTAGAAGGGGGGTGAGTCACAGAGACAAAGAGACTGAGGTGGGGGCCCTTAAACTCTATATCATTTGAACTTTCCTGAAGCTGGGATTGGAGCTCCTGGATAGATGGGGGGTGAGTCACAGAGACAAAGAGACTGAGGTGGGGGCCCTTAAACTCTATATCATTTGAACTTTCCTGAAGCTGGGATTGGAGCTCCTGGATAGATGGGGTGTGAGTCACAGAGACAAAGAGACTGAGGTGGGGGCCCTTAAACTCCATATCATTTGAACTTTCCTAAAGCTGGGATTTGAGCTCCTGGATAGAAGGGGGGTGAGTCACAGAGACAAAGAGACTGAGGTGGGGGCCCTTAAACTCCATAACATTTGAACATTCCTGAAGCTGGGATTGGAATTCCTGGACAGAAGGGGGTGAGTCACAGAGACAAAGAGACTGAGGTGGGGGCCCTTAAACTCTATATCATTTGAACTTTCCTGAAGCTGGGATTGGAGCTCCTGGATAGATGGGGGCTGAGTCACAGAGATAAAGAGACTGAGGTGGGGGCCCTTAAACTCCATATCATTTGAACTTTCCTAAAGCTGGGATTGGAGCTCCTGGATAGAAGGAGGGTGAGTCACAGAGACAAAGAGACTGAGGTGGGGGCCCTTAAACTCCATAACATTTGAACCTTCATGAAGCTGCGATTGGAGCTCCTGGATAGATGGGGGGTGAGTCACAGAGACAAAGAGACTGAGGTGGGGGCCCTTAAACTGCATATCATTTGAACCTTCCTGAAGCTGGGATTGGAGCTCCTGGATAGAAGGGGGGTGAGTCACGGAGACAAAGAGACTGAGGTGGGGTCCCTTAAACTCCATATCATTTGAACTTTCCTGAAGCTGGGATTGGAATTCCTGGTAGAAGGGGGGTGAGTCACAGAGACAAAGAGACTGAGGTGGGGGCCCTTAAACTCTATATCATTTGAACTTTCCTGAAGCTGGGATTGCAGCTCCTGGATAGATGGGGGGTGAGTCACAGAGACAAAGAGACTGAGGTGGGGGCCCTTAAACTCCATATCATTTGAACTTTCCTAAAGCTGGGATTTGAGCTCCTGGATAGAAGGGGGGTGAGTCACAGAGACAAAGAGACTGAGGTGGGGGCCCTTAAACTCCATAACATTTGAACATTCCTGAAGCTGGGATTGGAGCTCCTGGTAGAAGGGGGGTGAGTCACAGAGACAAAGAGACTGAGGTGGGGGCCCTTAAACTCCATAACATTTGAACCTTCCTGAAGCTGGGATTGGAGCTCCTGGTAGAAGGGGGGTGAGTCACAGAGACAAAGAGACTGAGGTGGGGGCCCTTAAACTCTATATCATTTGAACTTTCCTGAAGCTGGGATTGGAGCTCCTGGATAGATGGGGGGTGAGTCACAGAGACAAAGAGACTGAGGTGGGGGCCCTTAAACTCCATATCATTTGAACTTTCCTGAAGCTGGGATTGGAGCTCCTGGATAGAAGGGGGGTGAGTCACAGAGACAAAGAGACTGAGGTGGGGTCCCTTAAACTCCATATCATTTGAACTTTCCTGAAGCTGGGATTGGAATTCCTGAACAGAAGGGGGTGAGTCACAGAGACAAAGAGACTGAGGTGGGGGCCCTTAAACTCCATAACATTTGAACCTTCCTGAAGCTGGGATTGGAGCTCCTGGTAGAAGGGGGGTGAGTCACAGAGAGAAAGAGACTGAGGTGGGGCCCCTTAAACTCTATATTATTTGAACTTTCCTGAAGCTGGGATTGGAGCTCCTGGATAGATGGGGGCTGAGTCACAGAGACAAAGAGACTGAGGTGGGGGCCCTTAAACTCCATATCATTTGAACTTTCCTAAAGCTGGGATTTGAGCTCCTGGATAGAAGGGGGGTGAGTCACAGAGACAAAGAGACTGAGGTGGGGCCCTTAAACTCCATAACATTTCAACTTTCCTGAAGCTGGGATTGGAGCTCCTCGTAGAAGGGGTTGAGTCACAGAGACAAAGAGACTGAGGTGGGGGCCCTTAAACTCCACAACATTTGAAGCTTCCTGAAGCTGGGATTGGAGCTGCTGGATAGAAGGGGGTAAGTCACAGAGACAAAGAGACTGAGGTGGGGGCCCTTTAACTCCATATCATTTGAACATTCCTGAAGCTGGGATTGGAGCTCCTGGATAGAAGTGGGGGGTGAGATAGAGAGACAAAGAGACTGAGGTGGGGGCCCTTAAACTCTATATCATTTGAACTTTCCTGAAGCTGGGATTGGAGCTCCTGGTAGAAGGGGGGTGAGTCACAGAGACAAAGAGATTGAGGTGGGGGCCCTTAAACTCTATATCATTTGAATTTTCCTGAAGCTGGGATTGGAGCTCCTGGATAGATGGGGGCTGAGTCACAGAGATAAAGAGACTGAGGTGGGGGCCCTTAAACTCCATATCATTTGAACTTTCCTAAAGCTGGGATTGGAGCTCCTGGATAGAAGGAGGGTGAGTCACAGAGACAAAGAGACTGAGGTGGGGGCCCTTAAACTCCATAACATTTGAACCTTCATGAAGCTGGGATTGGAGCTCCTGGATAGAAGGGGGGTGAGTCACAGAGACAAAGAGACTGAGGTGGGGGCCCTTAAACTCCATATCATTTGAACCTTCCTGAAGCTGGGATTGGAGCTCCTGGATAGAAGTGGGGTGAGTCACGGAGACAAAGAGACTGAGGTGGGGTCCCTTAAACTCCATATCATTTGAACTTTCCTGAAGCTGGGATTGGAATTCCTGGTAGAAGGGGGGTGAGTCACAGAGACAAAGAGACTGAGGTGGGGGCCCTTAAACTCTATATCATTTGAACTTTCCTGAAGCTGGGATTGGAGCTCCTGGATAGATGGGGGGTGAGTCACAGAGACAAAGAGACTGAGGTGGGGGCCCTTAAACTCCATATCATTTGAACTTTCCTAAAGCTGGGATTTGAGCTCCTGGATAGAAGGGGGGTGAGTCACAGAGACAAAGAGACTGAGGTGGGGGCCCTTAAACTCCATAACATTTGAACATTCCTGAAGCTGGGATTGGAGCTCCTGGTAGAAGGGGGGTGAGTCACAGAGACAAAGAGACTGAGGTGGGGGCCCTTAAACTCCATAACATTTGAACCTTCCTGAAGCTGGGATTGGAGCTCCTGGTAGAAGGGGGGTGAGTCACAGAGACAAAGAGACTGAGGTGGGGGCCCTTAAACTCTATATCATTTGAACTTTCCTGAAGCTGGGATTGGAGCTCCTGGATAGATGGGGGGTGAGTCACAGAGACAAAGAGACTGAGGTGGGGGCCCTTAAACTCCATATCATTTGAACTTTCCTGAAGCTGGGTTTGGAGCTCCTGGATAGAAGGGGGGTGAGTCACAGAGACAAAGAGACTGAGGTGGGGTCCCTTAAACTCCATATCATTTGAACTTTCCTGAAGCTGGGATTGGAATTCCTGAACAGAAGGGGGTGAGTCACAGAGACAAAGAGACTGAGGTGGGGGCCCTTAAACTCCATAACATTTGAACCTTCCTGAAGCTGGGATTGGAGCTCCTGGTAGAAGGGGGGTGAGATAGGGAGACAAAGAGACTGAGGTGGGGGCCCTTTAACTCCATATCATTTGAAGCTTCCTGAAGCTGGGATTGGAGCTGCTGGATAGAAAAGGGGTGAGTCACAGAGACAAAGAGACTGAGGTGGGTCCCTTAAACTCCATATCATTTCAACTTTCCTGAAGCTGGGATTGGAGCTCCTTGTAGAAGGGGTTGAGTCACAGAGACAAAGAGACTGAGGTGGGGGCCCTTAAACTCCATAACATTTGAAGCTTCCTGAAGCTGGGATTGGAGCTCCTGGTAGAAGGGGGGTGAGTCACAGAGACAAAGAGACTGAGGTGGGGGCCCTTAAACTCCATATCATTTGAATTTTCCTGAAGCTGGGATTGGAGCTCCTGGATAGAAGGGGGGTGAGTCACAGAGACAAAGAGACTGAGGTGGGGGCCCTTAAACTCCATATCATTTGAACTTTCCTAAAGCTGGGATTGGAGCTCCTGGATAGATGGGGGGTGAGTCACAGAGACAAAGAGACTGAGGTGGGGTCCCTTAAACTCCATAACATTTGAACCTTCCTGAAGCTGGGATTGGAGCTCCTGGTAGAAGGGGGGTGAGTCACAGAGACAAAGAGAGTGAGGTGGGGGCCCTTAAACTCTATATCATTTGAACTTTCCTGAAGCTGGGATTGGAGCTCCTGGATAGATGGGGGGTGAGTCACAGAGACAAAGAGACTGAGGTGGGGGCCCTTAAACTCCATATCATTTGAACTTTCCTGAAGCTGGGATTGGAGCTGCTGGATAGACGGGGGGTGAGTCACAGAAACAAAGAGACTGAGGTGGGGGCCCATAAACTCTATATCATTTGAACTTTCCTGAAGCTGGGATTGGAGCTCCTGGATAGATGGGGGGTGAGTCACAGAGACAAAGAGACTAAGGTGGGGGCCCTTAAACTCTATATCATTTGAACTTTCCTGAAGCTGGGATTGGAGCTGCTGCATAGAAGGGGGGTGAGTCACAGAGACAAAGAGACTGAGGTGGGGGCCCTTAAACTCCATATCACTTGAACCTTCCTGAAGCTGGGGTTTGAGCTGCTGGATAGAAGGGCAGTGAGTCACAGAGACAAAGAGAGTGAGGTGGGGGCCCTTAAACTCCATATCATTTGAAGCTTCCTGAAGCTGGGATTGGAGCTCCTGGATAGAAGTGGGGGGTGAGATAGGGAGACAAAGAGACTGAGGTGGGGGCCCTTTTACTCCATATCATTTGAACTTTCCTGAAGCTGGGATTGGAGCTGCTGGATAGAAGGGGGGTGAGTCACAGAGACAAAGAGACTGAGGTGGGGCCCTTAAACTCCATATCATTTCAACTTTCCTGAAGCTGGGATTGGAGCTCCTTGTAGAAGGGGTTGAGTCACAGAGACAAAGAGACTGAGGTGGTGGCCCTTAAACTCCATAACATTTGAAGCTTCCTGAAGCTGGGATTGGAGCTGCTGGTTAGAAGGGGGTAAGTCACAGAGACAAAGAGACTGAGGTGGGGGCCCTTTAACTCCATATCATTTGAACGTTCCTGAAGCTGGGATTGGAGCTCCTGGATAGAAGTGGGGGGTGAGATAGAGAGACAAAGAGACTGAGGTGGGGGCCCTTAAACTCTATATCATTTGAATTTTCCTGAAGCTGGGATTCTAGCTCCTGGATAGATGGGGGGTGAGTCACAGAGACAAAGAGACTGAGGTGGGGGCCCTTAAACTCCATATCATTTGAACTTTCCTAAAGCTGGGATTTGAGCTCCTGGATAGAAGGGGGGTGAGTCACAGAGACAAAGAGACTGAGGTGGGGGCCCTTAAACTCCATATCATTTGAACTTTCCTAAAGCTGGGATTGGAGCTCCTGGATAGAAGGGGGGTGAGTCACAGAGACAAAGAGACTGAGGTGGGGGCCCTTAAACTCCATATCATTTGAACTTTCCTGAAGCTGGGATTGGAATTCCTGGACAGAAGGGGGTGAGTCACAGAGACAAAGAGACTGAGGTGGGGGCCCTTAAACTCCATAACATTTGAACTTTCCTGAAGCTGGGATTGGAATTCCTGGACAGAAGGGGGTGAGTCACAGAGACAAAGAGACTGAGGTGGCTGCCCTTAAACTCCATAACATTTGAACCTTCCTGAAGCTGGGATTGGAGCTCCTGGTAGAAGGGGGGTGAGTCACAAAGACAAAGAAACTGAGGTGGGGGCCCTTAAACTCCATATCATTTGAACTTTCCTGAAGCTGGGATTGGAGCTCCTGGATAGAAGGGGGGTGAGTCACAGAGACAAAGAGACTGAGGTGGGGTCCCTTAAACTCCATATCATTTGAACTGTCCTGAAGCTGGGATTGGAATTCCTGGACAGAAGGGGGGTGAGTAACAGAGAGAAAGAGATTGAGTTGGGGGCCCTTAAACTCCATATCATTTGAACCTTCCTGAAGTTGGGCTTGGAGCTCCTGGATAGAAGGGGGGTGAGTCACAGAGACAAAGAGACTGAGGTGGGGTCCCTTAAACTCCATATCATTTGAACTTTCCTGAAGCTGGGATTGGAATTCCTGGATAGAAGGGGGGTGAGTCACAGACACAAAGAGACTGAGGTGGGGGCCCTTAAACTCTATATCATTTGAACTTTCCTGAAACTGGGATTGGAGCTCCTGGATAGATGGGGGGTGAGTCACAGAGACAAAGAGACTGAGGTGGGGGCCCTTAAACTCTATATCATTTGAACTTTCCTGAAGCTGGGATTGGAGCTCCTGGATAGATGGGGGGGGTGAGTCACAGAGACAAAGAGACTGAGGTGGGGGCCCTTAAACTCCATATCATTTGAACTTTCCTGAAGCTGGGATTGGATTTCCTGGATAGAAGGGGGGTGAGTCACAGAGACAAAGAGACTGAGGTGGGGGCCCTTAAACTCCATATCATTTGAACTTTCCTAAAGCTGGGATTTGAGCTCCTGGATAGAAGGGGGGTGAGTCACAGAGACAAAGAGACTGAGGTGGGGGCCCTTAAACTCCATAACATTTGAACCTTCCTGAAGCTGGGATTGGAGCTCCTGGATAGAAGGGGGGTGAGTCACAGAGACAAAGAAACTGAGTTGGGGGCCCTTAAACTCCATATCATTTGAACTTTCCTGAAGCTGGGATTGGACCTCCTGGATAGAAGTGGGGTGAGTCACAGAGACAAAGAGACTGAGGTGGGGTCCCTTAAACTCCATATCATTTGAACTTTCCTAAAGCTGGGATTTGAGCTCCTGGATAGAAGGGGGGGTGAGTCACAGAGACAAAGAGACTGAGGTGGGGGCCCTTAAACTCCATAACATTTGAACCTTCCTGAAGCTGGGATTGGAGATCCTGGATAGAAGGGGGGTGAGTCACGGAGACAAAGAGACTGAGGTGGGGTCCCTTAAACTCCATATCATTTGAACTTTCCTGAAGCTGGGATTGGAATTCCTGGTAGAAGGGGGGTGAGTCACAGAGACAAAGAGACTGAGGTGGGGGCCCTTAAACTCCATATCATTTGAACTTTCCTAAAGCTGGGATTTGAGCTCCTGGATAGAAGGGGGGTGAGTCACAGAGACAAAGAGACTGAGGTGGGGGCCCTTAAACTCCATAACATTTGAACCTTCCTGAAGCTGGGATTGGAGCTCCTGGTAGAAGGGGGGTGAGTCACAGAGACAAAGAGACTGAGGTGGGGGCCCTTAAACTCCATAACATTTGAACCTTCCTGAAGCTGGGATTGGAGCTCCTGGTAGAAGGGGGGTGAGTCACAGAGACAAAGAGACTGAGGTGGGGGCCCTTAAACTCTATATCATTTGAACTTTCCTGAAGCTGGGATTGGAGCTCCTGGATAGATGGGGGGTGAGTCACAGAGACAAAGAGACTGAGGTGGGGGCCCTTAAACTCCATATCATTTGAACTTTCCTGAAGCTGGGTTTGGAATTCCTGAACAGAAGGGGGTGAGTCACAGAGACAAAGAGACTGAGGTGGGGGCCCTTAAACTCCATAACATTTGAACCTTCCTGAAGCTGGGATTGGAGCTCCTGGTAGAAGGGGGGTGAGATAGGGAGACAAAGAGACTGAGGTGGGGGCCCTTTAACTCCATATCATTTGAAGCTTCCTGAAGCTGGGATTGGAGCTGCTGGATAGAAGGGGGGTGAGTCACAGAGACAAAGAGACTGAGGTGGGTCCCTTAAACTCCATATCATTTCAACTTTCCTGAAGCTGGGATTGGAGCTCCTTGTAGAAGGGGTTGAGTCACAGAGACAAAGAGACTGAGGTGGGGGCCCTTAAACTCCATAACATTTGAAGCTTCCTGAAGCTGGGATTGGAGCTCCTGGTAGAAGGGGGGTGAGTCACAGAGACAAAGAGACTGAGGTGGGGGCCCTTAAACTCTATATCATTTGAATTTTCCTGAAGCTGGGATTGGAGCTCCTGGATAGATGGGGGGTGAGTCACAGAGACAAAGAGACTGAGGTGGGGGCCCTTAAACTCCATATCATTTGAACTTTCCTAAAGCTGGGATTGGAGCTCCTGGATAGATGGGGGGTGAGTCACAGAGACAAAGAGACTGAGGTGGGGTCCCTTAAACTCCATAACATTTGAACCTTCCTGAAGCTGGGATTGGAGCTCCTGGTAGAAGGGGGGTGAGTCACAGAGACAAAGAGAGTGAGGTGGGGGCCCTTAAACTCCATAACATTTGAACCTTCCTGAAGCTGGGATTGGAGCTCCTGGTAGAAGGGGGGTGAGATAGGGAGACAAAGAGACTGAGGTGGGGGCCCTTTAACTCCATATCATTTGAAGCTTCCTGAAGCTGGGATTGGAGCTGCTGGATAGAAGGGGGGTGAGTCACAGAGACAAAGAGACTGAGGTGGGTCCCTTAAACTCCATATCATTTCAACTTTCCTGAAGCTGGGATTGGAGCTCCTTGTAGAAGGGGTTGAGTCACAGAGACAAAGAGACTGAGGTGGGGGCCCTTAAACTCCATAACATTTGAAGCTTCCTGAAGCTGGGATTGGAGCTCCTGGTAGAAGGGGGGTGAGTCACAGAGACAAAGAGACTGAGGTGGGGGCCCTTAAACTCTATATCATTTGAATTTTCCTGAAGCTGGGATTGGAGCTCCTGGATAGATGGGGGGTGAGTCACAGAGACAAAGAGACTGAGGTGGGGGCCCTTAAACTCCATATCATTTGAACTTTCCTAAAGCTGGGATTGGAGCTCCTGGATAGATGGGGGGTGAGTCACAGAGACAAAGAGACTGAGGTGGGGTCCCTTAAACTCCATAACATTTGAACCTTCCTGAAGCTGGGATTGGAGCTCCTGGTAGAAGGGGGGTGAGTCACAGAGACAAAGAGAGTGAGGTGGGGGCCCTTAAACTCTATATCAGTTGAACTTTCCTGAAGCTGGGATTGGAGCTCCTGGATAGATGGGGGGTGAGTCACAGAGACAAAGAGACTGAGGTGGGGGCCCTTAAACTCCATATCATTTGAACTTTCCTGAAGCTGGGATTGGAGCTGCTGGATAGAAGGGGGGTGAGTCACAGAAACAAAGAGACTGAGGTGGGGGCCCATAAACTCTATATCATTTGAACTTTCCTGAAGCTGGGATTGGAGCTCCTGGATAGATGGGGGCTGAGTCACAGAGATAAAGAGACTGAGGTGGGGGCCCTTAAACTCCATATCATTTGAACTTTCCTAAAGCTGGGATTGGAGCTCCTGGATAGAAGGAGGGTGAGTCACAGAGACAAAGAGACTGAGGTGGGGGCCCTTAAACTCCATAACATTTGAACCTTCATGAAGCTGGGATTGGAGCTCCTGGATAGAAGGGGGGTGAGTCACAGAGACAAAGAGACTGAGGTGGGGGCCCTTAAACTCCATATCATTTGAACCTTCCTGAAGCTGGGATTGGAGATCCTGGATAGAAGGGGGGTGAGTCACGGAGACAAAGAGACTGAGGTGGGGTCCCTTAAACTCCATATCATTTGAACTTTCCTGAAGCTGGGATTGGAATTCCTGGTAGAAGGGGGGTGAGTCACAGAGACAAAGAGACTGAGGTGGGGGCCCTTAAACTCTATATCATTTGAACTTTCCTGAAGCTGGGATTGGAGCTCCTGGATAGATGGGGGGTGAGTCACAGAGACAAAGAGACTGAGGTGGGGGCCCTTAAACTCCATATCATTTGAACTTTCCTAAAGCTGGGATTTGAGCTCCTGGATAGAAGGGGGGTGAGTCACAGAGACAAAGAGACTGAGGTGGGGGCCCTTAAACTCCATAACATTTGAACATTCCTGAAGCTGGGATTGGAGCTCCTGGTAGAAGGGGGGTGAGTCACAGAGACAAAGAGACTGAGGTGGGGGCCCTTAAACTCCATAACATTTGAACCTTCCTGAAGCTGGGATTGGAGCTCCTGGTAGAAGGGGGGTGAGTCACAGAGACAAAGAGACTGAGGTGGGGGCCCTTAAACTCTATATCATTTGAACTTTCCTGAAGCTGGGATTGGAGCTCCTGGATAGATGGGGGGTGAGTCACAGAGACAAAGAGACTGAGGTGGGGGCCCTTAAACTCCATATCATTTGAACTTTCCTGAAGCTGGGTTTGGAATTCCTGAACAGAAGGGGGTGAGTCACAGAGACAAAGAGACTGAGGTGGGGGCCCTTAAACTCCATAACATTTGAACCTTCCTGAAGCTGGGATTGGAGCTCCTGGTAGAAGGGGGGTGAGTCACAGAGACAAAGAGACTGAGGTGGGGGCCCTTAAACTCCATATCATTTGAACTTTCCTGAAGCTGGGATTGGAGCTCCTGGATAGAAGGGGGGTGAGTCACAGAGACAAAGAGACTGAGGTGGGGGCCCTTAAACTCTATATCATTTGAACTTTCCTGAAGCTGGGATTGGAGCTCCTGGATAGATGGGGTGTGAGTCACAGAGACAAAGAGACTGAGGTGGGGGCCCTTAAACTCTATATCATTTGAACTTTCCTGAAGCTGGGATTGGAGCTCCTGGATAGATGGGGGGGTGAGTCACAGAGACAAAGAGACTGAGGTGGGGGCCCTTAAACTCCATATCATTTGAACTTTCCTAAAGCTGGGATTTGAGCTCCTGGATAGAAGGGGGGTGAGTCACAGAGACAAAGAGACTGAGGTGGGGGCCCTTAAACTCCATAACATTTGAACCTTCCTGAAGCTGGGATTGGACCTCCTGGATAGAAGTGGGGTGAGTCACAGAGACAAAGAGACTGAGGTGGGGTCCCTTAAACTCCATATCATTTGAACTTTCCTAAAGCTGGGATTGGAATTCCTGGACAGAAGGGGGTGAGTCACAGAGACAAAGAGACTGAGGTGGGGGCCCTTAAACTCCATAACATTTCAACCTTCCTGAAGCTGGGATTGGAGCTCCTGGTAGAAGGGGGGTGAGTCACAGAGACAAAGAGACTGAGGTGGGGGCCCATAAACTCTATATCATTTGAACTTTCCTAAAGCTGGGATTGGAGCTCCTGGATAGAAGGGGGGTGAGTCACAGAGACAAAGAGACTGAGGTGGGGGCCCTTAAACTCCATAACATTTGAACCTTCATGAAGCTGGGATTGGAGCTCCTGGATAGAAGGGGGGTGAGTCACAGAGACAAAGAGACTGAGGTGGGGGCCCTTAAACTCCATAACATTTGAACCTTCATGAAGCTGGGATTGGAGCTACTGGATAGAAGGGGGGTGAGTAACAGAGAGAAAGAGATTGAGTTGGGGGCCCTTAAACTCCATATCATTTGAACCTTCCTGAAGTTGGGCTTGGAGCTCCTGGATAGAAGGGGGGTGAGTCACAGAGACAAAGAGACTGAGGTGGGGGCCCTTAAACTCCATATCATTTGAACTTTCCTGAAGCTGGGATTGGAGCTCCTGGATAGAAGGGGGGTGAGTCACAGAGACAAAGAGACTGAGGTGGGGGCCCTTAAACTCTATATCATTTGAACTTTCCTGAAGCTGGGATTGGAGCTCCTGGATAGATGGGGTGTGAGTCACAGAGACAAAGAGACTGAGGTGGGGGCCCTTAAACTCTATATCATTTGAACTTTCCTGAAGCTGGGATTGGAGCTCCTGGATAGATGGGGGGGTGAGTCACAGAGACAAAGAGACTGAGGTGGGGGCCCTTAAACTCCATATCATTTGAACTTTCCTGAAGCTGGGATTGGATCTCCTGGATAGAAGGGGAGTGAGTCACAGAGACAAAGAGACTGAGGTGGGGGCCCTTAAACTCCATATCATTTGAACTTTCCTAAAGCTGGGATTTGAGCTCCTGGATAGAAGGGGGGTGAGTCACAGAGACAAAGAGACTGAGGTGGGGGCCCTTAAACTCCATAACATTTGAACCTTCCTGAAGCTGGGATTGGAGCTCCTGGTAGAAGGGGGGTGAGTCACAGAGACAAAGAGACTGAGGTGGGGGCCCTTAAACTCCATAACATTTGAACCTTCCTGAAGCTGGGATTGGAGCTCCTGGATAGAAGGGGGGTGAGTCACAGAGACAAAGAAACTGAGTTGGGGGCCCTTAAACTCCATATCATTTGAACTTTCCTGAAGCTGGGATTGGAGCTCCTGGATAGAAGGGGGGTGAGTCACAGAGACAAAGAGACTGAGGTGGGGGCCCTTAAACTCCATAACATTTGAACCTTCCTGAAGCTGGGATTGGAGCTCCTGGTAGAAGGGGGGTGAGTCACAGAGACAAAGAAACTGAGGTGGGGGCCCTTAAACTCCATATCATTTGAACTTTCCTGAAGCTGGGATTGGAGCTCCTGGATAGAAGGGGGGTGAGTCACAGAGACAAAGAGACTGAGGTGGGGTCCCTTAAACTCCATATCATTTGAACTTTCCTGAAGCTGGGATTGGAATTCCTGGACAGAAGGGGGTGAGTCACAGAGACAAAGAGACTGAGGTGGGGGCCCTTAAACTCCATAACATTTGAACCTTCCTGAAGCTGGGATTGGAGCTCCTGGTAGAAGGGGGGTGAGTCACAGAGACAAAGAGACTGAGGTGGGGGGCCCTTAAACTCTATATCATTTGAACTTTCCTGAAGCTGGGATTGGAGCTCCTGGATAGATGCGGGGTGAGTCACAGAGACAAAGAGACTGAGGTGGGGGCCCTTAAACTCCATATCATTTGAACTTTCCTAAAGCTGGGATTTGAGCTCCTGGATAGAAGGGGGGTGAGTCACAGAGACAAAGAGACTGAGGTGGGGGCCCTTAAACTCCATATCATTTGAACTTTCCTAAAGCTGGGATTGGAGCTCCTGGATAGAAGGGGGGTGAGTCACAGAGACAAAGAGACTGAGGTGGGGGCCCTTAAACTCCATATCATTTGAACTTTCCTGAAGCTGGGATTGGAATTCCTGGACAGAAGGGGGTGAGTCACAGAGACAAAGAGACTGAGGTGGGGGCCCTTAAACTCCATAACATTTGAACTTTCCTGAAGCTGGGATTGGAATTCCTGGACAGAAGGGGGTGAGTCACAGAGACAAAGAGACTGAGGTGGCTGCCCTTAAACTCCATAACATTTGAACCTTCCTGAAGCTGGGATTGGAGCTCCTGGTAGAAGGGGGGTGAGTCACAAAGACAAAGAAACTGAGGTGGGGGCCCTTAAACTCCATATCATTTGAACTTTCCTGAAGCTGGGATTGGAGCTCCTGGATAGAAGGGGGGTGAGTCACAGAGACAAAGAGACTGAGGTGGGGTCCCTTAAACTCCATATCATTTGAACTGTCCTGAAGCTGGGATTGGAATTCCTGGACAGAAGGGGGTGAGTCACAGAGACAAAGAGCCTGAGGTGGGGGCCCTTAAACTCCATATCATTTGAACCTTCCTGAAGCTGGGATTGGAGCTCCTGGATAGAAGGGGGGTGAGTCACGGAGACAAAGAGACTGAGGTGGGGTCCCTTAAACTCCATATCATTTGAACTTTCCTGAAGCTGGGATTGGAATTCCTGGTAGAAGGGGGGTGAGTCACAGAGACAAAGAGACTGAGGTGGGGGCCCTTAAACTCTATATCATTTGAACTTTCCTGAAGCTGGGATTGGAGCTCCTGGATAGATGGGGGGTGAGTCACAGAGACAAAGAGACTGAGGTGGGGGCCCTTAAACTCCATAACATTTGAACATTCCTGAAGCTGGGATTGGAGCTCCTGGTAGAAGGGGGGTGAGTCACAGAGACAAAGAGACTGAGGTGGGGGCCCTTAAACTCCATAACATTTGAACCTTCCTGAAGCTGGGATTGGAGCTCCTGGTAGAAGGGGGGTGAGTCACAGAGACAAAGAGACTGAGGTGGGGGCCCTTAAACTCTATATCATTTGAACTTTCCTGAAGCTGGGATTGGAGCTCCTGGATAGATGGGGGGTGAGTCACAGAGACAAAGAGACTGAGGTGGGGGCCCTTAAACTCCATAACATTTGAACCTTCCTGAAGCTGGGATTGGAGCTCCTGGATAGATGGGGGCTGAGTCACAGAGATAAAGAGACTGAGGTGGGGGCCCTTAAACTCCATATCATTTGAACTTTCCTAAAGCTGGGATTGGAGCTCCTGGATAGAAGGAGGGTGAGTCACAGAGACAAAGAGACTGAGGTGGGGGCCCTTAAACTCCATAACATTTGAACCTTCATGAAGCTGGGATTGGAGCTCCTGGATAGAAGGGGGGTGAGTCACAGAGACAAAGAGACTGAGGTGGGGGCCCTTAAACTCCATATCATTTGAACCTTCCTGAAGCTGGGATTGGAGATCCTGGATAGAAGGGGGGTGAGTCACGGAGACAAAGAGACTGAGGTGGGGTCCCTTAAACTCCATATCATTTGAACTTTCCTGAAGCTGGGATTGGAATTCCTGGTAGAAGGGGGGTGAGTCACAGAGACAAAGAGACTGAGGTGGGGGCCCTTAAACTCTATATCATTTGAACTTTCCTGAAGCTGGGATTGGAGCTCCTGGATAGATGGGGGGTGAGTCACAGAGACAAAGAGACTGAGGTGGGGGCCCTTTAACTCCATATCATTTGAAGCTTCCTGAAGCTGGGATTGGAGCTCCTGGATAGAAGGGGGGTGAGTCACAGAGACAAAGAGACTGAGGTGGGGGCCCTTAAACTCCATAACATTTGAACATTCCTGAAGCTGGGATTGGAGCTCCTGGTAGAAGGGGGGTGAGTCACAGAGACAAAGAGACTGAGGTGGGGGCCCTTAAACTCCATAACATTTGAACCTTCCTGAAGCTGGGATTGGAGCTCCTGGTAGAAGGGGGGTGAGTCACAGAGACAAAGAGACTGAGGTGGGGGCCCTTAAACTCTATATCATTTGAACTTTCCTGAAGCTGGGATTGGAGCTCCTGGATAGATGGGGGGTGAGTCACAGAGACAAAGAGACTGAGGTGGGGGCCCTTAAACTCCATATCATTTGAACTTTCCTGAAGCTGGGTTTGGAATTCCTGAACAGAAGGGGGTGAGTCACAGAGACAAAGAGACTGAGGTGGGGGCCCTTAAACTCCATAACATTTGAACCTTCCTGAAGCTGGGATTGGAGCTCCTGGTAGAAGGGGGGTGAGATAGGGAGACAAAGAGACTGAGGTGGGGGCCCTTTAACTCCATATCATTTGAAGCTTCCTGAAGCTGGGATTGGAGCTGCTGGATAGAAGGGGGGTGAGTCACAGAGACAAAGAGACTGAGGTGGGTCCCTTAAACTCCATATCATTTCAACTTTCCTGAAGCTGGGATTGGAGCTCCTTGTAGAAGGGGTTGAGTCACAGAGACAAAGAGACTGAGGTGGGGGCCCTTAAACTCCATAACATTTGAAGCTTCCTGAAGCTGGGATTGGAGCTCCTGGTAGAAGGGGGGTGAGTCACAGAGACAAAGAGACTGAGGTGGGGGCCCTTAAACTCTATATCATTTGAATTTTCCTGAAGCTGGGATTGGAGCTCCTGGATAGATGGGGGGTGAGTCACAGAGACAAAGAGACTGAGGTGGGGGCCCTTAAACTCCATATCATTTGAACTTTCCTAAAGCTGGGATTGGAGCTCCTGGATAGATGGGGGGTGAGTCACAGAGACAAAGAGACTGAGGTGGGGTCCCTTAAACTCCATAACATTTGAACCTTCCTGAAGCTGGGATTGGAGCTCCTGGTAGAAGGGGGGTGAGTCACAGAGACAAAGAGAGTGAGGTGGGGGCCCTTAAACTCCATAACATTTGAACCTTCCTGAAGCTGGGATTGGAGCTCCTGGTAGAAGGGGGGTGAGATAGGGAGACAAAGAGACTGAGGTGGGGGCCCTTTAACTCCATATCATTTGAAGCTTCCTGAAGCTGGGATTGGAGCTGCTGGATAGAAGGGGGGTGAGTCACAGAGACAAAGAGACTGAGGTGGGTCCCTTAAACTCCATATCATTTCAACTTTCCTGAAGCTGGGATTGGAGCTCCTTGTAGAAGGGGTTGAGTCACAGAGACAAAGAGACTGAGGTGGGGGCCCTTAAACTCCATAACATTTGAAGCTTCCTGAAGCTGGGATTGGAGCTCCTGGTAGAAGGGGGGTGAGTCACAGAGACAAAGAGACTGAGGTGGGGGCCCTTAAACTCTATATCATTTGAATTTTCCTGAAGCTGGGATTGGAGCTCCTGGATAGATGGGGGGTGAGTCACAGAGACAAAGAGACTGAGGTGGGGGCCCTTAAACTCCATATCATTTGAACTTTCCTAAAGCTGGGATTGGAGCTCCTGGATAGATGGGGGGTGAGTCACAGAGACAAAGAGACTGAGGTGGGGTCCCTTAAACTCCATAACATTTGAACCTTCCTGAAGCTGGGATTGGAGCTCCTGGTAGAAGGGGGGTGAGTCACAGAGACAAAGAGAGTGAGGTGGGGGCCCTTAAACTCTATATCAGTTGAACTTTCCTGAAGCTGGGATTGGAGCTCCTGGATAGATGGGGGGTGAGTCACAGAGACAAAGAGACTGAGGTGGGGGCCCTTAAACTCCATATCATTTGAACTTTCCTGAAGCTGGGATTGGAGCTGCTGGATAGAAGGGGGGTGAGTCACAGAAACAAAGAGACTGAGGTGGGGGCCCATAAACTCTATATCATTTGAACTTTCCTGAAGCTGGGATTGGAGCTCCTGGATAGATGGGGGCTGAGTCACAGAGATAAAGAGACTGAGGTGGGGGCCCTTAAACTCCATATCATTTGAACTTTCCTAAAGCTGGGATTGGAGCTCCTGGATAGAAGGAGGGTGAGTCACAGAGACAAAGAGACTGAGGTGGGGGCCCTTAAACTCCATAACATTTGAACCTTCATGAAGCTGGGATTGGAGCTCCTGGATAGAAGGGGGGTGAGTCACAGAGACAAAGAGACTGAGGTGGGGGCCCTTAAACTCCATATCATTTGAACCTTCCTGAAGCTGGGATTGGAGATCCTGGATAGAAGGGGGGTGAGTCACGGAGACAAAGAGACTGAGGTGGGGTCCCTTAAACTCCATATCATTTGAACTTTCCTGAAGCTGGGATTGGAATTCCTGGTAGAAGGGGGGTGAGTCACAGAGACAAAGAGACTGAGGTGGGGGCCCTTAAACTCTATATCATTTGAACTTTCCTGAAGCTGGGATTGGAGCTCCTGGATAGATGGGGGGTGAGTCACAGAGACAAAGAGACTGAGGTGGGGGCCCTTAAACTCCATATCATTTGAACTTTCCTAAAGCTGGGATTTGAGCTCCTGGATAGAAGGGGGGTGAGTCACAGAGACAAAGAGACTGAGGTGGGGGCCCTTAAACTCCATAACATTTGAACATTCCTGAAGCTGGGATTGGAGCTCCTGGTAGAAGGGGGGTGAGTCACAGAGACAAAGAGACTGAGGTGGGGGCCCTTAAACTCCATAACATTTGAACCTTCCTGAAGCTGGGATTGGAGCTCCTGGTAGAAGGGGGGTGAGTCACAGAGACAAAGAGACTGAGGTGGGGGCCCTTAAACTCTATATCATTTGAACTTTCCTGAAGCTGGGATTGGAGCTCCTGGATAGATGGGGGGTGAGTCACAGAGACAAAGAGACTGAGGTGGGGGCCCTTAAACTCCATATCATTTGAACTTTCCTGAAGCTGGGTTTGGAATTCCTGAACAGAAGGGGGTGAGTCACAGAGACAAAGAGACTGAGGTGGGGGCCCTTAAACTCCATAACATTTGAACCTTCCTGAAGCTGGGATTGGAGCTCCTGGTAGAAGGGGGGTGAGATAGGGAGACAAAGAGACTGAGGTGGGGGCCCTTTAACTCCATATCATTTGAAGCTTCCTGAAGCTGGGATTGGAGCTGCTGGATAGAAGGGGGGTGAGTCACAGAGACAAAGAGACTGAGGTGGGTCCCTTAAACTCCATATCATTTCAACTTTCCTGAAGCTGGGATTGGAGCTCCTTGTAGAAGGGGTTGAGTCACAGAGACAAAGAGACTGAGGTGGGGGCCCTTAAACTCCATAACATTTGAAGCTTCCTGAAGCTGGGATTGGAGCTCCTGGTAGAAGGGGGGTGAGTCACAGAGACAAAGAGACTGAGGTGGGGGCCCTTAAACTCTATATCATTTGAATTTTCCTGAAGCTGGGATTGGAGCTCCTGGATAGATGGGGGGTGAGTCACAGAGACAAAGAGACTGAGGTGGGGGCCCTTAAACTCCATATCATTTGAACTTTCCTAAAGCTGGGATTGGAGCTCCTGGATAGATGGGGGGTGAGTCACAGAGACAAAGAGACTGAGGTGGGGTCCCTTAAACTCCATAACATTTGAACCTTCCTGAAGCTGGGATTGGAGCTCCTGGTAGAAGGGGGGTGAGTCACAGAGACAAAGAGAGTGAGGTGGGGGCCCTTAAACTCCATAACATTTGAACCTTCCTGAAGCTGGGATTGGAGCTCCTGGTAGAAGGGGGGTGAGATAGGGAGACAAAGAGACTGAGGTGGGGGCCCTTTAACTCCATATCATTTGAAGCTTCCTGAAGCTGGGATTGGAGCTGCTGGATAGAAGGGGGGTGAGTCACAGAGACAAAGAGACTGAGGTGGGTCCCTTAAACTCCATATCATTTCAACTTTCCTGAAGCTGGGATTGGAGCTCCTTGTAGAAGGGGTTGAGTCACAGAGACAAAGAGACTGAGGTGGGGGCCCTTAAACTCCATAACATTTGAAGCTTCCTGAAGCTGGGATTGGAGCTCCTGGTAGAAGGGGGGTGAGTCACAGAGACAAAGAGACTGAGGTGGGGGCCCTTAAACTCTATATCATTTGAATTTTCCTGAAGCTGGGATTGGAGCTCCTGGATAGATGGGGGGTGAGTCACAGAGACAAAGAGACTGAGGTGGGGGCCCTTAAACTCCATATCATTTGAACTTTCCTAAAGCTGGGATTGGAGCTCCTGGATAGATGGGGGGTGAGTCACAGAGACAAAGAGACTGAGGTGGGGTCCCTTAAACTCCATAACATTTGAACCTTCCTGAAGCTGGGATTGGAGCTCCTGGTAGAAGGGGGGTGAGTCACAGAGACAAAGAGAGTGAGGTGGGGGCCCTTAAACTCTATATCAGTTGAACTTTCCTGAAGCTGGGATTGGAGCTCCTGGATAGATGGGGGGTGAGTCACAGAGACAAAGAGACTGAGGTGGGGGCCCTTAAACTCCATATCATTTGAACTTTCCTGAAGCTGGGATTGGAGCTGCTGGATAGAAGGGGGGTGAGTCACAGAAACAAAGAGACTGAGGTGGGGGCCCATAAACTCTATATCATTTGAACTTTCCTGAAGCTGGGATTGGAGCTCCTGGATAGATGGGGGGTGAGTCACAGAGACAAAGAGACTAAGGTGGGGGCCCTTAAACTCCATAACATTTGAACGTTCCTGAAGCTGGGATTCGAGCTCCTGGTAGAAGGGGGGTGAGTCACAGAGACAAAGAGACTGAGGTGGGGGCCCTTAAACTCTATATCATTATAACTTTCCTGAAGCTGGGATTGGAGCTCCTGGATAGATGGGGGGTGAGTCACAGAGACAAAGAGACTGAGGTGGGGGCCCTTAAACTCTATATCATTTGAACTTTCCTGAAGCTGGGATTGGAGCTGCTGCATAGAAGGGGGGTGAGTCACAGAGACAAAGAGACTGAGGTGGGGGCCCTTAAACTCCATATCACTTGAACCTTCCTGAAGCTGGGGTTTGAGCTGCTGGATAGAAGGGCAGTGAGTCACAGAGACAAAGAGAGTGAGGTGGGGGCCCTTAAACTCCATATCATTTGAAGCTTCCTGAAGCTGGGATTGGAGCTCCTGGATAGAAGTGGGGGGTGAGATAGGGAGACAAAGAGACTGAGGTGGGGGCCCTTTTACTCCATATCATTTGAAGCTTCTTGAAGCTGGGATTGGAGCTGCTGGATAGAAGGGGGGTGAGTCACAGAGACAAAGAGACTGAGGTGGGGCCCTTAAACTCCATATCATTTCAACTTTCCTGAAGCTGGGATTGGAGCTCCTTGTAGAAGGGGTTGAGTCACAGAGACAAAGAGACTGAGGTGGTGGCCCTTAAACTCCATAACATTTGAAGCTTCCTGAAGCTGGGATTGGAGCTGCTGGTTAGAAGGGGGTAAGTCACAGAGACAAAGAGACTGAGGTGGGGGCCCTTTAACTCCATATCATTTGAACGTTCCTGAAGCTGGGATTGGAGCTCCTGGATAGAAGTGGGGGGTGAGATAGAGAGACAAAGAGACTGAGGTGGGGGCCCTTTTACTCCATAACATTTGAACCTTCCTGAAGCTGGGATTGGAGGTGCTGGATAGAAGGGGGGTGAGTAACAAGGACAAAGAGACTTAGTTGGGGGCCCTTAAACTCCATATCATTTGAACCTTCCTGAAACTGGGCTTGGAGCTCCTGGATAGAAGGGGGGGGGGGTGTCACAGAGACAAAGAGACTGAGATGGGGGCCCTTAAACTCCATAACATTTGAACCTTCATGAAGCTGGGATTGGAGCTCCTGGATAGATGGGGGCTGAGTCACAGAGACAAAGAGACTGAGGTGGGGGCCCTTAAACTCCATATCATTTGAACTTTCCTAAACCTGGGATTGGAGCTCCTGGATAGAAGGGGGGTGAGTCACAGAGACAAAGAGACTGAGGTGGGGGCCCTTAAACTCCATAACATTTGAACCTTCATGAAGCTGGGATTGGAGCTACTGGATAGAAGGGGGGTGAGTAACAGAGAGAAAGAGATTGAGTTGGGGGCCCTTAAACTCCATATCATTTGAACCTTCCTGAAGTTGGGCTTGGAGCTCCTGGATAGAAGGGGGGTGAGTCACAGAGACAAAGAGACTGAGGTGGGGGCCCTTAAACTCCATATCATTTGAACTTTCCTGAAGCTGGGATTGGAGCTCCTGGATAGAAGGGGGGTGAGTCACAGACACAAAGAGACTGAGGTGGGGGCCCTTAAACTTTATATCATTTGAACTTTCCTGAAACTGGGATTGGAGCTCCTGGATAGATGGGGGGTGAGTCACAGAGACAAAGAGACTGAGGTGGGGTCCCTTAAACTCTATATCATTTGAACTTTCCTGAAGCTGGGATTGGAGCTCCTGGATAGATGGGGGGGGGTGAGTCACAGAGACAAAGAGACTGAGGTGGGGGCCCTTAAACTCCATATCATTTGAACTTTCCTGAAGCTGGGATTGGATTTCCTGGATAGAAGGGGGGTGAGTCACAGAGACAAAGAGACTGAGGTGGGGGCCCTTAAACTCCATATCATTTGAACTTTCCTAAAGCTGGGATTTGAGCTCCTGGATAGAAGGGGGGTGAGTCACAGAGACAAAGAGACTGAGGTGGGGGCCCTTAAACTCCATAACATTTGAACCTTCCTGAAGCTGGGATTGGAGCTCCTGGATAGAAGGGGGGTGAGTCACAGAGACAAAGAAACTGAGTTGGGGGCCCTTAAACTCCATATCATTTGAACTTTCCTGAAGCTGGGATTGGACCTCCTGGATAGAAGTGGGGTGAGTCACAGAGACAAAGAGACTGAGGTGGGGTCCCTTAAACTCCATATCATTTGAACTTTCCTAAAGCTGGGATTTGAGCTCCTGGATAGAAGGGGGGTGAGTCACAGAGACAACGAGACTGAGGTGGGGGCCCTTAAACTCCATAACATTTGAACCTTCATGAAGCTGGGATTGGAGCTCCTGGATAGAAGGGGGGTGAGTCACAGAGACAAAGAGACTGAGGTGGGGGCCCTTAAACTCCATAACATTTGAACCTTCATGAAGCTGGGATTGGAGCTACTGGATAGAAGGGGGGTGAGTAACAGAGAGAAAGAGATTGAGTTGGGGGCCCTTAAACTCCATATCATTTGAACCTTCCTGAAGTTGGGCTTGGAGCTCCTGGATAGAAGGGGGGTGAGTCACAGAGACAAAGAGACTGAGGTGGGGGCCCTTAAACTCCATATCATTTGAACTTTCCTGAAGCTGGGATTGGAGCTCCTGGATAGAAGGGGGGTGAGTCACAGAGACAAAGAGACTGAGGTGGGGGCCCTTAAACTCTATATCATTTGAACTTTCCTGAAGCTGGGATTGGAGCTCCTGGATAGATGGGGTGTGAGTCACAGAGACAAAGAGACTGAGGTGGGGGCCCTTAAACTCTATATCATTTGAACTTTCCTGAAGCTGGGATTGGAGCTCCTGGATAGATGGGGGGGTGAGTCACAGAGACAAAGAGACTGAGGTGGGGGCCCTTAAACTCCATATCATTTGAACTTTCCTGAAGCTGGGATTGGATCTCCTGGATAGAAGGGGAGTGAGTCACAGAGACAAAGAGACTGAGGTGGGGGCCCTTAAACTCCATATCATTTGAACTTTCCTAAAGCTGGGATTTGAGCTCCTGGATAGAAGGGGGGTGAGTCACAGAGACAAAGAGACTGAGGTGGGGGCCCTTAAACTCCATAACATTTGAACCTTCCTGAAGCTGGGATTGGACCTCCTGGATAGAAGTGGGGTGAGTCACAGAGACAAAGAGACTGAGGTGGGGTCCCTTAAACTCCATATCATTTGAACTTTCCTAAAGCTGGGATTGGAATTCCTGGACAGAAGGGGGTGAGTCACAGAGACAAAGAGACTGAGGTGCGGGCCCTTAAACTCCATAACATTTGAACCTTCCTGAAGCTGGGATTGGAGCTCCTGGTAGAAGGGGGGTGAGTCACAGAGACAAAGAGACTGAGGTGGGGGCCCATAAACTCTATATCATTTGAACTTTCCTGAAGCTGGGATTGGAGCTCCTGGATAGATGGGGGCTGAGTCACAGAGACAAAGAGACTGAGGTGGGGGCCCTTAAACTCCATATCATTTGAACTTTCCTAAAGCTGGGATTGGAGCTCCTGGATAGAAGGGGGGTGAGTCACAGAGACAAAGAGACTGAGGTGGGGGCCCTTAAACTCCATAACATTTGAACCTTCATGAAGCTGGGATTGGAGCTCCTGGATAGAAGGGGGGTGAGTCACAGAGACAAAGAGACTGAGGTGGGGGCCCTTAAACTCCATAACATTTGAACCTTCATGAAGCTGGGATTGGAGCTACTGGATAGAAGGGGGGTGAGTAACAGAGAGAAAGAGATTGAGTTGGGGGCCCTTAAACTCCATATCATTTGAACCTTCCTGAAGTTGGGCTTGGAGCTCCTGGATAGAAGGGGGGTGAGTCACAGAGACAAAGAGACTGAGGTGGGGGCCCTTAAACTCCATATCATTTGAACTTTCCTGAAGCTGGGATTGGAGCTCCTGGATAGAAGGGGGGTGAGTCACAGAGACAAAGAGACTGAGGTGGGGGCCCTTAAACTCTATATCATTTGAACTTTCCTGAAGCTGGGATTGGAGCTCCTGGATAGATGGGGTGTGAGTCACAGAGACAAAGAGACTGAGGTGGGGGCCCTTAAACTCTATATCATTTGAACTTTCCTGAAGCTGGGATTGGAGCTCCTGGATAGATGGGGGGGTGAGTCACAGAGACAAAGAGACTGAGGTGGGGGCCCTTAAACTCCATATCATTTGAACTTTCCTGAAGCTGGGATTGGATCTCCTGGATAGAAGGGGAGTGAGTCACAGAGACAAAGAGACTGAGGTGGGGGCCCTTAAACTCCATATCATTTGAACTTTCCTAAAGCTGGGATTTGAGCTCCTGGATAGAAGGGGGGTGAGTCACAGAGACAAAGAGACTGAGGTGGGGGCCCTTAAACTCCATAACATTTGAACCTTCCTGAAGCTGGGATTGGAGCTCCTGGTAGAAGGGGGGTGAGTCACAGAGACAAAGAGACTGAGGTGGGGGCTCTTAAACTCCATAACATTTGAACCTTCCTGAAGCTGGGATTGGAGCTCCTGGATAGAAGGGGGGTGAGTCACAGAGACAAAGAAACTGAGTTGGGGGCCCTTAAACTCCATATCATTTGAACTTTCCTGAAGCTGGGATTGGACCTCCTGGATAGAAGTGGGGTGAGTCACAGAGACAAAGAGACTGAGGTGGGGTCCCTTAAACTCCATATCATTTGAACTTTCCTGAAGCTGGGATTGGAATTCCTGGACAGAAGGGGGTGAGTCACAGAGACAAAGAGACTGAGGTGGGGGCCCTTAAACTCCATAACATTTGAACCGTCCTGAAGCTGGGATTGGAGCTCCTGGTAGAAGGGGGGTGAGTCACAGAGACAAAGAAACTGAGGTGGGGGCCCTTAAACTCCATATCATTTGAACTTTCCTGAAGCTGGGATTGGAGCTCCTGGATAGAAGGGGGGTGAGTCACAGAGACAAAGAGACTGAGGTGGGGTCCCTTAAACTCCATATCATTTGAACTTTCCTGAAGCTGGGATTGGAATTCCTGGACAGAAGGGGGTGAGTCACAGAGACAAAGAGACTGAGGTGGGGGCCCTTAAACTCCATAACATTTGAACCTTCCTGAAGCTGGGATTGGAGCTCCTGGTAGAAGGGGGGTGAGTCACAGAGACAAAGAGACTGAGGTGGGGGGCCCTTAAACTCTATATCATTTGAACTTTCCTGAAGCTGGGATTGGAGCTCCTGGATAGATGCGGGGTGAGTCACAGAGACAAAGAGACTGAGGTGGGGGCCCTTAAACTCCATATCATTTGAACTTTCCTAAAGCTGGGATTTGAGCTCCTGGATAGAAGGGGGGTGAGTCACAGAGACAAAGAGACTGAGGTGGGGGCCCTTAAACTCCATATCATTTGAACTTTCCTAAAGCTGGGATTGGAGCTCCTGGATAGAAGGGGGGTGAGTCACAGAGACAAAGAGACTGAGGTGGGGGCCCTTAAACTCCATATCATTTGAACTTTCCTGAAGCTGGGATTGGAATTCCTGGACAGAAGGGGGTGAGTCACAGAGACAAAGAGACTGAGGTGCGGGCCCTTAAACTCCATAACATTTGAACTTTCCTGAAGCTGGGATTGGAATTCCTGGACAGAAGGGGGTGAGTCACAGAGACAAAGAGACTGAGGTGGCTGCCCTTAAACTACATAACATTTGAACCTTCCTGAAGCTGGGATTGGAGCTCCTGGTAGAAGGGGGGTGAGTCACAGAGACAAAGAAACTGAGGTGGGGGCCCTTAAACTCCATATCATTTGAACTTTCCTGAAGCTGGGATTGGAGCTCCTGGATAGAAGGGGGGTGAGTCACAGAGACAAAGAGACTGAGGTGGGGTCCCTTAAACTCCATATCATTTGAACTTTCCTGAAGCTGGGATTGGAATTCCTGGACAGAAGGGGGTGAGTCACAGAGACAAAGAGACTGAGGTGGGGGCCCTTAAACTCCATAACATTTGAACCTTCCTGAAGCTGGGATTGGAGCTCCTGGTAGAAGGGGGGTGAGTCACAGAGACAAAGAGACTGAGGTGGGGGGCCCTTAAACTCTATATCATTTGAACTTTCCTGAAGCTGGGATTGGAGCTCCTGGATAGAAGGGGGGTGAGTCACAGAGACAAAGAGACTGAGGTGGGGGCCCTTAAACTCCATATCATTTGAACTTTCCTAAAGCTGGGATTTGAGCTCCTGGATAGAAGGGGGGTGAGTCACAGAGACAAAGAGACTGAGGTGGGGGCCCTTAAACTCCATATCATTTGAACTTTCCTAAAGCTGGGATTGGAGCTCCTGGATAGAAGGGGGGTGAGTCACAGAGACAAAGAGACTGAGGTGGGGGCCCTTAAACTCCATATCATTTGAACTTTCCTGAAGCTGGGATTGGAATTCCTGGACAGAAGGGGGTGAGTCACAGAGACAAAGAGACTGAGGTGGGGGCCCTTAAACTCCATAACATTTGAACTTTCCTGAAGCTGGGATTGGAATTCCTGGACAGAAGGGGGTGAGTCACAGAGACAAAGAGACTGAGGTGGCTGCCCTTAAACTCCATAACATTTGAACCTTCCTGAAGCTGGGATTGGAGCTCCTGGTAGAAGGGGGGTGAGTCACAAAGACAAAGAAACTGAGGTGGGGGCCCTTAAACTCCATATCATTTGAACTTTCCTGAAGCTGGGATTGGAGCTCCTGGATAGAAGGGGGGTGAGTCACAGAGACAAAGAGACTGAGGTGGGGTCCCTTAAACTCCATATCATTTGAACTGTCCTGAAGCTGGGATTGGAATTCCTGGACAGAAGGGGGTGAGTCACAGAGACAAAGAGACTGAGGTGGGGGCCCTTAAACTCCATATCATTTGAACCTTCCTGAAGCTGGGATTGGAGCTCCTGGATAGAAGGGGGGTGAGTCACGGAGACAAAGAGACTGAGGTGGGGTCCCTTAAACTCCATATCATTTGAACTTTCCTGAAGCTGGGATTGGAATTCCTGGTAGAAGGGGGGTGAGTCACAGAGACAAAGAGACTGAGGTGGGGGCCCTTAAACTCTATATCATTTGAACTTTCCTGAAGCTGGGATTGGAGCTCCTGGATAGATGGGGGGTGAGTCACAGAGACAAAGAGACTGAGGTGGGGGCCCTTAAACTCCATATCATTTGAACTTTCCTAAAGCTGGGATTTGAGCTCCTGGATAGAAGGGGGGTGAGTCACAGAGACAAAGAGACTGAGGTGGGGGCCCTTAAACTCCATAACATTTGAACATTCCTGAAGCTGGGATTGGAGCTCCTGGTAGAAGGGGGGTGAGTCACAGAGACAAAGAGACTGAGGTGGGGGCCCTTAAACTCCATATCATTTGAACCTTCCTGAAGCTGGGATTGGAGCTCCTGGATAGAAGGGGGGTGAGTCACGGAGACAAAGAGACTGAGGTGGGGTCCCTTAAACTCCATATCATTTGAACTTTCCTGAAGCTGGGATTGGAATTCCTGGTAGAAGGGGGGTGAGTCACAGAGACAAAGAGACTGAGGTGGGGGCCCTTAAACTCTATATCATTTGAACTTTCCTGAAGCTGGGATTGGAGCTCCTGGATAGATGGGGGGTGAGTCACAGAGACAAAGAGACTGAGGTGGGGGCCCTTAAACTCCATATCATTTGAACTTTCCTAAAGCTGGGATTTGAGCTCCTGGATAGAAGGGGGGTGAGTCACAGAGACAAAGAGACTGAGGTGGGGGCCCTTAAACTCCATAACATTTGAACATTCCTGAAGCTGGGATTGGAGCTCCTGGTAGAAGGGGGGTGAGTCACAGAGACAAAGAGACTGAGGTGGGGGCCCTTAAACTCCATAACATTTGAACCTTCCTGAAGCTGGGATTGGAGCTCCTGGTAGAAGGGGGGTGAGTCACAGAGACAAAGAGACTGAGGTGGGGGCCCTTAAACTCTATATCATTTGAACTTTCCTGAAGCTGGGATTGGAGCTCCTGGATAGATGGGGGGTGAGTCACAGAGACAAAGAGACTGAGGTGGGGGCCCTTAAACTCCATATCATTTGAACTTTCCTGAAGCTGTGATTGGAGCTCCTGGATAGAAGGGGGGTGAGTCACAGAGACAAAGAGACTGAGGTGGGGTCCCTTAAACTCCATATCATTTGAACTTTCCTGAAGCTGGGATTGGAATTCCTGAACAGAAGGGGGTGAGTCACAGAGACAAAGAGACTGAGGTGGGGGCCCTTAAACTCCATAACATTTGAACCTTCCTGAAGCTGGGATTGGAGCTCCTGGTAGAAGGGGGGTGAGTCACAGAGACAAAGAGACTGAGGTGGGGGCCCTTAAACTCCATATCACTTGAACCTTCCTGAAGCTGGGGTTTGAGCTGCTGGATAGAAGGGCAGTGAGTCACAGAGACAAAGAGACTGAGGTGGGGGCCCTTAAACTCCATAACATTTGAACCTTCCTGAAGCTGGGATTGGAGCTCCTGGATAGATGGGGGGTGAGTCACAGAGACAAAGAGACTGAGGTGGGGGCCCTTAAACTCCATATCATTTGAACTTTCCTGAAGCTGTGATTGGAGCTCCTGGATAGAAGGGGGGTGAGTCACAGAGACAAAGAGACTGAGGTGGGGTCCCTTAAACTCCATATCATTTGAACTTTCCTGAAGCTGGGATTGGAATTCCTGAACAGAAGGGGGTGAGTCACAGAGACAAAGAGACTGAGGTGGGGGCCCTTAAACTCCATAACATTTGAACCTTCCTGAAGCTGGGATTGGAGCTCCTGGTAGAAGGGGGGTGAGTCACAGAGACAAAGAGACTGAGGTGGGGGCCCTTAAACTCCATATCACTTGAACCTTCCTGAAGCTGGGGTTTGAGCTGCTGGATAGAAGGGCAGTGAGTCACAGAGACAAAGACAGTGAGGTGGGGGCCCTTAAACTCCATATCATTTGAAGCTTCCTGAAGCTGGGATTGGAGCTCCTGGATAGAAGTGGGGGGTGAGATAGGGAGACAAAGAGACTGAGGTGGGGGCCCTTTTACTCCATATCATTTGAAGCTTCCTGAAGCTGGGATTGGAGCTGCTGGATAGAAGGGGGGTGAGTCACAGAGACAAAGAGACTGAGGTGGGGCCCTTAAACTCCATATCATTTCAACTTTCCTGAAGCTGGGATTGGAGCTCCTTGTAGAAGGGGTTGAGTCACAGAGACAAAGAGACTGAGGTGGTGGCCCTTAAACTCCATAACATTTGAAGCTTCCTGAAGCTGGGATTGGAGCTGCTGGTTAGAAGGGGGTAAGTCACAGAGACAAAGAGACTGAGGTGGGGGCCCTTTAACTCCATATCATTTGAACGTTCCTGAAGCTGGGATTGGAGCTCCTGGATAGAAGTGGGGGGTGAGATAGAGAGACAAAGAGACTGAGGTGGGGGCCCTTTTACTCCATATCATTTGAAGCTTCCTGAAGCTGGGATTGGAGCTGCTGGATAGAAGGGGGGTGAGTAACAGAGACAAAGAGATTGAGTTGCGGGCCCTTTAACTCCATATCATTTGAACCTTCCTGAAGCTGGGCTTGGAGCTCCTGGATAGAAGGGGGGTGAGTCACAGAAACAAAGAGACTGAGGTGGGGGCCCATAAACTCTATATCATTTGAACTTTCCTGAAGCTGGGATTGGAGCTCCTGGATAGATGTGGGGTGAGTCACAGAGACAAAGAGACTGAGGTGGGGGCCCTTAAACTCCATAACATTTGAACCTTCCTGAAGCTGGGATTGGAGGTGCTGGATAGAAGGGGGGTGAGTAACAAGGACAAAGAGACTTAGTTGGGGGCCCTTAAACTCCATATCATTTGAACCTTCCTGAAACTGGGCTTGGAGCTCCTGGATAGAAGGGGGGGGGGTGTCACAGAGACAAAGAGACTGAGATGGGGGCCCTTAAACTCCATAACATTTGAACCTTCATGAAGCTGGGATTGGAGCTCCTGGATAGATGGGGGCTGAGTCACAGAGACAAAGAGACTGAGGTGGGGGCCCTTAAACTCCATATCATTTGAACTTTCCTAAACCTGGGATTGGAGCTCCTGGATAGAAGGGGGGTGAGTCACAGAGACAAAGAGACTGAGGTGGGGGCCCTTAAACTCCATAACATTTGAACCTTCATGAAGCTGGGATTGGAGCTACTGGATAGAAGGGGGGTGAGTAACAGAGAGAAAGAGATTGAGTTGGGGGCCCTTAAACTCCATATCATTTGAACCTTCCTGAAGTTGGGCTTGGAGCTCCTGGATAGAAGGGGGGTGAGTCACAGAGACAAAGAGACTGAGGTGGGGGCCCTTAAACTCCATATCATTTGAACTTTCCTGAAGCTGGGATTGGAGCTCCTGGATAGAAGGGGGGTGAGTCACAGACACAAAGAGACTGAGGTGGGGGCCCTTAAACTTTATATCATTTGAACTTTCCTGAAACTGGGATTGGAGCTCCTGGATAGATGGGGGGTGAGTCACAGAGACAAAGAGACTGAGGTGGGGGCCCTTAAACTCTATATCATTTGAACTTTCCTGAAGCTGGGATTGGAGCTCCTGGATAGATGGGGGGGGGTGAGTCACAGAGACAAAGAGACTGAGGTGGGGGCCCTTAAACTCCATATCATTTGAACTTTCCTGAAGCTGGGATTGGATTTCCTGGATAGAAGGGGGGTGAGTCACAGAGACAAAGAGACTGAGGTGGGGGCCCTTAAACTCCATATCATTTGAACTTTCCTAAAGCTGGGATTTGAGCTCCTGGATAGAAGGGGGGTGAGTCACAGAGACAAAGAGACTGAGGTGGGGGCGCTTAAACTCCATAACATTTGAACCTTCCTGAAGCTGGGATTGGAGCTCCTGGATAGAAGGGGGGTGAGTCACAGAGACAAAGAAACTGAGTTGGGGGCCCTTAAACTCCATATCATTTGAACTTTCCTGAAGCTGGGATTGGACCTCCTGGATAGAAGTGGGGTGAGTCACAGAGACAAAGAGACTGAGGTGGGGTCCCTTAAACTCCATATCATTTGAACTTTCCTAAAGCTGGGATTTGAGCTCCTGGATAGAAGGGGGGTGAGTCACAGAGACAACGAGACTGAGGTGGGGGCCCTTAAACTCCATAACATTTGAACCTTCATGAAGCTGGGATTGGAGCTACTGGATAGAAGGGGGGTGAGTAACAGAGAGAAAGAGATTGAGTTGGGGGCCCTTAAACTCCATATCATTTGAACCTTCCTGAAGTTGGGCTTGGAGCTCCTGGATAGAAGGGGGGTGAGTCACAGAGACAAAGAGACTGAGGTGGGGGCCCTTAAACTCCATATCATTTGAACTTTCCTGAAGCTGGGATTGGAGCTCCTGGATAGAAGGGGGGTGAGTCACAGAGACAAAGAGACTGAGGTGGGGGCCCTTAAACTCTATATCATTTGAACTTTCCTGAAGCTGGGATTGGAGCTCCTGGATAGATGGGGTGTGAGTCACAGAGACAAAGAGACTGAGGTGGGGGCCCTTAAACTCTATATCATTTGAACTTTCCTGAAGCTGGGATTGGAGCTCCTGGATAGATGGGGGGGTGAGTCACAGAGACAAAGAGACTGAGGTGGGGGCCCTTAAACTCCATATCATTTGAACTTTCCTGAAGCTGGGATTGGATCTCCTGGATAGAAGGGGAGTGAGTCACAGAGACAAAGAGACTGAGGTGGGGGCCCTTAAACTCCATATCATTTGAACTTTCCTAAAGCTGGGATTTGAGCTCCTGGATAGAAGGGGGGTGAGTCACAGAGACAAAGAGACTGAGGTGGGGGCCCTTAAACTCCATAACATTTGAACCTTCCTGAAGCTGGGATTGGAGCTCCTGGTAGAAGGGGGGTGAGTCACAGAGACAAAGAGACTGAGGTGGGGGCCCTTAAACTCCATAACATTTGAACCTTCCTGAAGCTGGGATTGGAGCTCCTGGATAGAAGGGGGGTGAGTCACAGAGACAAAGAAACTGAGTTGGGGGCCCTTAAACTCCATATCATTTGAACTTTCCTGAAGCTGGGATTGGACCTCCTGGATAGAAGTGGGGTGAGTCACAGAGACAAAGAGACTGAGGTGGGGTCCCTTAAACTCCATATCATTTGAACTTTCCTGAAGCTGGGATTGGAATTCCTGGACAGAAGGGGGTGAGTCACAGAGACAAAGAGACTGAGGTGGGGGCCCTTAAACTCCATAACATTTGAACCGTCCTGAAGCTGGGATTGGAGCTCCTGGTAGAAGGGGGGTGAGTCACAGAGACAAAGAAACTGAGGTGGGGGCCCTTAAACTCCATATCATTTGAACTTTCCTGAAGCTGGGATTGGAGCTCCTGGATAGAAGGGGGGTGAGTCACAGAGACAAAGAGACTGAGGTGGGGTCCCTTAAACTCCATATCATTTGAACTTTCCTGAAGCTGGGATTGGAATTCCTGGACAGAAGGGGGTGAGTCACAGAGACAAAGAGACTGAGGTGGGGGCCCTTAAACTCCATAACATTTGAACCTTCCTGAAGCTGGGATTGGAGCTCCTGGTAGAAGGGGGGTGAGTCACAGAGACAAAGAGACTGAGGTGGGGGGCCCTTAAACTCTATATCATTTGAACTTTCCTGAAGCTGGGATTGGAGCTCCTGGATAGATGCGGGGTGAGTCACAGAGACAAAGAGACTGAGGTGGGGGCCCTTAAACTCCATATCATTTGAACTTTCCTAAAGCTGGGATTTGAGCTCCTGGATAGAAGGGGGGTGAGTCACAGAGACAAAGAGACTGAGGTGGGGGCCCTTAAACTCCATATCATTTGAACTTTCCTAAAGCTGGGATTGGAGCTCCTGGATAGAAGGGGGGTGAGTCACAGAGACAAAGAGACTGAGGTGGGGGCCCTTAAACTACATATCATTTGAACTTTCCTGAAGCTGGGATTGGAATTCCTGGACAGAAGGGGGTGAGTCACAGAGACAAAGAGACTGAGGTGCGGGCCCTTAAACTCCATAACATTTGAACTTTCCTGAAGCTGGGATTGGAATTCCTGGACAGAAGGGGGTGAGTCACAGAGACAAAGAGACTGAGGTGGCTGCCCTTAAACTCCATAACATTTGAACCTTCCTGAAGCTGGGATTGGAGCTCCTGGTAGAAGGGGGGTGAGTCACAGAGACAAAGAAACTGAGGTGGGGGCCCTTAAACTCCATATCATTTGAACTTTCCTGAAGCTGGGATTGGAGCTCCTGGATAGAAGGGGGGTGAGTCACAGAGACAAAGAGACTGAGGTGGGGTCCCTTAAACTCCATATCATTTGAACTTTCCTGAAGCTGGGATTGGAATTCCTGGACAGAAGGGGGTGAGTCACAGAGACAAAGAGACTGAGGTGGGGGCCCTTAAACTCCATAACATTTGAACCTTCCTGAAGCTGGGATTGGAGCTCCTGGTAGAAGGGGGGTGAGTCACAGAGACAAAGAGACTGAGGTGGGGGGCCCTTAAACTCTATATCATTTGAACTTTCCTGAAGCTGGGATTGGAGCTCCTGGATAGAAGGGGGGTGAGTCACAGAGACAAAGAGACTGAGGTGGGGGCCCTTAAACTCCATATCATTTGAACTTTCCTAAAGCTGGGATTTGAGCTCCTGGATAGAAGGGGGGTGAGTCACAGAGACAAAGAGACTGAGGTGGGGGCCCTTAAACTCCATATCATTTGAACTTTCCTAAAGCTGGGATTGGAGCTCCTGGATAGAAGGGGGGTGAGTCACAGAGACAAAGAGACTGAGGTGGGGGCCCTTAAACTACATATCATTTGAACTTTCCTGAAGCTGGGATTGGAATTCCTGGACAGAAGGGGGTGAGTCACAGAGACAAAGAGACTGAGGTGCGGGCCCTTAAACTCCATAACATTTGAACTTTCCTGAAGCTGGGATTGGAATTCCTGGACAGAAGGGGGTGAGTCACAGAGACAAAGAGACTGAGGTGGCTGCCCTTAAACTCCATAACATTTGAACCTTCCTGAAGCTGGGATTGGAGCTCCTGGTAGAAGGGGGGTGAGTCACAGAGACAAAGAAACTGAGGTGGGGGCCCTTAAACTCCATATCATTTGAACTTTCCTGAAGCTGGGATTGGAGCTCCTGGATAGAAGGGGGGTGAGTCACAGAGACAAAGAGACTGAGGTGGGGTCCCTTAAACTCCATATCATTTGAACTTTCCTGAAGCTGGGATTGGAATTCCTGGACAGAAGGGGGTGAGTCACAGAGACAAAGAGACTGAGGTGGGGGCCCTTAAACTCCATAACATTTGAACCTTCCTGAAGCTGGGATTGGAGCTCCTGGTAGAAGGGGGGTGAGTCACAGAGACAAAGAGACTGAGGTGGGGGGCCCTTAAACTCTATATCATTTGAACTTTCCTGAAGCTGGGATTGGAGCTCCTGGATAGAAGGGGGGTGAGTCACAGAGACAAAGAGACTGAGGTGGGGGCCCTTAAACTCCATATCATTTGAACTTTCCTAAAGCTGGGATTTGAGCTCCTGGATAGAAGGGGGGTGAGTCACAGAGACAAAGAGACTGAGGTGGGGGCCCTTAAACTCCATATCATTTGAACTTTCCTAAAGCTGGGATTGGAGCTCCTGGATAGAAGGGGGGTGAGTCACAGAGACAAAGAGACTGAGGTGGGGGCCCTTAAACTCCATATCATTTGAACTTTCCTGAAGCTGGGATTGGAATTCCTGGACAGAAGGGGGTGAGTCACAGAGACAAAGAGACTGAGGTGGGGGCCCTTAAACTCCATAACATTTGAACCTTCCTGAAGCTGGGATTGGAGCTCCTGGTAGAAGGGGGGTGAGTCACAAAGACAAAGAAACTGAGGTGGGGGCCCTTAAACTCCATATCATTTGAACTTTCCTGAAGCTGGGATTGGAGCTCCTGGATAGAAGGGGGGTGAGTCACAGAGACAAAGAGACTGAGGTGGGGTCCCTTAAACTCCATATCATTTGAACTGTCCTGAAGCTGGGATTGGAATTCCTGGACAGAAGGGGGTGAGTCACAGAGACAAAGAGACTGAGGTGGGGGCCCTTAAACTCCATATCATTTGAACCTTCCTGAAGCTGGGATTGGAGCTCCTGGATAGAAGGGGGGTGAGTCACGGAGACAAAGAGACTGAGGTGGGGTCCCTTAAACTCCATATCATTTGAACTTTCCTGAAGCTGGGATTGGAATTCCTGGTAGAAGGGGGGTGAGTCACAGAGACAAAGAGACTGAGGTGGGGGCCCTTAAACTCTATATCATTTGAACTTTCCTGAAGCTGGGATTTGAGCTCCTGGATAGATGGGGGGTGAGTCACAGAGACAAAGAGACTGAGGTGGGGGCCCTTAAACTCCATATCATTTGAACTTTCCTAAAGCTGGGATTTGAGCTCCTGGATAGAAGGGGGGTGAGTCACAGAGACAAAGAGACTGAGGTGGGGGCCCTTAAACTCCATAACATTTGAACATTCCTGAAGCTGGGATTGGAGCTCCTGGTAGAAGGGGGGTGAGTCACAGAGACAAAGAGACTGAGGTGGGGGCCCTTAAACTCCATATCATTTGAACCTTCCTGAAGCTGGGATTGGAGCTCCTGGATAGAAGGGGGGTGAGTCACGGAGACAAAGAGACTGAGGTGGGGTCCCTTAAACTCCATATCATTTGAACTTTCCTGAAGCTGGGATTGGAATTCCTGGTAGAAGGGGGGTGAGTCACAGAGACAAAGAGACTGAGGTGGGGGCCCTTAAACTCTATATCATTTGAACTTTCCTGAAGCTGGGATTGGAGCTCCTGGATAGATGGGGGGTGAGTCACAGAGACAAAGAGACTGAGGTGGGGCCCCTTAAACTCCATATCATTTGAACTTTCCTAAAGCTGGGATTTGAGCTCCTGGATAGAAGGGGGGTGAGTCACAGAGACAAAGAGACTGAGGTGGGGGCCCTTAAACTCCATAACATTTGAACATTCCTGAAGCTGGGATTGGAGCTCCTGGTAGAAGGGGGGTGAGTCACAGAGACAAAGAGACTGAGGTGGGGGCCCTTAAACTCCATAACATTTGAACCTTCCTGAAGCTGGGATTGGAGCTCCTGGTAGAAGGGGGGTGAGTCACAGAGACAAAGAGACTGAGGTGGGGGCCCTTAAACTCTATATCATTTGAACTTTCCTGAAGCTGGGATTGGAGCTCCTGGATAGATGGGGGGTGAGTCACAGAGACAAAGAGACTGAGGTGGGGGCCCTTAAACTCCATATCATTTGAACTTTCCTGAAGCTGTGATTGGAGCTCCTGGATAGAAGGGGGGTGAGTCACAGAGACAAAGAGACTGAGGTGGGGTCCCTTAAACTCCATATCATTTGAACTTTCCTGAAGCTGGGAATGGAATTCCTGAACAGAAGGGGGTGAGTCACAGAGACAAAGAGACTGAGGTGGGGGCCCTTAAACTCCATAACATTTGAACCTTCCTGAAGCTGGGATTGGAGCTCCTGGTAGAAGGGGGGTGAGTCACAGAGACAAAGAGACTGAGGTGGGGCCCCTTAAACTCTATATCATTTGAACTTTCCTGAAGCTGGGATTGGAGCTCCTGGATAGATGGGGGCTGAGTCACAGAGACAAAGAGACTGAGGTGGGGGCCCTTAAACTCCATAACATTTGAACATTCCTGAAGCTGGGATTGGAGCTCCTGGTAGAAGGGGGGTGAGTCACAGAGACAAAGAGACTGAGGTGGGGGCCCTTAAACTCCATAACATTTGAACCTTCCTGAAGCTGGGATTGGAGCTCCTGGTAGAAGGGGGGTGAGTCACAGAGACAAAGAGACTGAGGTGGGGGCCCTTAAACTCTATATCATTTGAACTTTCCTGAAGCTGGGATTGGAGCTCCTGGATAGATGGGGGGTGAGTCACAGAGACAAAGAGACTGAGGTGGGGGCCCTTAAACTCCATATCATTTGAACTTTCCTGAAGCTGTGATTGGAGCTCCTGGATAGAAGGGGGGTGAGTCACAGAGACAAAGAGACTGAGGTGGGGTCCCTTAAACTCCATATCATTTGAACTTTCCTGAAGCTGGGATTGGAATTCCTGAACAGAAGGGGGTGAGTCACAGAGACAAAGAGACTGAGGTGGGGGCCCTTAAACTCCATAACATTTGAACCTTCCTGAAGCTGGGATTGGAGCTCCTGGTAGAAGGGGGGTGAGTCACAGAGACAAAGAGACTGAGGTGGGGCCCCTTAAACTCTATATCATTTGAACTTTCCTGAAGCTGGGATTGGAGCTCCTGGATAGATGGGGGCTGAGTCACAGAGACAAAGAGACTGAGGTGGGGGCCCTTAAACTCCATATCATTTGAACTTTCCTAAAGCTGGGATTTGAGCTCCTGGATAGAAGGGGGGTGAGTCACAGAGACAAAGAGACTGAGGTGGGGCCCTTAAACTCCATAACATTTCAACTTTCCTGAAGCTGGGATTGGAGCTCCTCGTAGAAGGGGTTGAGTCACAGAGACAAAGAGACTGAGGTGGGGGCCCTTAAACTCCATAACATTTGAAGCTTTCTGAAGCTGGGATTGGAGCTGCTGGATAGAAGGGGGGGGTGAGATAGAGAGACAAAGAGACTGAGGTGGGGGCCCTTAAACTCTATATCATTTGAACTTTCCTGAAGCTGGGATTGGAGCTCCTGGCAGAAGGGGGGTGAGTCACAGAGACAAAGAGACTGAGGTGGGGGCCCTTAAACTCTATATCATTTGAATTTTCCTGAAGCTGGGATTGGAGCTCCTGGATAGATGGGGGGTGAGTCACAGAGACAAAGAGACTGAGGTGGGGGCCCTTAAACTCCATATCATTTGAACCTTCCTGAAGCTGGGGTTGGAGCTGCTGGATAGAAGGGCAGTGAGTCACAGAGACAAAGAGACTGAGGTGGGGGCCCTTAAACTCCATATCATTTGAAGCTTCCTGAAGCTGGGATTGGAGCTCCTGGATAGAAGTGGGGGGTGAGATAGGGAGACAAAGAGACTGAGGTGGGGGCCCTTTAACTCCATATCATTTGAAGCTTCCTGAAGCTGGGATTGGAGCTGCTGGATAGAAGGGGGGTGAGTCACAGAGACAAAGAGACTGAGGTGGGGGCCCTTAAACTCCATAACATTTGAACCTTCCTGAAGCTGGGATTGGAGGTGCTGGATAGAAGGGGGGTGAGTAACAAGGACAAAGAGACTTAGTTGGGGGCCCTTAAACTCCATATCATTTGAACCTTCCTGAAACTGGGCTTGGAGCTCCTGGATAGAAGGGGGGGGGGTGTCACAGAGACAAAGAGACTGAGATGGGGCCCCTTAAACTCCATAACATTTGAACCTTCATGAAGCTGGGATTGGAGCTCCTGGATAGATGGGGGCTGAGTCACAGAGACAAAGAGACTGAGGTGGGGGCCCTTAAACTCCATATCATTTGAACTTTCCTAAACCTGGGATTGGAGCTCCTGGATAGAAGGGGGGTGAGTCACAGAGACAAAGAGACTGAGGTGGGGGCCCTTAAACTCCATAACATTTGAACCTTCATGAAGCTGGGATTGGAGCTACTGGATAGAAGGGGGGTGAGTAACAGAGAGAAAGAGATTGAGTTGGGGGCCCTTAAACTCCATATCATTTGAACTTTCCTGAAGCTGGGATTGGAATTCCTGGACAGAAGGGGGTGAGTCACAGAGACAAAGAGACTGAGGTGGGGGCCCTTAAACTCCATAACATTTGAACTTTCCTGAAGCTGGGATTGGAATTCCTGGACAGAAGGGGGTGAGTCACAGAGACAAAGAGACTGAGGTGGCTGCCCTTAAACTCCATAACATTTGAACCTTCCTGAAGCTGGGATTGGAGCTCCTGGTAGAAGGGGGGTGAGTCACAAAGACAAAGAAACTGAGGTGGGGGCCCTTAAACTCCATATCATTTGAACTTTCCTGAAGCTGGGATTGGAGCTCCTGGATAGAAGGGGGGTGAGTCACAGAGACAAAGAGACTGAGGTGGGGTCCCTTAAACTCCATATCATTTGAACTGTCCTGAAGCTGGGATTGGAATTCCTGGACAGAAGGGGGTGAGTCACAGAGACAAAGAGACTGAGGTGGGGGCCCTTAAACTCCATATCATTTGAACCTTCCTGAAGCTGGGATTGGAGCTCCTGGATAGAAGGGGGGTGAGTCACGGAGACAAAGAGACTGAGGTGGGGTCCCTTAAACTCCATATCATTTGAACTTTCCTGAAGCTGGGATTGGAATTCCTGGTAGAAGGGGGGTGAGTCACAGAGACAAAGAGACTGAGGTGGGGGCCCTTAAACTCTATATCATTTGAACTTTCCTGAAGCTGGGATTGGAGCTCCTGGATAGATGGGGGGTGAGTCACAGAGACAAAGAGACTGAGGTGGGGGCCCTTAAACTCCATATCATTTGAACTTTCCTAAAGCTGGGATTTGAGCTCCTGGATAGAAGGGGGGTGAGTCACAGAGACAAAGAGACTGAGGTGGGGGCCCTTAAACTCCATAACATTTGAACATTCCTGAAGCTGGGATTGGAGCTCCTAGTAGAAGGGGGGTGAGTCACAGAGACAAAGAGACTGAGGTGGGGGCCCTTAAACTCCATATCATTTGAACCTTCCTGAAGCTGGGATTGGAGCTCCTGGATAGAAGGGGGGTGAGTCACGGAGACAAAGAGACTGAGGTGGGGTCCCTTAAACTCCATATCATTTGAACTTTCCTGAAGCTGGGATTGGAATTCCTGGTAGAAGGGGGGTGAGTCACAGAGACAAAGAGACTGAGGTGGGGGCCCTTAAACTCTATATCATTTGAACTTTCCTGAAGCTGGGATTGGAGCTCCTGGATAGATGGGGGGTGAGTCACAGAGACAAAGAGACTGAGGTGGGGGCCCTTAAACTCCATATCATTTGAACTTTCCTGAAGCTGTGATTGGAGCTCCTGGATAGAAGGGGGGTGAGTCACAGAGACAAAGAGACTGAGGTGGGGTCCCTTAAACTCCATATCATTTGAACTTTCCTGAAGCTGGGATTGGAATTCCTGAACAGAAGGGGGTGAGTCACAGAGACAAAGAGACTGAGGTGGGGGCCCTTAAACTCCATAACATTTGAACCTTCCTGAAGCTGGGATTGGAGCTCCTGGTAGAAGGGGGGTGAGTCACAGAGACAAAGAGACTGAGGTGGGGCCCCTTAAACTCTATATCATTTGAACTTTCCTGAAGCTGGGATTGGAGCTCCTGGATAGATGGGGGCTGAGTCACAGAGACAAAGAGACTGAGGTGGGGGCCCTTAAACTCCATATCATTTGAACTTTCCTAAAGCTGGGATTTGAGCTCCTGGATAGAAGGGGGGTGAGTCACAGAGACAAAGAGACTGAGGTGGGGCCCTTAAACTCCATAACATTTCAACTTTCCTGAAGCTGGGATTGGAGCTCCTCGTAGAAGGGGTTGAGTCACAGAGACAAAGAGACTGAGGTGGGGGCCCTTAAACTCCATAACATTTGAAGCTTTCTGAAGCTGGGATTGGAGCTGCTGGATAGAAGGGGGGGGTGAGATAGAGAGACAAAGAGACTGAGGTGGGGGCCCTTAAACTCTATATCATTTGAACTTTCCTGAAGCTGGGATTGGAGCTCCTGGCAGAAGGGGGGTGAGTCACAGAGACAAAGAGACTGAGGTGGGGGCCCTTAAACTCCATAACATTTGAACATTCCTGAAGCTGGGATTGGAGCTCCTAGTAGAAGGGGGGTGAGTCACAGAGACAAAGAGACTGAGGTGGGGGCCCTTAAACTCCATATCATTTGAACCTTCCTGAAGCTGGGATTGGAGCTCCTGGATAGAAGGGGGGTGAGTCACGGAGACAAAGAGACTGAGGTGGGGTCCCTTAAACTCCATATCATTTGAACTTTCCTGAAGCTGGGATTGGAATTCCTGGTAGAAGGGGGGTGAGTCACAGAGACAAAGAGACTGAGGTGGGGGCCCTTAAACTCTATATCATTTGAACTTTCCTGAAGCTGGGATTGGAGCTCCTGGATAGATGGGGGGTGAGTCACAGAGACAAAGAGACTGAGGTGGGGGCCCTTAAACTCCATATCATTTGAACTTTCCTGAAGCTGTGATTGGAGCTCCTGGATAGAAGGGGGGTGAGTCACAGAGACAAAGAGACTGAGGTGGGGTCCCTTAAACTCCATATCATTTGAACTTTCCTGAAGCTGGGATTGGAATTCCTGAACAGAAGGGGGTGAGTCACAGAGACAAAGAGACTGAGGTGGGGGCCCTTAAACTCCATAACATTTGAACCTTCCTGAAGCTGGGATTGGAGCTCCTGGTAGAAGGGGGGTGAGTCACAGAGACAAAGAGACTGAGGTGGGGCCCCTTAAACTCTATATCATTTGAACTTTCCTGAAGCTGGGATTGGAGCTCCTGGATAGATGGGGGCTGAGTCACAGAGACAAAGAGACTGAGGTGGGGGCCCTTAAACTCCATATCATTTGAACTTTCCTAAAGCTGGGATTTGAGCTCCTGGATAGAAGGGGGGTGAGTCACAGAGACAAAGAGACTGAGGTGGGGCCCTTAAACTCCATAACATTTCAACTTTCCTGAAGCTGGGATTGGAGCTCCTCGTAGAAGGGGTTGAGTCACAGAGACAAAGAGACTGAGGTGGGGGCCCTTAAACTCCATAACATTTGAAGCTTTCTGAAGCTGGGATTGGAGCTGCTGGATAGAAGGGGGGGGTGAGATAGAGAGACAAAGAGACTGAGGTGGGGGCCCTTAAACTCTATATCATTTGAACTTTCCTGAAGCTGGGATTGGAGCTCCTGGCAGAAGGGGGGTGAGTCACAGAGACAAAGAGACTGAGGTGGGGGCCCTTAAACTCCATATCATTTGAACCTTCCTGAAGCTGGGGTTGGAGCTGCTGGATAGAAGGGCAGTGAGTCACAGAGACAAAGAGACTGAGGTGGGGGCCCTTAAACTCCATATCATTTGAAGCTTCCTGAAGCTGGGATTGGAGCTCCTGGATAGAAGTGGGGGGTGAGATAGGGAGACAAAGAGACTGAGGTGGGGGCCCTTTAACTCCATATCATTTGAAGCTTCCTGAAGCTGGGATTGGAGCTGCTGGATAGAAGGGGGGTGAGTCACAGAGACAAAGAGACTGAGGTGGGGGCCCTTAAACTCCATAACATTTGAACCTTCCTGAAGCTGGGATTGGAGGTGCTGGATAGAAGGGGGGTGAGTAACAAGGACAAAGAGACTTAGTTGGGGGCCCTTAAACTCCATATCATTTGAACCTTCCTGAAACTGGGCTTGGAGCTCCTGGATAGAAGGGGGGGGGGGTGTCATAGAGACAAAGAGACTGAGATGGGGGCCCTTAAACTCCATAACATTTGAACCTTCATGAAGCTGGGATTGGAGCTCCTGGATAGATGGGGGCTGAGTCACAGAGACAAAGAGACTGAGGTGGGGGCCCTTAAACTCCATATCATTTGAACTTTCCTAAACCTGGGATTGGAGCTCCTGGATAGAAGGGGGGTGAGTCACAGAGACAAAGAGACTGAGGTGGGGGCCCTTAAACTCCATAACATTTGAACCTTCATGAAGCTGGGATTGGAGCTACTGGATAGAAGGGGGGTGAGTAACAGAGAGAAAGAGATTGAGTTGGGGGCCCTTAAACTCCATATCATTTGAACCTTCCTGAAGTTGGGCTTGGAGCTCCTGGATAGAAGGGGGGTGAGTCACAGAGACAAAGAGACTGAGGTGGGGGCCCTTAAACTCCATATCATTTGAACTTTCCTGAAGCTGGGATTGGAGCTCCTGGATAGAAGGGGGGTGAGTCACAGACACAAAGAGACTGAGGTGGGGGCCCTTAAACTTTATATCATTTGAACTTTCCTGAAACTGGGATTGGAGCTCCTGGATAGATGGGGGGTGAGTCACAGAGACAAAGAGACTGAGGTGGGGGCCCTTAAACTCTATATCATTTGAACTTTCCTGAAGCTGGGATTGGAGCTCCTGGATAGATGGGGGGGGGTGAGTCACAGAGACAAAGAGACTGAGGTGGGGGCCCTTAAACTCCATATCATTTGAACTTTCCTGAAGCTGGGATTGGATTTCCTGGATAGAATGGGGGTGAGTCACAGAGACAAAGAGACTGAGGTGGGGGCCCTTAAACTCCATATCATTTGAACTTTCCTAAAGCTGGGATTTGAGCTCCTGGATAGAAGGGGGGTGAGTCACAGAGACAAAGAGACTGAGGTGGGGGCCCTTAAACTCCATAACATTTGAACCTTCCTGAAGCTGGGATTGGAGCTCCTGGATAGAAGGGGGGTGAGTCACAGAGACAAAGAAACTGAGTTGGGGGCCCTTAAACTCCATATCATTTGAACTTTCCTGAAGCTGGGATTGGACCTCCTGGATAGAAGTGGGGTGAGTCACAGAGACAAAGAGACTGAGGTGGGGTCCCTTAAACTCCATATCATTTGAACTTTCCTAAAGCTGGGATTTGAGCTCCTGGATAGAAGGGGGGTGAGTCACAGAGACAACGAGACTGAGGTGGGGGCCCTTAAACTCCATAACATTTGAACCTTCATGAAGCTGGGATTGGAGCTCCTGGATAGAAGGGGGGTGAGTCACAGAGACAAAGAGACTGAGGTGGGGGCCCTTAAACTCCATAACATTTGAACCTTCATGAAGCTGGGATTGGAGCTACTGGATAGAAGGGGGGTGAGTAACAGAGAGAAAGAGATTGAGTTGGGGGCCCTTAAACTCCATATCATTTGAACCTTCCTGAAGTTGGGCTTGGAGCTCCTGGATAGAAGCGGGGTGAGTCACAGAGACAAAGAGACTGAGGTGGGGGCCCTTAAACTCCATATCATTTGAACTTTCCTGAAGCTGGGATTGGAGCTCCTGGATAGAAGGGGGGTGAGTCACAGAGACAAAGAGACTGAGGTGGGGGCCCTTAAACTCTATATCATTTGAACTTTCCTGAAGCTGGGATTGGAGCTCCTGGATAGATGGGGTGTGAGTCACAGAGACAAAGAGACTGAGGTGGGGGCCCTTAAACTCTATATCATTTGAACTTTCCTGAAGCTGGGATTGGAGCTCCTGGATAGATGGGGGGGTGAGTCACAGAGACAAAGAGACTGAGGTGGGGGCCCTTAAACTCCATATCATTTGAACTTTCCTGAAGCTGGGATTGGATCTCCTGGATAGAAGGGGAGTGAGTCACAGAGACAAAGAGACTGAGGTGGGGGCCCTTAAACTCCATAACATTTGAACCTTCCTGAAGCTGGGATTGGAGGTGCTGGATAGAAGGGGGGTGAGTAACAAGGACAAAGAGACTTAGTTGGGGGCCCTTAAACTCCATATCATTTGAACCTTCCTGAAACTGGGCTTGGAGCTCCTGGATAGAAGGGGGGGGGGTGTCATAGAGACAAAGAGACTGAGATGGGGGCCCTTAAACTCCATAACATTTGAACCTTCATGAAGCTGGGATTGGAGCTCCTGGATAGATGGGGGCTGAGTCACAGAGACAAAGAGACTGAGGTGGGGGCCCTTAAACTCCATATCATTTGAACTTTCCTAAACCTGGGATTGGAGCTCCTGGATAGAAGGGGGGTGAGTCACAGAGACAAAGAGACTGAGGTGGGGGCCCTTAAACTCCATAACATTTGAACCTTCATGAAGCTGGGATTGGAGCTACTGGATAGAAGGGGGGTGAGTAACAGAGAGAAAGAGATTGAGTTGGGGGCCCTTAAACTCCATATCATTTGAACCTTCCTGAAGTTGGGCTTGGAGCTCCTGGATAGAAGGGGGGTGAGTCACAGAGACAAAGAGACTGAGGTGGGGGCCCTTAAACTCCATATCATTTGAACTTTCCTGAAGCTGGGATTGGAGCTCCTGGATAGAAGGGGGGTGAGTCACAGACACAAAGAGACTGAGGTGGGGGCCCTTAAACTTTATATCATTTGAACTTTCCTGAAACTGGGATTGGAGCTCCTGGATAGATGGGGGGTGAGTCACAGAGACAAAGAGACTGAGGTGGGGGCCCTTAAACTCTATATCATTTGAACTTTCCTGAAGCTGGGATTGGAGCTCCTGGATAGATGGGGGGGGGGTGAGTCACAGAGACAAAGAGACTGAGGTGGGGGCCCTTAAACTCCATATCATTTGAACTTTCCTGAAGCTGGGATTGGATTTCCTGGATAGAATGGGGGTGAGTCACAGAGACAAAGAGACTGAGGTGGGGGCCCTTAAACTCCATATCATTTGAACTTTCCTAAAGCTGGGATTTGAGCTCCTGGATAGAAGGGGGGTGAGTCACAGAGACAAAGAGACTGAGGTGGGGGCCCTTAAACTCCATAACATTTGAACCTTCCTGAAGCTGGGATTGGAGCTCCTGGATAGAAGGGGGGTGAGTCACAGAGACAAAGAAACTGAGTTGGGGGCCCTTAAACTCCATATCATTTGAACTTTCCTGAAGCTGGGATTGGACCTCCTGGATAGAAGTGGGGTGAGTCACAGAGACAAAGAGACTGAGGTGGGGTCCCTTAAACTCCATATCATTTGAACTTTCCTAAAGCTGGGATTTGAGCTCCTGGATAGAAGGGGGGTGAGTCACAGAGACAACGAGACTGAGGTGGGGGCCCTTAAACTCCATAACATTTGAACCTTCATGAAGCTGGGATTGGAGCTCCTGGATAGAAGGGGGGTGAGTCACAGAGACAAAGAGACTGAGGTGGGGGCCCTTAAACTCCATAACATTTGAACCTTCATGAAGCTGGGATTGGAGCTACTGGATAGAAGGGGGGTGAGTAACAGAGAGAAAGAGATTGAGTTGGGGGCCCTTAAACTCCATATCATTTGAACCTTCCTGAAGTTGGGCTTGGAGCTCCTGGATAGAAGCGGGGTGAGTCACAGAGACAAAGAGACTGAGGTGGGGGCCCTTAAACTCCATATCATTTGAACTTTCCTGAAGCTGGGATTGGAGCTCCTGGATAGAAGGGGGGTGAGTCACAGAGACAAAGAGACTGAGGTGGGGGCCCTTAAACTCTATATCATTTGAACTTTCCTGAAGCTGGGATTGGAGCTCCTGGATAGATGGGGTGTGAGTCACAGAGACAAAGAGACTGAGGTGGGGGCCCTTAAACTCTATATCATTTGAACTTTCCTGAAGCTGGGATTGGAGCTCCTGGATAGATGGGGGGGTGAGTCACAGAGACAAAGAGACTGAGGTGGGGGCCCTTAAACTCCATATCATTTGAACTTTCCTGAAGCTGGGATTGGATCTCCTGGATAGAAGGGGAGTGAGTCACAGAGACAAAGAGACTGAGGTGGGGGCCCTTAAACTCCATATCATTTGAACTTTCCTAAAGCTGGGATTTGAGCTCCTGGATAGAAGGGGGGTGAGTCACAGAGACAAAGAGACTGAGGTGGGGGCCCTTAAACTCCATAACATTTGAACCTTCCTGAAGCTGGGATTGGACCTCCTGGATAGAAGTGGGGTGAGTCACAGAGACAAAGAGACTGAGGTGGGGTCCCTTAAACTCCATATCATTTGAACTTTCCTAAAGCTGGGATTGGAATTCCTGGACAGAAGGGGGTGAGTCACAGAGACAAAGAGACTGAGGTGGGGGCCCTTAAACTCCATAACATTTGAACCTTCCTGAAGCTGGGATTGGAGCTCCTGGTAGAAGGGGGGTGAGTCACAGAGACAAAGAGACTGAGGTGGGGGCCCATAAACTCTATATCATTTGAACTTTCCTGAAGCTGGGATTGGAGCTCCTGGATAGATGGGGGCTGAGTCACAGAGACAAAGAGACTGAGGTGGGGGCCCTTAAACTCCATATCATTTGAACTTTCCTAAAGCTGGGATTGGAGCTCCTGGATAGAAGGGGGGTGAGTCACAGAGACAAAGAGACTGAGGTGGGGGCCCTTAAACTCCATAACATTTGAACCTTCATGAAGCTGGGATTGGAGCTCCTGGATAGAAGGGGGGTGAGTCACAGAGACAAAGAGACTGAGGTGGGGGCCCTTAAACTCCATAACATTTGAACCTTCATGAAGCTGGGATTGGAGCTACTGGATAGAAGGGGGGTGAGTAACAGAGAGAAAGAGATTGAGTTGGGGGCCCTTAAACTCCATATCATTTGAACCTTCCTGAAGTTGGGCTTGGAGCTCCTGGATAGAAGGGGGGTGAGTCACAGAGACAAAGAGACTGAGGTGGGGGCCCTTAAACTCCATATCATTTGAACTTTCCTGAAGCTGGGATTGGAGCTCCTGGATAGAAGGGGGGTGAGTCACAGAGACAAAGAGACTGAGGTGGGGGCCCTTAAACTCTATATCATTTGAACTTTCCTGAAGCTGGGATTGGAGCTCCTGGATAGATGGGGTGTGAGTCACAGAGACAAAGAGACTGAGGTGGGGGCCCTTAAACTCTATATCATTTGAACTTTCCTGAAGCTGGGATTGGAGCTCCTGGATAGATGGGGGGGTGAGTCACAGAGACAAAGAGACTGAGGTGGGGGCCCTTAAACTCCATATCATTTGAACTTTCCTGAAGCTGGGATTGGATCTCCTGGATAGAAGGGGAGTGAGTCACAGAGACAAAGAGACTGAGGTGGGGGCCCTTAAACTCCATATCATTTGAACTTTCCTAAAGCTGGGATTTGAGCTCCTGGATAGAAGGGGGGTGAGTCACAGAGACAAAGAGACTGAGGTGGGGGCCCTTAAACTCCATAACATTTGAACCTTCCTGAAGCTGGGATTGGAGCTCCTGGTAGAAGGGGGGTGAGTCACAGAGACAAAGAGACTGAGGTGGGGGCCCTTAAACTCCATAACATTTGAACCTTCCTGAAGCTGGGATTGGAGCTCCTGGATAGAAGGGGGGTGAGTCACAGAGACAAAGAAACTGAGTTGGGGGCCCTTAAACTCCATATCATTTGAACTTTCCTGAAGCTGGGATTGGACCTCCTGGATAGAAGTGGGGTGAGTCACAGAGACAAAGAGACTGAGGTGGGGTCCCTTAAACTCCATATCATTTGAACTTTCCTGAAGCTGGGATTGGAATTCCTGGACAGAAGGGGGTGAGTCACAGAGACAAAGAGACTGAGGTGGGGGCCCTTAAACTCCATAACATTTGAACCGTCCTGAAGCTGGGATTGGAGCTCCTGGTAGAAGGGGGGTGAGTCACAGAGACAAAGAAACTGAGGTGGGGGCCCTTAAACTCCATATCATTTGAACTTTCCTGAAGCTGGGATTGGAGCTCCTGGATAGAAGGGGGGTGAGTCACAGAGACAAAGAGACTGAGGTGGGGTCCCTTAAACTCCATATCATTTGAACTTTCCTGAAGCTGGGATTGGAATTCCTGGACAGAAGGGGGTGAGTCACAGAGACAAAGAGACTGAGGTGGGGGCCCTTAAACTCCATAACATTTGAACCTTCCTGAAGCTGGGATTGGAGCTCCTGGTAGAAGGGGGGTGAGTCACAGAGACAAAGAGACTGAGGTGGGGGGCCCTTAAACTCTATATCATTTGAACTTTCCTGAAGCTGGGATTGGAGCTCCTGGATAGATGCGGGGTGAGTCACAGAGACAAAGAGACTGAGGTGGGGGCCCTTAAACTCCATATCATTTGAACTTTCCTAAAGCTGGGATTTGAGCTCCTGGATAGAAGGGGGGTGAGTCACAGAGACAAAGAGACTGAGGTGGGGGCCCTTAAACTCCATATCATTTGAACTTTCCTAAAGCTGGGATTGGAGCTCCTGGATAGAAGGGGGGTGAGTCACAGAGACAAAGAGACTGAGGTGGGGGCCCTTAAACTCCATATCATTTGAACTTTCCTGAAGCTGGGATTGGAATTCCTGGACAGAAGGGGGTGAGTCACAGAGACAAAGAGACTGAGGTGCGGGCCCTTAAACTCCATAACATTTGAACTTTCCTGAAGCTGGGATTGGAATTCCTGGACAGAAGGGGGTGAGTCACAGAGACAAAGAGACTGAGGTGGCTGCCCTTAAACTCCATAACATTTGAACCTTCCTGAAGCTGGGATTGGAGCTCCTGGTAGAAGGGGGGTGAGTCACAGAGACAAAGAAACTGAGGTGGGGGCCCTTAAACTCCATATCATTTGAACTTTCCTGAAGCTGGGATTGGAGCTCCTGGATAGAAGGGGGGTGAGTCACAGAGACAAAGAGACTGAGGTGGGGTCCCTTAAACTCCATATCATTTGAACTTTCCTGAAGCTGGGATTGGAATTCCTGGACAGAAGGGGGTGAGTCACAGAGACAAAGAGACTGAGGTGGGGGCCCTTAAACTCCATAACATTTGAACCTTCCTGAAGCTGGGATTGGAGCTCCTGGTAGAAGGGGGGTGAGTCACAGAGACAAAGAGACTGAGGTGGGGGGCCCTTAAACTCTATATCATTTGAACTTTCCTGAAGCTGGGATTGGAGCTCCTGGATAGAAGGGGGGTGAGTCACAGAGACAAAGAGACTGAGGTGGGGGCCCTTAAACTCCATATCATTTGAACTTTCCTAAAGCTGGGATTTGAGCTCCTGGATAGAAGGGGGGTGAGTCACAGAGACAAAGAGACTGAGGTGGGGGCCCTTAAACTCCATATCATTTGAACTTTCCTAAAGCTGGGATTGGAGCTCCTGGATAGAAGGGGGGTGAGTCACAGAGACAAAGAGACTGAGGTGGGGGCCCTTAAACTCCATATCATTTGAACTTTCCTGAAGCTGGGATTGGAATTCCTGGACAGAAGGGGGTGAGTCACAGAGACAAAGAGACTGAGGTGGGGGCCCTTAAACTCCATAACATTTGAACTTTCCTGAAGCTGGGATTGGAATTCCTGGACAGAAGGTGGTGAGTCACAGAGACAAAGAGACTGAGGTGGCTGCCCTTAAACTCCATAACATTTGAACCTTCCTGAAGCTGGGATTGGAGCTCCTGGTAGAAGGGGGGTGAGTCACAAAGACAAAGAAACTGAGGTGGGGGCCCTTAAACTCCATATCATTTGAACTTTCCTGAAGCTGGGATTGGAGCTCCTGGATAGAAGGGGGGTGAGTCACAGAGACAAAGAGACTGAGGTGGGGTCCCTTAAACTCCATATCATTTGAACTGTCCTGAAGCTGGGATTGGAATTCCTGGACAGAAGGGGGTGAGTCACAGAGACAAAGAGACTGAGGTGGGGGCCCTTAAACTCCATATCATTTGAACCTTCCTGAAGCTGGGATTGGAGCTCCTGGATAGAAGGGGGGTGAGTCACGGAGACAAAGAGACTGAGGTGGGGTCCCTTAAACTCCATATCATTTGAACTTTCCTGAAGCTGGGATTGGAATTCCTGGTAGAAGGGGGGTGAGTCACAGAGACAAAGAGACTGAGGTGGGGGCCCTTAAACTCTATATCATTTGAACTTTCCTGAAGCTGGGATTGGAGCTCCTGGATAGATGGGGGGTGAGTCACAGAGACAAAGAGACTGAGGTGGGGGCCCTTAAACTCCATATCATTTGAACTTTCCTAAAGCTGGGATTTGAGCTCCTGGATAGAAGGGGGGTGAGTCACAGAGACAAAGAGACTGAGGTGGGGGCCCTTAAACTCCATAACATTTGAACATTCCTGAAGCTGGGATTGGAGCTCCTGGTAGAAGGGGGGTGAGTCACAGAGACAAAGAGACTGAGGTGGGGGCCCTTAAACTCCATATCATTTGAACCTTCCTGAAGCTGGGATTGGAGCTCCTGGATAGAAGGGGGGTGAGTCACGGAGACAAAGAGACTGAGGTGGGGTCCCTTAAACTCCATATCATTTGAACTTTCCTGAAGCTGGGATTGGAATTCCTGGTAGAAGGGGGGTGAGTCACAGAGACAAAGAGACTGAGGTGGGGGCCCTTAAACTCTATATCATTTGAACTTTCCTGAAGCTGGGATTGGAGCTCCTGGATAGATGGGGGGTGAGTCACAGAGACAAAGAGACTGAGGTGGGGGCCCTTAAACTCCATATCATTTGAACTTTCCTAAAGCTGGGATTTGAGCTCCTGGATAGAAGGGGGGTGAGTCACAGAGACAAAGAGACTGAGGTGGGGGCCCTTAAACTCCATAACATTTGAACATTCCTGAAGCTGGGATTGGAGCTCCTGGTAGAAGGGGGGTGAGTCACAGAGACAAAGAGACTGAGGTGGGGGCCCTTAAACTCCATAACATTTGAACCTTCCTGAAGCTGGGATTGGAGCTCCTGGTAGAAGGGGGGTGAGTCACAGAGACAAAGAGACTGAGGTGGGGGCCCTTAAACTCTATATCATTTGAACTTTCCTGAAGCTGGGATTGGAGCTCCTGGATAGATGGGGGGTGAGTCACAGAGACAAAGAGACTGAGGTGGGGGCCCTTAAACTCCATATCATTTGAACTTTCCTGAAGCTGTGATTGGAGCTCCTGGATAGAAGGGGGGTGAGTCACAGAGACAAAGAGACTGAGGTGGGGTCCCTTAAACTCCATATCATTTGAACTTTCCTGAAGCTGGGATTGGAATTCCTGAACAGAAGGGGGTGAGTCACAGAGACAAAGAGACTGAGGTGGGGGCCCTTAAACTCCATAACATTTGAACCTTCCTGAAGCTGGGATTGGAGCTCCTGGTAGAAGGGGGGTGAGTCACAGAGACAAAGAGACTGAGGTGGGGCCCCTTAAACTCTATATCATTTGAACTTTCCTGAAGCTGGGATTGGAGCTCCTGGATAGATGGGGGCTGAGTCACAGAGACAAAGAGACTGAGGTGGGGGCCCTTAAACTCCATATCATTTGAACTTTCCTAAAGCTGGGATTTGAGCTCCTGGATAGAAGGGGGGTGAGTCACAGAGACAAAGAGACTGAGGTGGGGCCCTTAAACTGCATAACATTTCAACTTTCCTGAAGCTGGGATTGGAGCTCCTCGTAGAAGGGGTTGAGTCACAGAGACAAAGAGACTGAGGTGGGGGCCCTTAAACTCCATAACATTTGAAGCTTTCTGAAGCTGGGATTGGAGCTGCTGGATAGAAGGGGGGGGTGAGATAGAGAGACAAAGAGACTGAGGTGGGGGCCCTTAAACTCTATATCATTTGAACTTTCCTGAAGCTGGGATTGGAGATCCTGGCAGAAGGGGGGTGAGTCACAGAGACAAAGAGACTGAGGTGGGGGCCCTTAAACTCTATATCATTTGAATTTTCCTGAAGCTGGGATTGGAGCTCCTGGATAGATGGGGGGTGAGTCACAGAGACAAAGAGACTGAGGTGGGGGCCCTTAAACTCCATATCATTTGAACCTTCCTGAAGCTGGGGTTGGAGCTGCTGGATAGAAGGGCAGTGAGTCACAGAGACAAAGAGACTGAGGTGGGGGCCCTTAAACTCCATATCATTTGAAGCTTCCTGAAGCTGGGATTGGAGCTCCTGGATAGAAGTGGGGGGTGAGATAGGGAGTCAAAGAGACTGAGGTGGGGGCCCTTTAACTCCATATCATTTGAAGCTTCCTGAAGCTGGGATTGGAGCTGCTGGATAGAAGGGGGGTGAGTCACAGAGACAAAGAGACTGAGGTGGGTCCCTTAAACTCCATATCATTTCAACTTTCCTGAAGCTGGGATTGGAGCTCCTTGTAGAAGGGGTTGAGTCACAGAGACAAAGAGACTGAGGTGGGGGCCCTTAAACTCCATAACATTTGAAGCTTCCTGAAGCTGGGATTGGAGCTCCTGGTAGAAGGGGGGTGAGTCACAGAGACAAAGAGACTGAGGTGGGGCCCCTTAAACTCTATATCATTTGAATTTTCCTGAAGCTGGGATTGGAGCTCCTGGATAGATGGGGGGTGAGTCACAGAGACAAAGAGACTGAGGTGGGGGCCCTTAAACTCCATATCATTTGAACTTTCCTAAAGCTGGGATTGGAGCTCCTGGATAGATGGGGGGTGAGTCACAGAGACAAAGAGACTGAGGTGGGGTCCCTTAAACTCCATAACATTTGAACCTTCCTGAAGCTGGGATTGGAGCTCCTGGTAGAAGGGGGGTGAGTCACAGAGACAAAGAGAGTGAGGTGGGGGCCCTTAAACTCTATATCATTTGAACTTTCCTGAAGCTGGGATTGGAGCTCCTGGATAGATGGGGGGTGAGTCACAGAGACAAAGAGACTGAGGTGGGGGCCCTTAAACTCCATATCATTTGAACTTTCCTGAAGCTGGGATTGGAGCTGCTGGATAGAAGGGGGGTGAGTCACAGAAACAAAGAGACTGAGGTGGGGGCCCATAAACTCTATATCATTTGAACTTTCCTGAAGCTGGGATTGGAGCTCCTGGATAGATGGGGGGTGAGTCACAGAGACAAAGAGACTAAGGTGGGGGCCCTTAAACTCCATATCATTTGAACGTTCCTGAAGCTGGGATTCGAGCTCCTGGTAGAAGGGGGGTGAGTCACAGAGACAAAGAGACTGAGGTGGGGGCCCTTAAACTCTATATCATTATAACTTTCCTGAAGCTGGGATTGGAGCTGCTGGATAGATGGGGGGTGAGTCACAGAGACAAAGAGACTGAGGTGGGGGCCCTTAAACTCTATATCATTTGAACTTTCCTGAAGCTGGGATTGGAGCTGCTGCATAGAAGGGGGGTGAGTCACAGAGACAAAGAGACTGAGGTGGGGGCCCTTAAACTCCATATCACTTGAACCTTCCTGAAGCTGGGGTTTGAGCTGCTGGATAGAAGGGCAGTGAGTCACAGAGACAAAGAGAGTGAGGTGGGGGCCCTTAAACTCCATATCATTTGAAGCTTCCTGAAGCTGGGATTGGAGCTCCTGGATAGAAGTGGGGGGTGAGATAGGGAGACAAAGAGACTGAGGTGGGGGCCCTTTTACTCCATATCATTTGAAGCTTCCTGAAGCTGGGATTGGAGCTGCTGGATAGAAGGGGGGTGAGTCACAGAGACAAAGAGACTGAGGTGGGGCCCTTAAACTCCATATCATTTCAACTTTCCTGAAGCTGGGATTGGAGCTCCTTGTAGAAGGGGTTGAGTCACAGACACAAAGAGACTGAGGTGGGGGCCCTTAAACTCCATAACATTTGAAGCTTCCTGAAGCTGGGATTGGAGCTGCTGGTTAGAAGGGGGTAAGTCACAGAGACAAAGAGACTGAGGTGGGGGCCCTTTAACTCCATATCATTTGAACGTTCCTGAAGCTGGGATTGGAGCTCCTGGATAGAAGTTGGGGGTGAGATAGAGAGACAAAGAGACTGAGGTTGGGGCCCTTAAACTCTATATCATTTGAACTTTCCTGAAGCTGGGATTGGAGCTCCTGGTAGAAGGGGGGTGAGTCACAGAGACAAAGAGACTGAGGTGGGGGCCCTTAAACTCTATATCATTTGAATTTTCCTGAAGCTGGGATTGGAGCTCCTGGATAGATGGGGGGTGAGTCACAGAGACAAAGAGACTGAGGTGGGGGCCCTTAAACTCCATATCATTTGAACTTTCCTAAAGCTGGGATTGGAGCTCCTGGATAGATGGGGGGTGAGTCACAGAGACAAAGAGACTGAGGTGGGGGCCCTTAAACTCCATAACATTTGAACCTTCCTGAAGCTGGGATTGGAGCTGCTGGATAGAAGGGGGGTGAGTAACAGACACAAAGAGATTGAGTTGGGGGCCCTTTAACTCCATATCATTTGAACCTTCCTGAAGCTGGGCTTGGAGCTCCTGGATAGAGGGGGGGTGAGTCACAGAAACAAAGAGACTGAGGTGGGGGCCCATAAACTCTATATCATTTGAACTTTCCTGAAGCTGGGATTGGAGCTCCTGGATAGATGGGGGGTGAGTCACAGAGACAAAGAGACTGAGGTGGGGGCCCTTAAACTCCATATCATTTGAACTTTCCTGAAGCTGGGATTGGCGCTCCTGGATAGAAGGGAGGTGAGTCACAGAGACAAAGAGACTGAGGTGGGGGCCCTTAAACTCCATATCATTTGAACTTTCCTAAAGCTGGGATTTGAGCTCCTGGATAGAAGGGGGGTGAGTCACAGAGACAAAGAGACTGAGGTGGGGGCCCTTAAACTCCATAACATTTGAACATTCCTGAAGCTGGGATTGGAATTCCTGGACAGAAGGGGGTGAGTCACAGAGACAAAGAGACTGAGGTGGGGGCCCTTAAACTCTATATCATTTGAACTTTCCTGAAGCTGGGATTGGAGCTCCTGGATAGATGGGGGCTGAGTCACAGAGACAAAGAGACTGAGGTGGGGGCCCTTAAACTCCATATCATTTGAACTTTCCTAAAGCTGGGTTTGGAGCTCCTGGATAGAAGGGGGGTGAGTCACAGAGACAAAGAGACTGAGGTGCGGGCCCTTAAACTCCATAACATTTGAACCTTCATGAAGCTGGGATTGGAGCTACTGGATAGAAGGGGGGTGAGTAACAGAGACAAAGAGATTGAGTTGGGGGCCCTTAAACTCCATATCATTTGAACCTTCCTGAAGCTGGGATTGGAGCTCCTGGATAGATGGGGGGTGAGTCACAGAGACAAAGAGACTGAGGTGGGGGCCCTTAAACTCCATAACATTTGAACCTTCATGAAGCTGGGATTGGAGCTACTGGATAGAAGGGGGGTGAGTAACAGAGACAAAGAGATTGAGTTGGGGGCCCTTAAACTCCATATCATTTGAACCTTCCTGAAGTTGGGCTTGGAGCTCCTGGATAGAAGGGGGGTGAGTCACAGAAACAAAGAGACTGAGGTGGGGGCCCTTAAACTCTATATCATTTGAACTTTCCTGAAGCTGGGATTGGAATTCCTGGACAGAAGGGGGTGAGTCACAGAGACAAAGAGACTGAGGTGGGGGCCCTTAAACTCCATAACATTTGAACCTTCCTGAAGCTGGGATTGGAGCTCCTGGTAGAAGGGGGGTGAGTCACAGAGACAAAGAGACTGAGGTGGGGGCCCTTAAACTCTATATCATTTGAACTTTCCTGAAGCTGGGATTGGAGCTCCTGGGTAGATGGGGGGTGAGTCACAGAGACAAAGAGACTGAGGTGGGGGCCCTTAAACTCCATATCATTTGAACCTTCCTGAAGCTGGGCTTGGAGCTCCTGGATAGAAGTGGGGGGTGAGTCACAGAAACAAAGAGACTGAGTTGGGGGCCCTTAAACTCCATATCATTTGAACCTTCCTGAAGCTGGGCTTGGAGCTCCTGGATAGAAGTGGGGGGTGAGATAGAGAGACAAAGAGACTGAGGTGGGGGCCCTTAAACTCCATATCATTTGAACCTTCCTGAAGCTGGGCTTGGAGCTCCTGGATAGAAGGGGGGTGAGTCACAGAGACAAAGAGACTGAGGTGGGGGCCCTTAAACTCCAAATCATTTGAACTTTCCTGAAGCTGGGATTGGAGCTCCTGGATAGAAGGGGGGTGAGTCAAAGAGACAAAGAGACTGAGGTGGGGGCCCTTAAACTCCATATCATTTGAAACTTCCTGAAGCTGGGATTGGAGCTGCTGGATAGAAGGGGGGTGAGTCATAGAGACAAAGAGACTGAGGTGGGGGCCCTTAAACTCTATATCATTTGAACTTTCCTGAAGCTGGGATTGGAGTTCCTGGATAGAAGTGGGGGGGTGAGATAGAGAGACAAAGAGACTGAGGTGGGGGCCCTTAAACTCCATATCATTTGAACTTTCCTGAAGCTGGGATTGGAGCTGCAGGATAGAAGGGGGGTGAGTCACAGAGACAAAGAGACTGAGGTGGGGGCCCTTAAACCCCATATCATTTGAACTTTCCTAAAGCTGGGATTGGAGCTCCTGGATAGAAAGGGGTTGAGTCACAGAGAGAAAGAGACTGAGATGGGGGCCCTTAAACTCCATAACATTTGAAACTTCCTGAAGCTTGGATTGGAGCTGCTGGATAGAATGGGGGTGAGTAACAGAGACAAAGAGACTGAGTTGGGGCCCTTAAACTCCATATCATTTGAACCTTCCTGAAGCTGGGCTTGGAGCTCCTGGATAGAAGGGGGGTGAGTCACAGAGACAAAGAGACTGAGGTGGGGGCCCTTAAACTCCAAATCATTTGAACTTTCCTGAAGCTGGGATTGGAGCTCCTGGATAGAAGTGGGGGGTGAGATAGAGAGACAAAGAGACTGAGGTGGGGGCCCTTAAACTCCATATCATTTGAACTTTCCTGAAGCTGGGATTGGAGCTGCAGGATAGAAGGGGGGTGAGTAACAGAGACAAAGAGACTGCGGTGTGGGCCCTTAAACTCCATATCATTTGAACCTTCCTGAAGCTGGGATTGGAGCTGCTGGATAGAAGGGGGGTGAGTCACAGAGACAAAGAGACTGAGGTGGGGGCCCTTAACCTGGGTTTGGAGCTGCTGGATAGAAGCGGGGTGAGTCACAGAGACAAAGAGACTGAGGTGGGGGCCCTTAAACTCCATATCATTTGAACTTTCCTGAAGCTGGGATTGGAGCTGCAGGATAGAAGGGGGGTGAGTCACAGAGACAAAGGACTGAGGTGGGGGCCCTTAAACTCCATATCATTTGAACCTTCCTGAAGCTGGGATTGGAGCTGCTGGATAGAAGGGGGGTGAGTCACAGAGACAAAGAGACTGAGGTGGGGGCCCTTAAACTCCATATCATTTGAACTTTCCTGAAGCTGGGATTGGAGCTCCTGGATAGAAGGGGGGTGAGTCACAGAGACAAAGAGACTGAGGTGGGGGCCCTTAAACCCCATATCATTTGAACTTTCCTGAAGCTGGGATTGGAGCTGCTGGATAGAAGGGGGATGAGTCACAGAGACAAAGAGACTGAGGTGGGGGCCCTTAAGCTGGGTTTGGAGCTGCTGGATAGAAGCGGGGTGAGTCACAGAGACAAAGAGACTGAGGTGGGGGCCCTTAAACTCCATATCATTTGAACTTTCCTGAAGCTGGGATTGGAGCTGCAGGATAGAAGCGGGGTGAGTCACAGAGACAAAGAGACTGAGGTGGGGGCCCTTAAACCCCATATCATTTGAACATTCCTAAAGCTGGGATTGGAGCTCCTGGATAGAAAGGGGTTGAGTCACAGAGAGAAAGAGACTGAGGTGGGGGCCCTTAAACTCCATAACATTTGAACCTTCCTGAAGCTTGGATTGGAGCTGCTGGATAGAAGGGGGGTGAGTAACAGAGACAAAGAGACTGAGTTGGGGGCCCTTAAACTCCATATCATTTGAACCTTCCTGAAGCTGGGCTTGGAGCTCCTGGATAGAAGTGGGGGGTGAGATAGAGAGACAAAGAGACTGAGGTGGGGGCCCTTAAACTCCATATCATTTGAACCTTCCTGAAGCTGGGCTTGGAGCTCCTGGATAGAAGGGGGGTGAGTCACAGAGACAAAGAGACTGAGGTGGGGGCCCTTAAACTCCAAATCATTTGAACTTTCCTGAAGCTGGGATTGGAGCTCCTGGATAGAAGGGGGGTGAGTCACAGAGACAAAGAGACTGAGGTGGGGGCCCTTAAACTCCATATCATTTGAAACTTCCTGAAGCTGGGATTGGAGCTGCTGGATAGAAGGGGGGTGAGTCATAGAGACAAAGAGACTGAGGTGGGGGCCCTTAAACTCTATATCATTTGAACTTTCCTGAAGCTGGGATTGGAGTTCCTGGATAGAAGTGGGGGGTGAGATAGAGAGACAAAGAGACTGAGGTGGGGGCCCTTAAACTCCATATCATTTGAACTTTCCTGAAGCTGGGATTGGAGCTGCAGGATAGAAGGGGGGTGAGTCACAGAGACAAAGAGACTGAGGTGGGGGCCCTTAAACTCCATAACATTTGAACCTTCCTGAAGCTGGGATTGGAGCTGCTGGATAGAAGGGGGGTGAGTAACAGAGACAAAGAGACTAAGTTGGGGGCCCTTAAACTCCATATCATTTGAACCTTCCTGAAGCTGGGCTTGGAGCTCCTGGATAGAAGGGGGGTGAGTCACAGAGACAAAGAGACTGAGGTGGGGGCCCTTAAACTCCAAATCATTTGAACTTTCCTGAAGCTGGGATTGGAGCTCCTGGATAGAAGTGGGGGGTGAGATAGAGAGACAAAGAGACTGAGGTGGGGGCCCTTAAACTCCATATCATTTGAACTTTCCTGAAGCTGGGATTGGAGCTGCTGGATAGAAGGGGGATGAGTCACAGAGACAAAGAGACTGAGGTGGGGGCCCTTAACCTGGGTTTGGAGCTGCTGGATAGAAGCGGGGTGAGTCACAGAGACAAAGAGACTGAGGTGGGGGCCCTTAAACTCCATATCATTTGAACTTTCCTGAAGCTGGGATTGGAGCTGCAGGATAGAAGGGGGGTGAGTCACAGAGACAAAGAGACTGAGTTGGGGGCCCTTAAACTCCATATCATTTGAACCTTCCTGAAGCTGGGATTGGAGCTGCTGGATAGAAGGGGGGTGAGTCACAGAGACAAAGAGACTGAGGTGGGGGCCCTTAAACTCCATATCATTTGAACCTTCGTGAAGCTGGGTTTGGAGCTGCTGGATGTAAGCGGTTTGAGTCAAAGAGACAAAGAGACTGAGGTGGGGGCCCTTAAGCTGGGTTTGGATCTGCTGGATAGAAGCGGGGTGAGTCACAGAGACAAAGAGACTGAGGTGGGGGCCCTTAAACTCCATATCATTTGAACCTTCCTGAAGCTGGGATTGGAGCTGCTGGATAGAAGGGGGGTGAGTCACAGAGACAAAGAGACTGAGGTGGGGGCCCTTAAACTCCATATCATTTGAACCTTCGTGAAGCTGGGTTTGGAGCTGCTGGATGTAAGCGGTTTGAGTCAAAGAGACAAAGAGACTGAGGTGGGGGCCCTTAAACTCCATATCATTTGAACCTTCCTGAAGCTGGGATTGGAGCTGCTGGATAGAAGGGGGATGAGTCACAGAGACAAAGAGACTGAGGTGGGGGCCCTTAAACTCTATATCATTTGAACCTTCCTGAAGCTTGGCTTGGAGCTCCTGGATAGAAGGGGGGTGAGTCACAGAGACAAAGAGACTGAGGTGGGGGCCCTTAAACTCCAAATCATTTGAACTTTCCTGAAGCTGGGATTGGAGCTCCTGGATAGAAGTGGGGGGTGAGATAGAGAGACAAAGAGACTGAGGTGGGGGCTCTTAAACTCCATATCATTTGAACTTTCCTGAAGCTGGGATTGGAGCTGCAGGATAGAAGGGGGGTGAGTAACAGAGACAAAGAGACTGCGGTGTGGGCCCTTAAACTCCATATCATTTGAACCTTCCTGAAGCTGGGATTGGAGCTGCTGGATAGAAGGGGGATGAGTCACAGAGACAAAGAGACTGAGGTGGGGGCCCTTAAGCTGGGTTTGGAGCTGCTGGATAGAAGCGGGGTGAGTCACAGAGACAAAGAGACTGAGGTGGGGGCCCTTAAACTCCATATCATTTGAACTTTCCTGAAGCTGGGATTGGAGCTGCAGGATAGAAGGGGGGTGAGTCACAGAGACAAAGAGACTGAGGTGGGGGCCCTTAAACTCCATATCATTTGAACCTTCCTGAAGCTGGGATTGGAGCTGCTGGATAGAAGGGGGGTGAGTCACAGAGACAAAGAGACTGAGGTGGGGGCCCTTAAACTCCATATCATTTGAACTTTCCTGAAGCTGGGATTGGAGCTCCTGGATAGAAGGGGGGTGAGTCACAGAGACAAAGAGACTGAGGTGGGGGCCCTTAAACTCCATATCATTTGAACCTTCGTGAAGCTGGGTTTGGAGCTGCTGGATGTAAGCGGTTTGAGTCAAAGAGACAAAGAGACTGAGGTGGGGGCCCTTAAACTCCATATCATTTGAACCTTCCTGAAGCTGGGATTGGAGCTGCTGGATAGAAGGGGGATGAGTCACAGAGACAAAGAGACTGAGGTGGGGGCCCTTAAACTCTATATCATTTGAACTTTCCTGAAGCTGGGATTGGAGTTCCTGGATAGAAGTGGGGGGTGAGATAGAGAGACAAAGAGACTGAGGTGGGGGCCCTTAAACTCCATATCATTTGAACTTTCCTGAAGCTGGGATTGGAGCTGCAGGATAGAAGGGGGGTGAGTCACAGAGACAAAGAGACTGAGGTGGGGGCCCTTAAACCCCATATCATTTGAACTTTCCTAAAGCTGGGATTGGAGCTCCTGGATATAAGGGGGGTGAGTCACAGAGACAAAGAGACTGAGGTGGGGGCCCTTAAACTCCATAACATTTGAACCTTCCTGAAGCTGGGATTGGAGCTGCTGGATAGAAGGGGGGTGAGTAACAGAGACAAAGAGACTGAGGTGGGGGCCCTTAAACTCTATATCATTTGAACTTTCCTAAAGCTGGGATTGGAGCTCCTGGATAGAAAGGGGTTGAGTCACAGAGAGAAAGAGACTGAGGTGGGGGCCCTTAAACTCCATAACATTTGAACCTTCCTGAAGCTGGGATTGGAGCTGCTGGATAGAAGGGGTGTGAGTCATAGAGACAAAGAGACTGAGGTGGGGCCCCTTAAACTCTATATCATTTGAACTTTCCTGAAGCTGGGATTGGAGTTCCTGGATAGAAGTGGGGGGTGAGATAGAGAGACAAAGAGACTGAGGTGGGGGCCCTTAAACTCCATATCATTTGAACTTTCCTGAAGCTGGGATTGGAGCTGCAGGATAGAAGGGGTGTGAGTCACAGAGACAAAGAGACTGAGGTGGGGGCCCTTAAACTCCATAACATTTGAACCTTCCTGAAGCTGGGATTGGAGCTGCTGGATAGAAGGGGGGTGAGTAACAGAGACAAAGAGACTGAATTGGGGGCCCTTAAACTCCATATCATTTGAACCTTCCTGAAGCTGGGCTTGGAGCTCCTGGATAGAAGGGGGGTGAGTCACAGAGACAAAGAGACTGAGGTGGGGGCCCTTAAACTCCAAATCATTTGAACTTTCCTGAAGCTGGGATTGGAGCTCCTGGATAGAAGTGGGGGGTGAGATAGAGAGACAAAGAGACTGAGGTGGGGGCTCTTAAACTCCATATCATTTGAACTTTCCTGAAGCTGGGATTGGAGCTGCAGGATAGAAGGGGGGTGAGTAACAGAGACAAAGAGACTGCGGTGTGGGCCCTTAAACTCCATATCATTTGAACCTTCCTGATGCTGGGATTGGAGCTGCTGGATAGAAGGGGGATGAGTCACAGAGACAAAGAGACTGAGGTGGGGGCCCTTAAGCTGGGTTTGGAGCTGCTGGATAGAAGCGGGGTGAGTCACAGAGACAAAGAGACTGAGGTGGGGGCCCTTAAACTCCATATCATTTGAACTTTCCTGAAGCTGGGATTGGAGCTGCAGGATAGAAGGGGGGTGAGTCACAGAGACAAAGAGACTGAGGTGGGGGCCCTTAAACTCCATATCATTTGAACCTTCCTGAAGCTGGGATTGGAGCTGCTGGATAGAAGGGGGGTGAGTCACAGAGACAAAGAGACTGAGGTGGGGGCCCTTAAACTCCATATCATTTGAACTTTCCTGAAGCTGGGATTGGAGCTCCTGGATAGAAGGGGGGTGAGTCACAGAGACAAAGAGACTGAGGTGGGGGCCCTTAAACCCCATATCTTTTGAACTTTCCTGAATCTGGGATTGGAGCTGCTGGATAGAAGGGGGGGTTTGTCACAGAGACAAAGAGACTGAGGTGGGGGCCCTTAAACTCCATTTCATTTGAACTTTCCTGAAGCTGGGATTGGAGCTGCAGGATGGAAGGGGGGTGAGTCACAGAGACAAAGAAACTGAGGTGGGGGCCCTTAAACTCCATATCATTTGAACTTTCCTGAAGCTGGGATTGCAGCTCCTGGATAGAAGGTGGGTGAGTCACAGAGACAAAGAGGCTGAGGTGGGGTCCCTTAAACTCTATATCATTTGAACTTTCCTGAAGCTGGGATTGGAGCTCCTGGATAGATGCGGGGTGAGTCACAGAGACAAAGAGACTGAGGTGGGGGCCCTTAAACTCCATATCATTTGAACTTTCCTAAAGCTGGGATTTGAGCTCCTGGATAGAAGGGGGGTGAGTCACAGAGACAAAGAGACTGAGGTGGGGGCCCTTAAACTCTATATCGTTTGAACTTTCCTGAAGCTGGGATTGGAGCTCGTGGATAGAAGGGGGGTGAGTCACAGAGACAAAGAGACTGAGGTGGGGGCCCTTAAACTCCACATCATTTGAACTTTCCTGAAGCTGGGATTGGAGTTCCTGGATAGAAGTGGGGGGTGAGATAGAGAGACAAAGAGACTGAGGTGGGGGCCCTTAAACTCCATATCATTTGAACTTTCCTGAAGCTGGGATTGGAGCTGCAGGATAGAAGGGGTGTGAGTCACAGAGACAAAGAGACTGAGGTGGGGGCCCTTAAACTCCATAACATTTGAACCTTCCTGAAGCTGGGATTGGAGCTGCTGGATAGAAGGGGGGTGAGTAACAGAGACAAAGAGACTGAATTGGGGGCCCTTAAACTCCATATCATTTGAACCTTCCTGAAGCTGGGCTTGGAGCTCCTGGATAGAAGGGGGGTGAGTCACAGAGACAAAGAGACTGAGGTGGGGGCCCTTAAACTCCAAATCATTTGAACTTTCCTGAAGCTGGGATTGGAGCTCCTGGATAGAAGTGGGGGGTGAGATAGAGAGACAAAGAGACTGAGGTGGGGGCTCTTAAACTCCATATCATTTGAACTTTCCTGAAGCTGGGATTGGAGCTGCAGGATAGAAGGGGGGTGAGTAACAGAGACAAAGAGACTGCGGTGTGGGCCCTTAAACTCCATATCATTTGAACCTTCCTGAAGCTGGGATTGGAGCTGCTGGATAGAAGGGGGATGAGTCACAGAGACAAAGAGACTGAGGTGGGGGCCCTTAAGCTGGGTTTGGAGCTGCTGGATAGAAGCGGGGTGAGTCACAGAGACAAAGAGACTGAGGTGGGGGCCCTTAAACTCCATATCATTTGAACTTTCCTGAAGCTGGGATTGGAGCTGCAGGATAGAAGGGGGGTGAGTCACAGAGACAAAGAGACTGAGGTGGGGGCCCTTAAACTCCATATCATTTGAACCTTCCTGAAGCTGGGATTGGAGCTGCTGGATAGAAGGGGGGTGAGTCACAGAGACAAAGAGACTGAGGTGGGGGCCCTTAAACTCCATATCATTTGAACTTTCCTGAAGCTGGGATTGGAGCTCCTGGATAGAAGGGGGGTGAGTCACAGAGACAAAGAGACTGAGGTGGGGGCCCTTAAACCCCATATCTTTTGAACTTTCCTGAATCTGGGATTGGAGCTGCTGGATAGAAGGGGGGGTTTGTCACAGAGACAAAGAGACTGAGGTGGGGGCCCTTAAACTCCATTTCATTTGAACTTTCCTGAAGCTGGGATTGGAGCTGCAGGATGGAAGGGGGGTGAGTCACAGAGACAAAGAAACTGAGGTGGGGGCCCTTAAACTCCATATCATTTGAACTTTCCTGAAGCTGGGATTGCAGCTCCTGGATAGAAGGTGGGTGAGTCACAGAGACAAAGAGGCTGAGGTGGGGTCCCTTAAACTCTATATCATTTGAACTTTCCTGAAGCTGGGATTGGAGCTCCTGGATAGATGCGGGGTGAGTCACAGAGACAAAGAGACTGAGGTGGGGGCCCTTAAACTCCATATCATTTGAACTTTCCTAAAGCTGGGATTTGAGCTCCTGGATAGAAGGGGGGTGAGTCACAGAGACAAAGAGACTGAGGTGGGGGCCCTTAAACTCTATATCGTTTGAACTTTCCTGAAGCTGGGATTGGAGCTCGTGGATAGAAGGGGGGTGAGTCACAGAGACAAAGAGACTGAGGTGGGGGCCCTTAAACTCCACATCATTTGAACCTTCCTGAAGCTGGGATTGGAGCTGCTGGATAGAAGGGGGGTGAGTCACAGAGACAAAGAGACTGAGGTGGGGGCCCTTAAACTCTATATCATTTGAACTTTCCTGAAGCTGGGATTGGAGTTCCTGGATAGAAGTGGGGGGTGAGATAGAGAGACAAAGAGACTGAGGTGGGGCCCCTTAAACTCCATATAATTTGAACTTTCCTGAAGCTGGGATTGGAGCTCGTGGATAGAAGGGGGGTGAGTCACAGAGACAAAGAGACTGAGGTGGGGGCCCTTAAGCTGGGTTTGGAGCTGCTGGATGGAAGCGGGGTGAGTCAAAGAGACAAAGAGACTGAGGTAGGGGCCCTTAAACTCCATATCATTTGAACTTTCCTGAAGCTGGGATTGGAGCTGCAGGATAGAAGGGGGGTGAGTCACAGAGACAAAGAGACTGAGGTGTGGGCCCTTAAACTCCATATCATTTGAACCTTCCTGAAGCTGGGATTGGAGCTACTGGATAGAAGGGGGGTGAGTCACAGAGACAAAGAGACTGAGGTGGGGGCCCTTAAACCCCATATCATTTGAACCTTCCTGAAGCTAGGATGGGAGCTGCTGGATAGAAGGGGGGTGAGTCACAGAGACAAAGAGACTGAGGTGGGGGCCCTTAAACCCCATATCATTTGAACTTTCCTGAAGCTGGGATTGGAGCTGCAGGATAGAAGGGGGGTGAGTCACAGAGACAAAGAAACTGAGGTGGGGGCCTTTAAACTCCATATCATTTGAACTTTCCTGAAGCTGGGATTGGAGTTCCTGGATAGAAGGGGGTGAGTCACAGAGACAAAGAGACTGAGGTGCGGGCCCTTAAACCCCATATCATTTGAACTTTCCTGAAGCTGGGATTGGAGCTGCTGGATAGAAGGGGGATGAGTCACAGAGACAAAGAGACTGAGGTGGGGGCCCTTAAACTCCATATCATTTGAACCTTCCTGAAGCTAGGATGGGAGCTGCTGGATAGAAGGGGGGTGAGTCACAGAGACAAAGAGACTGAGGTGGGGGCCCTTAAACCCCATATCTTTTGAACTTTCCTGAAGCTGGGATTGGAGCTGCAGGATAGAAGGGGGGTTAGTCACAGAGACAAAGAGACTGAGGTGGGGGCCCTTAAACTCCATTTCATTTGAACTTTCCTGAAGCTGGGATTGGAGCTGCAGGATGGAAGGGGGGTGAGTCACAGAGACAAAGAAACTGAGGTGGGGGCCCTTAAACTCCATATCATTTGAACTTTCCTGAAGCTGGAATTGCAGCTCCTGGATAGAAGGTGGGTGAGTCACAGAGACAAAGAGGCTGAGGTGGGGTCCCTTAAACTCTATATCATTTGAACTTTCCTGAAGCTGGGATTGGAGCTCCTGGATAGATGCGGGGTGAGTCACAGAGACAAAGAGACTGAGGTGGGGGCCCTTAAACTCCATATCATTTGAACTTTCCTAAAGCTGGGATTTGAGCTCCTGGATAGAAGGGGGGTGAGTCACAGAGACAAAGAGACTGAGGTGGGGGCCCTTAAACTCTATATCATTTGAACTTTCCTGAACCTGGGATTGGAGTTCCTGGATAGAAGTGGGGGGTGAGATAGAGAGACAAAGAGACTGAGGTGGGGCCCCTTAAACTCCATATAATTTGAACTTTCCTGAAGCTGGGATTGGAGCTCGTGGATAGAAGGGGGGTGAGTCACAGAGACAAAGAGACTGAGGTGGGGGCCCTTAAGCTGGGTTTGGAGCTGCTGGATGGAAGCGGGGTGAGTCAAAGAGACAAAGAGACTGAGGTAGGGGCCCTTAAACTCCATATCATTTGAACTTTCCTGAAGCTGGGATTGGAGCTGCAGGATAGAAGGGGGGTGAGTCACAGAGACAAAGAGACTGAGGTGTGGGCCCTTAAACTCCATAACATTTGAACCTTCCTGAAGCTGGGATTGGAGCTGCTGGATAGAAGGGGGGTGAGTAACAGAGACAAAGAGACTGAGTTGGGGGCCCTTAAACTCCATATCATTTGAACTTTCCTGAAGCTGGGATTGGAGCTGCAGGATAGAAGGGGGGTGAGTAACAGAGACAAAGAGACTGCGGTGTGGGCCCTTAAACTCCATATCATTTGAACCTTCCTGAAGCTGGGATTGGAGCTGCTGGATAGAAGGGGGATGAGTCACAGAGAAAAAGAGACTGAGGTGGGGGCCCTTAAGCTGGGTTTGGAGCTGCTGGATAGAAGCGGGGTGAGTCACAGAGACAAAGAGACTGAGGTGGGGGCCCTTAAACTCCATATCATTTGAACTTTCCTGAAGTTGGGATTGGAGCTGCAGGATAGAAGGGGGGTGAGTCACAGAGACAAAGAGACTGAGGTGGGGGCCCTTAAACTCTATATCATTTGAACTTTCCTGAAGCTGGGATTGGAGTTCCTGGATAGAAGTGGGGGGTGAGATAGAGAGACAAAGAGACTGAGGTGGGGGCCCTTAAACTCCATATCATTTGAACTTTCCTGAAGCTGGGATTGGAGCTGCAGGATAGAAGGGGTGTGAGTCACAGAGACAAAGAGACTGAGGTGGGGGCCCTTAAACTCCATAACATTTGAACCTTCCTGAAGCTGGGATTGGAGCTGCTGGATAGAAGGGGGGTGAGTAACAGAGACAAAGAGACTGAGTTGGGGGCCCTTAAACTCCATATCATTTGAACTTTCCTGAAGCTGGGATTGGAGCTGCAGGATAGAAGGGGGGTGAGTAACAGAGACAAAGAGACTGCGGTGTGGGCCCTTAAACTCCATATCATTTGAACCTTCCTGAAGCTGGGATTGGAGCTGCTGGATAGAAGGGGGATGAGTCACAGAGAAAAAGAGACTGAGGTGGGGGCCCTTAAGCTGGGTTTGGAGCTGCTGGATAGAAGCGGGGTGAGTCACAGAGACAAAGAAACTGAGGTGGGGGCCCTTAAACTCCATATCATTTGAACTTTCCTGAAGTTGGGATTGGAGCTGCAGGATAGAAGGGGGGTGAGTCACAGAGACAAAGAGACTGAGGTGGGGGCCCTTAAACTCCATATCATTTGAACCTTCCTGAAGCTGGGATTGGAGCTGCTGGATAGAAGGGGGGTGAGTCACAGAGACAAAGAGACTGAGGTGGGGGCCCTTAAACTCCATATCATTTGAACTTTCCTGAAGCTGGGATTGGAGCTCCTGGATAGAAGGGGGGTGAGTCACAGAGACAAAGAGACTGAGGTGGGGGCCCTTAAACCCCATATCTTTTGAACTTTCCTGAATCTGGGATTGGAGCTGCTGGATAGAAGGGGGGGTTAGTCACAGAGACAAAGAGACTGAGGTGGGGGCCCTTAAACTCCATTTCATTTGAACTTTCCTGAAGCTGGGATTGGAGCTGCAGGATGGAAGGGGGGTGAGTCACAGAGACAAAGAAACTGAGGTGGGGGCCCTTAAACTCCATATCATTTGAACTTTCCTGAAGCTGGAATTGCAGCTCCTGGATAGAAGGTGGGTGAGTCACAGAGACAAAGAGGCTGAGGTGGGGTCCCTTAAACTCTATATCATTTGAACTTTCCTGAAGCTGGGATTGGAGCTCCTGGATAGATGCGGGGTGAGTCACAGAGACAAAGAGACTGAGGTGGGGGCCCTTAAACTCCATATCATTTGAACTTTCCTAAAGCTGGGATTTGAGCTCCTGGATAGAAGGGGGGTGAGTCACAGAGACAAAGAGACTGAGGTGGGGGCCCTTAAGCTGGGTTTGGAGCTGCTGGATGGAAGCGGGGTGAGTCAAAGAGACAAAGAGACTGAGGTAGGGGCCCTTAAACTCCATATCATTTGAACTTTCCTGAAGCTGGGATTGGAGCTGCAGGATAGAAGGGGGGTGAGTCACAGAGACAAAGAGACTGAGGTGTGGGCCCTTAAACTCCATATCATTTGAACCTTCCTGAAGCTGGGATTGGAGCTGCTGGATAGAAGGGGGGTGAGTCACAGAGACAAAGAGACTGAGGTGGGGGCCCTTAAACCCCATATCATTTGAACCTTCCTGAAGCTAGGATGGGAGCTGCTGGATAGAAGGGGGGTGAGTCACAGAGACAAAGAGACTGAGGTGGGGGCCCTTAAACCCCATATCATTTGAACTTTCCTGAAGCTGGGATTGGAGCTGCAGGATAGAAGGGGGGTGAGTCACAGAGACAAAGAAACTGAGGTGGGGGCCTTTAAACTCCATATCATTTGAACTTTCCTGAAGCTGGGATTGGAGTTCCTGGATAGAAGGGGGTGAGTCACAGAGACAAAGAGACTGAGGTGGGGGCCCTTAAACCCCATATCATTTGAACTTTCCTGAAGCTGGGATTGGAGCTGCTGGATAGAAGGGGGATGAGTCACAGAGACAAAGAGACTGAGGTGGGGGCCCTTAAGCTGGGTTTGGAGCTGCTGGATGGAAGCGGGGTGAGTCAAAGAGACAAAGAGACTGAGGTAGGGGCCCTTAAACTCCATATCATTTGAACTTTCCTGAAGCTGGGATTGGAGCTGCAGGATAGAAGGGGGGTGAGTCACAGAGACAAAGAGACTGAGGTGGGGGCCCTTAAACTCCATATCATTTGAACCTTCCTGAAGCTGGGATTGCAGCTGCTGGATAGAAGGGGGGTGAGTCACACCGACAAAGAGACTGAGGTGGGGGCCCTTAAACTCCATATCATTTGAACTTTCCTGAAGCTGGGATTGGAGCTCCTGGATAGAAGGGGGGTGAGTCACAGAGACAAAGAGACTGAGGTGGGGGCCCTTAAACTCCATATCATTTGAACCTTCCTGAAGCTAGGATGGGAGCTGCTGGATAGAAGGGGGGTGAGTCACAGAGACAAAGAGACTGAGGTGGGGGCCCTTAAACCCCATATCTTTTGAACTTTCCTGAAGCTGGGATTGGAGCTGCAGGATAGAAGGGGGGTGAGTCACAGAGACAAAGAAACTGAGGTGGGGGCCTTTAAACTCCATATCATTTGAACTTTCCTGAAGCTGGGATTGGAGTTCCTGGATAGAAGGGGGTGAGTCACAGAGACAAAGAGACTGAGGTGGGGGCCCTTAAACCCCATATCATTTGAACTTTCCTGAAGCTGGGATTGGAGCTGCAGGATAGAAGGGGGGTGAGTCACAGAAACAAAGAGACTGAGGTGGGGGCCCTTAAACTCCATTTCATTTGAACTTTCCTGATGCTGGGATTGGAGCTGCTGGATGTAAGCGGTTTGAGTCAAAGAGACAAAGAGACTGAGGTGGGGGCCTTTAAACTCCATATCATTTGAACTTTCCTGAAGCTGGGATTGGAGTTCCTGGATAGAAGGGGGTGAGTCACAGAGACAAAGAGACTGAGGTGGGGGCCCTTAAACCCCATATCATTTGAACTTTCCTGAAGCTGGGATTGGAGCTGCTGGATAGAAGGGGGATGAGTCACAGAGACAAAGAGACTGAGGTGGGGGCCCTTAAGCTGGGTTTGGAGCTGCTGGATGGAAGCGGGGTGAGTCAAAGAGACAAAGAGACTGAGGTAGGGGCCCTTAAACTCCATATCATTTGAACTTTCCTGAAGCTGGGATTGGAGCTGCAGGATAGAAGGGGGGTGAGTCACAGAGACAAAGAGACTGAGGTGGGGGCCCTTAAACTCCATATCATTTGAACCTTCCTGAAGCTAGGATGGGAGCTGCTGGATAGAAGGGGGGTGAGTCACAGAGACAAAGAGACTGAGGTGGGGGCCCTTAAACCCCATATCTTTTGAACTTTCCTGAAGCTGGGATTGGAGCTGCAGGATAGAAGGGGGGTGAGTCACAGAGACAAAGAAACTGAGGTGGGGGCCCTTAAACTCCACATCATTTGAACTTTTCTGAAGCTGGGATTGGAGCTCCTGGATAGAAGGGGGTGAGTCACAGAGACAAAGAGACTGAGGTGGGGGCCCTTAAACCCCATATCATTTGAACTTTCCTGAAGCTGGGATTGGAGCTGCAGGATAGAAGGGGGGTGAGTCACAGAAACAAAGAGACTGAGGTGGGGGCCCTTAAACTCCATTTCATTTGAACTTTCCTGAAGCTGGGATTGGAGCTGCTGGATGTAAGCGGTTTGAGTCAAAGAGACAAAGAGACTGAGGTGGGGGCCCTTAAACTCCACATCATTTGAACTTTTCTGAAGCTGGGATTGGAGCTCCTGGATAGAAGGGGGTGAGTCACAGAGACAAAGAGACTGCGGTGGGGCCCCTTAAACTCCATATCATTTGAACCTTCCTGAAGCTGGGATTGGAGCTGCTGGATAGAAGGGGGGTGAGTCACAGAGACAAAGAGACTGAGGTGGGGGCCCTTAAACTCCATATCATTTGAACGTTTCTGAAGCTGGGATTGGAGCTCCTGGATAGAGGGGGGGTGAGTCACAGAGAGAAAGAGACTGAGGTGGGGCCCCTTAAACTCCATATCATTTGAACCTTCCTGAAGCTGGGATTGGAGCTGCTGGATAGAAGGGGGATGAGTCACAGAGACAAAGAGACTGAGGTGGGGGCCCTTAAGCTGGGTTTGGAGCTGCTGGATGAAAGCGGGGTGAGTCACAGAGACAAAGAGACTGAGGTTGGGGCCCTTAAACTCCATATCATTTGAACTTTCCTGAAGCTGGGATTGGAGCTGCAGGATAGAAGGGGGGTGAGTCACAGAGACAAAGAGACTGAGGTGGGGGCCCTTAAACTCCATATCATTTGAACCTTCCTGAAGCTGGGATTGGAGCTGCTGGATAGAAGGGGGGTGAGTCACAGCGACAAAGAGACTGAGGTGGGGGCCCTTAAACTCCATATCATTTGAACTTTCCTGAAGCTGGGATTGGAGCTCCTGGATAGAAGGGGGGTGAGTCACAGAGACAAAGAGACTGAGGTGGGGGCCCTTAAACTCCATATCATTTGAACCTTCCTGAAGCTAGGATGGGAGCTGCTGGATATAAGGGGGGTGAGTCACAGAGACAAAGAGACTGAGGTGGGGGCCCTTAAACCCCATATCATTTGAACTTTCCTGAAGCTGGGATTGGAGCTGCAGGATAGAAGGGGGGTGAGTCACAGAGACAAAGAAACTGAGGTGGGGGCCTTTAAACTCCATATCATTTGAACTTTCCTGAAGCTGGGATTGGAGTTCCTGGATAGAAGGGGGTGAGTCACAGAGACAAAGAGACTGAGGTGGGGGCCCTTAAACCCCATATCATTTGAACTTTCCTGAAGCTGGGATTGGACCTGCAGGATAGAAGGGGGGTGAGTCACAGAGACAAAGAAACTGAGGTGGGGGCCCTTAAACTAAATATCATTTGAACGTTCCTGAAGCAGGATTGGAGCTCCTGGATAGAAGTGGGGGGTGAGATAGAGATACAAAGAGACTGAGGTGGGGGCCCTTAAACTGTATATCATTTGAACTTTCCTGAAGCTGGGATTGGAGCTCCTGGATAAAAGGGGGGTGAGTAACAGAGAGAAAGAGACTGAGGTGGGGGCCCTTAAACTACATATCATTTGAACTTTCCTGAAGCTGGGATTGGAGCTCCTGGATAGAAGGGGGGTGAGTCACAGAGACAAAGAGACTGAGGTGGGGGCCCTTAAACTCCATATCATTTGAAGCTTCCTGAAGCTGGGATTGGAGCTCCTGGATAGAAGGGGGGTGAGTCACAGAGACAAAGAGACTGAGGTGGCGGCCCTTAAACTCCATATCATTTGAACCTTCGTGAAGCTGGGTTTGGAACTGCTGGATAGAAGCGGGGTGAGTCACAGAGACAAAGAGACTGAGGTGGGGGCCCTTAAACTCCATATCATTTGAACCTTCCTGAAGCTAGGATTGGAGCTGCTGGATAGAAGAGGGGTGAGTCACAGAGACAAAGAAACTGAGGTGGGGGCACTTAAACTCCATATCATTTGAACGTTCCTGAAGCGGGAGTGGAGCTCCTGGATAGAAGTGGGGGGTGAGATAGAGATACAAAGAGACTGAGGTGGGGGCCCTTAAACTCTATATCATTTGAAATTTCCTGAAGCTGGGATTGGAGCTCCTGGATAGAAGGGGGTGAGTAACAGAGAGAAAGAGACTGAGGTGGGGGCCCTTAAACTCCATATCATTTGAACTTTCCTGAAGCTGGGATTGGAGCTCCTGGATAGAAGGGGGGTGAGTCACAGAGACAAAGAGACTGAGGTGGGGGCCCTTAAACTCCATATCATTTGAACTTTCCTGAAGCTGGGATTGGAGCTCCTGGATAGAAGGGGGGTGAGTCACAGAGACAAAGAGACTGAGGTGGCGGCCCTTAAACACCATATCATTTGAACCTTCGTGAAGCTGGGTTTGGAGCTGCTGGATAGAAGCGGGGTGAGTCACAGAGACAAAGAGACTGAGGTGGGGGCCCTTAAACTCCATATCATTTGAACCTTCCTGAAGCTGGGATTGGAGCTGCTGGATAGAAGGGGGGTGTGTCACAGAGACAAAGAGACTGAGGTGGGGGCCCTTAAACTCCATATCATTTGAACTTTTCTGAAGCTGGGATTGGAGCTCCTGGATAGAAGGGGGGTGAGTCACAGAGACAAAGAGACTGAGGTGGGGGCCCTTAAACTCCATATCATTTGAACCTTCCTGAAGCTAGGATGGGAGCTGCTGGATAGAAGGGGGGTGAGTCACAGAGACAAAGAGACTGAGGTCGGGGCCCTTAAACCCCATATCATTTGAACTTTCCTGAAGCTGGGATTGGAGCTGCAGGATAGAAAGGGGGTGAGTCACCGAGACAAAGAAACTGAGGTGGGGGCCCTGAAACTCCATATCTTTTGAACTTTCCTGAAGCTGGGATTGGAGCTGCTGGATAGAAGGGGGGGTGAGTCACAGAGACAAAGAGACTGAGGTGGGGGCCCTTAAACTCCATATCATTTGAACCTTTCTGAAGCTAGGATGGGAGCTGCTGGATAGAAGGGGGATGAGTCACAGAGACAAAGAGACTGAGGTGGGGGCCCTTAAACCCCATATCATTTGAACCTTCGTGAAGCTGGGTTTGGAGCTGCTGGATGTAAGCGGTTTGAGTCAAAGAGACAAAGAGACTGAGGTGGGGGCCCTTAAACTCCACATCATTTGAACCTTCCTGAAGCTGGGATTGGAGCTGCTGGATAGAAGGGGGGTGAGTCACAGAGACAAAGAGACTGAGGTGGGGGCCCTTAAACTCTATATCATTTGAACATTCCTGAAGCTGGGATTGGAGTTCCTGGATAGAAGTGGGGGGTGAGATAGAGAGACAAAGAGACTGAGGTGGGGCCCCTTAAACTCCATATCATTTGAACTTTCCTGAAGCTGGGATTGGAACTCGTGGATAGAAGGGGGGTGAGTCACAGAGACAAAGAGACTGAGATGGGGGCCCTTAAACTCCAAATGATTTGAATTTCCTGAAGCTGGGAGTGGAGCTCCTGGATAGAAGTGTGTGAGTCACAGAGACAAAGAGACTGAGGTGGGGTCCCTTAAACTCCAAATCATTTGAACTTTCATGAAGCTGGGATTGGAGCTCCTGGATAGAAGGGGGTGAGTCACAGAGACAAAGAGACTGCGGTGTGGGCCCTTAAACTCCATTACATTTGAACCTTCCTGAAGCTGGGGTTGGAGCTGCTGGATAGAAGGGGGGTGAGTCAAAGAGACAAAGAGACTGAGGTGGGGCCCCTTAAACTCCATATCATTTGAACCTTCCTGAAGCTGGGATTGGAGCTGCTGGATAGAAGGGGGATGAGTCACAGAGACAAAGAGACTGAGGTGGGGGCCCTTAAGCTGGGTTTGGAGCTGCTGGATGGAAGCGGGGTGAGTCAAAGAGACAAAGAGACTGAGGTAGGGGCCCTTAAACTCCATATCATTTGAACTTTCCTGAAGCTGGGATTGGAGCTGCAGGATAGAAGGGGGGTGAGTCACAGAGACAAAGAGACTGAGGTGGGGGCCCTTAAACTCCATATCATTTGAACCTTCCTGAAGCTAGGATTGGAGCTGCTGGATAAAAGCTGGCTGAGTCACAGAGACAAAGAGACTGAGGTGGGGGGCCTTAAACTCCATATAATTTGAACCTTCCTGAAGCTGGGATTGGAGCTGCTGGATAGAAGGGGGGTGAGTCACAGAGACAAAGAGACTGAGGTGGGGGCCCTTAAAATCCATATCATTTGAACTTTCCTGAAGCTGGGATTGGAGCTGCAGGATAGATGGGGGGTAAGTCACAGAGACAAAGAAACTGAGGTGGGGGCACTTAAACTCCATATCATTTGAATGTTCCTGAAGCGGGATTGGAGCTCCTGGATAGAAGTGGGGGGTGAGATAGAGATATAAAGAGACTGAGGTGGGGGCCCTTAAACTCTATATCATTTGAAATTTCCTGAAGCTGGGATTGGAGCTCCTGGATAGAAGGGGGGTGAGTCACAGAGAGCAAGAGACTGAGGTGGGGGCCCTTAAACTCCATATCATTTGAACTTTCCTGAAGCTGGGATTGGAGCTCCTGGATAGAAGGGGGGTGAGTCACAGAGACAAAGAGACTGAGGTGGGGGCCCTTAAACTCCATATCATTTGAACTTTCCTGAAGCTGGGATTGGAGCTCCTGGATAGAAGGGGGTGAGTCACAGAGACAAAGAGACTGAGGTGGCGGCCCTTAAACTCCATATCATTTGAACCTTCGTGAAGCTGGGTTTGGAGCTGCTGGATAGAAGAGGGGTGAGTCACAGCGACAAAGAGACTGAGGTGGGGGCCCTTAAACTCCATATCATTTGAACTTTCCTGAAGCTGGGATTGGAGCTGCTGGATAGAAGGGGGGTGAGTCACAGAGACAAAGAGACTGAGGTCGGGGCCCTTAAACCCCATATCATTTGAACTTTGCTGAAGCTGGGATTGGAGCTGCAGGATAGAAGGGGGGTGAGTCACAGAGAGAAAGAAACTGAGGTGGAGGCCTTTAAACTCCATATCATTTGAACTTTCCTGAAGCTGGGATTGGAGCTCCTGGATAGAAGGGGGTGAGTCACAGAGACAAAGAGACTGAGGTGGGGGCCCTTAAACCCCATATCATTTGAACTTTCCTGAAGCTGGGATTGGAGCTGCAGGATAGAAGGGGGGTGAGTCACAGAAACAAAGAGACTGAGGTGGGGGCCCTTAAACTCCATTTCATTTGAACTTTCCTGAAGCTGGGATTGGAGCTGCAGGATGGAAGGGGGGTGAGTCACAGAGACAAAGAAACTGAGGTGGGGGCACTTAAACTCCATATCATTTGAACGTTCCTGAAGCTGGGATTGGAGTTCCTGGATAGAAGGGGGTGAGTCACAGAGACAAAGAGACTGAGGTGGGGGCCCTTAAACTCCATATCATTTGAACTTTCCTGAAGCTGGGATTGGAGTTCCTGGATAGAAGGGGGTGAGTCACAGAGACAAAGAGACTGAGGTGGCGGCCCTTAAACTCCATATCATTTGAACCTTCGTGAAGCTGGGTTTGGAGCTGCTGGATAGAAGCGGGGTGAGTCACAGAGACAAAGAGACTGAGGTGGGGGCCCTTAAATTTCATATCATTTGAACCTTCCTGAAGCTAGGATTGGAGCTGCTGGATAGAAGGGGGGTGAGTCACAGAGACAAAGAGACTGAGGTGGGTGGCCTTAAACTCCATATAATTTGAACCTTCCTGAAGCTGGGATTGGAGCTGCTGGATAGAAGGGGGGTGAGTCACAGAGACAAACAGACTGAGGTGGGGGCCCTTAAAATCCATATCATTTGAACTTTCCTGAAGCTGGGATTGGAGCTGCAGGATAGATGGGGGGTGAGTCACAGAGACAAAGAAACTGAGGTGGGGGCACTTAAACTCCATATCATTTGAACGTTCCTGAAGCGGGATTGGAGCTCCTGGATAGAAGTGGGGGGTGAGATAGAGATACAAAGAGACTGAGGTGGGGGCCCTTAAACTCTATATCATTTGAAATTTCCTGAAGCTGGGATTGGAGCTGCTGGATAGAAGGGGGGTCAGTCACAGAGACAAAGAGACTGAGGTGGTGGCCCTTAAACTCCATATCATTTGAACCTTCGTGAAGCTGGGATTGGAGCTGCTGGATAGAAGGGGGTGAGTCACAGAGACAAAGAGACTGAGGTGGGGGCCCTTAAACCCCATATCATTTGAACTTTCCTGAAGCTGGGATTGGAGTTCCTGGATAGAAGGGGGTGAGTCACAGAGACAAAGAGACTGAGGTGGGGGCCCTTAAACTCTATATCATTTGAACTTTCGTGAAGCTGGGATTGGAATTCCTGGATAGAAGGGGGTGAGTCACAGAGACAAAGAGATTGAGGTGGGGGCCCTTAAACTCCATATCATTTGAACTTTCCTGAAGCTGGGATTGGAGCTGCAGGATAGATGGGGGGTGAGTCACAGAGAGAAAGAGACTGAGGTGGGGGCCCTTAAACTCCATATCATTTGAACTTTCCTGAAGCTGGGATTGGAGCTCCTGGATAGAAGGGGGGTGAGTCACAGAGACAAAGAGACTGAGGTGGGGGCCCTTAAACTCTATATCATTTGAACTTTCCTGAAGCTGGGATTGGAGTTCCTGGATAGAAGTGGGGGGTGAGATAGAGAGACAAAGAGACTGAGGTGGGGGCCCTTAAACTCCATATCATTTGAACTTTCCTGAAGCTGGGATTGGAGCTGCAGGATAGAAGGGGGGTGAGTCACAGAGACAAAGAGACTGAGGTGGGGGCCCTTAAACCCCATATCATTTGAACTTTCCTAAAGCTGGGATTGGAGCTCCTGGATATAAGGGGGGTGAGTCACAGAGACAAAGAGACTGAGGTGGGGGCCCTTAAACTCCATAACATTTGAACCTTCCTGAAGCTGGGATTGGAGCTGCTGGATAGAAGGGGGGTGAGTAACAGAGACAAAGAGACTGAGGTGGGGGCCCTTAAACTCTATATCATTTGAACTTTCCTAAAGCTGGGATTGGAGCTCCTGGATAGAAAGGGGTTGAGTCACAGAGAGAAAGAGACTGAGGTGGGGGCCCTTAAACTCCATAACATTTGAACCTTCCTGAAGCTGGGATTGGAGCTGCTGGATAGAAGGGGTGTGAGTCATAGAGACAAAGAGACTGAGGTGGGGCCCCTTAAACTCTATATCATTTGAACTTTCCTGAAGCTGGGATTGGAGTTCCTGGATAGAAGTGGGGGGTGAGATAGAGAGACAAAGAGACTGAGGTGGGGGCCCTTAAACTCCATATCATTTGAACTTTCCTGAAGCTGGGATTGGAGCTGCAGGATAGAAGGGGTGTGAGTCACAGAGACAAAGAGACTGAGGTGGGGGCCCTTAAACTCCATAACATTTGAACCTTCCTGAAGCTGGGATTGGAGCTGCTGGATAGAAGGGGGGTGAGTAACAGAGACAAAGAGACTGAATTGGGGGCCCTTAAACTCCATATCATTTGAACCTTCCTGAAGCTGGGCTTGGAGCTCCTGGATAGAAGGGGGGTGAGTCACAGAGACAAAGAGACTGAGGTGGGGGCCCTTAAACTCCAAATCATTTGAACTTTCCTGAAGCTGGGATTGGAGCTCCTGGATAGAAGTGGGGGGTGAGATAGAGAGACAAAGAGACTGAGGTGGGGGCTCTTAAACTCCATATCATTTGAACTTTCCTGAAGCTGGGATTGGAGCTGCAGGATAGAAGGGGGGTGAGTAACAGAGACAAAGAGACTGCGGTGTGGGCCCTTAAACTCCATATCATTTGAACCTTCCTGAAGCTGGGATTGGAGCTGCTGGATAGAAGGGGGATGAGTCACAGAGACAAAGAGACTGAGGTGGGGGCCCTTAAGCTGGGTTTGGAGCTGCTGGATAGAAGCGGGGTGAGTCACAGAGACAAAGAGACTGAGGTGGGGGCCCTTAAACTCCATATCATTTGAACTTTCCTGAAGCTGGGATTGGAGCTGCAGGATAGAAGGGGGGTGAGTCACAGAGACAAAGAGACTGAGGTGGGGGCCCTTAAACTCCATATCATTTGAACCTTCCTGAAGCTGGGATTGGAGCTGCTGGATAGAAGGGGGGTGAGTCACAGAGACAAAGAGACTGAGGTGGGGGCCCTTAAACTCCATATCATTTGAACTTTCCTGAAGCTGGGATTGGAGCTCCTGGATAGAAGGGGGGTGAGTCACAGAGACAAAGAGACTGAGGTGGGGGCCCTTAAACCCCATATCTTTTGAACTTTCCTGAATCTGGGATTGGAGCTGCTGGATAGAAGGGGGGGTTTGTCACAGAGACAAAGAGACTGAGGTGGGGGCCCTTAAACTCCATTTCATTTGAACTTTCCTGAAGCTGGGATTGGAGCTGCAGGATGGAAGGGGGGTGAGTCACAGAGACAAAGAAACTGAGGTGGGGGCCCTTAAACTCCATATCATTTGAACTTTCCTGAAGCTGGGATTGCAGCTCCTGGATAGAAGGTGGGTGAGTCACAGAGACAAAGAGGCTGAGGTGGGGTCCCTTAAACTCTATATCATTTGAACTTTCCTGAAGCTGGGATTGGAGCTCCTGGATAGATGCGGGGTGAGTCACAGAGACAAAGAGACTGAGGTGGGGGCCCTTAAACTCCATATCATTTGAACTTTCCTAAAGCTGGGATTTGAGCTCCTGGATAGAAGGGGGGTGAGTCACAGAGACAAAGAGACTGAGGTGGGGGCCCTTAAACTCTATATCGTTTGAACTTTCCTGAAGCTGGGATTGGAGCTCGTGGATAGAAGGGGGGTGAGTCACAGAGACAAAGAGACTGAGGTGGGGGCCCTTAAACTCCACATCATTTGAACTTTCCTGAAGCTGGGATTGGAGTTCCTGGATAGAAGTGGGGGGTGAGATAGAGAGACAAAGAGACTGAGGTGGGGGCCCTTAAACTCCATATCATTTGAACTTTCCTGAAGCTGGGATTGGAGCTGCAGGATAGAAGGGGTGTGAGTCACAGAGACAAAGAGACTGAGGTGGGGGCCCTTAAACTCCATAACATTTGAACCTTCCTGAAGCTGGGATTGGAGCTGCTGGATAGAAGGGGGGTGAGTAACAGAGACAAAGAGACTGAATTGGGGGCCCTTAAACTCCATATCATTTGAACCTTCCTGAAGCTGGGCTTGGAGCTCCTGGATAGAAGGGGGGTGAGTCACAGAGACAAAGAGACTGAGGTGGGGGCCCTTAAACTCCAAATCATTTGAACTTTCCTGAAGCTGGGATTGGAGCTCCTGGATAGAAGTGGGGGGTGAGATAGAGAGACAAAGAGACTGAGGTGGGGGCTCTTAAACTCCATATCATTTGAACTTTCCTGAAGCTGGGATTGGAGCTGCAGGATAGAAGGGGGGTGAGTAACAGAGACAAAGAGACTGCGGTGTGGGCCCTTAAACTCCATATCATTTGAACCTTCCTGAAGCTGGGATTGGAGCTGCTGGATAGAAGGGGGATGAGTCACAGAGACAAAGAGACTGAGGTGGGGGCCCTTAAGCTGGGTTTGGAGCTGCTGGATAGAAGCGGGGTGAGTCACAGAGACAAAGAGACTGAGGTGGGGGCCCTTAAACTCCATATCATTTGAACTTTCCTGAAGCTGGGATTGGAGCTGCAGGATAGAAGGGGGGTGAGTCACAGAGACAAAGAGACTGAGGTGGGGGCCCTTAAACTCCATATCATTTGAACCTTCCTGAAGCTGGGATTGGAGCTGCTGGATAGAAGGGGGGTGAGTCACAGAGACAAAGAGACTGAGGTGGGGGCCCTTAAACTCCATATCATTTGAACTTTCCTGAAGCTGGGATTGGAGCTCCTGGATAGAAGGGGGGTGAGTCACAGAGACAAAGAGACTGAGGTGGGGGCCCTTAAACCCCATATCTTTTGAACTTTCCTGAATCTGGGATTGGAGCTGCTGGATAGAAGGGGGGGTTTGTCACAGAGACAAAGAGACTGAGGTGGGGGCCCTTAAACTCCATTTCATTTGAACTTTCCTGAAGCTGGGATTGGAGCTGCAGGATGGAAGGGGGGTGAGTCACAGAGACAAAGAAACTGAGGTGGGGGCCCTTAAACTCCATATCATTTGAACTTTCCTGAAGCTGGGATTGCAGCTCCTGGATAGAAGGTGGGTGAGTCACAGAGACAAAGAGGCTGAGGTGGGGTCCCTTGAACTCTATATCATTTGAACTTTCCTGAAGCTGGGATTGGAGCTCCTGGATAGATGCGGGGTGAGTCACAGAGACAAAGAGACTGAGGTGGGGGCCCTTAAACTCCATATCATTTGAACTTTCCTAAAGCTGGGATTTGAGCTCCTGGATAGAAGGGGGGTGAGTCACAGAGACAAAGAGACTGACTTGGGGGCCCTTAAACTCTATATCGTTTGAACTTTCCTGAAGCTGGGATTGGAGCTCGTGGATAGAAGGGGGGTGAGTCACAGAGACAAAGAGACTGAGGTGGGGGCCCTTAAACTCCACATCATTTGAACCTTCCTGAAGCTGGGATTGGAGCTGCTGGATAGAAGGGGGGTGAGTCACAGAGACAAAGAGACTGAGGTGGGGGCCCTTAAACTCTATATCATTTGAACTTTCCTGAAGCTGGGATTGGAGTTCCTGGATAGAAGTGGGGGGTGAGATAGAGAGACAAAGAGACTGAGGTGGGGCCCCTTAAACTCCATATAATTTGAACTTTCCTGAAGCTGGGATTGGAGCTCGTGGATAGAAGGGGGGTGAGTCACAGAGACAAAGAGACTGAGGTGGGGGCCCTTAAGCTGGGTTTGGAGCTGCTGGATGGAAGCGGGGTGAGTCAAAGAGACAAAGAGACTGAGGTAGGGGCCCTTAAACTCCATATCATTTGAACTTTCCTGAAGCTGGGATTGGAGCTGCAGGATAGAAGGGGGGTGAGTCACAGAGACAAAGAGACTGAGGTGTGGGCCCTTAAACTCCATATCATTTGAACCTTCCTGAAGCTGGGATTGGAGCTGCTGGATAGAAGGGGGGTGAGTCACAGAGACAAAGAGACTGAGGTGGGGGCCCTTAAACCCCATATCATTTGAACTTTCCTGAAGCTGGGATTGGAGCTGCAGGATAGAAGGGGGGTGAGTCACAGAGACAAAGAAACTGAGGTGGGGGCCTTTAAACTCCATATCATTTGAACTTTCCTGAAGCTGGGATTGGAGTTCCTGGATAGAAGGGGGTGAGTCACAGAGACAAAGAGACTGAGGTGCGGGCCCTTAAACCCCATATCATTTGAACTTTCCTGAAGCTGGGATTGGAGCTGCTGGATAGAAGGGGGATGAGTCACAGAGACAAAGAGACTGAGGTGGGGGCCCTTAAGCTGGGTTTGGAGCTGCTGGATGGAAGCGGGGTGAGTCAAAGAGACAAAGAGACTGAGGTAGGGGCCCTTAAACTCCATATCATTTGAACTTTCCTGAAGCTGGGATTGGAGCTGCAGGATAGAAGGGGGGTGAGTCACAGAGACAAAGAGACTGAGGTGGGGGCCCTTAAACTCCATATCATTTGAACCTTCCTGAAGCTGGGATTGCAGCTGCTGGATAGAAGGGGGGTGAGTCACACCGACAAAGAGACTGAGGTGGGGGCCCTTAAACTCCATATCATTTGAACTTTCCTGAAGCTGGGATTGGAGCTCCTGGATAGAAGGGGGGTGAGTCACAGAGACAAAGAGACTGAGGTGGGGGCCCTTAAACTCCATATCATTTGAACCTTCCTGAAGCTAGGATGGGAGCTGCTGGATAGAAGGGGGGTGAGTCACAGAGACAAAGATACTGAGGTGGGGGCCCTTAAACCCCATATCTTTTGAACTTTCCTGAAGCTGGGATTGGAGCTGCAGGATAGAAGGGGGGTGAGTCACAGAGACAAAGAAACTGAGGTGGGGGCCTTTAAACTCCATATCATTTGAACTTTCCTGAAGCTGGGATTGGAGTTCCTGGATAGAAGGGGGTGAGTCACAGAGACAAAGAGACTGAGGTGGGGGCCCTTAAACTCCATATCATTTGAACTTTCCTGAAGCTGGGATTGGAGCTGCAGGATAGAAGGGGTGTGAGTCACAGAGACAAAGAGACTGAGGTGGGGGCCCTTAAACTCCACATCATTTGAACTTTTCTGAAGCTGGGATTGGAGCTCCTGGATAGAAGGGGGTGAGTCACAGAGACAAAGAGACTGCGGTGGGGCCCCTTAAACTCCATATCATTTGAACCTTCCTGAAGCTGGGATTGGAGCTGTTGGATAGAAGGGGGGTGAGTCACAGAGACAAAGAGACTGAGGTGGGGGCCCTTAAACTCCATATCATTTGAACGTTCCTGAAGCTGGGATTGGAGCTCCTGGATAGAGGGGGGGTGAGTCACAGAGACAAAGAGACTGAGGTGGGGCCCCTTAAACTCCATATCATTTGAACCTTCCTGAAGCTGGGATTGGAGCTGCTGGATAGAAGGGGGATGAGTCACAGAGACAAAGAGACTGAGGTGGGGCCCCTTAAACTCTATATCATTTGAACTTTCCTGAAGCTGGGATTGGAGTTCCTGGATAGAAGTGGGGGGTGAGATAGAGAGACAAAGAGACTGAGGTGGGGGCCCTTAAACTCCATATCATTTGAACTTTCCTGAAGCTGGGATTGGAGCTGCAGGATAGAAGGGGTGTGAGTCACAGAGACAAAGAGACTGAGGTGGGGGCCCTTAAACTCCATAACATTTGAACCTTCCTGAAGCTGGGATTGGAGCTGCTGGATAGAAGGGGGGTGAGTAACAGAGACAAAGAGACTGAGTTGGGGGCCCTTAAACTCCATATCATTTGAACCTTCCTGAAGCTGGGCTTGGAGCTCCTGGATAGAAGGGGGGTGAGTCACAGAGACAAAGAGACTGAGGTGGGGGCCCTTAAACTCCAAATCATTTGAACTTTCCTGAAGCTGGGATTGGAGCTCCTGGATAGAAGTGGGGGGTGAGATAGAGAGACAAAGAGACTGAGGTGGGGCCCCTTAAACTCTATATCATTTGAACTTTCCTGAAGCTGGGATTGGAGTTCCTGGATAGAAGTGGGGGGTGAGATAGAGAGACAAAGAGACTGAGGTGGGGGCCCTTAAACTCCATATCATTTGAACTTTCCTGAAGCTGGGATTGGAGCTGCAGGATAGAAGGGGTGTGAGTCACAGAGACAAAGAGACTGAGGTGGGGGCCCTTAAACTCCATAACATTTGAACCTTCCTGAAGCTGGGATTGGAGCTGCTGGATAGAAGGGGGGTGAGTAACAGAGACAAAGAGACTGAGTTGGGGGCCCTTAAACTCCATATCATTTGAACTTTCCTGAAGCTGGGATTGGAGCTGCAGGATAGAAGGGGGGTGAGTAACAGAGACAAAGAGACTGCGGTGTGGGCCCTTAAACTCCATATCATTTGAACCTTCCTGAAGCTGGGATTGGAGCTGCTGGATAGAAGGGGGATGAGTCACAGAGAAAAAGAGACTGAGGTGGGGGCCCTTAAGCTGGGTTTGGAGCTGCTGGATAGAAGCGGGGTGAGTCACAGAGACAAAGAGACTGAGGTGGGGGCCCTTAAACTCCATATCATTTGAACTTTCCTGAAGTTGGGATTGGAGCTGCAGGATAGAAGGGGGGTGAGTCACAGAGACAAAGAGACTGAGGTGGGGGCCCTTAAACTCCATATCATTTGAACCTTCCTGAAGCTGGGATTGGAGCTGCTGGATAGAAGGGGGGTGAGTCACAGAGACAAAGAGACTGAGGTGGGGGCCCTTAAACTCCATATCATTTGAACTTTCCTGAAGCTGGGATTGGAGCTCCTGGATAGAAGGGGGGTGAGTCACAGAGACAAAGAGACTGAGGTGGGGGCCCTTAAACCCCATATCTTTTGAACTTTCCTGAATCTGGGATTGGAGCTGCTGGATAGAAGGGGGGGTTAGTCACAGAGACAAAGAGACTGAGGTGGGGGCCCTTAAACTCCATTTCATTTGAACTTTCCTGAATCTGGGATTGGAGCTGCAGGATGGAAGGGGGGTGAGTCACAGAGACAAAGAAACTGAGGTGGGGGCCCTTAAACTCCATATCATTTGAACTTTCCTGAAGCTGGAATTGCAGCTCCTGGATAGAAGGTGGGTGAGTCACAGAGACAAAGAGGCTGAGGTGGGGTCCCTTAAACTCTATATCATTTGAACTTTCCTGAAGCTGGGATTGGAGCTCCTGGATAGATGCGGGGTGAGTCACAGAGACAAAGAGACTGAGGTGGGGGCCCTTAAACTCCATATCATTTGAACTTTCCTAAAGCTGGGATTTGAGCTCCTAGATAGAAGGGGGGTGAGTCACAGAGACAAAGAGACTGAGGTGGGGGCCCTTAAACTCTATATCATTTGAACTTTCCTGAACCTGGGATTGGAGTTCCTGGATAGAAGTGGGGGGTGAGATAGAGAGACAAAGAGACTGAGGTGGGGCCCCTTAAACTCCATATAATTTGAACTTTCCTGAAGCTGGGATTGGAGCTCGTGGATAGAAGGGGGGTGAGTCACAGAGACAAAGAGACTGAGGTGGGGGCCCTTAAGCTGGGTTTGGAGCTGCTGGATGGAAGCGGGGTGAGTCAAAGAGACAAAGAGACTGAGGTGTGGGCCCTTAAACTCCATAACATTTGAACCTTCCTGAAGCTGGGATTGGAGCTGCTGGATAGAAGGGGGGTGAGTAACAGAGACAAAGAGACTGAGTTGGGGGCCCTTAAACTCCATATCATTTGAACTTTCCTGAAGCTGGGATTGGAGCTGCAGGATAGAAGGGGGGTGAGTAACAGAGACAAAGAGACTGCGGTGTGGGCCCTTAAACTCCATATCATTTGAACCTTCCTGAAGCTGGGATTGGAGCTGCTGGATAGAAGGGGGATGAGTCACAGAGAAAAAGAGACTGAGGTGGGGGCCCTTAAGCTGGGTTTGGAGCTGCTGGATAGAAGCGGGGTGAGTCACAGAGACAAAGAGACTGAGGTGGGGGCCCTTAAACTCCATATCATTTGAACTTTCCTGAAGTTGGGATTGGAGCTGCAGGATAGAAGGGGGGTGAGTCACAGAGACAAAGAGACTGAGGTGGGGGCCCTTAAACTCTATATCATTTGAACTTTCCTGAAGCTGGGATTGGAGTTCCTGGATAGAAGTGGGGGGTGAGATAGAGAGACAAAGAGACTGAGGTGGGGGCCCTTAAACTCCATATCATTTGAACTTTCCTGAAGCTGGGATTGGAGCTGCAGGATAGAAGGGGTGTGAGTCACAGAGACAAAGAGACTGAGGTGGGGGCCCTTAAACTCCATAACATTTGAACCTTCCTGAAGCTGGGATTGGAGCTGCTGGATAGAAGGGGGGTGAGTAACAGAGACAAAGAGACTGAGTTGGGGGCCCTTAAACTCCATATCATTTGAACTTTCCTGAAGCTGGGATTGGAGCTGCAGGATAGAAGGGGGGTGAGTAACAGAGACAAAGAGACTGCGGTGTGGGCCCTTAAACTCCATATCATTTGAACCTTCCTGAAGCTGGGATTGGAGCTGCTGGATAGAAGGGGGATGAGTCACAGAGAAAAAGAGACTGAGGTGGGGGCCCTTAAGCTGGGTTTGGAGCTGCTGGATAGAAGCGGGGTGAGTCACAGAGACAAAGAGACTGAGGTGGGGGCCCTTAAACTCCATATCATTTGAACTTTCCTGAAGTTGGGATTGGAGCTGCAGGATAGAAGGGGGGTGAGTCACAGAGACAAAGAGACTGAGGTGGGGGCCCTTAAACTCCATATCATTTGAACCTTCCTGAAGCTGGGATTGGAGCTGCTGGATAGAAGGGGGGTGAGTCACAGAGACAAAGAGACTGAGGTGGGGGCCCTTAAACTCCATATCATTTGAACTTTCCTGAAGCTGGGATTGGAGCTCCTGGATAGAAGGGGGGTGAGTCACAGAGACAAAGAGACTGAGGTGGGGGCCCTTAAACCCCATATCTTTTGAACTTTCCTGAATCTGGGATTGGAGCTGCTGGATAGAAGGGGGGGTTAGTCACAGAGACAAAGAGACTGAGGTGGGGGCCCTTAAACTCCATTTCATTTGAACTTTCCTGAAGCTGGGATTGGAGCTGCAGGATGGAAGGGGGGTGAGTCACAGAGACAAAGAAACTGAGGTGGGGGCCCTTAAACTCCATATCATTTGAACTTTCCTGAAGCTGGAATTGCAGCTCCTGGATAGAAGGTGGGTGAGTCACAGAGACAAAGAGGCTGAGGTGGGGTCCCTTAAACTCTATATCATTTGAACTTTCCTGAAGCTGGGATTGGAGCTCCTGGATAGATGCGGGGTGAGTCACAGAGACAAAGAGACTGAGGTGGGGGCCCTTAAACTCTATATCATTTGAACTTTCCTGAACCTGGGATTGGAGTTCCTGGATAGAAGTGGGGGGTGAGATAGAGAGACAAAGAGACTGAGGTGGGGCCCCTTAAACTCCATATAATTTGAACTTTCCTGAAGCTGGGATTGGAGCTCGTGGATAGAAGGGGGGTGAGTCACAGAGACAAAGAGACTGAGGTGGGGGCCCTTAAGCTGGGTTTGGAGCTGCTGGATGGAAGCGGGGTGAGTCAAAGAGACAAAGAGACTGAGGTAGGGGCCCTTAAACTCCATATCATTTGAACTTTCCTGAAGCTGGGATTGGAGCTGCAGGATAGAAGGGGGGTGAGTCACAGAGACAAAGAGACTGAGGTGTGGGCCCTTAAACTCCATATCATTTGAACCTTCCTGAAGCTGGGATTGGAGCTGCTGGATAGAAGGGGGGTGAGTCACAGAGACAAAGAGACTGAGGTGGGGGCCCTTAAACCCCATATCATTTGAACCTTCCTGAAGCTAGGATGGGAGCTGCTGGATAGAAGGGGGGTGAGTCACAGAGACAAAGAGACTGAGGTGGGGGCCCTTAAACCCCATATCATTTGAACTTTCCTGAAGCTGGGATTGGAGCTGCAGGATAGAAGGGGGGTGAGTCACAGAGACAAAGAAACTGAGGTGGGGGCCTTTAAACTCCATATCATTTGAACTTTCCTGAAGCTGGGATTGGAGTTCCTGGATAGAATGGGGTGAGTCACAGAGACAAAGAGACTGAGGTGGGGGCCCTTAAACCCCATATCATTTGAACTTTCCTGAAGCTGGGATTGGAGCTGCTGGATAGAAGGGGGATGAGTCACAGAGACAAAGAGACTGAGGTGGGGGCCCTTAAGCTGGGTTTGGAGCTGCTGGATGGAAGCGGGGTGAGTCAAAGAGACAAAGAGACTGAGGTAGGGGCCCTTAAACTCCATATCATTTGAACTTTCCTGAAGCTGGGATTGGAGCTGCAGGATAGAAGGGGGGTGAGTCACAGAGACAAAGAGACTGAGGTGGGGGCCCTTAAACTCCATATCATTTGAACCTTCCTGAAGCTGGGATTGGAGCTGCTGGATAGAAGGGGGGTGAGTCACACCGACAAAGAGACTGAGGTGGGGGCCCTTAAACTCCATATCATTTGAACTTTCCTGAAGCTGGGATTGGAGCTCCTGGATAGAAGGGGGGTGAGTCACAGAGACAAAGAGACTGAGGTGGGGGCCCTTAAACTCCATATCATTTGAACCTTCCTGAAGCTAGGATGGGAGCTGCTGGATAGAAGGGGGGTGAGTCACAGAGACAAAGAGACTGAGGTGGGGGCCCTTAAACCCCATATCTTTTGAACTTTCCTGAAGCTGGGATTGGAGCTGCAGGATAGAAGGGGGGTGAGTCACAGAGACAAAGAAACTGAGGTGGGGGCCTTTAAACTCCATATCATTTGAACTTTCCTGAAGCTGGGATTGGAGTTCCTGGATAGAAGGGGGTGAGTCACAGAGACAAAGAGACTGAGGTGGGGGCCCTTAAACCCCATATCATTTGAACTTTCCTGAAGCTGGGATTGGAGCTGCAGGATAGAAGGGGGGTGAGTCACAGAAACAAAGAGACTGAGGTGGGGGCCCTTAAACTCCATTTCATTTGAACTTTCCTGATGCTGGGATTGGAGCTGCTGGATGTAAGCGGTTTGAGTCAAAGAGACAAAGAGACTGAGGTGGGGGCCTTTAAACTCCATATCATTTGAACTTTCCTGAAGCTGGGATTGGAGTTCCTGGATAGAAGGGGGTGAGTCACAGAGACAAAGAGACTGAGGTGGGGGCCCTTAAACCCCATATCATTTGAACTTTCCTGAAGCTGGGATTGGAGCTGCTGGATAGAAGGGGGATGAGTCACAGAGACAAAGAGACTGAGGTGGGGGCCCTTAAGCTGGGTTTGGAGCTGCTGGATGGAAGCGGGGTGAGTCAAAGAGACAAAGAGACTGAGGTAGGGGCCCTTAAACTCCATATCATTTGAACTTTCCTGAAGCTGGGATTGGAGCTGCAGGATAGAAGGGGGGTGAGTCACAGAGACAAAGAGACTGAGGTGGGGGCCCTTAAACTCCATATCATTTGAACCTTCCTGAAGCTGGGATTGCAGCTGCTGGATAGAAGGGGGGTGAGTCACACCGACAAAGAGACTGAGGTGGGGGCCCTTAAACTCCATATCATTTGAACTTTCCTGAAGCTGGGATTGGAGCTCCTGGATAGAAGGGGGGTGAGTCACAGAGACAAAGAGACTGAGGTGGGGGCCCTTAAACTCCATATCATTTGAACCTTCCTGAAGCTAGGATGGGAGCTGCTGGATAGAAGGGGGGTGAGTCACAGAGACAAAGAGACTGAGGTGGGGGCCCTTAAACCCCATATCTTTTGAACTTTCCTGAAGCTGGGATTGGAGCTGCAGGATAGAAGGGGGGTGAGTCACAGAGACAAAGAAACTGAGGTGGGGGCCTTTAAACTCCATATCATTTGAACTTTCCTGAAGCTGGGATTGGAGTTCCTGGATAGAAGGGGGTGAGTCACAGAGACAAAGAGACTGAGGTGGGGGCCCTTAAACCCCATATCATTTGAACTTTCCTGAAGCTGGGATTGGAGCTGCAGGATAGAAGGGGGGTGAGTCACAGAAACAAAGAGACTGAGGTGGGGGCCCTTAAACTCCATTTCATTTGAACTTTCCTGATGCTGGGATTGGAGCTGCTGGATGTAAGCGGTTTGAGTCAAAGAGACAAAGAGACTGAGGTGGGGGCCCTTAAACTCCACATCATTTGAACTTTTCTGAAGCTGGGATTGGAGCTCCTGGATAGAAGGGGGTGAGTCACAGAGACAAAGAGACTGAGGTGGGGGCCCTTAAACCCCATATCATTTGAACTTTCCTGAAGCTGGGATTGGAGCTGCAGGATAGAAGGGGGGTGAGTCACAGAAACAAAGAGACTGAGGTGGGGGCCCTTAAACTCCATTTCATTTGAACTTTCCTGAAGCTGGGATTGGAGCTGCTGGATGTAAGCGGTTTGAGTCAAAGAGACAAAGAGACTGAGGTGGGGGCCCTTAAACTCCACATCATTTGAACTTTTCTGAAGCTGGGATTGGAGCTCCTGGATAGAAGGGGGTGAGTCACAGAGACAAAGAGACTGCGGTGGGGCCCCTTAAACTCCATATCATTTGAACCTTCCTGAAGCTGGGATTGGAGCTGCTGGATAGAAGGGGGGTGAGTCACAGAGACAAAGAGACTGAGGTGGGGGCCCTTAAACTCCATATCATTTGAACGTTTCTGAAGCTGGGATTGGAGCTCCTGGATAGAGGGGGGGTGAGTCACAGAGAGAAAGAGACTGAGGTGGGGCCCCTTAAACTCCATATCATTTGAACCTTCCTGAAGCTGGGATTGGAGCTGCTGGATAGAAGGGGGATGAGTCACAGAGACAAAGAGACTGAGGTGGGGGCCCTTAAGCTGGGTTTGGAGCTGCTGGATGAAAGCGGGGTGAGTCACAGAGACAAAGAGACTGAGGTTGGGGCCCTTAAACTCCATATCATTTGAACTTTCCTGAAGCTGGGATTGGAGCTGCAGGATAGAAGGGGGGTGAGTCACAGAGACAAAGAGACTGAGGTGGGGGCCCTTAAACTCCATATCATTTGAACCTTCCTGAAGCTGGGATTGGAGCTGCTGGATAGAAGGGGGGTGAGTCACAGCGACAAAGAGACTGAGGTGGGGGCCCTTAAACTCCATATCATTTGAACTTTCCTGAAGCTGGGATTGGAGCTCCTGGATAGAAGGGGGGTGAGTCACAGAGACAAAGAGACTGAGGTGGGGGCCCTTAAACTCCATATCATTTGAACCTTCCTGAAGCTAGGATGGGAGCTGCTGGATATAAGGGGGGTGAGTCACAGAGACAAAGAGACTGAGGTGGGGGCCCTTAAACCCCATATCATTTGAACTTTCCTGAAGCTGGGATTGGAGCTGCAGGATAGAAGGGGGGTGAGTCACAGAGACAAAGAAACTGAGGTGGGGGCCTTTAAACTCCATATCATTTGAACTTTCCTGAAGCTGGGATTGGAGTTCCTGGATAGAAGGGGGTGAGTCACAGAGACAAAGAGACTGAGGTGGGGGCCCTTAAACCCCATATCATTTGAACTTTCCTGAAGCTGGGATTGGACCTGCAGGATAGAAGGGGGGTGAGTCACAGAGACAAAGAAACTGAGGTGGGGGCCCTTAAACTAAATATCATTTGAACGTTCCTGAAGCAGGATTGGAGCTCCTGGATAGAAGTGGGGGGTGAGATAGAGATACAAAGAGACTGAGGTGGGGGCCCTTAAACTGTATATCATTTGAACTTTCCTGAAGCTGGGATTGGAGCTCCTGGATAAAAGGGGGGTGAGTAACAGAGAGAAAGAGACTGAGGTGGGGGCCCTTAAACTACATATCATTTGAACTTTCCTGAAGCTGGGATTGGAGCTCCTGGATAGAAGGGGGGTGAGTCACAGAGACAAAGAGACTGAGGTGGGGGCCCTTAAACTCCATATCATTTGAAGCTTCCTGAAGCTGGGATTGGAGCTCCTGGATAGAAGGGGGGTGAGTCACAGAGACAAAGAGACTGAGGTGGCGGCCCTTAAACTCCATATCATTTGAACCTTCGTGAAGCTGGGTTTGGAACTGCTGGATAGAAGCGGGGTGAGTCACAGAGACAAAGAGACTGAGGTGGGGGCCCTTAAACTCCATATCATTTGAACCTTCCTGAAGCTAGGATTGGAGCTGCTGGATAGAAGAGGGGTGAGTCACAGAGACAAAGAAACTGAGGTGGGGGCACTTAAACTCCATATCATTTGAATGTTCCTGAAGCGGGATTGGAGCTCCTGGATAGAAGTGGGGGGTGAGATAGAGATATAAAGAGACTGAGGTGGGGGCCCTTAAACTCTATATCATTTGAAATTTCCTGAAGCTGGGATTGGAGCTCCTGGATAGAAGGGGGGTGAGTCACAGAGAGCAAGAGACTGAGGTGGGGGCCCTTAAACTCCATATCATTTGAACTTTCCTGAAGCTGGGATTGGAGCTCCTGGATAGAAGGGGGGTGAGTCACAGCGACAAAGAGACTGAGGTGGGGGCCCTTAAACTCCATATCATTTGAACTTTCCTGAAGCTGGGATTGGAGCTGCTGGATAGAAGGGGGGTGAGTCACAGAGACAAAGAGACTGATGTCGGGGCCCTTAAACCCCATATCATTTGAACTTTCCTGAAGCTGGGATTGGAGCTGCAGGATAGAAGGGGGGTGAGTCACAGAGAAAAAGAAACTGAGGTGGAGGCCTTTAAACTCCATATCATTTGAACTTTCCTGAAGCTGGGATTGGAGCTCCTGGATAGAAGGGGGTGAGTCACAGAGACAAAGAGACTGAGGTGGGGGCCCTTAAACTACATATCATTTGAACTTTCCTGAAGCTGGGATTGGAGCTCCTGGATAGAAGGGGGGTGAGTCACAGAGACAAAGAGAATGAGGTGGGGGCCCTTAAACTCCATATCATTTGAAGCTTCCTGAAGCTGGGATTGGAGCTCCTGGATAGAAGGGGGGTGAGTCACAGAGACAAAGAGACTGAGGTGGCGGCCCTTAAACTCCATATCATTTGAACCTTCGTGAAGCTGGGTTTGGAGCTGCTGGATAGAAGCGGGGTGAGTCACAGAGACAAAGAGACTGAGGTGGGGGCCCTTAAACTCCATATCATTTGAACCTTCCTGAAGCTAGGATTGGAGCTGCTGGATAGAAGGGGGGTGAGTCACAGAGACAAAGAAACTGAGGTGGGGGCACTTAAACTCCATATCATTTGAATGTTCCTGAAGCGGGATTGGAGCTCCTGGATAGAAGTGGGGGGTGAGATAGAGATATAAAGAGACTGAGGTGGGGGCCCTTAAACTCCATATCATTTGAACTTTCCTGAAGCTGGGATTGGAGCTGCAGGATAGATGGGGGGTGAGTCACAGAGACAAAGAAACTGAGGTGGGGGCACTTAAACTCCATATCATTTGAACGTTCCTGAAGCGGGAGTGGAGCTCCTGGATAGAAGTGGGGGGTGAGATAGAGATACAAAGAGACTGAGGTGGGGGCCCTTAAACTCTATATCATTTGAAATTTCCTGAAGCTGGGATTGGAGCTCCTGGATAGAAGGGGGTGAGTAACAGAGAGAAAGAGACTGAGGTGGGGGCCCTTAAACTCCATATCATTTGAACTTTCCTGAAGCTGGGATTGGAGCTCCTGGATAGAAGGGGGGTGAGTCACAGAGACAAAGAGACTGAGGTGGGGGCCCTTAAACTCCATATCATTTGAACTTTCCTGAAGCTGGGATTGGAGCTCCTGGATAGAAGGGGGGTGAGTCACAGAGACAAAGAGACTGAGGTGGCGGCCCTTAAACACCATATCATTTGAACCTTCGTGAAGCTGGGTTTGGAGCTGCTGGATAGAAGCGGGGTGAGTCACAGAGACAAAGAGACTGAGGTGGGGGCCCTTAAACTCCATATCATTTGAACCTTCCTGAAGCTGGGATTGGAGCTGCTGGATAGAAGGGGGGTGTGTCACAGAGACAAAGAGACTGAGGTGGGGGCCCTTAAACTCCATATCATTTGAACTTTTCTGAAGCTGGGATTGGAGCTCCTGGATAGAAGGGGGGTGAGTCACAGAGACAAAGAGACTGAGGTGGGGGCCCTTAAACTCCATATCATTTGAACCTTCCTGAAGCTAGGATGGGAGCTGCTGGATAGAAGGGGGGTGAGTCACAGAGACAAAGAGACTGAGGTCGGGGCCCTTAAACCCCATATCATTTGAACTTTCCTGAAGCTGGGATTGGAGCTGCAGGATAGAAAGGGGGTGAGTCACCGAGACAAAGAAACTGAGGTGGGGGCCCTGAAACTCCATATCTTTTGAACTTTCCTGAAGCTGGGATTGGAGCTGCTGGATAGAAGGGGGGGTGAGTCACAGAGACAAAGAGACTGAGGTGGGGGCCCTTAAACTCCATATCATTTGAACCTTTCTGAAGCTAGGATGGGAGCTGCTGGATAGAAGGGGGATGAGTCACAGAGACAAAGAGACTGAGGTGGGGGCCCTTAAACCCCATATCATTTGAACCTTCGTGAAGCTGGGTTTGGAGCTGCTGGATGTAAGCGGTTTGAGTCAAAGAGACAAAGAGACTGAGGTGGGGGCCCTTAAACTCCACATCATTTGAACCTTCCTGAAGCTGGGATTGGAGCTGCTGGATAGAAGGGGGGTGAGTCACAGAGACAAAGAGACTGAGGTGGGGGCCCTTAAACTCTATATCATTTGAACTTTCCTGAAGCTGGGATTGGAGTTCCTGGATAGAAGTGGGGGGTGAGATAGAGAGACAAAGAGACTGAGGTGGGGCCCCTTAAACTCCATATCATTTGAACTTTCCTGAAGCTGGGATTGGAACTCGTGGATAGAAGGGGGGTGAGTCACAGAGACAAAGAGACTGAGGTGGGGGCCCTTAAACTCCAAATGATTTGAATTTCCTGAAGCTGGGAGTGGAGCTCCTGGATAGAAGTGTGTGAGTCACAGAGACAAAGAGACTGAGGTGGGGTCCCTTAAACTCCAAATCATTTGAACTTTCATGAAGCTGGGATTGGAGCTCCTGGATAGAAGGGGGTGAGTCACAGAGACAAAGAGACTGCGGTGTGGGCCCTTAAACTCCATTACATTTGAACCTTCCTGAAGCTGGGGTTGGAGCTGCTGGATAGAAGGGGGGTGAGTCAAAGAGACAAAGAGACTGAGGTGGGGCCCCTTAAACTCCATATCATTTGAACCTTCCTGAAGCTGGGATTGGAGCTGCTGGATAGAAGGGGGATGAGTCACAGAGACAAAGAGACTGAGGTGGGGGCCCTTAAGCTGGGTTTGGAGCTGCTGGATGGAAGCGGGGTGAGTCAAAGAGACAAAGAGACTGAGGTAGGGGCCCTTAAACTCCATATCATTTGAACTTTCCTGAAGCTGGGATTGGAGCTGCAGGATAGAAGGGGGGTGAGTCACAGAGACAAAGAGACTGAGGTGGGGGCCCTTAAACTCCATATCATTTGAACCTTCCTGAAGCTAGGATTGGAGCTGCTGGATAGAAGCTGGCTGAGTCACAGAGACAAAGAGACTGAGGTGGGGGGCCTTAAACTCCATATAATTTGAACCTTCCTGAAGCTGGGATTGGAGCTGCTGGATAGAAGGGGGGTGAGTCACAGAGACAAAGAGACTGAGGTGGGGGCCCTTAAAATCCATATCATTTGAACTTTCCTGAAGCTGGGATTGGAGCTGCAGGATAGATGGGGGGTAAGTCACAGAGACAAAGAAACTGAGGTGGGGGCACTTAAACTCCATATCATTTGAATGTTCCTGAAGCGGGATTGGAGCTCCTGGATAGAAGTGGGGGGTGAGATAGAGATATAAAGAGACTGAGGTGGGGGCCCTTAAACTCTATATCATTTGAAATTTCCTGAAGCTGGGATTGGAGCTCCTGGATAGAAGGGGGGTGAGTCACAGAGAGCAAGAGACTGAGGTGGGGGCCCTTAAACTCCATATCATTTGAACTTTCCTGAAGCTGGGATTGGAGCTCCTGGATAGAAGGGGGGTGAGTCACAGAGACAAAGAGACTGAGGTGGGGGCCCTTAAACTCCATATCATTTGAACTTTCCTGAAGCTGGGATTGGAGCTCCTGGATAGAAGGGGGTGAGTCACAGAGACAAAGAGACTGAGGTGGCGGCCCTTAAACTCCATATCATTTGAACCTTCGTGAAGCTGGGTTTGGAGCTGCTGGATAGAAGAGGGGTGAGTCACAGCGACAAAGAGACTGAGGTGGGGGCCCTTAAACTCCATATCATTTGAACTTTCCTGAAGCTGGGATTGGAGCTGCTGGATAGAAGGGGGGTGAGTCACAGAGACAAAGAGACTGAGGTCGGGGCCCTTAAACCCCATATCATTTGAACTTTCCTGAAGCTGGGATTGGAGCTGCAGGATAGAAGGGGGGTGAGTCACAGAGAGAAAGAAACTGAGGTGGAGGCCTTTAAACTCCATATCATTTGAACTTTCCTGAAGCTGGGATTGGAGCTCCTGGATAGAAGGGGGTGAGTCACAGAGACAAAGAGACTGAGGTGGGGGCCCTTAAACCCCATATCATTTGAACTTTCCTGAAGCTGGGATTGGAGCTGCAGGATAGAAGGGGGGTGAGTCACAGAAACAAAGAGACTGAGGTGGGGGCCCTTAAACTCCATTTCATTTGAACTTTCCTGAAGCTGGGATTGGAGCTGCAGGATGGAAGGGGGGTGAGTCACAGAGACAAAGAAACTGAGGTGGGGGCACTTAAACTCCATATCATTTGAACGTTCCTGAAGCTGGGATTGGAGTTCCTGGATAGAAGGGGGTGAGTCACAGAGACAAAGAGACTGAGGTGGGGGCCCTTAAACTCCATATCATTTGAACTTTCCTGAAGCTGGGATTGGAGTTCCTGGATAGAAGGGGGTGAGTCACAGAGACAAAGAGACTGAGGTGGCGGCCCTTAAACTCCATATCATTTGAACCTTCGTGAAGCTGGGTTTGGAGCTGCTGGATAGAAGCGGGGTGAGTCACAGAGACAAAGAGACTGAGGTGGGGGCCCTTAAATTTCATATCATTTGAACCTTCCTGAAGCTAGGATTGGAGCTGCTGGATAGAAGGGGGGTGAGTCACAGAGACAAAGAGACTGAGGTGGGTGGCCTTAAACTCCATATAATTTGAACCTTCCTGAAGCTGGGATTGGAGCTGCTGGATAGAAGGGGGGTGAGTCACAGAGACAAACAGACTGAGGTGGGGGCCCTTAAAATCCATATCATTTGAACTTTCCTGAAGCTGGGATTGGAGCTGCAGGATAGATGGGGGGTGAGTCACAGAGACAAAGAAACTGAGGTGGGGGCACTTAAACTCCATATCATTTGAACGTTCCTGAAGCGGGATTGGAGCTCCTGGATAGAAGTGGGGGGTGAGATAGAGATACAAAGAGACTGAGGTGGGGGCCCTTAAACTCTATATCATTTGAAATTTCCTGAAGCTGGGATTGGAGCTCCTGGATAGAAGGGGGGTGAGTCACAGAGAGAAAGAGACTGAGTTGGGGGCCCTTAAACTCCATATCATTTGAACTTTCCTGAAGCTGGGTATTGGAGCTCCTGGATAGAAGGGGGGTGAGTCACAGAGCCAAAGAGACTGAGGTGGGGGCCCTTAAACTCCATATCATTTGAACTTTCCTGAAGCTGGGATTGGAGCTCCTGGATAGAAGGGGGGTGAGTCACAGAGCCAAAGAGACTGAGGTGGGGGCCCTTAAACTCCATATCATTTGAACTTTCCTGAAGCTGGGATTGGAGCTGCTGGATAGAAGGGGGGTCAGTCACAGAGACAAAGAGACTGAGGTGGTGGCCCTTAAACTCCATATCATTTGAACCTTCGTGAAGCTGGGATTGGAGCTGCTGGATAGAAGGGGGTGAGTCACAGAGACAAAGAGACTGAGGTGGGGGCCCTTAAACCCCATATCATTTGAACTTTCCTGAAGCTGGGATTGGAGTTCCTGGATAGAAGGGGGTGAGTCACAGAGACAAAGAGACTGAGGTGGGGGCCCTTAAACTCTATATCATTTGAACTTTCGTGAAGCTGGGATTGGAATTCCTGGATAGAAGGGGGTGAGTCACAGAGACAAAGAGATTGAGGTGGGGGCCCTTAAACTCCATATCATTTGAACTTTCCTGAAGCTGGGATTGGAGCTGCAGGATAGATGGGGGGTGAGTCACAGAGAGAAAGAGACTGAGGTGGGGGCCCTTAAACTCCATATCATTTGAACTTTCCTGAAGCTGGGATTGGAGCTCCTGGATAGAAGGGGGGTGAGTCACAGAGACAAAGAGACTGAGGTGGGGGCCCTTAAACTCCATATCATTTGAACTTTCCTGAAGCTGGGATTGGAGCTCCTGGATAGAAGGGGGGTGAGTCACAGAGACAAAGAGACTGAGGTGGCGGCCCTTAAACACCATATCATTTGAACCTTCGTGAAGCTGGGTTTGGAGCTGCTGGATAGAAGCGGGGTGAGTCACAGAGACAAAGAGACTGAGGTGGGGGCCCTTAAACTCCATATCATTTGAACCTTCCTGAAGCTGGGATTGGAGCTGCTGGATAGAAGGGGGGTGAGTCACAGAGACAAAGAGACTGAGGTGGGGGCCCTTAAATTCCATATCATTTAAACTTTTCTGAAGCTGGGATTGGAGCTCCTGGATAGAAGGGGGGTGAGTCAAAGAGAGAAAGAGACTGAGGTGGGGGCCCTTAAACCCCATATCATTTGAACTTTCCTGAAGCTGGGATTGGAGCTGCAGGATAGAAGGGGGGTGAGTCACAGAGACAAAGAAACTGAGGTGGGGGCACTTAAACCCCATATCATTTGAACTTTCCTGAAGCTGGGATTGGAGTTCCTGGATAGAAGGGGGTGAGTCACAGAGACAAAGAGACTGAGGTGGGGGCCCTTAAACTCTATATCATTTGAACTTTCGTGAAGCTGGGATTGGAATTCCTGGATAGAAGGGGGTGAGTCACAGAGACAAAGAGATTGAGGTGGGGGCCCTTAAACTCCATATCATTTGAACTTTCCTGAAGCTGGGATTGGAGCTGCAGGATAGATGGGGGGTGAGTCACAGAGACAAAGAAACTGAGGTGGGGGCACTTAAACTCCATATCATTTGAACGTTCCTGAAGCGGGAGTGGAGCTCCTGGATAGAAGAGGGGGGTGAGATAGAGATACAAAGAGACTGAGGTGGGGGCCCTTAAACTCTATATCATTTGAAATTTCCTGAAGCTGGGATTGGAGCTCCTGGATAGAAGGGGGTGAGTAACAGAGAGAAAGAGACTGAGGTGGGGGCCCTTAAACTCCATATCATTTGAACTTTCCTGAAGCTGGGATTGGAGCTCCTGGATAGAAGGGGGGTGAGTCACAGAGACAAAGAGACTGAGGTGGGGGCCCTTAAACTCCATATCATTTGAACTTTCCTGAAGCTGGGATTGGAGCTCCTGGATAGAAGGGGGGTGAGTCACAGAGACAAAGAGACTGAGGTGGCGGCCCTTAAACACCATATCATTTGAACCTTCGTGAAGCTGGGTTTGGAGCTGCTGGATAGAAGCGGGGTGAGTCACAGAGACAAAGAGACTGAGGTGGGGGCCCTTAAACTCCATATCATTTGAACCTTCCTGAAGCTGGGATTGGAGCTGCTGGATAGAAGGGGGGTGTGTCACAGAGACAAAGAGACTGAGGTGGGGGCCCTTAAACTCCATATCATTTGAACTTTTCTGAAGCTGGGATTGGAGCTCCTGGATAGAAGGGGGGTGAGTCACAGAGACAAAGAGACTGAGGTGGGGGCCCTTAAACTCCATATCATTTGAACCTTCCTGAAGCTAGGATGGGAGCTGCTGGATAGAAGGGGGGTGAGTCACAGAGACAAAGAGACTGAGGTCGGGGCCCTTAAACCCCATATCATTTGAACTCTCCTGAAGCTGGGTTTGGAGCTGCTGGATGTAAGCGGTTTGAGTCAAAGAGACAAAGAGACTGAGGTGGGGGCCCTTAAACTCCACATCATTTGAACCTTCCTGAAGCTGGGATTGGAGCTGCTGGATAGAAGGGGGGTGAGTCACAGAGACAAAGAGACTGAGGTGGGGGCCCTTAAACTCTATATCATTTGAACTTTCCTGAAGCTGGGATTGGAGTTCCTGGATAGAAGTGGGGGGTGAGATAGAGAGACAAAGAGACTGAGGTGGGGCCCCTTAAACTCCATATCATTTGAACTTTCCTGAAGCTGGGATTGGAACTCGTGGATAGAAGGGGGGTGAGTCACAGAGACAAAGAGACTGAGGTGGGGGCCCTTAAACTCCAAATGATTTGAATTTCCTGAAGCTGGGAGTGGAGCTCCTGGATAGAAGTGTGTGAGTCACAGAGACAAAGAGACTGAGGTGGGGTCCCTTAAACTCCAAATCATTTGAACTTTCATGAAGCTGGGATTGGAGCTCCTGGATAGAAGGGGGTGAGTCACAGAGACAAAGAGACTGCGGTGTGGGCCCTTAAACTCCATATCATTTGAACTTTCCTGAAGCTGGGATTGGAGCTGCAGGATAGATGGGGGGTGAGTCACAGAGACAAAGAAACTGAGGTGGGGGCACTTAAACTCCATATCATTTGAACGTTCCTGAAGCGGGAGTGGAGCTCCTGGATAGAAGTGGGGGGTGAGATAGAGATACAAAGAGACTGAGGTGGGGGCCCTTAAACTCTATATCATTTGAAATTTCCTGAAGCTGGGATTGGAGCTCCTGGATAGAAGGGGGTGAGTAACAGAGAGAAAGAGACTGAGGTGGGGGCCCTTAAACTCCATATCATTTGAACTTTCCTGAAGCTGGGATTGGAGCTCCTGGATAGAAGGGGGGTGAGTCACAGAGACAAAGAGACTGAGGTGGGGGCCCTTAAACTCCATATCATTTGAACTTTCCTGAAGCTGGGATTGGAGCTCCTGGATAGAAGGGGGGTGAGTCACAGAGACAAAGAGACTGAGGTGGCGGCCCTTAAACACCATATCATTTGAACCTTCGTGAAGCTGGGTTTGGAGCTGCTGGATAGAAGCGGGGTGAGTCACAGAGACAAAGAGACTGAGGTGGGGGCCCTTAAACTCCATATCATTTGAACCTTCCTGAAGCTGGGATTGGAGCTGCTGGATAGAAGGGGGGTGTGTCACAGAGACAAAGAGACTGAGGTGGGGGCCCTTAAACTCCATATCATTTGAACTTTTCTGAAGCTGGGATTGGAGCTCCTGGATAGAAGGGGGGTGAGTCACAGAGACAAAGAGACTGAGGTGGGGGCCCTTAAACTCCATATCATTTGAACCTTCCTGAAGCTAGGATGGGAGCTGCTGGATAGAAGGGGGGTGAGTCACAGAGACAAAGAGACTGAGGTCGGGGCCCTTAAACCCCATATCATTTGAACTTTCCTGAAGCTGGGATTGGAGCTGCAGGATAGAAAGGGGGTGAGTCACCGAGACAAAGAAACTGAGGTGGGGGCCCTGAAACTCCATATCTTTTGAACTTTCCTGAAGCTGGGATTGGAGCTGCTGGATAGAAGGGGGGGTGAGTCACAGAGACAAAGAGACTGAGGTGGGGGCCCTTAAACTCCATATCATTTGAACCTTTCTGAAGCTAGGATGGGAGCTGCTGGATAGAAGGGGGATGAGTCACAGAGACAAAGAGACTGAGGTGGGGGCCCTTAAACCCCATATCATTTGAACCTTCGTGAAGCTGGGTTTGGAGCTGCTGGATGTAAGCGGTTTGAGTCAAAGAGACAAAGAGACTGAGGTGGGGGCCCTTAAACTCCACATCATTCGAACCTTCCTGAAGCTGGGATTGGAGCTGCTGGATAGAAGGGGGGTGAGTCACAGAGACAAAGAGACTGAGGTGGGGGCCCTTAAACTCTATATCATTTGAACTTTCCTGAAGCTGGGATTGGAGTTCCTGGATAGAAGTGGGGGGTGAGATAGAGAGACAAAGAGACTGAGGTGGGGCCCCTTAAACTCCATATCATTTGAACTTTCCTGAAGCTGGGATTGGAACTCGTGGATAGAAGGGGGGTGAGTCACAGAGACAAAGAGACTGAGGTGGGGGCCCTTAAACTCCAAATGATTTGAATTTCCTGAAGCTGGGAGTGGAGCTCCTGGATAGAAGTGTGTGAGTCACAGAGACAAAGAGACTGAGGTGGGGTCCCTTAAACTCCAAATCATTTGAACTTTCATGAAGCTGGGATTGGAGCTCCTGGATAGAAGGGGGTGAGTCACAGAGACAAAGAGACTGCGGTGTGGGCCCTTAAACTCCATTACATTTGAACCTTCCTGAAGCTGGGGTTGGAGCTGCTGGATAGAAGGGGGGTGAGTCACAGAGACAAAGAGACTGAGGTGGGGCCCCTTAAACTCCATATCATTTGAACCTTCCTGAAGCTGGGATTGGAGCTGCTGGATAGAAGGGGGATGAGTCACAGAGACAAAGAGACTGAGGTGGGGGCCCTTAAGCTGGGTTTGGAGCTGCTGGATGGAAGCGGGGTGAGTCAAAGAGACAAAGAGACTGAGGTAGGGGCCCTTAAACCCCATATCATTTGAACTTTCCTGAAGCTGGGATTGGAGCTGCAGGATAGAAGGGGGGTGAGTCACAGAGACAAAGAGACTGAGGTGGGGGCCCTTAAACTCCATATCACTTGAACCTTCCTGAAGCTGGGATTGGAGCTGCTGGATAGAAGGGGGGTGAGTCACAGCGACAAAGAGACTGAGGTGGGGGCCCTTAAACTCCATATCATTTGAACTTTCCTGAAGCTGGGATTGGAGCTCCTGGATAGAAGGGGGGTGAGTCACAGAGACAAAGAGACTGAGGTGGGGGCCCTTAAACTCCATATCATTTGAACTTTCCTGAACCTGGGATTGGAGCTCCTGGATAGAAGGGGGGTGAGTCACAGAGACAAAGAGACTGAGGTGGGGGCCCTTAAACTCCATATCATTTGAACCTTCCTGAAGCTAGGATGGGAGCTCCTGGATAGAAGGGGGGTGAGTCACAGAGACAAAGAGACTGAGGTGGGGGCCCTTAAACTCTATATCATTTGAACTTTCCTGAAGCTGGGATTGGAGTTCCTGGATAGAAGTGGGGGGTGAGATAGAGAGACAAAGAGACTGAGGTGGGGCCCCTTAAACTCCATATCATTTGAACTTTCCTGAAGCTGGGATTGGAACTCGTGGATAGAAGGGGGGTGAGTCACAGAGACAAAGAGACTGAGGTGGGGGCCCTTAAACTCCAAATGATTTGAATTTCCTGAAGCTGGGAGTGGAGCTCCTGGATAGAAGTGTGTGAGTCACAGAGACAAAGAGACTGAGGTGGGGTCCCTTAAACTCCAAATCATTTGAACTTTCATGAAGCTGGGATTGGAGCTCCTGGATAGAAGGGGGTGAGTCACAGAGACAAAGAGACTGCGGTGTGGGCCCTTAAACTCCATATCATTTGAACTTTCCTGAAGCTGGGATTGGAGCTGCAGGATAGATGGGGGGTGAGTCACAGAGACAAAGAAACTGAGGTGGGGGCACTTAAACTCCATATCATTTGAACGTTCCTGAAGCGGGAGTGGAGCTCCTGGATAGAAGTGGGGGGTGAGATAGAGATACAAAGAGACTGAGGTGGGGGCCCTTAAACTCTATATCATTTGAAATTTCCTGAAGCTGGGATTGGAGCTCCTGGATAGAAGGGGGTGAGTAACAGAGAGAAAGAGACTGAGGTGGGGGCCCTTAAACTCCATATCATTTGAACTTTCCTGAAGCTGGGATTGGAGCTCCTGGATAGAAGGGGGGTGAGTCACAGAGACAAAGAGACTGAGGTGGGGGCCCTTAAACTCCATATCATTTGAACTTTCCTGAAGCTGGGATTGGAGCTCCTGGATAGAAGGGGGGTGAGTCACAGAGACAAAGAGACTGAGGTGGCGGCCCTTAAACACCATATCATTTGAACCTTCGTGAAGCTGGGTTTGGAGCTGCTGGATAGAAGCGGGGTGAGTCACAGAGACAAAGAGACTGAGGTGGGGGCCCTTAAACTCCATATCATTTGAACCTTCCTGAAGCTGGGATTGGAGCTGCTGGATAGAAGGGGGGTGTGTCACAGAGACAAAGAGACTGAGGTGGGGGCCCTTAAACTCCATATCATTTGAACTTTTCTGAAGCTGGGATTGGAGCTCCTGGATAGAAGGGGGGTGAGTCACAGAGACAAAGAGACTGAGGTGGGGGCCCTTAAACTCCATTACATTTGAACCTTCCTGAAGCTGGGGTTGGAGCTGCTGGATAGAAGGGGGGTGAGTCACAGAGACAAAGAGACTGAGGTCGGGGCCCTTAAACCCCATATCATTTGAACTTTCCTGAAGCTGGGATTGGAGCTGCAGGATAGAAAGGGGGTGAGTCACCGAGACAAAGAAACTGAGGTGGGGGCCCTGAAACTCCATATCTTTTGAACTTTCCTGAAGCTGGGATTGGAGCTGCTGGATAGAAGGGGGGGTGAGTCACAGAGACAAAGAGACTGAGGTGGGGGCCCTTAAACTCCATATCATTTGAACCTTTCTGAAGCTAGGATGGGAGCTGCTGGATAGAAGGGGGATGAGTCACAGAGACAAAGAGACTGAGGTGGGGGCCCTTAAACCCCATATCATTTGAACCTTCGTGAAGCTGGGTTTGGAGCTGCTGGATGTAAGCGGTTTGAGTCAGAGAGACAAAGAGACTGAGGTGGGGGCCCTTAAACTCCACATCATTCGAACCTTCCTGAAGCTGGGATTGGAGCTGCTGGATAGAAGGGGGGTGAGTCACAGAGACAAAGAGACTGAGGTGGGGGCCCTTAAACTCTATATCATTTGAACTTTCCTGAAGCTGGGATTGGAGTTCCTGGATAGAAGTGGGGGGTGAGATAGAGAGACAAAGAGACTGAGGTGGGGCCCCTTAAACTCCATATCATTTGAACTTTCCTGAAGCTGGGATTGGAACTCGTGGATAGAAGGGGGGTGAGTCACAGAGACAAAGAGACTGAGGTGGGGGCCCTTAAACTCCAAATGATTTGAATTTCCTGAAGCTGGGAGTGGAGCTCCTGGATAGAAGTGTGTGAGTCACAGAGACAAAGAGACTGAGGTGGGGTCCCTTAAACTCCAAATCATTTGAACTTTCATGAAGCTGGGATTGGAGCTCCTGGATAGAAGGGGGTGAGTCACAGAGACAAAGAGACTGCGGTGTGGGCCCTTAAACTCCATTACATTTGAACCTTCCTGAAGCTGGGGTTGGAGCTGCTGGATAGAAGGGGGGTGAGTCACAGAGACAAAGAGACTGAGGTGGGGCCCCTTAAACTCCATATCATTTGAACCTTCCTGAAGCTGGGATTGGAGCTGCTGGATAGAAGGGGGATGAGTCACAGAGACAAAGAGACTGAGGTGGGGGCCCTTAAGCTGGGTTTGGAGCTGCTGGATGGAAGCGGGGTGAGTCAAAGAGACAAAGAGACTGAGGTGGGGGCCCTTAAACTCTATATCATTTGAACTTTCCTGAAGCTGGGATTGGAGCTCCTGGATAAAAGGGGGGTGAGTAACAGAGAGAAAGAGACTGAGGTGGGGGCCCTTAAACTCCATATCATTTGAACTTTCCTGAAGCTGGGATTGGAGCTCCTGGATAGAAGGGGGGTGAGTCACAGAGACAAAGAGACTGAGGTGGGGGCCCTTAAACTCCATATCATTTGAAGCTTCCTGAAGCTGGGATTGGAGCTCCTGGATAGAAGGGGGGTGAGTCACAGAGACAAAGAGACTGAGGTGGCGGCCCTTAAACTCCATATCATTTGAACCTTCGTGAAGCTGGGTTTGGAGCTGCTGGATAGAAGCGGGGTGAGTCACAGAGACAAAGAGACTGAGTTGGGGGCCCTTAAACTCCATATCATTTGAACCTTCCTGAAGCTAGGATTGGAGCTGCTGGATAGAAGCGGGGTGAGTCACAGAGACAAAGAGACTGAGGTGGGGGGCCTTAAACTCCATATAATTTGAACCTTCCTGAAGCTGGGATTGGAGCTGCTGGATAGAAGGGGGGTGAGTCACAGAGACAAAGAGACTGAGGTGGGGGCCCTTAAAATCCATATCATTTGAACTTTCCTGAAGCTGGGATTGGAGCTGCAGGATAGATGGGGGGTAAGTCACAGAGACAAAGAAACTGAGGTGGGGGCACTTAAACTCCATATCATTTGAATGTTCCTGAAGCGGGATTGGAGCTCCTGGATAGAAGTGGGGGGTGAGATAGAGATATAAAGAGACTGAGGTGGGGGCCCTTAAACTCTATATCATTTGAAATTTCCTGAAGCTGGGATTGGAGCTCCTGGATAGAAGGGGGGTGAGTCACAGAGAGCAAGAGACTGAGGTGGGGGCCCTTAAACTCCATATCATTTGAACTTTCCTGAAGCTGGGATTGGAGCTCCTGGATAGAAGGGGGGTGAGTCACAGAGACAAAGAGACTGAGGTGGGGGCCCTTAAACTCCATATCATTTGAACTTTCCTGAAGCTGGGATTGGAGCTCCTGGATAGAAGGGGGGTGAGTCACAGAGACAAAGAGACTGAGGTGGCGGCCCTTAAACTCCATATCATTTGAACCTTCGTGAAGCTGGGTTTGGAGCTCCTGGATAGAAGCGGGGTGAGTCACAGCGACAAAGAGACTGAGGTGGGGGCCCTTAAACTCCATATCATTTGAACTTTCCTGAAGCTGGGATTGGAGCTGCTGGATAGAAGGGGGTGAGTCACAGAGACAAAGAGACTGAGGTCGGGGCCCTTAAACCCCATATCATTTGAACTTTCCTGAAGCTGGGATTGGAGCTGCAGGATAGAAGGGGGGTGAGTCACAGAGAGAAAGAAACTGAGGTGGAGGCCTTTAAACTCCATATCATTTGAACTTTCCTGAAGCTGGGATTGGAGCTCCTGGATAGAAGGGGGTGAGTCACAGAGACAAAGAGACTGAGGTGGGGGCCCTTAAACCCCATATCATTTGAACTTTCCTGAAGCTGGGATTGGAGCTGCAGGATAGAAGGGGGGTGAGTCACAGAAACAAAGAGACTGAGGTGGGGGCCCTTAAACTCCATTTCATTTGAACTTTCCTGAAGCTGGGATTGGAGCTGCAGAATGGAAGGGGGGTGAGTCACAGAGACAAAGAAACTGAGGTGGGGGCACTTAAACTCCATATCATTTGAACGTTCCTGAAGCTGGGATTGGAGTTCCTGGATAGAAGGGGGTGAGTCACAGAGACAAAGAGACTGAGGTGGGGGCCCTTAAAATCCATATCATTTGAACTTTCCTGAAGCTGGGATTGGAGCTGCAGGATAGATGGGGGGTAAGTCACAGAGACAAAGAAACTGAGGTGGGGGCACTTAAACTCCATATCATTTGAATGTTCCTGAAGCGGGATTGGAGCTCCTGGATAGAAGTGGGGGGTGAGATAGAGATATAAAGAGACTGAGGTGGGGGCCCTTAAACTCTATATCATTTGAAATTTCCTGAAGCTGGGATTGGAGCTCCTGGATAGAAGGGGGGTGAGTCACAGAGAGCAAGAGACTGAGGTGGGGGCCCTTAAACTCCATATCATTTGAACTTTCCTGAAGCTGGGATTGGAGCTCCTGGATAGAAGGGGGGTGAGTCACAGAGACAAAGAGACTGAGGTGGGGGCCCTTAAACTCCATATCATTTGAACTTTCCTGAAGCTGGGATTGGAGCTGCAGGATAGATGGGGGGTAAGTCACAGAGACAAAGAAACTGAGGTGGGGGCACTTAAACTCCATATCATTTGAATGTTCCTGAAGCGGGATTGGAGCTCCTGGATAGAAGTGGGGGGTGAGATAGAGATATAAAGAGACTGAGGTGGGGGCCCTTAAACTCTATATCATTTGAAATTTCCTGAAGCTGGGATTGGAGCTCCTGGATAGAAGGGGGGTGAGTCACAGAGAGCAAGAGACTGAGGTGGGGGCCCTTAAACTCCATATCATTTGAACTTTCCTGAAGCTGGGATTGGAGCTCCTGGATAGAAGGGGGGTGAGTCACAGAGACAAAGAGACTGAGGTGGGGGCCCTTAAACTCCATATCATTTGAACTTTCCTGAAGCTGGGATTGGAGCTCCTGGATAGAAGGGGGGTGAGTCACAGAGACAAAGAGACTGAGGTGGCGGCCCTTAAACTCCATATCATTTGAACCTTCGTGAAGCTGGGTTTGGAGCTCCTGGATAGAAGCGGGGTGAGTCACAGCGACAAAGAGACTGAGGTGGGGGCCCTTAAACTCCATATCATTTGAACTTTCCTGAAGCTGGGATTGGAGCTGCTGGATAGAAGGGGGTGAGTCACAGAGACAAAGAGACTGAGGTCGGGGCCCTTAAACCCCATATCATTTGAACTTTCCTGAAGCTGGGATTGGAGCTGCAGGATAGAAGGGGGGTGAGTCACAGAGAGAAAGAAACTGAGGTGGAGGCCTTTAAACTCCATATCATTTGAACTTTCCTGAAGCTGGGATTGGAGCTCCTGGATAGAAGGGGGTGAGTCACAGAGACAAAGAGACTGAGGTGGGGGCCCTTAAACCCCATATCATTTGAACTTTCCTGAAGCTGGGATTGGAGCTGCAGGATAGAAGGGGGGTGAGTCACAGAAACAAAGAGACTGAGGTGGGGGCCCTTAAACTCCATTTCATTTGAACTTTCCTGAAGCTGGGATTGGAGCTGCAGGATGGAAGGGGGGTGAGTCACAGAGACAAAGAAACTGAGGTGGGGGCACTTAAACTCCATATCATTTGAACGTTCCTGAAGCTGGGATTGGAGTTCCTGGATAGAAGGGGGTGAGTCACAGAGACAAAGAGACTGAGGTGGGGGCCCTTAAACTCCATATCATTTGAACTTTCCTGAAGCTGGGATTGGAGTTCCTGGATAGAAGGGGGTGTGTCACAGAGACAAAGAGACTGAGGTGGCGGCCCTTAAACTCCATATCATTTGAACCTTCGTGAAGCTGGGTTTGGAGCTGCTGGATAGAAGCGGGGTGAGTCACAGAGACAAAGAGACTGAGGTGGGGGCCCTTAAATTTCATATCATTTGAACCTTCCTGAAGCTAGGATTGGAGCTGCTGGAGAGAAGGGGGGTGAGTCACAGAGACAAAGATACTGAGGTGGGTGGCCTTAAACTCCATATAATTTGAACCTTCCTGAAGCTGGGATTGGAGCTGCTGGATAGAAGGGGGGTGAGTCACAGAGACAAACAGACTGAGGTGGGGGCCCTTAAAATCCATATCATTTGAACTTTCCTGAAGCTGGGATTGGAGCTGCAGGACAGATGGGGGGTGAGTCACAGAGACAAAGAAACTGAGGTGGGGGCACTTAAACTCCATATCATTTGAACGTTCCTGAAGCGGGATTGGAGCTCCTGGATAGAAGGGGGGGTGAGATAGAGATACAAAGAGACTGAGGTGGGGGCCCTTAAACTCTATATCATTTGAAATTTCCTGAAGCTGGGATTGGAGCTCCTGGATAGAAGGGGGGTGAGTCACAGAGAGAAAGAGACTGAGTTGGGGGCCCTTAAACTCCATATCATTTGAACTTTCCTGAAGCTGGGATTGGAGCTCCTGGATAGAAGGGGGGTGAGTCAGAGAGCCAAAGAGACTGAGGTGGGGGGCCTTAAACTCCATATCATTTGAACTTTCCTGAAGCTGGGATTGGAGCTCCTGGATAGAAGGGGGGTGAGTCACAGAGCCAAAGAGACTGAGGTGGGGGCCCTTAAACTCCATATCATTTGAACTTTCCTGAAGCTGGGATTGGAGCTGCTGGATAGAAGGGGGGTCAGTCACAGAGACAAAGAGACTGAGGTGGTGGCCCTTAAACTCCATATCATTTGAACCTTCGTGAAGCTGGGATTGGAGCTGCTGGATAGAAGGGGGGTGAGTCACAGAGACAAAGAGACTGAGGTGGGGGCCCTTAAACTCCATATCATTTGAACCTTCCTGAAGCTAGGATGGGAGTTGCTGGATAGAAGGGGGGGTGAGTCACAGAGACAAAGAGACTGAGGTGGGAGCCCTTAAACCCCATATCATTTGAACTTTCCTGAAGCTGGGATTGGAGCTGCAGGATAGAAGGGGGGTGAGTCACAGAGACAAAGAAACTAAGGTGGGGGCCTTTAAATTTCATATCATTTGAACCTTCCTGAAGCTAGGATTGGAGCTGCTGGATAGAAGGGGGGTGAGTCACAGAGACAAAGAGACTGAGGTGGGTGGCCTTAAACTCCATATAATTTGAACCTTCCTGAAGCTGGGATTGGAGCTGCTGGATAGAAGGGGGGTGAGTCACAGAGACAAACAGACTGAGGTGGGGGCCCTTAAAATCCATATCATTTGAACTTTCCTGAAGCTGGGATTGGAGCTGCAGGACAGATGGGGGGTGAGTCACAGAGACAAAGAAACTAAGGTGGGGGCCTTTAAACTCCATATTATTTGAACTTTCCTGAAGCTGGGATTGGAGCTCCTGGATAGAAGGGGGGTGAGTCACAGAGAGAAAGAGACTGAGATGGGAGCCCTTAAACTCCATATCATTTGAACTTTCCTGAAGCTGGGATTGGAGCTCCTGGATAGAAGGGGGGTGAGTCACAGAGCCAAAGAGACTGAGGTGGGGGCCCTTAAACTCCATATCATTTGAACTTTCCTGAAGCTGGGATTGGAGCTCCTGGATAGAAGGGGGGTGAGTCACAGAGCCAAAGAGACTGAGGTGGGGGCCCTTAAACTCCATATCATTTGAACTTTCCTGATGCTGGGATTGGAGCTGCTGGATAGAAGGGGGGTCAGTCACAGAGACAAAGAGACTGAGGTGGTGGCCCTTAAACTCCATATCATTTGAACCTTCGTGAAGCTGGGATTGGAGCTGCTGGATAGAAGGGGGGTGAGTCACAGAGACAAAGAGACTGAGGTGGGGGCCCTTAAACTCCATATCATTTGAACCTTCCTGAAGCTAGGATGGGAGTTGCTGGATAGAAGGGGGGGTGAGTCACAGAGACAAAGAGACTGAGTTGGGGGCCCTTAAACCCCATATCATTTGAACTTTCCTGAAGCTGGGATTGGAGCTGCAGGATAGAAGGGGGGTTAGTCACAGAGACAAAGAAACTACGGTGGGGGCCTTTAAACTCCATATTATTTGAACTTTCCTGAAGCTGGGATTGGAGTTCCTGGAGAGAAGGGGGTGAGTCACAGAGACAAAGAGACTGAGGTGGGGGCCCTTAAACCCCATATCATTTGAACTTTCCTGAAGCTGGGATTGGAGTTCCTGGATAGAAGGGGGTGAGTCACAGAGACAAAGAGACTGAGGTGGGGGCCCTTAAACTCTATATCATTTGAACTTTCGTGAAGCTGGGATTGGAATTCCTGGATAGAAGGGGGTGAGTCACAGAGACAAAGAGATTGAGGTGGGGGCCCTTAAACTCCATATCATTTGAACTTTCCTGAAGCTGGGATTGGAGCTGCAGGATAGATGGGGGGTGAGTCACAGAGACAAAGAAACTGAGGTGGGGGCCCTTAAACTCCATATCATTTGAAATTTCCTGAAGCTGGGATTGGAGCTCCTGGATAGAAGGGGGGTGAGTCACAGAGAGAAAGAGACTGAGATGGGAGCCCTTAAACTCCATATCATTTGAACTTTCCTGAAGCTGGGATTGGAGCTCCTGGATAGAAGGGGGGTGAGTCACAGAGCCAAAGAGACTGAGGTGGGGGCCCTTAAACTCCATATCATTTGAACTTTCCTGAAGCTGGGATTGGAGCTCCTGGATAGAAGGGGGGTGAGTCACAGAGCCAAAGAGACTGAGGTGGGGGCCCTTAAACTCCATATCATTTGAACTTTCCTGATGCTGGGATTGGAGCTGCTGGATAGAAGGGGGGTCAGTCACAGAGACAAAGAGACTGAGGTGGTGGCCCTTAAACTCCATATCATTTGAACCTTCGTGAAGCTGGGATTGGAGCTGCTGGATAGAAGGGGGGTGAGTCACAGAGACAAAGAGACTGAGGTGGGGGCCCTTAAACTCCATATCATTTGAACCTTCCTGAAGCTAGGATGGGAGTTGCTGGATAGAAGGGGGGGTGAGTCACAGAGACAAAGAGACTGAGTTGGGGGCCCTTAAACCCCATATCATTTGAACTTTCCTGAAGCTGGGATTGGAGCTGCAGGATAGAAGGGGGGTTAGTCACAGAGACAAAGAAACTACGGTGGGGGCCTTTAAACTCCATATTATTTGAACTTTCCTGAAGCTGGGATTGGAGTTCCTGGAGAGAAGGGGGTGAGTCACAGAGACAAAGAGACTGAGGTGGGGGCCCTTAAACCCCATATCATTTGAACTTTCCTGAAGCTGGGATTGGAGTTCCTGGATAGAAGGGGGTGAGTCACAGAGACAAAGAGACTGAGGTGGGGGCCCTTAAACTCTATATCATTTGAACTTTCGTGAAGCTGGGATTGGAATTCCTGGATAGAAGGGGGTGAGTCACAGAGACAAAGAGATTGAGGTGGGGGCCCTTAAACTCCATATCATTTGAACTTTCCTGAAGCTGGGATTGGAGCTGCAGGATAGATGGGGGGTGAGTCACAGAGACAAAGAAACTGAGGTGGGGGCACTTAAACTCCATATCATTTGAACGTTCCTGAAGCGGGATTGGAGCTCCTGGATAGAAGTGGGGGGTGAGATAGAGATAAAAAGAGACTGAGGTGGGGGCCCTTAAACTCTATATCATTTGAAATTTCCTGAAGCTGGGATTGGAGCTCCTGGATAGAAGGGGGTGAGTAACAGAGAGAAAGAGACTGAGGTGGGGGCCCTTAAACCCCATATCATTTGAACTTTCCTGAAGCTGGGATTGGAGCTGCAGGATAGAAGGGGGGTTAGTCACAGAGACAAAGAAACTAAGGTGGGGGCCTTTAAACTCCATATTATTTGAACTTTCCTGAAGCTGGGATTGGAGTTCCTGGAGAGAAGGGGGTGAGTCACAGAGACAAAGAGACTGAGGTGGGGGCCCTTAAACCCCATATCATTTGAACTTTCCTGAAGCTGGGATTGGAGTTCCTGGATAGAAGGGGGTGAGTCACAGAGATATAAAGAGACTGAGGTGGGGGCCCTTAAACTCTATATCATTTGAAATTTCCTGAAGCTGGGATTGGAGCTCCTGGATAGAAGGGGGGTGAGTCACAGAGAGCAAGAGACTGAGGTGGGGGCCCTTAAACTCCATATCATTTGAACTTTCCTGAAGCTGGGATTGGAGCTCCTGGATAGAAGGGGGGTGAGTCACAGAGACAAAGAGACTGAGGTGGGGGCCCTTAAACTCCATATCATTTGAACTTTCCTGAAGCTGGGATTGGAGCTCCTGGATAGAAGGGGGGTGAGTCACAGAGACAAAGAGACTGAGGTGGCGGCCCTTAAACTCCATATCATTTGAACCTTCGTGAAGCTGGGTTTGGAGCTCCTGGATAGAAGCGGGGTGAGTCACAGCGACAAAGAGACTGAGGTGGGGGCCCTTAAACTCCATATCATTTGAACTTTCCTGAAGCTGGGATTGGAGCTGCTGGATAGAAGGGGGTGAGTCACAGAGACAAAGAGACTGAGGTCGGGGCCCTTAAACCCCATATCATTTGAACTTTCCTGAAGCTGGGATTGGAGCTGCAGGATAGAAGGGGGGTGAGTCACAGAGAGAAAGAAACTGAGGTGGAGGCCTTTAAACTCCATATCATTTGAACTTTCCTGAAGCTGGGATTGGAGCTCCTGGATAGAAGGGGGTGAGTCACAGAGACAAAGAGACTGAGGTGGGGGCCCTTAAACCCCATATCATTTGAACTTTCCTGAAGCTGGGATTGGAGCTGCAGGATAGAAGGGGGGTGAGTCACAGAAACAAAGAGACTGAGGTGGGGGCCCTTAAACTCCATTTCATTTGAACTTTCCTGAAGCTGGGATTGGAGCTGCAGGATGGAAGGGGGGTGAGTCACAGAGACAAAGAAACTGAGGTGGGGGCACTTAAACTCCATATCATTTGAACGTTCCTGAAGCTGGGATTGGAGTTCCTGGATAGAAGGGGGTGAGTCACAGAGACAAAGAGACTGAGGTGGGGGCCCTTAAACTCCATATCATTTGAACTTTCCTGAAGCTGGGATTGGAGTTCCTGGATAGAAGGGGGTGAGTCACAGAGACAAAGAGACTGAGGTGGCGGCCCTTAAACTCCATATCATTTGAACCTTCGTGAAGCTGGGTTTGGAGCTGCTGGATAGAAGCGGGGTGAGTCACAGAGACAAAGAGACTGAGGTGGGGGCCCTTAAATTTCATATCATTTGAACCTTCCTGAAGCTAGGATTGGAGCTGCTGCATAGAAGGGGGGTGAGTCACAGAGACAAAGAGACTGAGGTGGGTGGCCTTAAACTCCATATAATTTGAACCTTCCTGAAGCTGGGATTGGAGCTGCTGGATAGAAGGGGGGTGAGTCACAGAGACAAACAGACTGAGGTGGGGGCCCTTAAAATCCATATCATTTGAACTTTCCTGAAGCTGGGATTGGAGCTGCAGGACATATGGGGGGTGAGTCACAGAGACAAAGAAACTGAGGTGGGGGCACTTAAACTCCATATCATTTGAACGTTCCTGAAGCGGGATTGGAGCTCCTGGATAGAAGTGGGGGGTGAGATAGAGATACAAAGAGACTGAGGTGGGGGCCCTTAAACTCTATATCATTTGAAATTTCCTGAAGCTGGGATTGGAGCTCCTGGATAGAAGGGGGGTGAGTCACAGAGAGAAAGAGACTGAGTTGGGGGCCCTTAAACTCCATATCATTTGAACTTTCCTGAAGCTGGGATTGGAGCTCCTGGATAGAAGGGGGGTGAGTCAGAGAGCCAAAGAGACTGAGGTGGGGGGCCTTAAACTCCATATCATTTGAACTTTCCTGAAGCTGGGATTGGAGCTCCTGGATAGAAGGGGGGTGAGTCACAGAGCCAAAGAGACTGAGGTGGGGGCCCTTAAACTCCATATCATTTGAACTTTCCTGAAGCTGGGATTGGAGCTGCTGGATAGAAGGGGGGTCAGTCACAGAGACAAAGAGACTGAGGTGGTGGCCCTTAAACTCCATATCATTTGAACCTTCGTGAAGCTGGGATTGGAGCTGCTGGATAGAAGGGGGGTGAGTCACAGAGACAAAGAGACTGAGGTGGGGGCCCTTAAACTCCATATCATTTGAACCTTCCTGAAGCTAGGATGGGAGTTGCTGGATAGAAGGGGGGGTGAGTCACAGAGACAAAGAGACTGAGGTGGGAGCCCTTAAACCCCATATCATTTGAACTTTCCTGAAGCTGGGATTGGAGCTGCAGGATAGAAGGGGGGTGAGTCACAGAGACAAAGAAACTAAGGTGGGGGCCTTTAAATTTCATATCATTTGAACCTTCCTGAAGCTAGGATTGGAGCTGCTGGATAGAAGGGGGGTGAGTCACAGAGACAAAGAGACTGAGGTGGGTGGCCTTAAACTCCATATAATTTGAACCTTCCTGAAGCTGGGATTGGAGCTGCTGGATAGAAGGGGGGTGAGTCACAGAGACAAAGAGACTGAGGTGGGGGCCCTTAAACTCTATATCATTTGAACTTTCGTGAAGCTGGGATTGGAATTCCTGGATAGAAGGGGGTGAGTCACAGAGACAAAGAGATTGAGGTGGGGGCCCTTAAACTCCATATCATTTGAACTTTCCTGAAGCTGGGATTGGAGCTGCAGGATAGATGGGGGGTGAGTCACAGAGACAAAGAAACTGAGGTGGGGGCCCTTAAACTCCATATCATTTGAAATTTCCTGAAGCTGGGATTGGAGCTCCTGGATAGAAGGGGGGTGAGTCACAGAGAGAAAGAGACTGAGATGGGAGCCCTTAAACTCCATATCATTTGAACTTTCCTGAAGCTGGGATTGGAGCTCCTGGATAGAAGGGGGGTGAGTCACAGAGCCAAAGAGACTGAGGTGGGGGCCCTTAAACTCCATATCATTTGAACTTTCCTGAAGCTGGGATTGGAGCTCCTGGATAGAAGGGGGGTGAGTCACAGAGCCAAAGAGACTGAGGTGGGGGCCCTTAAACTCCATATCATTTGAACTTTCCTGATGCTGGGATTGGAGCTGCTGGATAGAAGGGGGGTCAGTCACAGAGACAAAGAGACTGAGGTGGTGGCCCTTAAACTCCATATCATTTGAACCTTCGTGAAGCTGGGATTGGAGCTGCTGGATAGAAGGGGGGTGAGTCACAGAGACAAAGAGACTGAGGTGGGGGCCCTTAAACTCCATATCATTTGAACCTTCCTGAAGCTAGGATGGGAGTTGCTGGATAGAAGGGGGGGTGAGTCACAGAGACAAAGAGACTGAGTTGGGGGCCCTTAAACCCCATATCATTTGAACTTTCCTGAAGCTGGGATTGGAGCTGCAGGATAGAAGGGGGGTTAGTCACAGAGACAAAGAAACTACGGTGGGGGCCTTTAAACTCCATATTATTTGAACTTTCCTGAAGCTGGGATTGGAGTTCCTGGAGAGAAGGGGGTGAGTCACAGAGACAAAGAGACTGAGGTGGGGGCCCTTAAACCCCATATCATTTGAACTTTCCTGAAGCTGGGATTGGAGTTCCTGGATAGAAGGGGGTGAGTCACAGAGACAAAGAGACTGAGGTGGGGGCCCTTAAACTCTATATCATTTGAACTTTCGTGAAGCTGGGATTGGAATTCCTGGATAGAAGGGGGTGAGTCACAGAGACAAAGAGATTGAGGTGGGGGCCCTTAAACTCCATATCATTTGAACTTTCCTGAAGCTGGGATTGGAGCTGCAGGATAGATGGGGGGTGAGTCACAGAGACAAAGAAACTGAGGTGGGGGCACTTAAACTCCATATCATTTGAACGTTCCTGAAGCGGGATTGGAGCTCCTGGATAGAAGTGGGGGGTGAGATAGAGATAAAAAGAGACTGAGGTGGGGGCCCTTAAACTCTATATCATTTGAAATTTCCTGAAGCTGGGATTGGAGCTCCTGGATAGAAGGGGGTGAGTAACAGAGAGAAAGAGACTGAGGTGGGGGCCCTTAAACCCCATATCATTTGAACTTTCCTGAAGCTGGGATTGGAGCTGCAGGATAGAAGGGGGGTTAGTCACAGAGACAAAGAAACTAAGGTGGGGGCCTTTAAACTCCATATTATTTGAACTTTCCTGAAGCTTTGATTGGAGTTCCTGGAGAGAAGGGGGTGAGTCACAGAGACAAAGAGACTGAGGTGGGGGCCCTTAAACCCCATATCATTTGAACTTTCCTGAAGCTGGGATTGGAGTTCCTGGATAGAAGGGGGTGAGTCACAGAGACAAAGAGACTGAGGTGGGGGCCCTTAAACTCTATATCATTTGAACTTTCGTGAAGCTGGGATTGGAATTCCTGGATAGAAGGGGGTGAGTCACAGAGACAAAGAGATTGAGGTGGGGGCCCTTAAACTCCATATCATTTGAACTTTCCTGAAGCTGGGATTGGAGCTGCAGGATAGATGGGGGGTGAGTCACAGAGACAAAGAAACTGAGGTGGGGGCACTTAAACTCCATATCATTTGAACGTTCCTGAAGCGGGATTGGAGCTCCTGGATAGAAGTGGGGGGTGAGATAGAGATAAAAAGAGACTGAGGTGGGGGCCCTTAAACTCTATATCATTTGAAATTTCCTGAAGCTGGGATTGGAGCTCCTGGATAGAAGGGGGTGAGTAACAGAGAGAAAGAGACTGAGGTGGGGGCCCTTAAACTCCATATCATTTGAACTTTCCTGAAGCTGGGATTGGAGCTCCTGGATAGAAGGGGGGTGAGTCACAGAGACAAAGAGACTGAGGTGGGGGCCCTTAAACTCCATATCATTTGAACTTTCCTGAAGCTGGGATTGGAGCTCCTGGATAGAAGGGGGGTGAGTCACAGAGACAAAGAGACTGAGGTGGCGGCCCTTAAACACCATATCATTTGAACCTTCGTGAAACTGGGTTTGGAGCTGCTGGATTGAAGCGGGGTGAGTCACAGAGAAAAAGAGACTGAGGTGGGGGCCCTTAAACTCCATATCATTTGAACCTTCCTGAAGCTGGGATTGGAGCTGCTGGATAGAAGGGGGGTGAGTCACAGAGACAAAGAGACTGAGGTGGGGGCCCTTAAACTCCATATCATTTGAACTTTTCTGAAGCTGGGATTGGAGCTCCTGGATAGAAGGGGGGTGAGTCACAGAGACAAAGAGACTGAGGTGGGGGCCCTTAAACTCCATATCATTTGAACCTTCCTGAAGCTAGGATGGGAGCTGCTGGATAGAAGGGGGGTGAGTCACAGAGACAAAGAGACTGAGGTCGGGGCCCTTAAACCCCATATCATTTGAACTTTCCTGAAGCTGGGATTGGAGCTGCAGGATAGAAGGGGGGTGAGTCACAGAGACAAAGAAACTGAGGTGGGGGCCTTTAAACTCCATATCATTTGAACTTTCCTGAAGCTGGGATTGGAGTTCCTGGATAGAAGGGGGTGAGTCACAGAGAGAAAGAGACTGAGGTGGGGGCCCTTAAACCCCATATCATTTGAACTTTCTTGAAGCTGGGATTGGAGCTGCAGGATAGAAGGGGGGTGAGTCACAGAAACAAAGAGACTGAGGTGGGGGCCCTTAAACTCCATTTCATTTGAACTTTCCTGAAGCTGGGATTGGAGCTGCAGGATGGAAGGGGGGTGAGTCACACAGACAAAGAAACTGAGGTGGGGGCACTTAAACCCCATATCGTTTGAACTTTCCTGAAGCTGGGATTGGAGTTCCTGGATAGAAGGGGGTGAGTCACAGAGACAAAGAGACTGAGGTGTGGGTCCTTAAACTCTATATCATTTGAACTTTCGTGAAGCTGGGATTGGAATTCCTGGATAGAAGGGGGTGAGTCACAGAGACAAAGAGATTGAAGTGGGGGCCCTTAAACTCCATATCATTTGAACTTTCCTGAAGCTGGGATTGGAGCTGCAGGATAGATGGGGGGTGAGTCACAGAGACAAAGAAACTGAGGTGGGGGCACTTAAACTCCATATCATTTGAACGTTCCTGAAGCGGGAGTGGAGCTCCTGGATAGAAGTGGGGGGTGAGATAGAGATACAAAGAGACTGAGGTGGGGGCCCTTAAACTCTATATAATTTGAAATTTCCTGAAGCTGGGATTGGAGCTCCTGGATAGAAGGGGGTGAGTAACAGAGAGAAAGAGACTGAGGTGGGGGCCCTTAAACTCCATATCATTTGAACTTTCCTGAAGCTGGGATTGGAGCTCCTGGATAGAAGGGGGGTGAGTCACAGAGACAAAGAGACTGAGGTGGGGGCCCTTAAACTCCATATCATTTGAACTTTCCTGAAGCTGGGATTGGAGCTCCTGGATAGAAGGGGGGTGAGTCACAGAGACAAAGAGACTGAGGTGGCGGCCCTTAAACACCATATCATTTGAACCTTCGTGAAGCTGGGTTTGGAGCTGCTGGATAGAAGCGGGGTGAGTCACAGAGACAAAGAGACTGAGGTGGGGGCCCTTAAACTCCATATCATTTGAACCTTCCTGAAGCTGGGATTGGAGCTGCTGGATAGAAGGGGGGTGAGTCACAGAGACAAAGAGACTGAGGTGGGGGCCCTTAAACTCCATATCATTTGAACTTTTCTGAAGCTGGGATTGGAGCTGCAGGATAGATGGGGGGTGAGTCACAGAGACAAAGAAACTGAGGTGGAGGCACTTAAACTCCATATCATTTGAACGTTCCTGAAGCTGGGATTGGAGTTCCTGGATAGAAGGGGGTGAGTCACAGAGACAAAGAGAATGAGGTGGGGGCACTTAAACTCCATATCATTTGAACGTTCCTGAAGCGGGATTGGAGCTCCTGGATAGAAGTGGGGGGTGAGTCACAGAGACAAAGAGATTGAGGTGGGGGCCCTTAAACTCCATATCATTTGAACTTTCCTGAAGCTGGGATTGGAGCTGCAGGATAGATGGGGGGTGAGTCACAGAGACAAAGAAACTGAGGTGGAGGCACTTAAACTCCATATCATTTGAACGTTCCTGAAGCTGGGATTGGAGTTCCTGGATCGAAGGGGGTGAGTCACAGAGACAAAGAGACTGAGGTGGGGGCCCTTAAACTCCATATCATTTGAACTTTCCTGAAGCTGGGATTGGAGTTCCTGGATAGAAGGGGGTGAGTCACAGAGACAAAGAGACTGAGGTGGCGGCCCTTAAACTCCATATCATTTGAACCTTCGTGAAGCTGGGTTTGGAGCTGCTGGATAGAAGCGGGGTGAGTCACAGAGACAAAGAGACTGAGGTGGGGGCCCTTAAATTTCATATCATTTGAACCTTCCTGAAGCTAGGATTGGAGCTGCTGGATAGAAGGGGGGTGAGTCACAGAGACAAAGAGACTGAGGTGGGTGGCCTTAAACTCCATATAATTTGAACCTTCCTGAAGCTGGGATTGGAGCTGCTGGATAGAAGGGGGGTGAGTCACAGAGACAAACAGACTGAGGTGGGGGCCCTTAAAATCCATATCATTTGAACTTTCCTGAAGCTGGGATTGGAGCTGCAGGACAGATGGGGGGTGAGTCACAGAGACAAAGAAACTGAGGTGGGGGCACTTAAACTCCATATCATTTGAACGTTCCTGAAGCGGGATTGGAGCTCCTGGATAGAAGTGGGGGGTGAGATAGAGATACAAAGAGACTGAGGTGGGGGCCCTTAAACTCTATATCATTTGAAATTTCCTGAAGCTGGGATTGGAGCTCCTGGATAGAAGGGGGGTGAGTCACAGAGAGAAAGAGACTGAGATGGGGGCCCTTAAACTCCATATCATTTGAACTTTCCTGAAGCTGGGATTGGAGCTCCTGGATAGAAGGGGGGTGAGTCACAGAGCCAAAGAGACTGAGGTGGGGGCCCTTAAACTCCATATCATTTGAACTTTCCTGAAGCTGGGATTGGAGCTCCTGGATAGAAGGGGGGTGAGTCACAGAGCCAAAGAGACTGAGGTGGGGGCCCTTAAACTCCATATCATTTGAACTTTCCTGATGCTGGGATTGGAGCTGCTGGATAGAAGGGGGGTCAGTCACAGAGACAAAGAGACTGAGGTGGTGGCCCTTAAACTCCATATCATTTGAACCTTCGTGAAGCTGGGATTGGAGCTGCTGGATAGAAGGGGGGTGAGTCACAGAGACAAAGAGACTGAGGTGGGGGCCCTTAAACTCCATATCATTTGAACCTTCCTGAAGCTAGGATGGGAGTTGCTGGATAGAAGGGGGGGTGAGTCACAGAGACAAAGAGACTGAGTTGGGGGCCCTTAAACCCCATATCATTTGAACTTTCCTGAAGCTGGGATTGGAGCTGCAGGATAGAAGGGGGGTTAGTCACAGAGACAAAGAAACTAAGGTGGGGGCCTTTAAACTCCATATTATTTGAACTTTCCTGAAGCTGGGATTGGAGTTCCTGGAGAGAAGGGGGTGAGTCACAGAGACAAAGAGACTGAGGTGGGGGCCCTTAAACCCCATATCATTTGAACTTTCCTGAAGCTGGGATTGGAGTTCCTGGATAGAAGGGGGTGAGTCACAGAGACAAAGAGACTGAGGTGGGGGCCCTTAAACTCTATATCATTTGAACTTTCGTGAAGCTGGGATTGGAATTCCTGGATAGAAGGGGGTGAGTCACAGAGACAAAGAGATTGAGGTGGGGGCCCTTAAACTCCATATCATTTGAACTTTCCTGAAGCTGGGATTGGAGCTGCAGGATAGATGGGGGGTGAGTCACAGAGACAAAGAAACTGAGGTGGGGGCACTTAAACTCCATATCATTTGAACGTTCCTGAAGCGGGATTGGAGCTCCTGGATAGAAGTGGGGGGTGAGATAGAGATAAAAAGAGACTGAGGTGGGGGCCCTTAAACTCTATATCATTTGAAATTTCCTGAAGCTGGGATTGGAGCTCCTGGATAGAAGGGGGTGAGTAACAGAGAGAAAGAGACTGAGGTGGGGGCCCTTAAACCCCATATCATTTGAACTTTCCTGAAGCTGGGATTGGAGCTGCAGGATAGAAGGGGGGTTAGTCACAGAGACAAAGAAACTGAGGTGGGGGCACTTAAACTCCATATCATTTGAACGTTCCTGAAGCGGGATTGGAGCTCCTGGATAGAAGTGGGGGGTGAGATAGAGATACAAAGAGACTGAGGTGGGGGCCCTTAAACTCTATATCATTTGAAATTTCCTGAAGCTGGGATTGGAGCTCCTGGATAGAAGGGGGGTGAGTCACAGAGAGAAAGAGACTGAGATGGGGGCCCTTAAACTCCATATCATTTGAACTTTCCTGAAGCTGGGATTGGAGCTCCTGGATAGAAGGGGGGTGAGTCACAGAGCCAAAGAGACTGAGGTGGGGGCCCTTAAACTCCATATCATTTGAACTTTCCTGAAGCTGGGATTGGAGCTCCTGGATAGAAGGGGGGTGAGTCACAGAGCCAAAGAGACTGAGGTGGGGGCCCTTAAACTCCATATCATTTGAACTTTCCTGATGCTGGGATTGGAGCTGCTGGATAGAAGGGGGGTCAGTCACAGAGACAAAGAGACTGAGGTGGTGGCCCTTAAACTCCATATCATTTGAACCTTCGTGAAGCTGGGATTGGAGCTGCTGGATAGAAGGGGGGTGAGTCACAGAGACAAAGAGACTGAGGTGGGGGCCCTTAAACTCCATATCATTTGAACTTTCCTGAAGCTGGGATTGGAGCTCCTGGATAGAAGGGGGGTGAGTCACAGAGACAAAGAGACTGAGGTGGGGGCCCTTAAACTCCATATCATTTGAACTTTCCTGAAGCTGGGATTGGAGCTCCTGGATAGAAGGGGGGTGAGTCACAGAGACAAAGAGACTGAGGTGGCGGCCCTTAAACACCATATCATTTGAACCTTCGTGAAACTGGGTTTGGAGCTGCTGGATTGAAGCGGGGTGAGTCACAGAGAAAAAGAGACTGAGGTGGGGGCCCTTAAACTCCATATCATTTGAACCTTCCTGAAGCTGGGATTGGAGCTGCTGGATAGAAGGGGGGTGAGTCACAGAGACAAAGAGACTGAGGTGGGGGCCCTTAAACTCCATATCATTTGAACTTTTCTGAAGCTGGGATTGGAGCTCCTGGATAGAAGGGGGGTGAGTCACAGAGACAAAGAGACTGAGGTGGGGGCCCTTAAACTCCATATCATTTGAACCTTCCTGAAGCTAGGATGGGAGCTGCTGGATAGAAGGGGGGTGAGTCACAGAGACAAAGAGACTGAGGTCGGGGCCCTTAAACCCCATATCATTTGAACTTTCCTGAAGCTGGGATTGGAGCTGCAGGATAGAAGGGGGGTGAGTCACAGAGACAAAGAAACTGAGGTGGGGGCCTTTAAACTCCATATCATTTGAACTTTCCTGAAGCTGGGATTGGAGTTCCTGGATAGAAGGGGGTGAGTCACAGAGAGAAAGAGACTGAGGTGGGGGCCCTTAAACCCCATATCATTTGAACTTTCTTGAAGCTGGGATTGGAGCTGCAGGATAGAAGGGGGGTGAGTCACAGAAACAAAGAGACTGAGGTGGGGGCCCTTAAACTCCATTTCATTTGAACTTTCCTGAAGCTGGGATTGGAGCTGCAGGATGGAAGGGGGGTGAGTCACACAGACAAAGAAACTGAGGTGGGGGCACTTAAACCCCATATCGTTTGAACTTTCCTGAAGCTGGGATTGGAGTTCCTGGATAGAAGGGGGTGAGTCACAGAGACAAAGAGACTGAGGTGTGGGTCCTTAAACTCTATATCATTTGAACTTTCGTGAAGCTGGGATTGGAATTCCTGGATAGAAGGGGGTGAGTCACAGAGACAAAGAGATTGAAGTGGGGGCCCTTAAACTCCATATCATTTGAACTTTCCTGAAGCTGGGATTGGAGCTGCAGGATAGATGGGGGGTGAGTCACAGAGACAAAGAAACTGAGGTGGGGGCACTTAAACTCCATATCATTTGAACGTTCCTGAAGCGGGAGTGGAGCTCCTGGATAGAAGTGGGGGGTGAGATAGAGATACAAAGAGACTGAGGTGGGGGCCCTTAAACTCTATATAATTTGAAATTTCCTGAAGCTGGGATTGGAGCTCCTGGATAGAAGGGGGTGAGTAACAGAGAGAAAGAGACTGAGGTGGGGGCCCTTAAACTCCATATCATTTGAACTTTCCTGAAGCTGGGATTGGAGCTCCTGGATAGAAGGGGGGTGAGTCACAGAGACAAAGAGACTGAGGTGGGGGCCCTTAAACTCCATATCATTTGAACTTTCCTGAAGCTGGGATTGGAGCTCCTGGATAGAAGGGGGGTGAGTCACAGAGACAAAGAGACTGAGGTGGCGGCCCTTAAACACCATATCATTTGAACCTTCGTGAAGCTGGGTTTGGAGCTGCTGGATAGAAGCGGGGTGAGTCACAGAGACAAAGAGACTGAGGTGGGGGCCCTTAAACTCCATATCATTTGAACCTTCCTGAAGCTGGGATTGGAGCTGCTGGATAGAAGGGGGGTGAGTCACAGAGACAAAGAGACTGAGGTGGGGGCCCTTAAACTCCATATCATTTGAACTTTTCTGAAGCTGGGATTGGAGCTGCAGGATAGATGGGGGGTGAGTCACAGAGACAAAGAAACTGAGGTGGAGGCACTTAAACTCCATATCATTTGAACGTTCCTGAAGCTGGGATTGGAGTTCCTGGATAGAAGGGGGTGAGTCACAGAGACAAAGAGAATGAGGTGGGGGCACTTAAACTCCATATCATTTGAACGTTCCTGAAGCGGGATTGGAGCTCCTGGATAGAAGTGGGGGGTGAGTCACAGAGACAAAGAGATTGAGGTGGGGGCCCTTAAACTCCATATCATTTGAACTTTCCTGAAGCTGGGATTGGAGCTGCAGGATAGATGGGGGGTGAGTCACAGAGACAAAGAAACTGAGGTGGAGGCACTTAAACTCCATATCATTTGAACGTTCCTGAAGCTGGGATTGGAGTTCCTGGATCGAAGGGGGTGAGTCACAGAGACAAAGAGACTGAGGTGGGGGCCCTTAAACTCCATATCATTTGAACTTTCCTGAAGCTGGGATTGGAGTTCCTGGATAGAAGGGGGTGAGTCACAGAGACAAAGAGACTGAGGTGGCGGCCCTTAAACTCCATATCATTTGAACCTTCGTGAAGCTGGGTTTGGAGCTGCTGGATAGAAGCGGGGTGAGTCACAGAGACAAAGAGACTGAGGTGGGGGCCCTTAAATTTCATATCATTTGAACCTTCCTGAAGCTAGGATTGGAGCTGCTGGATAGAAGGGGGGTGAGTCACAGAGACAAAGAGACTGAGGTGGGTGGCCTTAAACTCCATATAATTTGAACCTTCCTGAAGCTGGGATTGGAGCTGCTGGATAGAAGGGGGGTGAGTCACAGAGACAAACAGACTGAGGTGGGGGCCCTTAAAATCCATATCATTTGAACTTTCCTGAAGCTGGGATTGGAGCTGCAGGACAGATGGGGGGTGAGTCACAGAGACAAAGAAACTGAGGTGGGGGCACTTAAACTCCATATCATTTGAACGTTCCTGAAGCGGGATTGGAGCTCCTGGATAGAAGTGGGGGGTGAGATAGAGATACAAAGAGACTGAGGTGGGGGCCCTTAAACTCTATATCATTTGAAATTTCCTGAAGCTGGGATTGGAGCTCCTGGATAGAAGGGGGGTGAGTCACAGAGAGAAAGAGACTGAGATGGGGGCCCTTAAACTCCATATCATTTGAACTTTCCTGAAGCTGGGATTGGAGCTCCTGGATAGAAGGGGGGTGAGTCACAGAGCCAAAGAGACTGAGGTGGGGGCCCTTAAACTCCATATCATTTGAACTTTCCTGAAGCTGGGATTGGAGCTCCTGGATAGAAGGGGGGTGAGTCACAGAGCCAAAGAGACTGAGGTGGGGGCCCTTAAACTCCATATCATTTGAACTTTCCTGATGCTGGGATTGGAGCTGCTGGATAGAAGGGGGGTCAGTCACAGAGACAAAGAGACTGAGGTGGTGGCCCTTAAACTCCATATCATTTGAACCTTCGTGAAGCTGGGATTGGAGCTGCTGGATAGAAGGGGGGTGAGTCACAGAGACAAAGAGACTGAGGTGGGGGCCCTTAAACTCCATATCATTTGAACCTTCCTGAAGCTAGGATGGGAGTTGCTGGATAGAAGGGGGGGTGAGTCACAGAGACAAAGAGACTGAGTTGGGGGCCCTTAAACCCCATATCATTTGAACTTTCCTGAAGCTGGGATTGGAGCTGCAGGATAGAAGGGGGGTTAGTCACAGAGACAAAGAAACTAAGGTGGGGGCCTTTAAACTCCATATTATTTGAACTTTCCTGAAGCTGGGATTGGAGTTCCTGGAGAGAAGGGGGTGAGTCACAGAGACAAAGAGACTGAGGTGGGGGCCCTTAAACCCCATATCATTTGAACTTTCCTGAAGCTGGGATTGGAGTTCCTGGATAGAAGGGGGTGAGTCACAGAGACAAAGAGACTGAGGTGGGGGCCCTTAAACTCTATATCATTTGAACTTTCGTGAAGCTGGGATTGGAATTCCTGGATAGAAGGGGGTGAGTCACAGAGACAAAGAGATTGAGGTGGGGGCCCTTAAACTCCATATCATTTGAACTTTCCTGAAGCTGGGATTGGAGCTGCAGGATAGATGGGGGGTGAGTCACAGAGACAAAGAAACTGAGGTGGGGGCACTTAAACTCCATATCATTTGAACGTTCCTGAAGCGGGATTGGAGCTCCTGGATAGAAGTGGGGGGTGAGATAGAGATAAAAAGAGACTGAGGTGGGGGCCCTTAAACTCTATATCATTTGAAATTTCCTGAAGCTGGGATTGGAGCTCCTGGATAGAAGGGGGTGAGTAACAGAGAGAAAGAGACTGAGGTGGGGGCCCTTAAACCCCATATCATTTGAACTTTCCTGAAGCTGGGATTGGAGCTGCAGGATAGAAGGGGGGTTAGTCACAGAGACAAAGAAACTGAGGTGGGGGCACTTAAACTCCATATCATTTGAACGTTCCTGAAGCGGGATTGGAGCTCCTGGATAGAAGTGGGGGGTGAGATAGAGATACAAAGAGACTGAGGTGGGGGCCCTTAAACTCTATATCATTTGAAATTTCCTGAAGCTGGGATTGGAGCTCCTGGATAGAAGGGGGGTGAGTCACAGAGAGAAAGAGACTGAGATGGGGGCCCTTAAACTCCATATCATTTGAACTTTCCTGAAGCTGGGATTGGAGCTCCTGGATAGAAGGGGGGTGAGTCACAGAGCCAAAGAGACTGAGGTGGGGGCCCTTAAACTCCATATCATTTGAACTTTCCTGAAGCTGGGATTGGAGCTCCTGGATAGAAGGGGGGTGAGTCACAGAGCCAAAGAGACTGAGGTGGGGGCCCTTAAACTCCATATCATTTGAACTTTCCTGATGCTGGGATTGGAGCTGCTGGATAGAAGGGGGGTCAGTCACAGAGACAAAGAGACTGAGGTGGTGGCCCTTAAACTCCATATCATTTGAACCTTCGTGAAGCTGGGATTGGAGCTGCTGGATAGAAGGGGGGTGAGTCACAGAGACAAAGAGACTGAGGTGGGGGCCCTTAAACTCCATATCATTTGAACCTTCCTGAAGCTAGGATGGGAGTTGCTGGATAGAAGGGGGGGTGAGTCACAGAGACAAAGAGACTGAGTTGGGGGCCCTTAAACCCCATATCATTTGAACTTTCCTGAAGCTGGGATTGGAGCTGCAGGATAGAAGGGGGGTTAGTCACAGAGACAAAGAAACTAAGGTGGGGGCCTTTAAACTCCATATTATTTGAACTTTCCTGAAGCTGGGATTGGAGTTCCTGGAGAGAAGGGGGTGAGTCACAGAGACAAAGAGACTGAGGTGGGGGCCCTTGAACCCCATATCATTTGAACTTTCCTGAAGCTGGGATTGGAGTTCCTGGATAGAAGGGGGTGAGTCACAGAGACAAAGAGACTGAGGTGGGGGCCCTTAAACTCTATATCATTTGAACTTTCGTGAAGCTGGGATTGGAATTCCTGGATAGAAGGGGGTGAGTCACAGAGACAAAGAGATTGAGGTGGGGGCCCTTAAACTCCATATCATTTGAACTTTCCTGAAGCTGGGATTGGAGCTGCAGGATAGATGGGGGGTGAGTCACAGAGACAAAGAAACTGAGGTGGGGGCACTTAAACTCCATATCATTTGAACGTTCCTGAAGCGGGATTGGAGCTCCTGGATAGAAGTGGGGGGTGAGATAGAGATAAAAAGAGACTGAGGTGGGGGCCCTTAAACTCTATATCATTTGAAATTTCCTGAAGCTGGGATTGGAGCTCCTGGATAGAAGGGGGTGAGTAACAGAGAGAAAGAGACTGAGGTGGGGGCCCTAAAACCCCATATCATTTGAACTTTCCTGAAGCTGGGATTGGAGCTGCAGGATAGAAGGGGGGTTAGTCACAGAGACAAAGAAACTAAGGTGGGGGCCTTTAAACTCCATATTATTTGAACTTTCCTGAAGCTGGGATTGGAGTTCCTGGAGAGAAGGGGGTGAGTCACAGAGACAAAGAGACTGAGGTGGGGGCCCTTAAACCCCATATCATTTGAACTTTCCTGAAGCTGGGATTGGAGTTCCTGGATAGAAGGGGGTGAGTCACAGAGACAAAGAGACTGAGGTGGGGGCCCTTAAACTCTATATCATTTGAACTTTCGTGAAGCTGGGATTGGAATTCCTGGATAGAAGGGGGTGAGTCACAGAGACAAAGAGATTGAGGTGGGGGCCCTTAAACTCCATATCATTTGAACTTTCCTGAAGCTGGGATTGGAGCTGCAGGATAGATGGGGGGTGAGTCACAGAGACAAAGAAACTGAGGTGGGGGCACTTAAACTCCATATCATTTGAACGTTCCTGAAGCGGGATTGGAGCTCCTGGATAGAAGTGGGGGGTGAGATAGAGATAAAAAGAGACTGAGGTGGGGGCCCTTAAACTCTATATCATTTGAAATTTCCTGAAGCTGGGATTGGAGCTCCTGGATAGAAGGGGGTGAGTAACAGAGAGAAAGAGACTGAGGTGGGGGCCCTTAAACTCCATATCATTTGAACTTTCCTGAAGCTGGGATTGGAGCTCCTGGATAGAAGGGGGGTGAGTCACAGAGACAAAGAGACTGAGGTGGGGGCCCTTAAACTCCATATCATTTGAACTTTCCTGAAGCTGGGATTGGAGCTCCTGGATAGAAGGGTGGTGAGTCACAGAGACAAAGAGACTGAGGTGGCGGCCCTTAAACACCATATCATTTGAACCTTCGTGAAACTGGGTTTGGAGCTGCTGGATTGAAGCGGGGTGAGTCACAGAGACAAAGAGACTGAGGTGGGGGCCCTTAAACTCCATATCATTTGAACCTTCCTGAAGCTGGGATTGGAGCTGCTGGATAGAAGGGGGGTGAGTCACAGAGACAAAGAGACTGAGGTGGGGGCCCTTAAACTCCATATCATTTGAACTTTTCTGAAGCTGGGATTGGAGCTCCTGGATAGAAGGGGGGTGAGTCACAGAGACAAAGAGACTGAGGTGGGGGCCCTTAAACTCCATATCATTTGAACCTTCCTGAAGCTAGGATGGGAGCTGCTGGATAGAAGGGGGGTGAGTCACAGAGACAAAGAGACTGAGGTCGGGGCCCTTAAACCCCATATCATTTGAACTTTCCTGAAGCTGGGATTGGAGCTGCAGGATAGAAGGGGGGTGAGTCACAGAGACAAAGAAACTGAGGTGGGGGCCTTTAAACTCCATATCATTTGAACTTTCCTGAAGCTGGGATTGGAGTTCCTGGATAGAAGGGGGTGAGTCACAGAGAGAAAGAGACTGAGGTGGGGGCCCTTAAACCCCATATCATTTGAACTTTCTTGAAGCTGGGATTGGAGCTGCAGGATAGAAGGGGGGTGAGTCACAGAAACAAAGAGACTGAGGTGGGGGCCCTTAAACTCCATTTCATTTGAACTTTCCTGAAGCTGGGATTGGAGCTGCAGGATGGAAGGGGGGTGAGTCACACAGACAAAGAAACTGAGGTGGGGGCACTTAAACCCCATATCGTTTGAACTTTCCTGAAGCTGGGATTGGAGTTCCTGGATAGAAGGGGGTGAGTCACAGAGACAAAGAGACTGAGGTGTGGGTCCTTAAACTCTATATCATTTGAACTTTCGTGAAGCTGGGATTGGAATTCCTGGATAGAAGGGGGTGAGTCACAGAGACAAAGAGATTGAAGTGGGGGCCCTTAAACTCCATATCATTTGAACTTTCCTGAAGCTGGGATTGGAGCTGCAGGATAGATGGGGGGTGAGTCACAGAGACAAAGAAACTGAGGTGGGGGCACTTAAACTCCATATCATTTGAACGTTCCTGAAGCGGGAGTGGAGCTCCTGGATAGAAGTGGGGGGTGAGATAGAGATACAAAGAGACTGAGGTGGGGGCCCTTAAACTCTATATAATTTGAAATTTCCTGAAGCTGGGATTGGAGCTCCTGGATAGAAGGGGGTGAGTAACAGAGAGAAAGAGACTGAGGTGGGGGCCCTTAAACTCCATATCATTTGAACTTTCCTGAAGCTGGGATTGGAGCTCCTGGATAGAAGGGGGGTGAGTCACAGAGACAAAGAGACTGAGGTGGGGGCCCTTAAACTCCATATCATTTGAACTTTCCTGAAGCTGGGATTGGAGCTCCTGGATAGAAGGGGGGTGAGTCACAGAGACAAAGAGACTGAGGTGGCGGCCCTTAAACACCATATCATTTGAACCTTCGTGAAGCTGGGTTTGGAGCTGCTGGATAGAAGCGGGGTGAGTCACAGAGACAAAGAGACTGAGGTGGGGGCCCTTAAACTCCATATCATTTGAACCTTCCTGAAGCTGGGATTGGAGCTGCTGGATAGAAGGGGGGTGAGTCACAGAGACAAAGAGACTGAGGTGGGGGCCCTTAAACTCCATATCATTTGAACTTTTCTGAAGCTGGGATTGGAGCTCCTGGATAGAAGGGGGGTGAGTCACAGAGACAAAGAGACTGAGGTGGGGGCCCTTAAACTCCATATCATTTGAACCTTCCTGAAGCTAGGATGGGAGCTGCTGGATAGAAGGGGGGTGAGTCACAGAGACAAAGAGACTGAGGTCGGGGCCCTTAAACCCCATATCATTTGAACTTTCCTGAAGCTGGGATTGGAGCTGCAGGATAGAAGGGGGGTGAGTCACAGAGACAAAGAAACTGAGGTGGGGGCCTTTAAACTCCATATCATTTGAACTTTCCTGAAGCTGGGATTGGAGTTCCTGGATAGAAGGGGGTGAGTCACAGAGAGAAAGAGACTGAGGTGGGGGCCCTTAAACCCCATATCATTTGAACTTTCTTGAAGCTGGGATTGGAGCTGCAGGATAGAAGGGGGGTGAGTCACAGAAACAAAGAGACTGAGGTGGGGGCCCTTAAACTCCATTTCATTTGAACTTTCCTGAAGCTGGGATTGGAGCTGCAGGATGGAAGGGGGGTGAGTCACACAGACAAAGAAACTGAGGTGGGGGCACTTAAACCCCATATCGTTTGAACTTTCCTGAAGCTGGGATTGGAGTTCCTGGATAGAAGGGGGTGAGTCACAGAGACAAAGAGACTGAGGTGTGGGTCCTTAAACTCTATATCATTTGAACTTTCGTGAAGCTGGGATTGGAATTCCTGGATAGAAGGGGGTGAGTCACAGAGACAAAGAGATTGAAGTGGGGGCCCTTAAACTCCATATCATTTGAACTTTCCTGAAGCTGGGATTGGAGCTGCAGGATAGATGGGGGGTGAGTCACAGAGACAAAGAAACTGAGGTGGGGGCACTTAAACTCCATATCATTTGAACGTTCCTGAAGCGGGAGTGGAGCTCCTGGATAGAAGTGGGGGGTGAGATAGAGATACAAAGAGACTGAGGTGGGGGCCCTTAAACTCTATATAATTTGAAATTTCCTGAAGCTGGGATTGGAGCTCCTGGATAGAAGGGGGTGAGTAACAGAGAGAAAGAGACTGAGGTGGGGGCCCTTAAACTCCATATCATTTGAACTTTCCTGAAGCTGGGATTGGAGCTCCTGGATAGAAGGGGGGTGAGTCACAGAGACAAAGAGACTGAGGTGGGGGCCCTTAAACTCCATATCATTTGAACTTTCCTGAAGCTGGGATTGGAGCTCCTGGATAGAAGGGGGGTGAGTCACAGAGACAAAGAGACTGAGGTGGCGGCCCTTAAACACCATATCATTTGAACCTTCGTGAAGCTGGGTTTGGAGCTGCTGGATAGAAGCGGGGTGAGTCACAGAGACAAAGAGACTGAGGTGGGGGCCCTTAAACTCCATATCATTTGAACCTTCCTGAAGCTGGGATTGGAGCTGCTGGATAGAAGGGGGGTGAGTCACAGAGACAAAGAGACTGAGGTGGGGGCCCTTAAACTCCATATCATTTGAACTTTTCTGAAGCTGGGATTGGAGTTCCTGGATAGAAGGGGGTGAGTCACAGAGAGAAAGAGACTGAGGTGGGGGCCCTTAAACCCCATATCATTTGAACTTTCTTGAAGCTGGGATTGGAGCTGCAGGATAGAAGGGGGGTGAGTCACAGAAACAAAGAGACTGAGGTGGGGGCCCTTAAACTCCATTTCATTTGAACTTTCCTGAAGCTGGGATTGGAGCTGCAGGATGGAAGGGGGGTGAGTCACACAGACAAAGAAACTGAGGTGGGGGCACTTAAACCCCATATCATTTGAACTTTCCTGAAGCTGGGATTGGAGTTCCTGGATAGAAGGGGGTGAGTCACAGAGACAAAGAGACTGTGGTGGGGGCCCTTAAACCCCATATCATTTGAACTTTCCTGAAGCTGGATGGAACAGGTGCGCAATTTGGGCGTCCTCCTAGATGCCCGGCTGTCCATGGATGACCATGTAACAGCCGTGGCTAGGGGGGCGTTCCATCAGGTCCGCCTGATGCGCCAATTGCGCCCCTTATTGGACCGGGATGCCCTACGCACAGTCACCCATGCGCTAGTGACGTCTCGCCTGGACTACTGCAATGCTCTCTACATGGGGCTTCCCTTGAGATGCACTCGGAGACTACAGTTGGTCCAGAACGCGGCCGCGCGGGTGATTATGGGGAGGTCTAGATACTCCCCTGTAACACCTCTCCTGCGCGAGCTGCACTGGCTTCCTGTGGTCTACCGAGTGCGTTTCAAGGTTTTGATTATGATCTTTAAAGCGCTTCATGGCATAGGACCTAGTTACATGCAGGATCGCATCCTGCCCCACACATCCCTACGACCAATTCGCTCACACAGAGAGAGACTTCTCCGGGTGCTGTCCGCCAAAGAGTGTCGGGGGGCGACATCCAGGAGCAGAGCCTTCTCTGTGATGGGCCCAGCCCTGTGGAATGACCTCCCCCGTGACATCAGGATTATTTCCGATCTCCGCTCCTTCCATGTACAGTTGAAGACCCACCTCTTTCAATCATCCGGCCTGGCTCAACCGAAATCTTTTCATATTCCTCCTGACTGTCTTTTTTAAAAATTTTAAATTTTTATTGTATATTGGATTTTTATTAGACGGGGCATGTTAATGGTTTTAATTTGTCTTAATGTTTTAATCTATTACCTCCTCCGTGCATGTATGTCTTTGTATATATGTATGTTTATATATGTCTTAGTGTACGCCGCCCCGAGTCCTGCCCGGAAAGGGAGCGGCTAATAAATCCAAATTTATTATTATTATTATTATTATTATTAAGCTGGGATTGGAGCTGCAGGATAGAAGGGGGGTGAGTCACAGAAACAAAGAGACTGAGGTGGGGGCCCTTAAACTCCATTTCATTTGAACTTTCCTGAAGCTGGGATTGGAGCTGCAGGATGGAAGGGGGGTGAGTCACAGAGACAAAGAAACTGAGGTGGGGGCACTTAAACTCCATATCATTTGAACGTTCCTGAAGCTGGGATTGGAGCTCCTGGATAGAAGGGGGGTGAGTCACAGAGCCAAAGAGACTGAGGTGGGGGCCCTTAAACTCCATATCATTTGAACTTTCCTGAAGCTGGGATTGGAGCTCCTGGATAGAAGGGGGGTCAGTCACAGAGACAAAGAGACTGAGGTGGCGGCCCTTAAACTCCATATCATTTGAACCTTCGTGAAGCTGGGATTGGAGCTGCTGGATAGAAGGGGGGTGAGTCACAGAGACAAAGAGACTGAGGTGGGGGCCCTTAAACTCCATATCATTTGAACCTTCCTGAAGCTAGGATGGGAGCTGCTGGATAGAAGGGGGGGTGAGTCACAGAGACAAAGAGACTGAGGTGGGGGCCCTTAAACCCCATATCATTTGAACTTTCCTGAAGCTGGGATTGGAGCTGCAGGATAGAAGGGGGGTGAGTCACAGAGACAAAGAAACTGAGGTGGGGGCCTTTAAACTCCATATTATTTGAACTTTCCTGAAGCTGGGATTGGAGTTCCTGGATAGAAGGGGGTGAGTCACAGAGACAAAGAGACTGAGGTGGGGGCCCTTAAACCCCATATCATTTGAACTTTCCTGAAGCTGGGATTGGAGTTCCTGGATAGAAGGGGGTGAGTCACAGAGACAAAGAGACTGAGGTGGGGGCCCTTAAACTCTATATCATTTGAACTTTCGTGAAGCTGGGATTGGAATTCCTGGATAGAAGGGGGTGAGTCACAGAGACAAAGAGATTGAGGTGGGGGCCCTTAAACTCCATATCATTTGAACTTTCCTGAAGCTGGGATTGGAGCTGCTGGATAGAAGGGGGGTGAGTCACAGAGACAAAGAGACTGAGGTGGGGGCCCTTAAACTCCATATCATTTGAACCTTCCTGAAGCTAGGATGGGAGCTGCTGGATAGAAGGGGGGGTGAGTCACAGAGACAAAGAGACTGAGGTGGGGGCCCTTAAACCCCATATCATTTGAACTTTCCTGAAGCTGGGATTGGAGCTGCAGGATAGAAGGGGGGTGAGTCACAGAGACAAAGAAACTGAGGTGGGGGCCTTTAAACTCCATATTATTTGAACTTTCCTGAAGCTGGGATTGGAGTTCCTGGATAGAAGGGGGTGAGTCACAGAGACAAAGAGACTGAGGTGGGGGCCCTTAAACCCCATATCATTTGAACTTTCCTGAAGCTGGGATTGGAGTTCCTGGATAGAAGGGGGTGAGTCACAGAGACAAAGAGACTGAGGTGGGGGCCCTTAAACTCTATATCATTTGAACTTTCGTGAAGCTGGGATTGGAATTCCTGGATAGAAGGGGGTGAGTCACAGAGACAAAGAGATTGAGGTGGGGGCCCTTAAACTCCATATCATTTGAACTTTCCTGAAGCTGGGATTGGAGCTGCAGGATAGATGGGGGGTGAGTCACAGAGACAAAGAAACTGAGGTGGGGGCACTTAAACTCCATATCATTTGAACGTTCCTGAAGCGGGATTGGAGCTCCTGGATAGAAGTGGGGGGTGAGATAGAGATACAAAGAGACTGAGGTGGGGGCCCTTAAACTCTATATCATTTGAAATTTCCTGAAGCTGGGATTGGAGCTCCTGGATAGAAGGGGGTGAGTCACAGAGACAAAGAGACTGAGGTGGGGGCCCTTAAACTCCATATCATTTGAACTTTCCTGAAGCTGGGATTGGAGCTCCTGGATAGAAGGGGGGTGAGTCACAGAGACAAAGAGACTGAGGTGGCGGCCCTTAAACACCATATCATTTGAACCTTCGTGAAGCTGGGTTTGGAGCTGCTGGATAGAAGCGGGGTGAGTCACAGAGACAAAGAGACTGAGGTGGGGGCCCTTAAACTCCATATCATTTGAACCTTCCTGAAGCTGGGATTGGAGCTGCTGGATAGAAGGGGGGTGAGTCACAGAGACAAAGAGACTGAGGTGGGGGCCCTTAAACTCCATATCATTTGAACTTTTCTGAAGCTGGGATTGGAGCTCCTGGATAGAAGGGGGGTGAGTCACAGAGACAAAGAGACTGAGGTCAGGGCCCTTAAACCCCATATCATTTGAACTTTCCTGAAGCTGGGATTGGAGCTGCAGGATAGAAGGGGGGTGAGTCACAGAGACAAAGAAACTGAGGTGGGGGCCTTTAAACTCCATATCATTTGAACTTTCCTGAAGCTGGGATTGGAGTTCCTGGATAGAAGGGGGTGAGTCACAGAGACAAAGAGACTGAGGTGGGGGCCCTTAAACCCCATATCATTTGAACTTTCCTGAAGCTGGGATTGGAGCTGCAGGATAGATGGGGGGTGAGTCACAGAGACAAAGAAACTGAGGTGGGGGCACTTAAACTCCATATCATTTGAACGTTCCTGATGCGGGAGTGGAGCTCCTGGATAGAAGTGGGGGGTGAGATAGAGATACAAAGAGACTGAGGTGGGGGCCCTTAAACTCTATATCATTTGAAATTTCCTGAAGCTGGGATTGGAGCTCCTGGATAGAAGGGGGTGAGTAACAGAGAGAAAGAGACTGAGGTGGGGGCCCTTAAACTCCATATCATTTGAACTTTCCTGAAGCTGGGATTGGAGCTCCTGGATAGAAGGGGGGTGAGTCACAGAGACAAAGAGACTGAGGTGGGGGCCCTTAAACTCCATATCATTTGAACTTTCCTGAAGCTGGGATTGGAGCTCCTGGATAGAAGGGGGGTGAGTCACAGAGACAAAGAGACTGAGGTGGCGGCCCTTAAACACCATATCATTTGAACTTTCCTGAAGCTGGGATTAGAGCTGCAGGATAGAAGGGGGATGAGTCACAGAAACAAAGAGACTGAGGTGGGGGTCCTTAAACTCCATTTCATTTGAACTTTCCTGAAGCTGGGATTGGAGCTGCAGGATGGAAGGGGGGTGAGTCACAGAGACAAAGAAACTGAGGTGGGGGCACTTAAACCCCATATCATTTGAACTTTCCTGAAGCTGGGATTGGAGTTCCTGGATAGAAGGGGGTGAGTCACAGAGACAAAGAGACTGAGGTGGGGGCCCTTAAACTCTATATCATTTGAACTTTCGTGAAGCTGGGATTGGAATTCCTGGATAGAAGGGGGTGAGTCACAGAGACAAAGAGATTGAGGTGGGGGCCCTTAAACTCCATATCATTTGAACTTTCCTGAAGCTGGGATTGGAGCTGCAGGATAGATGGGGGGTGAGTCACAGAGACAAAGAAACTGAGGTGGGGGCACTTAAACTCCATATCATTTGAACGTTCCTGATGCGGGAGTGGAGCTCCTGGATAGAAGTGGGGGGTGAGATAGAGATACAAAGAGACTGAGGTGGGGGCCCTTAAACTCTATATCATTTGAAATTTCCTGAAGCTGGGATTGGAGCTCCTGGATAGAAGGGGGTGAGTAACAGAGAGAAAGAGACTGAGGTGGGGGCCCTTAAACTCCATATCATTTGAACTTTCCTGAAGCTGGGATTGGAGCTCCTGGATAGAAGGGGGGTGAGTCACAGAGACAAAGAGACTGAGGTGGGGGCCCTTAAACTCCATATCATTTGAATTTTCCTGAAGCTGGGATTGGAGCTCCTGGATAGAAGGGGGGTGAGTCACAGAGACAAAGTGACTGAGGTGGCGGCCCTTAAACACCATATCATTTGAACCTTCGTGAAGCTGGGTTTGGAGCTGCTGGATAGAAGCGGGGTGAGTCACAGAGACAAAGAGACTGAGGTGGGGGCCCTTAAACTCCATATCATTTGAACCTTCCTGAAGCTGGGATTGGAGCTGCTGGATAGAAGGGGGGTGAGTCACAGAGACAAAGAGACTGAGGTGGGGGCCCTTAAACTCCATATCATTTGAACTTTTCTGAAGCTGGGATTGGAGCTCCTGGATAGAAGTGGGGTGAGTCACAGAGACAAAGAGACTGAGGTGGGGGCCCTTAAACCCCATATCATTTGAACTTTCCTGAAGCTGGGATTGGAGCTGCAGGATAGATGGGGGGTGAGTCACAGAGACAAAGAAACTGAGGTGGGGGCACTTAAACTCCATATCATTTGAACGTTCCTGATGCGGGAGTGGAGCTCCTGGATAGAAGTGGGGGGTGAGATAGAGATACAAAGAGACTGAGGTGGGGGCCCTTAAACTCTATATCATTTGAAATTTCCTGAAGCTGGGATTGGAGCTCCTGGATAGAAGGGGGTGAGTAACAGAGAGAAAGAGACTGAGGTGGGGGCCCTTAAACTCCATATCATTTGAACTTTCCTGAAGCTGGGATTGGAGCTCCTGGATAGAAGGGGGGTGAGTCACAGAGACAAAGAGACTGAGGTGGGGGCCCTTAAACTCCATATCATTTGAATTTTCCTGAAGCTGGGATTGGAGCTCCTGGATAGAAGGGGGGTGAGTCACAGAGACAAAGTGACTGAGGTGGCGGCCCTTAAACACCATATCATTTGAACCTTCGTGAAGCTGGGTTTGGAGCTGCTGGATAGAAGCGGGGTGAGTCACAGAGACAAAGAGACTGAGGTGGGGGCCCTTAAACTCCATATCATTTGAACCTTCCTGAAGCTGGGATTGGAGCTGCTGGATAGAAGGGGGGTGAGTCACAGAGACAAAGAGACTGAGGTGGGGGCCCTTAAACTCCATATCATTTGAACTTTTCTGAAGCTGGGATTGGAGCTCCTGGATAGAAGTGGGGTGAGTCACAGAGACAAAGAGACTGAGGTGGGGGCCCTTAAACCCCATATCATTTGAACTTTCCTGAAGCTGGGATTGGAGCTGCAGGATAGATGGGGGGTGAGTCACAGAGACAAAGAAACTGAGGTGGGGGCACTTAAACTCCATATCATTTGAACGTTCCTGATGCGGGAGTGGAGCTCCTGGATAGAAGTGGGGGGTGAGATAGAGATACAAAGAGACTGAGGTGGGGGCCCTTAAACTCTATATCATTTGAAATTTCCTGAAGCTGGGATTGGAGCTCCTGGATAGAAGGGGGTGAGTAACAGAGAGAAAGAGACTGAGGTGGGGGCCCTTAAACTCCATATCATTTGAACTTTCCTGAAGCTGGGATTGGAGCTCCTGGATAGAAGGGGGGTGAGTCACAGAGACAAAGAGACTGAGGTGGGGGCCCTTAAACTCCATATCATTTGAACTTTCCTGAAGCTGGGATTGGAGCTCCTGGATAGAAGGGGGGTGAGTCACAGAGACAAAGAGACTGAGGTGGCGGCCCTTAAACACCATATCATTTGAACTTTCCTGAAGCTGGGATTAGAGCTGCAGGATAGAAGGGGGGTGAGTCACAGAAACAAAGAGACTGAGGTGGGGGTCCTTAAACTCCATTTCATTTGAACTTTCCTGAAGCTGGGATTGGAGCTGCAGGATGGAAGGGGGGTGAGTCACAGAGACAAAGAAACTGAGGTGGGGGCACTTAAACCCCATATCATTTGAACTTTCCTGAAGCTGGGATTGGAGTTCCTGGATAGAAGGGGGTGAGTCACAGAGACAAAGAGACTGAGGTGGGGGCCCTTAAACTCTATATCATTTGAACTTTCGTGAAGCTGGGATTGGAATTCCTGGATAGAAGGGGGTGAGTCACAGAGACAAAGAGATTGAGGTGGGGGCCCTTAAACTCCATATCATTTGAACTTTCCTGAAGCTGGGATTGGAGCTGCAGGATAGATGGGGGGTGAGTCACAGAGACAAAGAAACTGAGGTGGGGGCACTTAAACTCCATATCATTTGAACGTTCCTGATGCGGGAGTGGAGCTCCTGGATAGAAGTGGGGGGTGAGATAGAGATACAAAGAGACTGAGGTGGGGGCCCTTAAACTCTATATCATTTGAAATTTCCTGAAGCTGGGATTGGAGCTCCTGGATAGAAGGGGGTGAGTAACAGAGAGAAAGAGACTGAGGTGGGGGCCCTTAAACTCCATATCATTTGAACTTTCCTGAAGCTGGGATTGGAGCTCCTGGATAGAAGGGGGGTGAGTCACAGAGACAAAGAGACTGAGGTGGGGGCCCTTAAACTCCATATCATTTGAATTTTCCTGAAGCTGGGATTGGAGCTCCTGGATAGAAGGGGGGTGAGTCACAGAGACAAAGTGACTGAGGTGGCGGCCCTTAAACACCATATCATTTGAACCTTCGTGAAGCTGGGTTTGGAGCTGCTGGATAGAAGCGGGGTGAGTCACAGAGACAAAGAGACTGAGGTGGGGGCCCTTAAACTCCATATCATTTGAACCTTCCTGAAGCTGGGATTGGAGCTGCTGGATAGAAGGGGGGTGAGTCACAGAGACAAAGAGACTGAGGTGGGGGCCCTTAAACTCCATATCATTTGAACTTTTCTGAAGCTGGGATTGGAGCTCCTGGATAGAAGTGGGGTGAGTCACAGAGACAAAGAGACTGAGGTGGGGGCCCTTAAACTCCATATCATTTGAACCTTCCTGAAGCTAGGATGGGAGCTGCTGGATAGAAGGGGGGTGAGTCACAGAGACAAAGAGACTGAGGTCGGGGCCCTTAAACCCCATATCATTTGAACTTTCCTGAAGCTGGGATTGGAGCTGCAGGATAGAAGGGGGGTGAGTCACAGAGACAAAGAAACTGAGGTGGGGGCCTTTAAACTCCATATCATTTGAACTTTCCTGAAGCTGGGATTGGAGTTCCTGGATAGAAGGGGGTGAGTCACAGAGACAAAGAGACTGAGGTGGGGGCCCTTAAACCCCATATCATTTGAACTTTACTGAAGCTGGGATTGGAGCTGCAGGATAGAAGGGGGGTGAGTCACAGAAACAAAGAGACTGAGGTGGGGGCCCTTAAACTCCATTTCATTTGAACTTTCCTGAAGCTGGGATTGGAGCTGCAGGATGGAAGGGGGGTGAGTCACAGAGACAAAGAGACTGAGCTGGGGGCCCTTAAACTCCATATCATTTGAACCTTCCTGAAGCTGGGTTTGGAGCTGCTGGATAGAAGCGGGGTGAGTCACAGAGACAAAGAGACTGAGGTGGGGGCCCTTAAACTCCATATCATTTGAACCTTCCTGAAGCTGGGATTGGAGCTGCTGGATAGAAGGGGGGTGAGTCACAGAGAGAAAGAGACTGAGGTGGGGGCCCTTAAACTCCATATCATTTGAACTTTCCTGAAGCTGGGATTGGAGCTGCAGGATAGATGGGGGGTGAGTCACAGAGACAAAGAAACTGAGGTGGGGGCACTTAAACTCCATATCATTTGAACTTTCCTGAAGCTGGGATTGGAGCTCCTGGATAGAAGGGGGGTGAGTCACAGAGACAAAGAGACTGAGGTGGCGGCCCTTAAACACCATATCATTTGAACTTTCCTGAAGCTGGGATTAGAGCTGCAGGATAGAAGGGGGGTGAGTCACAGAGACAAAGAAACTGAGGTGGGGGCACTTAAACCCCATATCATTTGAACTTTCCTGAAGCTGGGATTGGAGTTCCTGGATAGAAGGGGGTGAGTCACAGAGACAAAGAGACTGAGGTGGGGGCCCTTAAACTCTATATCATTTGAACTTTCGTGAAGCTGGGATTGGAATTCCTGGATAGAAGGGGGTGAGTCACAGAGACAAAGAGATTGAGGTGGGGGCCCTTAAACTCCATATCATTTGAACTTTCCTGAAGCTGGGATTGGAGCTGCAGGATAGATGGGGGGTGAGTCACAGAGACAAAGAAACTGAGGTGGGGGCACTTAAACTCCATATCATTTGAACGTTCCTGATGCGGGAGTGGAGCTCCTGGATAGAAGTGGGGGGTGAGATAGAGATACAAAGAGACTGAGGTGGGGGCCCTTAAACTCTATATCATTTGAAATTTCCTGAAGCTGGGATTAGAGCTGCAGGATAGAAGGGGGGTGAGTCACAGAGACAAAGAAACTGAGGTGGGGGCACTTAAACCCCATATCATTTGAACTTTCCTGAAGCTGGGATTGGAGTTCCTGGATAGAAGGGGGTGAGTCACAGAGACAAAGAGACTGAGGTGGGGGCCCTTAAACTCTATATCATTTGAACTTTCGTGAAGCTGGGATTGGAATTCCTGGATAGAAGGGGGTGAGTAACAGAGAGAAAGAGACTGAGGTGGGGGCCCTTAAACTCCATATCATTTGAACTTTCCTGAAGCTGGGATTGGAGCTCCTGGATAGAAGGGGGGTGAGTCACAGAGACAAAGAGACTGAGGTGGGGGCCCTTAAACTCCATATCATTTGAATTTTCCTGAAGCTGGGATTGGAGCTCCTGGATAGAAGGGGGGTGAGTCACAGAGACAAAGTGACTGAGGTGGCGGCCCTTAAACACCATATCATTTGAACCTTCGTGAAGCTGGGTTTGGAGCTGCTGGATAGAAGGGGGTGAGTAACAGAGAGAAAGAGACTGAGGTGGGGGCCCTTAAACTCCATATCATTTGAACTTTCCTGAAGCTGGGATTGGAGCTCCTGGATAGAAGGGGGGTGAGTCACAGAGACAAAGAGACTGAGGTGGGGGCCCTTAAACTCCATATCATTTGAACCTTCCTGAAGCTGGGATTGGAGCTGCTGGATAGAAGGGGGGTGAGTCACAGAGACAAAGAGACTGAGGTGGGGGCCCTTAAACTCCATATCATTTGAACTTTTCTGAAGCTGGGATTGGAGCTCCTGGATAGAAGTGGGGTGAGTCACAGAGACAAAGAGACTGAGGTGGGGGCCCTTAAACCCCATATCATTTGAACTTTCCTGAAGCTGGGATTGGAGCTGCAGGATAGATGGGGGGTGAGTCACAGAGACAAAGAAACTGAGGTGGGGGCACTTAAACTCCATATCATTTGAACGTTCCTGATGCGGGAGTGGAGCTCCTGGATAGAAGTGGGGGGTGAGATAGAGATACAAAGAGACTGAGGTGGGGGCCCTTAAACTCTATATCATTTGAAATTTCCTGAAGCTGGGATTGGAGCTCCTGGATAGAAGGGGGTGAGTAACAGAGAGAAAGAGACTGAGGTGGGGGCCCTTAAACTCCATATCATTTGAACTTTCCTGAAGCTGGGATTGGAGCTCCTGGATAGAAGGGGGGTGAGTCACAGAGACAAAGAGACTGAGGTGGGGGCCCTTAAACTCCATATCATTTGAACTTTCCTGAAGCTGGGATTGGAGCTCCTGGATAGAAGGGGGGTGAGTCACAGAGACAAAGAGACTGAGGTGGCGGCCCTTAAACACCATATCATTTGAACTTTCCTGAAGCTGGGATTAGAGCTGCAGGATAGAAGGGGGGTGAGTCACAGAAACAAAGAGACTGAGGTGGGGGTCCTTAAACTCCATTTCATTTGAACTTTCCTGAAGCTGGGATTGGAGCTGCAGTATGGAAGGGGGGTGAGTCACAGAGACAAAGAAACTGAGGTGGGGGCACTTAAACCCCACATCATTTGAACTTTCCTGAAGCTGGGATTGGAGTTCCTGGATAGAAGGGGGTGAGTCACAGAGACAAAGAGACTGAGGTGGGGGCCCTTAAACTCTATATCATTTGAACTTTCGTGAAGCTGGGATTGGAATTCCTGGATAGAAGGGGGTGAGTCACAGAGACAAAGAGATTGAGGTGGGGGCCCTTAAACTCCATATCATTTGAACTTTCCTGAAGCTGGGATTGGAGCTGCAGGATAGATGGGGGGTGAGTCACAGAGACAAAGAAACTGAGGTGGGGGCACTTAAACTCCATATCATTTGAACGTTCCTGATGCGGGAGTGGAGCTCCTGGATAGAAGTGGGGGGTGAGATAGAGATACAAAGAGACTGAGGTGGGGGCCCTTAAACTCTATATCATTTGAAATTTCCTGAAGCTGGGATTGGAGCTCCTGAATAGAAGGGGGTGAGTAACAGAGAGAAAGAGACTGAGGTGGGGGCCCTTAAACTCCATATCATTTGAACTTTCCTGAAGCTGGGATTGGAGCTCCTGGATAGAAGGGGGGTGAGTCACAGAGACAAAGAGACTGAGGTGGGGGCCCTTAAACTCCATATCATTTGAATTTTCCTGAAGCTGGGATTGGAGCTCCTGGATAGAAGGGGGGTGAGTCACAGAGACAAAGTGACTGAGGTGGCGGCCCTTAAACACCATATCATTTGAACCTTCGTGAAGCTGGGTTTGGAGCTGCTGGATAGAAGCGGGGTGAGTCACAGAGACAAAGAGACTGAGGTGGGGGCCCTTAAACTCCATATCATTTGAACCTTCCTGAAGCTGGGATTGGAGCTGCTGGATAGAAGGGGGGTGAGTCACAGAGACAAAGAGACTGAGGTGGGGGCCCTTAAACTCCATATCATTTGAACTTTTCTGAAGCTGGGATTGGAGCTCCTGGATAGAAGTGGGGTGAGTCACAGAGACAAAGAGACTGAGGTGGGGGCCCTTAAACTCCATATCATTTGAACCTTCCTGAAGCTAGGATGGGAGCTGCTGGATAGAAGGGGGGTGAGTCACAGAGACAAAGAGACTGAGGTCGGGGCCCTTAAACCCCATATCATTTGAACTTTCCTGAAGCTGGGATTGGAGCTGCAGGATAGAAGGGGGGTGAGTCACAGAGACAAAGAAACTGAGGTGGGGGCCTTTAAACTCCATATCATTTGAACTTTCCTGAAGCTGGGATTGGAGTTCCTGGATAGAAGGGAGTGAGTCACAGAGACAAAGAGACTGAGGTGGGGGCCCTTAAACCCCATATCATTTGAACTTTACTGAAGCTGAGATTGGAGCTGCAGGATAGAAGGGGGGTGAGTCACAGAAACAAAGAGACTGAGGTGGGGGCCCTTAAACTCCATTTCATTTGAACTTTCCTGAAGCTGGGATTGGAGCTGCAGGATGGAAGGGGGGTGAGTCACAGAGACAAAGAGACTGAGCTGGGGGCCCTTAAACTCCATATCATTTGAACCTTCCTGAAGCTGGGTTTGGAGCTGCTGGATAGAAGCGGGGTGAGTCACAGAGACAAAGAGACTGAGGTGGGGGCCCTTAAACTCCATATCATTTGAACCTTCCTGAAGCTGGGATTGGAGCTGCTGGATAGAAGGGGGGTGAGTCACAGAGAGAAAGAGACTGAGGTGGGGGCCCTTAAACTCCATATCATTTGAACTTTCCTGAAGCTGGGATTGGAGCTGCAGGATAGATGGGGGGTGAGTCACAGAGACAAAGAAACTGAGGTGGGGGCACTTAAACTCCATATCATTTGAACTTTCCTGAAGCTGGGATTGGAGCTCCTGGATAGAAGGGGGGTGAGTCACAGAGACAAAGAGACTGAGGTGGGGGCCCTTAAACTCCATATCATTTGAATTTTCCTGAAGCTGGGATTGGAGCTCCTGGATAGAAGGGGGGTGAGTCACAGAGACAAAGTGACTGAGGTGGCGGCCCTTAAACACCATATCATTTGAACCTTCGTGAAGCTGGGTTTGGAGCTGCTGGATAGAAGCGGGGTGAGTCACAGAGACAAAGAGACTGAGGTGGGGGCCCTTAAACTCCATATCATTTGAACCTTCCTGAAGCTGGGATTGGAGCTGCTGGATAGAAGGGGGGTGAGTCACAGAGACAAAGAGACTGAGGTGGGGGCCCTTAAACTCCATATCATTTGAACTTTTCTGAAGCTGGGATTGGAGCTCCTGGATAGAAGTGGGGTGAGTCACAGAGACAAAGAGACTGAGGTGGGGGCCCTTAAACTCCATATCATTTGAACCTTCCTGAAGCTAGGATGGGAGCTGCTGGATAGAAGGGGGGTGAGTCACAGAGACAAAGAGACTGAGGTCGGGGCCCTTAAACCCCATATCATTTGAACTTTCCTGAAGCTGGGATTGGAGCTGCAGGATAGAAGGGGGGTGAGTCACAGAGACAAAGAAACTGAGGTGGGGGCCTTTAAACTCCATATCATTTGAACTTTCGTGAAGCTGGGATTGGAATTCCTGGATAGAAGGGGGTGAGTCACAGAGACAAAGAGATTGAGGTGGGGGCCCTTAAACTCCATATCATTTGAACTTTCCTGAAGCTGGGATTGGAGCTGCAGGATAGATGGGGGGTGAGTCACAGAGACAAAGAAACTGAGGTGGGGGCACTTAAACTCCATATCATTTGAACGTTCCTGAAGCGGGATTGGAGCTCCTGGATAGAAGTGGGGGGTGAGATAGAGATACAAAGAGACTGAGGTGGGGGCCCTTAAACTCTATATCATTTGAAATTTCCTGAAGCTGGGATTGGAGCTCCTGGATAGAAGGGGGTGAGTCACAGAGACAAAGAGACTGAGTTGGGGGCCCTTAAACTCCATATCATTTGAACTTTCCTGAAGCTGGGATTGGAGCTCCTGGATAGAAGGGGGGTGAGTCACAGAGACAAAGAGACTGAGGTGGCGGCCCTTAAACACCATATCATTTGAACCTTCGTGAAGCTGGGTTTGGAGCTGCTGGATAGAAGCGGGGTGAGTCACAGAGACAAAGAGACTGAGGTGGGGGCCCTTAAACTCCATATCATTTGAACCTTCCTGAAGCTGGGATTGGAGCTGCTGGATAGAAGGGGGGTGAGTCACAGAGACAAAGAGACTGAGGTGGGGGCCCTTAAACTCCATATCATTTGAACTTTCCTGAAGCTGGGATTGGAGCTCCTGGATAGAAGGGGGGTGAGTCACAGAGACAAAGAGACTGAGGTGGTGGCCCTTAAACACCATATCATTTGAACCTTCGTGAAGCTGGGTTTGGAGCTGCTGGATAGAAGCGGGGTGAGTCACAGAGACAAAGAGACTGAGGTGGGGGCCCTTAAACTCCATATCATTTGAACCTTCCTGAAGCTGGGATTGGAGCTGCTGGATAGAAGGGGGGTGAGTCACAGAGACAAAGAGACTGAGGTGGGGGCCCTTAAACTCCATATCATTTGAACTTTTCTGAAGCTGGGATTGGAGCTCCTGGATAGAAGGGGGGTGAGTCATAGAGTCAAAGAGACTGAGGTCGGGGCCCTTAAACCCCATATCATTTGAACTTTCCTGAAGCTGGGATTGGAGCTGCAGGATAGAAGGGGGGTGAGTCACAGAGACAAAGAGACTGAGTTGGGAGCCCTTAAACCCCATATCATTTGAACTTTCCTGAAGCTGGGATTGGAGCTGCAGGATAGATGGGGGGTGAGTCACAGAGACAAAGAAACTGAGGTGGGGGCACTTAAACTCCATATCATTTGAACGTTCCTGATGCGGGAGTGGAGCTCAAGGATAGAAGTGGGGGGTGAGATAGAGATACAAAGAGACTGAGGTGGGGGCCCTTAAACTCTATATCATTTGAAATTTCCTGAAGCTGGGATTGGAGCTCCTGGATAGAAGGGGGTGAGTAACAGAGAGAAAGAGACTGAGGTGGGGGCCCTTAAACTCCATATCATTTGAACTTTCCTGAAGCTGGGATTGGAGCTCCTGGATAGAAGGGGGGTGAGTCACAGAGACAAAGAGACTGAGGTGGGGGCCCTTAAACTCCATATCATTTGAACTTTCCTGAAGCTGGGATTGGAGCTCCTGGATAGAAGGGGGGTGAGTCACAGAGACAAAGAGACTGAGGTGGCGGCCCTTAAACACCATATCATTTGAACCTTCGTGAAGCTGGGTTTGGAGCTGCTGGATAGAAGCGGGGTGAGTCACAGAGACAAAGAGACTGAGGTGGGGGCCCTTAAACTCCATATCATTTGAACTTTTCTGAAGCTGGGATTGGAGCTCCTGGATAGAAGGGGGGTGAGTCACAGAGACAAAGAGACTGAGGTCGGGGCCCTTAAACCCCATATCATTTGAACTTTCCTGAAGCTGGGATTGGAGCTGCAGGATAGAAGGGGGGTGAGTCAGAGAGACAAAGAAACTGAGGTGGGGGCCTTTAAACTCCATATCATTTAAACTTTCCTGAAGCTGGGATTGGAGTTCCTGGATAGAAGGGGGTGAGTCACAGAGACAAAGAGACTGAGGTGGGGGCCCTTAAACCCCATATCATTTGAACTTTCCTGAAGCTGGGATTGGAGCTGCAGGATAGAAGGGGGGTGAGTCACAGAAACAAAGAGACTGAGGTGGGGGTCCTTAAACTCCATTTCATTTGAACTTTCCTGAAGCTGGGATTGGAGCTCCTGGATAGAAGGGGGTGAGTAACAGAGACAAAGAGACTGAGGTGGGGGCCCTTAAACTCCATATCATTTGAACTTTTCTGAAGCTGGGATTGGAGCTCCTGGATAGAAGGGGGTGAGTAACAGAGAGAAAGAGACTGAGGTGTGGGCCCTTAAACTCCATATCATTTGAACTTTCCTGAAGCTGGGATTGGAGCTCCTGGATAGAAGGGGGGTGAGTCACAGAGACAAAGAGACTGAGGTGGCGGCCCTTAAACACCATATCATTTGAACCTTCGTGAAGCTGGGTTTGGAGCTGCTGGATAGAAGCGGGGTGAGTCACAGAGACAAAGAGACTGAGGTGGGGGCCCTTAAACTCCATATCATTTGAACCTTCCTGAAGCTGGGATTGGAGCTGCTGGATAGAAGGGGAGTGAGTCACAGAGACAAAGAGACTGAGGTGGGGGCCCTTAAACTCCATATCATTTGAACTTTTCTGAAGCTGGGATTGGAGCTCCTGGATAGAAGGGGGGTGAGTCACAGAGACAAAGAGACTGAGGTGGGGGCCCTTAAACTCCATATCATTTGAACCTTCCTGAAGCTAGGATGGGAGCTGCTGGATAGAAGGGGGGGTGAGTCACAGAGACAAAGAGACTGAGGTCGGGGCCCTTAAACCCCATATCATTTGAACTTTCCTGAAGCTGGGATTGGAGCTGCAGGATAGAAGGGGGGTGAGTCACAGAGACAATGAAACTGAGGTGGGGGCCTTTAAACTCCATATCATTTGAACTTTCCTGAAGCTGGGATTGGAGTTCCTGGATAGAAGGGGGTGAGTCACAGAGACAAAGAGACTGAGGTGGGGGCCCTTAAACCCCATATCATTTGAACTTTACTGAAGCTGGGATTGGAGCTGCAGGATAGAAGGGGGGTGAGTCACAGAAACAAAGAGACTGAGGTGGGGGCCCTTAAACTCCATTTCATTTGAACTTTCCTGAAGCTGGGATTGGAGCTGCAGGATGGAAGGGGGGTGAGTCACAGAGACAAAGAGACTGAGCTGGGGGCCCTTAAACTCCATATCATTTGAACCTTCGTGAAGCTGGGTTTGGAGCTGCTGGATAGAAGCGGGGTGAGTCACAGAGACAAAGAGACTGAGGTGGGGGCCCTTAAACTCCATATCATTTGAACCTTCCTGAAGCTGGGATTGGAGCTCCTGGATAGAAGGGGGGTGAGTCACAGAGACAAAGAGACTGAGGTGGGGGCCCTTAAACTCCATATCATTTGAACCTTCCTGAAGCTAGGATGGGAGCTGCTGGATAGAAGAGGGGTGAGTCACAGAGACAAAGAGACTGAGGTCGGGGCCCTTAAACCCCATATCATTTGAACTTTCCTGAAGCTGGGATTGGAGCTGCAGGATAGAAGGGGGGTGAGTCACAGAGACAAAGAAACTGAGGTGGGGGTCTTTAAACTCCATATCATTTGAACTTTCCTGAAGCTGGGATTGGAGTTCCTGGATAGAAGGGGGTGAGTCACAGAGACAAAGAGACTGAGGTGGGGGCCCTTAAACCCCATATCATTTGAACTTTCCTGAAGCTGGATGGAACAGGTGCGCAATTTGGGCGTCCTCCTAGATGCCCGGCTGTCCATGGATGACCATGTAACAGCCGTGGCTAGGGGGGCGTTCCATCAGGTCCGCCTGATGCGCCAATTGCGCCCCTTATTGGACCGGGATGCCCTACGCACAGTCACCCATGCGCTAGTGACGTCTCGCCTGGACTACTGCAATGCTCTCTACATGGGGCTTCCCTTGAGATGCACTCGGAGACTACAGTTGGTCCAGAACGCGGCCGCGCGGGTGATTATGGGGAGGTCTAGATACTCCCCTGTAACACCTCTCCTGCGCGAGCTGCACTGGCTTCCTGTGGTCTACCGAGTGCGTTTCAAGGTTTTGATTATGATCTTTAAAGCGCTTCATGGCATAGGACCTAGTTACATGCAGGATCGCATCCTGCCCCACACATCCCTACGACCAATTCGCTCACACAGAGAGAGACTTCTCCGGGTGCCGTCCGCCAAACAGTGTCGGGGGGCGACATCCAGGAGCAGAGCCTTCTCTGTGATGGGCCCAGCCCTGTGGAATGACCTCCCCCGTGACATCAGGATTATTTCCGATCTCCGCTCCTTCCATGTACAGTTGAAGACCCACCTCTTTCAATCATCCGGCCTGGCTCAACCGTAATCTTTTCATATTCCTCCTGACTGTCTTTTTTAAAAATTTTAAATTTTTATTGTATATTGGATTTTTATTAGACGGGGCATGTTAATGGTTTTAATTTGTCTTAATGTTTTAATCTATTACCTCCTCCGTGCATGTATGTCTTTGTATATATGTATGTTTATATATGTCTTAGTGTACGCCGCCCCGAGTCCTGCCCGGAAAGGGAGCGGCTAATAAATCCAAATTTATTATTATTATTATTATTATTAAGCTGGGATTGGAGCTGCAGGATAGAAGGGGGGTGAGTCACAGAAACAAAGAGACTGAGGTGGGGGCCCTTAAACTCCATTTCATTTGAACTTTCCTGAAGCTGGGATTGGAGCTGCAGGATGGAAGGGGGGTGAGTCACAGAGACAAAGAAACTGAGGTGGGGGCACTTAAACTCCATATCATTTGAACGTTCCTGAAGCTGGGATTGGAGTTCCTGGATAGAAGGGGGGTGAGTCACAGAGAGAAAGAGACTGAGTTGGGGGCCCTTAAACTCCATATCATTTGAACTTTCCTGAAGCTGGGATTGGAGCTCCTGGATAGAAGGGGGGTGAGTCACAGAGCCAAAGAGACTGAGGTGGGGGCCCTTAAACTCCATATCATTTGAACTTTCCTGAAGCTGGGATTGGAGCTCCTGGATAGAAGGGGGGTCAGTCACAGAGACAAAGAGACTGAGGTGGCGGCCCTTAAACTCCATATCATTTGAACTTTACTGAAGCTGGGATTGGAGCTGCAGGATAGAAGGGGGGTGAGTCACAGAAACAAAGAGACTGAGGTGGGGGCCCTTAAACTCCATTTCATTTGAACTTTCCTGAAGCTGGGATTGGAGCTGCAGGATGGAAGGGGGGTGAGTCACAGAGACAAAGAGACTGAGGTGGGGGCCCTTAAACTCCATATCATTTGAACTTTCCTGAAGTTGGGATTGGAGCTGCAGGATAGAAGGGGGGTGAGTCACAGAGACAAAGAAACTGAGGTGGGGGCCTTTAAACTCCATATTATTTGAACTTTCCTGAAGCTGGGATTGGAGTTCCTGGATAGAAGGGGGTGAGTCACAGAGACAAAGAGACTGAGGTGGGGGCCCTTAAACCCCATATCATTTGAACTTTCCTGAAGCTGGGATTGGAGTTCCTGGATAGAAGGGGGTGAGTCACAGAGACAAAGAGACTGAGGTGGGGGCCCTTAAACTCTATATCATTTGAACTTTCGTGAAGCTGGGATTGGAATTCCTGGATAGAAGGGGGTGAGTCACAGAGACTAAGAGATTGAGGTGGGGGCCCTTAAACTCCATATCATTTGAACTTTCCTGAAGCTGGGATTGGAGCTGCAGGATAGATGGGGGGTGAGTCACAGAGACAAAGAAACTGAGGTGGGGGCACTTAAACTCCATATCATTTGAACGTTCCTGAAGCGGGATTGGAGCTCCTGGATAGAAGTGGGGGGTGAGATAGAGATACAAAGAGACTGACGTGGGGGCCCTTAAACTCTATATCATTTGAAATTTCCTGAAGCTGGGATTGGAGCTCCTGGATAGAAGGGGGTGAGTCACAGAGACAAAGAGACTGAGTTGGGGGCCCTTAAACTCCATATCATTTGAACTTTCCTGAAGCTGGGATTGGAGCTCCTGGATAGAAGGGGGGTGAGTCACAGAGACAAAGAGACTGAGGTGGCGGCCCTTAAACACCATATCATTTGAACCTTCGTGAAGCTGGGTTTGGAGCTGCTGGATAGAAGCGGGGTGAGTCACAGAGACAAAGAAACTGAGGTGGGGGCACTTAAACTCCATATCATTTGAACGTTCCTGATGCGGGAGTGGAGCTCCTGGATAGAAGTGGGGGGTGAGATAGAGATACAAAGAGACTGAGGTGGGGGCCCTTAAACTCCATATCATTTGAACTTTTCTGAAGCTGGGATTGGAGCTCCTGGATAGAAGGGGGGTGAGTCATAGAGACAAAGAGACTGAGGTCGGGGCCCTTAAACCCCATATCATTTGAACTTTCCTGAAGCTGGGATTGGAGCTGCAGGATAGAAGGGGGGTGAGTCACAGAGACAAAGAGACTGAGTTGGGAGCCCTTAAACCCCATATCATTTGAACTTTCCTGAAGCTGGGATTGGAGCTGCAGGATAGATGGGGGGTGAGTCACAGAGACAAAGAAACTGAGGTGGGGGCACTTAAACTCCATATCATTTGAACGTTCCTGATGCGGGAGTGGAGCTCCTGGATAGAAGTGGGGGGTGAGATAGAGATACAAAGAGACTGAGGTGGGGGCCCTTAAACTCTATATCATTTGAAATTTCCTGAAGCTGGGATTGGAGCTCCTGGATAGAAGGGGGTGAGTAACAGAGAGAAAGAGACTGAGGTGGGGGCCCTTAAACTCCATATCATTTGAACTTTCCTGAAGCTGGGATTGGAGCTCCTGGATAGAAGGGGGGTGAGTCACAGAGACAAAGAGACTGAGGTGGGGGCCCTTAAACTCCATATCATTTGAACTTTCCTGAAGCTGGGATTGGAGCTCCTGGATAGAAGGGGGGTGAGTCACAGAGACAAAGAGACTGAGGTGGCGGCCCTTAAACACCATATCATTTGAACCTTCGTGAAGCTGGGTTTGGAGCTGCTGGATAGAAGCGGGGTGAGTCACAGAGACAAAGAGACTGAGGTGGGGGCCCTTAAACTCCATATCATTTGAACTTTTCTGAAGCTGGGATTGGAGCTCCTGGATAGAAGGGGGGTGAGTCACAGAGACAAAGAGACTGAGGTCGGGGCCCTTAAACCCCATATCATTTCAACTTTCCTGAAGCTGGGATTGGAGCTGCAGGATAGAAGGGGGGTGAGTCAGAGAGACAAAGAAACTGAGGTGGGGGCCTTTAAACTCCATATCATTTAAACTTTCCTGAAGCTGGGATTGGAGTTCCTGGATAGAAGGGGGTGAGTCACAGAGACAAAGAGACTGAGGTGGGGGCCCTTAAACCCCATATCATTTGAACTTTCCTGAAGCTGGGATTGGAGCTGCAGGATAGAAGGGGGGTGAGTCACAGAAACAAAGAGACTGAGGTGGGGGTCCTTAAACTCCATTTCATTTGAACTTTCCTGAAGCTGGGATTGGAGCTGCAGGATGGAAGAGGGGTGAGTCACAGAGACAAAGAAACTGAGGTGGGGGCACTTAAACCCCATATCATTTGAACTTTCCTGAAGCTGGGATTGGAGTTCCTGGATAGAAGGGGGTGAGTCACAGAGACAAAGAGACTGAGGTGGGGGCCCTTAAACTCTATATCATTTGAACTTTCATGAAGCTGGGATTGGAATTCCTGGATAGAAGGGGGTGAGTCACAGAGACAAAGAGATTGAGGTGGGGGCCCTTAAACTCCATATCATTTGAACTTTCCTGAAGCTGGGATTGGAGCTGCAGGATAGATGGGGGGTGAGTCACAGAGACAAAGAAACTGAGGTGGGGGCACTTAAACTCCATATCATTTGAACGTTCCTGATGCGGGAGTGGAGCTCCTGGATAGAAGTGGGGGGTGAGATAGAGATACAAAGAGACTGAGGTGGGGGCCCTTAAACTCTATATCATTTGAAATTTCCTGAAGCTGGGATTGGAGCTCCTGGATAGAAGGGGGTGAGTAACAGAGAGAAAGAGACTGAGGTGTGGGCCCTTAAACTCCATATCATTTGAACTTTCCTGAAGCTGGGATTGGAGCTCCTGGATAGAAGGGGGGTGAGTCACAGAGACAAAGAGACTGAGGTGGGGGCCCTTAAACTCCATATCATTTGAACTTTCCTGAAGCTGGGATTGGAGCTCCTGGATAGAAGGGGGGTGAGTCACAGAGACAAAGAGACTGAGGTGGCGGCCCTTAAACACCATATCATTTGAACCTTCGTGAAGCTGGGTTTGGAGCTGCTGGATAGAAGCGGGGTGAGTCACAGAGACAAAGAGACTGAGGTGGGGGCCCTTAAACTCCATATCATTTGAACCTTCCTGAAGCTGGGATTGGAGCTGCTGGATAGAAGGGGGGTGAGTCACAGAGACAAAGAGACTGAGGTGGGGGCCCTTAAACTCCATATCATTTGAACTTTTCTGAAGCTGGGATTGGAGCTCCTGGATAGAAGGGGGGTGAGTCACAGAGACAAAGAGACTGAGGTGGGGGCCCTTAAACTCCATATCATTTGAACCTTCCTGAAGCTAGGATGGGAGCTGCTGGATAGAAGGGGGGTGAGTCACAGAGACAAAGAGACTGAGGTCGGGGCCCTTAAACCCCATATCATTTGAACTTTCCTGAAGCTGGGATTGGAGCTGCAGGATAGAAGGGGGGTGAGTCACAGAGACAATGAAACTGAGGTGGGGGCCTTTAAACTCCATATCATTTGAACTTTCCTGAAGCTGGGATTGGAGTTCCTGGATAGAAGGGGGTGAGTCACAGAGACAAAGAGACTGAGGTGGGGGCCCTTAAACCCCATATCATTTGAACTTTACTGAAGCTGGGATTGGAGCTGCAGGATAGAAGGGGGGTGAGTCACAGAAACAAAGAGACTGAGGTGGGGGCCCTTAAACTCCATTTCATTTGAACTTTCCTGAAGCTGGGATTGGAGCTGCAGGATGGAAGGGGGGTGAGTCACAGAGACAAAGAGACTGAGCTGGGGGCCCTTAAACTCCATATCATTTGAACCTTCGTGAAGCTGGGTTTGGAGCTGCTGGATAGAAGCGGGGTGAGTCACAGAGACAAAGAGACTGAGGTGGGGGCCCTTAAACTCCATATCATTTGAACCTTCCTGAAGCTGGGATTGGAGCTGCTGGATAGAAGGGGGGTGAGTCACAGAGACAAAGAGACTGAGGTGGGGGCCCTTAAACTCCATATCATTTGAACTTTTCTGAAGCTGGGATTGGAGCTCCTGGATAGAAGGGGGGTGAGTCACAGAGACAAAGAGACTGAGGTGGGGGCCCTTAAACTCCATATCATTTGAACCTTCCTGAAGCTAGGATGGGAGCTGCTGGATAGAAGGGGGGTGAGTCACAGAGACAAAGAGACTGAGGTCGGGGCCCTTAAACCCCATATCATTTGAACTTTCCTGAAGCTGGGATTGGAGCTGCAGGATAGAAGGGGGGTGAGTCACAGAGACAAAGAAACTGAGGTGGGGGTCTTTAAACTCCATATCATTTGAACTTTCCTGAAGCTGGGATTGGAGTTCCTGGATAGAAGGGGGTGAGTCACAGAGACAAAGAGACTGAGGTGGGGGCCCTTAAACCCCATATCATTTGAACTTTCCTGAAGCTGGATGGAACAGGTGCGCAATTTGGGCGTCCTCCTAGATGCCCGGCTGTCCATGGATGACCATGTAACAGCCGTGGCTAGGGGGGCGTTCCATCAGGTCCGCCTGATGCGCCAATTGCGCCCCTTATTGGACCGGGATGCCCTACGCACAGTCACCCATGCGCTAGTGACGTCTCGCCTGGACTACTGCAATGCTCTCTACATGGGCTTCCCTTGAGATGCACTCGGAGACTACAGTTGGTCCAGAACGCGGCCGCGCAGGTGATTATGGGGAGGTCTAGATACTCCCCTGTAACACCTCTCCTGCGCGAGCTGCACTGGCTTCCTGTGGTCTACCGAGTGCGTTTCAAGGTTTTGATTATGATCTTTAAAGCGCTTCATGGCATAGGACCTAGTTACATGCAGGATCGCATCCTGCCCCACACATCCCTACGACCAATTCGCTCACACAGAGAGAGACTTCTCCGGGTGCCGTCCGCCAAACAGTGTCGGGGGGCGACATCCAGGAGCAGAGCCTTCTCTGTGATGGGCCCAGCCCTGTGGAATGACCTCCCCCGTGACATCAGGATTATTTCCGATCTCCGCTCCTTCCATGTACAGTTGAAGACCCACCTCTTTCAATCATCCGGCCTGGCTCAACCGTAATCTTTTCATATTCCTCCTGACTGTCTTTTTTAAAAATTTTAAATTTTTATTGTATATTGGATTTTTATTAGACGGGGCATGTTAATGGTTTTAATTTGTCTTAATGTTTTAATCTATTACCTCCTCCGTGCATGTATGTCTTTGTATATATGTATGTTTATATATGTCTTAGTGTACGCCGCCCCGAGTCCTGCCCGGAAAGGGAGCGGCTAATAAATCCAAATTTATTATTATTATTATTATTATTAAGCTGGGATTGGAGCTGCAGGATAGAAGGGGGGTGAGTCACAGAAACAAAGAGACTGAGGTGGGGGCCCTTAAACTCCATTTCATTTGAACTTTCCTGAAGCTGGGATTGGAGCTGCAGGATGGAAGGGGGGTGAGTCACAGAGACAAAGAAACTGAGATGGGGGCACTTAAACTCCATATCATTTGAACGTTCCTGAAGCTGGGATTGGAGTTCCTGGATAGAAGGGGGGTGAGTCACAGAGAGAAAGAGACTGAGTTGGGGGCCCTTAAACTCCATATCATTTGAACTTTCCTGAAGCTGGGATTGGAGCTCCTGGATAGAAGGGGGGTGAGTCACAGAGACAAAGAGACTGAGGTGGGGGCCCTTAAACTCCATATCATTTGAACCTTCCTGAAGCTAGGATGGGAGCTGCTGGATAGAAGGGGGGTGAGTCACAGAGACAAAGAGACTGAGGTCGGGGCCCTTAAACCCCATATCATTTGAACTTTCCTGAAGCTGGGATTGGAGCTGCAGGATAGAAGGGGGGTGAGTCACAGAGACAAAGAAACTGAGGTGGGGGTCTTTAAACTCCATATCATTTGAACTTTCCTGAAGCTGGGATTGGAGTTCCTGGATAGAAGGGGGTGAGTCACAGAGACAAAGAGACTGAGGTGGGGGCCCTTAAACCCCATATCATTTGAACTTTCCTGAAGCTGGATGGAACAGGTGCGCAATTTGGGCGTCCTCCTAGATGCCCGGCTGTCCATGGATGACCATGTAACAGCCGTGGCTAGGGGGGCGTTCCATCAGGTCCGCCTGATGCGCCAATTGCGCCCCTTATTGGACCGGGATGCCCTACGCACAGTCACCCATGCGCTAGTGACGTCTCGCCTGGACTACTGCAATGCTCTCTACATGGGCTTCCCTTGAGATGCACTCGGAGACTACAGTTGGTCCAGAACGCGGCCGCGCGGGTGATTATGGGGAGGTCTAGATACTCCCCTGTAACACCTCTCCTGCGCGAGCTGCACTGGCTTCCTGTGGTCTACCGAGTGCGTTTCAAGGTTTTGATTATGATCTTTAAAGCGCTTCATGGCATAGGACCTAGTTACATGCAGGATCGCATCCTGCCCCACACATCCCTACGACCAATTCGCTCACACAGAGAGAGACTTCTCCGGGTGCCGTCCGCCAAACAGTGTCGGGGGGCGACATCCAGGAGCAGAGCCTTCTCTGTGATGGGCCCAGCCCTGTGGAATGACCTCCCCCGTGACATCAGGATTATTTCCGATCTCCGCTCCTTCCATGTACAGTTGAAGACCCACCTCTTTCAATCATCCGGCCTGGCTCAACCGTAATCTTTTCATATTCCTCCTGACTGTCTTTTTTAAAAATTTTAAATTTTTATTGTATATTGGATTTTTATTAGACGGGGCATGTTAATGGTTTTAATTTGTCTTAATGTTTTAATCTATTACCTCCTCCGTGCATGTATGTCTTTGTATATATGTATGTTTATATATGTCTTAGTGTACGCCGCCCCGAGTCCTGCCCGGAAAGGGAGCGGCTAATAAATCCAAATTTATTATTATTATTATTATTATTAAGCTGGGATTGGAGCTGCAGGATAGAAGGGGGGTGAGTCACAGAAACAAAGAGACTGAGGTGGGGGCCCTTAAACTCCATTTCATTTGAACTTTCCTGAAGCTGGGATTGGAGCTGCAGGATGGAAGGGGGGTGAGTCACAGAGACAAAGAAACTGAGATGGGGGCACTTAAACTCCATATCATTTGAACGTTCCTGAAGCTGGGATTGGAGTTCCTGGATAGAAGGGGGGTGAGTCACAGAGAGAAAGAGACTGAGTTGGGGGCCCTTAAACTCCATATCATTTGAACTTTCCTGAAGCTGGGATTGGAGCTCCTGGATAGAAGGGGGGTGAGTCACAGAGCCAAAGAGACTGAGGTGGGGGCCCTTAAACTCCATATCATTTGAACTTTCCTGAAGCTGGGATTGGAGCTCCTGGAAAGAAGGGGGGTCAGTCACAGAGACAAAGAGACTGAGGTGGCGGCCCTTAAACTCCATATCATTTGAACTTTACTGAAGCTGGGATTGGAGCTGCAGGATAGAAGGGGGGTGAGTCACAGAAACAAAGAGACTGAGGTGGGGGCCCTTAAACTCCATTTCATTTGAACTTTCCTGAAGCTGGGATTGGAGCTGCAGGATGGAAGGGGGGTGAGTCACAGAGACAAAGAGACTGAGGTGGGGGCCCTTAAACTCCATATCATTTGAACCTTCGTGAAGCTGGGTTTGGAGCTGCTGGATAGAAGGGGGGTGAGTCACAGAGACAAAGAGACTGAGGTGGGGGCCCTTAAACTCCATATCATTTGAACTTTTCTGAAGCTGGGATTGGAGCTCCTGGATAGAAGGGGGGTGAGTCACAGAGACAAAGAGACTGAGGTGGGGGCCCTTAAACTCCATATCATTTGAACCTTCCTGAAGCTAGGATGGGAGCTGCTGGATAGAAGGGGGGTGAGTCACAGAGACAAAGAGACTGAGGTGGGGGCCCTTAAACTCCATATCATTTGAACTTTCCTGAAGCTGGGATTGGAGTTCCTGGATAGAAGGGGGTGAGTCACAGAGACAAAGAGACTGAGGTGGGGGCCCTTAAACCCCATATCATTTGAACTTTCCTGAAGCTGGATGGAACATTTGCGCAATTTGGGCGTCCTCCTAGATGCCCGGCTGTCCATGGATGACCATGTAACAGCCGTGGCTAGGGGGGCGTTCCATCAGGTCCACCTGATGCGCCAATTGCGCCCCTTATTGGACCGGGATGCCCTACGCACAGTCACCCATGCGCTAGTGACGTCTCGCCTGGACTACTGCAATGCTCTCTACATGGGGCTTCCCTTGAGATGCACTCGGAGACTACAGTTGGTCCAGAACGCGGCCGCGCGGGTGATTATGGGGAGGTCTAGATACTCCCCTGTAACACCTCTCCTGCGCGAGCTGCACTGGCTTCCTGTGGTCTACCGAGTGCGTTTCAAGGTTTTGATTATGATCTTTAAAGCGCTTCATGGCATAGGACCTAGTTACATGCAGGATCGCATCCTGCCCCACACATCCCTACGACCAATTCGCTCACACAGAGAGAGACTTCTCCGGGTGCCGTCCGCCAAACAGTGTCGGGGGGCGACATCCAGGAGCAGAGCCTTCTCTGTGATGGGCCCAGCCCTGTGGAATGACCTCCCCCGTGACATCAGGATTATTTCCGATCTCCGCTCCTTCCGTGTACAGTTGAAGACCCACCTCTTTCAATCATCCGGCCTGGCTCAACCGTAATCTTTTCATATTCCTCCTGACTGTCTTTTTTAAAAATTTTAAATTTTTATTGTATATTGGATTTTTATTAGACGGGGCATGTTAATGGTTTTAATTTGTCTTAATGTTTTAATCTATTACCTCCTCCGTGCATGTATGTCTTTGTATATATGTATGTTTATATATGTCTTAGTGTACGCCGCCCCGAGTCCTGCCCGGAAAGGGAGCGGCTAATAAATCCAAATTTATTATTATTATTATTATTAAGCTGGGATTGGAGCTGCAGGATAGAAGGGGGGTGAGTCACAGAAACAAAGAGACTGAGGTGGGGGCCCTTAAACTCCATTTCATTTGAACTTTCCTGAAGCTGGGATTGGAGCTGCAGGATGGAAGGGGGGTGAGTCACAGAGACAAAGAAACTGAGGTGGGGGCACTTAAACTCCATATCATTTGAACGTTCCTGAAGCTGGGATTGGAGCTGCAGGATAGAAGGGGGGTGAGTCACAGAAACAAAGAGACTGAGGTGGGGGCCCTTAAACTCCATATCATTTGAACTTTCCTGAAGCTGGGATTGGAGCTCCTGGATAGAAGGGGGGTGAGTCACAGAGCCAAAGAGACTGAGGTGGGGGCCCTTAAACTCCATATCATTTGAACTTTCCTGAAGCTGGGATTGGAGCTCCTGGATAGAAGGGGGGTCAGTCACAGAGACAAAGAGACTGAGGTGGCGGCCCTTAAACTCCATATCATTTGAACCTTCGTGAAGCTGGGATTGGAGCTGCTGGATAGAAGGGGGGTGAGTCACAGAGACAAAGAGACTGAGGTGGGGGCCCTTAAACTCCATATCATTTGAACCTTCCTGAAGCTAGGATGGGAGCTGCTGGATAGAAGGGGGGGTGAGTCACAGAGACAAAGAGACTGAGGTGGGGGCCCTTAAACCCCATATCATTTGAACTTTCCTGAAGCTGGGATTGGAGCTGCAGGATGGAAGGGGGGTGAGTCACAGAGACAAAGAAACTGAGGTGGGGGCACTTAAACTCCATATCATTTGAACGTTCCTGAAGCTGGGATTGGAGTTCCTGGATAGAAGGGGGGTGAGTCACAGAGAGAAAGAGACTGAGTTGGGGGCCCTTAAACTCCATATCATTTGAACTTTCCTGAAGCTGGGATTGGAGCTCCTGGATAGAAGGGGGGTGAGTCACAGAGCCAAAGAGACTGAGGTGGGGGCCCTTAAACTCCATATCATTTGAACTTTCCTGAAGCTGGGATTGGAGCTCCTGGATAGAAGGGGGGTCAGTCACAGAGACAAAGAGACTGAGGTGGCGGCCCTTAAACTCCATATCATTTGAACCTTCGTGAAGCTGGGATTGGAGCTGCTGGATAGAAGGGGGGTGAGTCACAGAGACAAAGAGACTGAGGTGGGGGCCCTTAAACTCCATATCATTTGAACCTTCCTGAAGCTAGGATGGGAGCTGCTGGATAGAAGGGGGGGTGAGTCACAGAGACAAAGAGACTGAGGTGGGGGCCCTTAAACCCCATATCATTTGAACTTTCCTGAAGCTGGGATTGGAGCTGCAGGATAGAAGGGGGGTGAGTCACAGAGACAAAGAGACTGAGGTGGGGGCCCTTAAACTCCATATCATTTGAACCTTCCTGAAGCTAGGATGGGAGCTGCTGGATAGAAAGGGGGTGAGTCACAGAGACAAAGAGACTGAGGTGGGGGCCCTTAAACTCTATATCATTTGAACTTTCGTGAAGCTGGGATTGGAATTCCTGGATAGAAGGGGGTGAGTCACAGAGACAAAGAGATTGAGGTGGGGGCCCTTAAACTCCATATCATTTGAACTTTCCTGAAGCTGGGATTGGAGCTGCAGGATAGATGGGGGGTGAGTCACAGAGACAAAGAAAGTGAGGTGGGGGCACTTAAACTCCATATCATTTGAACGTTCCTGAAGCGGGATTGGAGCTCCTGGATAGAAGTGGGGGGTGAGATAGAGATACAAAGAGACTGAGGTGGGGGCCCTTAAACTCTATATAATTTGAAATTTCCTGAAGCTGGGATTGGAGCTCCTGGATAGAAGGGGGTGAGTAACAGAGAGAAAGAGTCTGAGGTGGGGGCCTTTAAACTCCATATCATTTGAACTTTCCTGAAGCTGGGATTGGAGCTCCTGGATAGAAGGGGGGTGAGTCACAGAGACAAAGAGACTGAGGTGGGGGCCCTTAAACTCCATATCATTTGAACTTTCCTGAAGCTGGGATTGGAGCTCCTGGATAGAAGGGGGGTGAGTCACAGAGACAAAGAGACTGAGGTGGCGGCCCTTAAACACCATATCATTTGAACCTTCGTGAAGCTGGGTTTGGAGCTGCTGGATAGAAGCGGGGTGAGTCACAGAGACAAAGAGACTGAGGTGGGGGCCCTTAAACTCCATATCATTTGAACCTTCCTGAAGCTGGGATTGGAGCTTCTGGATAGAAGGGGGGTGAGTCACAGAGACAAAGAGACTGAGGTGGGGGCCCTTAAACTCCATATCATTTGAACTTTTCTGAAGCTGGGATTGGAGCTCCTGGATAGAATGGGGGTGAGTCACAGAGACAAAGAGACTGAGGTGGGGGCCCTTAAACTCCATATCATTTGAACCTTCCTGAAGCTAGGATGGGAGCTGCTGGATAGAAGGGGGGTGAGTCACAGAGACAAAGAGACTGAGGTCGGGGCCCTTAAACCCCATATCATTTGAACTTTCCTGAAGCTGGGATTGGAGCTGCAGGATAGAAGGGGGGTGAGTCACAGAGACAAAGAAACTGAGGTGGGGGCCTTTAAACTCCATATCATTTGAACTTTCCTGAAGCTGGGATTGGAGTTCCTGGATAGAAGGGGGTGAGTAACAGAGAGAAAGAGTCTGAGGTGGGGGCCTTTAAACTCCATATCATTTGAACTTTCCTGAAGCTGGGATTGGAGCTCCTGGATAGAAGGGGGGTGAGTCACAGAGACAAAGAGACTGAGGTGGGGGCCCTTAAACTCCATATCATTTGAACTTTCCTGAAGCTGGGATTGGAGCTCCTGGATAGAAGGGGGGTGAGTCACAGAGACAAAGAGACTGAGGTGGCGGCCCTTAAACACCATATCATTTGAACCTTCGTGAAGCTGGGTTTGGAGCTGCTGGATAGAAGCGGGGTGAGTCACAGAGACAAAGAGACTGAGGTGGGGGCCCTTAAACTCCATATCATTTGAACCTTCCTGAAGCTGGGATTGGAGCTGCTGGATAGAAGGGGGGTGAGTCACAGAGACAAAGAGACTGAGGTGGGGGCCCTTAAACTCCATATCATTTGAACTTTTCTGAAGCTGGGATTGGAGCTCCTGGATAGAATGGGGGTGAGTCACAGAGACAAAGAGACTGAGGTGGGGGCCCTTAAACTCCATATCATTTGAACCTTCCTGAAGCTAGGATGGGAGCTGCTGGATAGAAGGGGGGTGAGTCACAGAGACAAAGAGACTGAGGTCGGGGCCCTTAAACCCCATATCATTTGAACTTTCCTGAAGCTGGGATTGGAGCTGCAGGATAGAAGGGGGGTGAGTCACAGAGACAAAGAAACTGAGGTGGGGGCCTTTAAACTCCATATCATTTGAACTTTCCTGAAGCTGGGATTGGAGTTCCTGGATAGAAGGGGGTGAGTCACAGAGACAAAGAGACTGAGGTGGGGGCCCTTAAACCCCATATCATTTGAACTTTCCTGAAGCTGGGATTGGAGCTGCAGGATAGAAGGGGGGTGAGTCACAGAAACAAAGAGACTGAGGTGGGGGTCCTTAAACACCATATCATTTGAACCTTCGTGAAGCTGGGTTTGGAGCTGCTGGATAGAAGCGGGGTGAGTCACAGAGACAAAGAGACTGAGGTGGGGGCCCTTAAACTCCATTGTCAGGGGAAAAAACACCCTGTTGGAGATCGATGGACCGTGGCTGATTCCCTTCCGCATATCTTTTGAGATATTTAGAAAAGAAATAGTCTTTAAGAAAATATTCTAATTAATAAACAAACTTTAATAATAAAATAATAAAAGTAAATGAAACAGAAGTAACTAATTGGTTACATTTTGATAATGAAAGCTCCTCAGCCAAAGTTGGCTGCCGAACAAAGAAAAGAGAGGAATTTGGAATGTGTAACGCGTGCGCAATAAATCACTTTCAGATAAGAACCCTTTTTTTTGTTTTATGACCTGCGCAATAAAGCTTTCTTAGTTTAACTCTTGAGTGTCAATTCAGGCAGTTCAGGCCTAGCAAACTTTTTAACATCGTGACACCCCTTCTTTTGCTAGTCTGGGCTGACGTCATCAAATCATCAATTAAGGCACATCTTCTTTCGCAGATACTCGTGTTGATTTGCGGCGAGTGGTTTGTTAAGCATGTCTGCGATCTGATCATGTGTAGAAACATATTGCAATTTAACAAAACCTTGCTTAACTAATTGCTTTGTGTTTTGATAACGAATGTCAATGTGTCTGGACCTAGAACCTGTAAAATGTGACTCAGAAATATAAACAACAGATACATTATCTTCCATCACGGTGATTGGTCGAATCGGACGTGTCCAGATATCTGTGATCAAAGCATCAAACCACGTTAGAGAATTACAAGCATCTGAAACACAAGCATATTCAGCTTCAGTAGATGAACATGAAACAAAACTCTGTTTTCTCACTTGCCAGTAAACAGGACAACCATTTAGGAACATCATGTAACCAGAAGTGCTTTTGCGTGACTTCTTGTCGCTCGCCCAGTCGGCGTCGGCAAAACAAATCAACTTTGGTTGATCAGTGTGTGTTGGTTCTAGCAATAACTTCATGTGTTTAGTGTGTTTTAGGTATTTCAACAACTTCTTAATGCATGACCAATGAAATTGTGTTGCCTTACCTACGTGTCGTGATAAAAGATTAACACTAAGTGCGATGTCAGGTCTGGTCCAACTACTAATGTATAATAGTGAACCAATGACTGAACGATAGAGTGTTTGATCCTCGAACTCAGGACTTGGTTCATGTGTTAAGTTGTGAAAATCTGTTTGCATGGGTGTCTTTGTTGTGCTAGCATCTTTCATGTTGCAATGATGTAGAATGTGGTCAATTTTCTCCTCTTGTGAAAGACTAAACCCCTTCTGTGTCTTTTCAATTTGAACACCTAAATAAGTGCTAATGTGTCCTAAAGATTTTAGTGTGAAGTATCTCTGCAAACTTTTGGCAAAAATCTCACTCATTTTCTTATTTGGACCAATATAAACAATATCATCAACATAAACAAGAATTATCTCATATGCATTGTTAGATCTTTTTGTGAACACGCATTCATCAGTTTCGGACTTAATAAAGCCCATTGAATTTAGTTTGTCAGTAAGACATAAATACCACATTAAACCTGACTGTTTCAGACCATAAAGACTTTTGTTCAGGAACCAGGTATCCCCTTCTTGCTTTCGGAATCCTGGAGGGCTTCTCACGTAGATCTCTTCATCTAGGTCTGCATGTAGATAAGCTGTGTCCACATCAAATTGAAAAACTTCTAAACCAAGAATAGTTGCAGTGGTTAAAGCAATTTTTACACTTTCAGTTCTGACTGTTGGTGAGTAAGTGTTTGTGTAGTCCTCAGGATAACGTTGAGCGAAACCCTGAGCTACAAGTCTGGCTTTGTATAAAGACTCACCATTTGGTTTCTTCTTGATTCTGTAGACCCATCGGGTGCCAATGACTTTCTTGTTTGCTGGAGGTTTTGCAGGTGTGAATACATTAAGTTTCTTCAAACTGTCCATTTCATCCTGCATTGCATCATACCATTTGTCTTGTTCTGAATCAGGAAGCTGTTTGATTTGTGTGAATGTCTCTGGAGGAAGAGTAACGTTGCAAATCAAAGGTAATGGTGATTTTGTCAGTTGCCATGAATAACGTTGTGGAGGGATTCCTTTTGTGGCCCTCTTGGAGCGTCTAGGAACATCAGTCCAGTCTTCTTCTTCTTCTTCATCATCATCCTCCTCGTCCTCACGTTCGTCGCTAGCATCAGCATCCGCGGCTTGAGAAGACGGAACATCAGGTTGTGAAGAACTGGTAGAAGGAATATCTGCCTGCGAATTATCATCAGGCTGCGTGGCATCTGGAACACCATCTCTAGGAAAATAAACTTCAGGATCATTGGAATGAATCCTGGACCAGTCAATGTCTTCCTCAAAATTAGCAGATTGTGAAATGACAATCACATGTTTAGTATCAATGAATTTGTACCATTTTGAATTATCATCAATACCCATAAATCTTAGTCTCTTTGGTCCTTGAGTTATAGGAGTGTTCACCATAGCATATGAACCAAAAATATGGAGGTTCTTGAGATTAGGCTTGTAGCCATACAGCATGTAGAAAGGAGTTTGATTGATTACACTGCTCCAAGTACGGTTGACAATGTAATTTGCATATTTGATTGCTTCACCCCAGTATGCGTTACTGAGATTGGCATCTTCTAGAAGACAACGCATCATGGTTTGTAGAACCCCTTGTCTTCTTTCTACGACTCCGTTATGAGCCGGTGTATATGGAGCAGATGTCTGATGAAGAATTCCATTCTTACGCATCCAGTCCTGGAAACGCTGAGACATGAATTCTGCACCACGGTCACTCTGGATTCTGGCGATGCGAACTTGGTATTGTGTAGAAACAAACGCTGCAAAGTCTTTAAAGATCTGAAAGGTCTCAGATTTCTCTCTCATAGGATATACAAATCCATATCTAGAATGATTATCTACAATTGTTAAAAAATACTTTCTGCCACCAAGTGTTGGTGGGAAAGGACCCACTATGTCAGTGTGTACCAAATCAAAAATGCGTGTTGACCGGCGTGTAGCGTGTTTGGGAATTGCAGCCGCCTTGGATTTAGCCTTTTTGCAAACCGCACAATCCAAAAACACCTTACACCCCTTTAGATCCAAACCTTTTGCGAACTCCGGCATTTTTCTAAGAACACGGAAACTGGCATGCCCCAATCTTCTGTGCCACTTGTGAATACACCTGGAATGCAAAGGTTTACCAGTTAGTGAATTCTCAACATTAACAGTTTCATGAGGACCCTCAGGCTTGCTCTGAGCAATCTGTTTTTGTTTTCTCTGTTTGTTGGCTTTAGGAGCCTTTGGCACAGTAACGCTTTCTCTCTCTGGGACAACTCTCTCTGGGTCTGCGTTGTGCCTTTTTGGAGTTTGCATACTTGCCTGTGCTTGCCCTTTAGGCTTTGGCTTTAAGTAATAAACACCACCAATCAGCATGGTTTCAGCAACAATATCTCCATCTTTAACTAAGTAACTTGCTTTTTCGAGGTGGTGAACCTGGAACTTTAAATCTCTAGACAAGTGACTTTGACTAAGCAAATTACTGGTTGCTGAAGGTATGTAATAAACATCAGGGATGTGTGTATCGAGCTCTTCAATGTAAACAGTTCCTTTTCCCATAACCTTGCAAGTGTGGTTGGTGAAGGAATACAGTTCTCGATACTCGGGCTCTGGTTCGCCCATCTCTGTGAAAAGTTCCCTTCTGTGGGTAACGTGCACAGCTGCTCCACTATCTAAAGTCCACAAAAGACGTCTGTCGAACTTTGGATCAGGTTGTGGAACGTTGGTTATGGCCAGTGTTGCAAGTGGAGCTTGTGGATCACGCCTTGGACCACGACGACCTTGTCTTCCGCCTCTACCTCTGCCTCTGGAATCTGTTCCTCTGGGCTGGTACGTGGCGGGAGCTGGAACTCGTTGGGGACAATCCCGGGTGTCATGTCCCACACGGTTGCAGGTGTAGCATTTTGGCATCCTTGGAGCGTAGCCTCTTCCTCGGAAGGGACGTCTGGCTGGAGCCTTTGGTGCTGGAGGCCGTTGCAGATGTGGGGTAGCTAACCTGATAGCTTCGTCTTCCACTAAAAGTCTGCAAACGTGGTTAACTGTGCGTTGAGCAATAGGCACGTAGTTAATCTTTGCAACAGCATCTTTCCATTCATAATTCAATGAGTTAATGATGATGCTAATCATTTGGATATCATCGATTACATGGCCATTTTGTCTCAATTCACTTCTCATTCTTTTCAGTTTGGTCAAATGTCCACCAATTCGTTCACCAGGTTTCAACTTCGAACCATGGAACTCAGACATGAGCAAACATGAGGATTCAATTGAAACGGGCCTGTAGCAATCTTCCAAAATAGCCCATATTTCTTGGGCAGTTGCATCAGGTGGAAAGATACCTTGGATCTCAATTTCCATTGACATGAGTAAAGTCGTGATTGCTCTGTTTTCGAGGTTTCTTATTGCAGGCGTCCAGGGTTGACGGGGAGGATTAAAAACCATGGAATATGTGCCTTCTCTTCGAAGCAAGAGCGCAATTTCACTGACCCAGGCTTTATAATTCTCTCCTGACTCCTTTAATTTGGACTCACCAGTCAAGGGGGTGACTGTGAATACCTGCTGAGGAACAATTTGTTGCTCAGGTTGCAAAGCTGGTTGTTGAACCAGGGGATGCTGGGGTTGCATCATTGGCCTTTGCGTGGAAACATCAAATTGGCTTCCTCGAATTCGCCTTTGGCTTTGCCTTTTTCCATCTAGGGAGAATTCTGCACCGCCAGGGGGTGTTGAAGACTTAACCTTTGGAGACAAAGTTTTGGCTTCTAAAGGACTCATAGCTAATTCTTTAAACCTCATAATCTTTTGCTGTAATGATTTTTCTCCGCCAGCAGATGGCAGTGCAGCTTCACTTTTTGGCTGCCTCTCCTTTCTATCCGTATGCTGAAGTTCAATGGGCTCAAAGGGACCACGTGACCTCGGTGACGTGTACATGTCTCTTTGTTCTAATTGACCAGTGAACTCTGTGGGGTGTGTCTTAGGCTGTTGTTTTGAAGAAGACAAGATGGCGTCCTCAGACATTTTGGGAGTGGGGGAGCTTCTTCTACTTCGCCTTATCTCCTCAAAACACACTCTCGCCTCCCTAACATATTTTTCTAAACGTTCTATTCGATCAAGATAGCTTTGCATTTCTTGCTCACCATCTGGGGGAATTTCATAAACTTTGCTTTCTGCGTGGGAGGATTTTTCCTCTGCCGGCAGTTGCCGTTTAGACTTTTGCCGTTCATTAATTGTATCTTGATAATGAGGGACATTTACTGACCTCAGTCCGTAGATCTTGCCTTCTGTAACTCCTTCCCCCATTTCTGGCTCGGCACCTGAAGAATCTTGCTCCTCTGTGTCTGAGGGAATGGATTCTTTCAAGTGCTTTCCATGTCCGTGTTTTTTTTTTTTTTTTTCTTCGACATTGCTAATTAGGCTTAGTCGGTTATCTTTAGATAGCATGAAGGGAAAATACAGCCATAAATTGTAACCATCTCAGCTGGTATCATCAAAAACCATCCTCTGCTACCAAGTTGTCAGGGGAAAAAACACCCTGTTGGAGATCGATGGACCGTGGCTGATTCCCTTCCGCATATCTTTTGAGATATTTAGAAAAGAAATAGTCTTTAAGAAAATATTCTAATTAATAAACAAACTTTAATAATAAAATAATAAAAGTAAATGAAACAGAAGTAACTAATTGGTTACATTTTGATAATGAAAGCTCCTCAGCCAAAGTTGGCTGCCGAACAAAGAAAAGAGAGGAATTTGGAATGTGTAACGCGTGCGCAATAAATCACTTTCAGATAAGAACCCTTTTTTTTTGTTTTATGACCTGCGCAATAAAGCTTTCTTAGTTTAACTCTTGAGTGTCAATTCAGGCAGTTCAGGCCTAGCAAACTTTTTAACATCGTGACATCCATATCATTTGAACCTTCCTGAAGCTGGGATTGGAGCTGCTGGATAGAAGGGGGGTGAGTCACAGAGACAAAGAGACTGAGGTGGGGGCCCTTAAACTCCATATCATTTGAACTTTTCTGAAGCTGGGATTGGAGCTCCTGGATAGAAGGGAGGTGAGTCACAGAGACAAAGAGACTGAGGTGGGGGCCCTTAAACTCCATATCATTTGAACCTTCCTGAAGCTAGGATGGGAGCTGCTGGATAGAAGGGGGGTGAGTCACAGAGACAAAGAGACTGAGGTCGGGGCCCTTAAACCCCATATCATTTGAACTTTCCTGAAGCTGGGATTGGAGCTGCAGGATAGAAGAGGGGTGAGTCACAGAGACAAAGAAACTGAGGTGGGGGCCTTTAAACTCCATATCATTTGAACTTTCCTGAAGCTGGGATTGGAGTTCCTGGATAGAAGGGGGTGAGTCACAGAGACAAAGAGACTGAGGTGGGGGCCCTTAAACCCCATATCATTTGAACTTTACTGAAGCTGGGATTGGAGCTGCAGGATAGAAGGGGGGTGAGTCACAGAAACAAAGAGACTGAGGTGGGGGCCCTTAAACTCCATTTCATTTGAACTTTCCTGAAGCTGGGATTGGAGCTGCAGGATGGAAGGGGGGTGAGTCACAGAGACAAAGAGACTGAGCTGGGGGCCCTTAAACTCCATATCATTTGAACCTTCGTGAAGCTGGGTTTGGAGCTGCTGGATAGAAGCGGGGTGAGTCACAGAGACAAAGAGACTGAGGTGGGGTCCCTTAAACTCCATATCATTTGAACCTTCCTGAAGCTGGGATTGGAGCTGCTGGATAGAAGGGGGGTGAGTCACAGAGACAAAGAGACTGAGGTGGGGGCCCTTAAACTCCATATCATTTGAACTTTTCTGAAGCTGGGATTGGAGCTCCTGGATAGAAGGGGGGTGAGTCACAGAGACAAAGAGACTGAGGTGGGGGCCCTTAAAATCCATATCATTTGAACCTTCCTGAAGCTTGGATGGGAGCTGCTGGATAGAAGGGGGGTGAGTCACAGAGACAAAGAGACTGAGGTCGGGGCCCTTAAACCCCATATCATTTGAACTTTCCTGAAGCTGGGATTGGAGCTGCAGGATAGAAGGGGGGTGAGTCACAGAGACAAAGAAACTGAGGTGGGGGCCTTTAAACTCCATATCATTTGAACTTTCCTGAAGCTGGGATTGGAGTTCCTGGATAGAAGGGGGTGAGTCACAGAGACAAAGAGACTGAGGTGGGGGCCCTTAAACCCCATATCATTTGAACTTTCCTGAAGCTGGATGGAACAGGTGCGCAATTTGGGCGTCCTCCTAGATGCCCGGCTGTCCATGGATGACCATGTAACAGCCGTGGCTAGGGGGGCGTTCCATCAGGTCCGCCTGATGCGCCAATTGCGCCCCTTATTGGACCGGGATGCCCTACGCACAGTCACCCATGCGCTAGTGACGTCTCGCCTGGACTACTGCAATGCTCTCTACATGGGGCTTCCCTTGAGATGCACTCGGAGACTACAGTTGGTCCAGAACGCGGCCGCGCGGGTGATTATGGGGAGGTCTAGATACTCCCCTGTAACACCTCTCCTGCGCGAGCTGCACTGGCTTCCTGTGGTCTACCGAGTGCGTTTCAAGGTTTTGATTATGATCTTTAAAGCGCTTCATGGCATAGGACCTAGTTACATGCAGGATCGCATCCTGCCCCACACATCCCTACGACCAATTCGCTCACACAGAGAGAGACTTCTCCGGGTGCCGTCCGCCAAACAGTGTCGGGGGGCGACATCCAGGAGCAGAGCCTTCTCTGTGATGGGCCCAGCCCTGTGGAATGACCTCCCCCGTGACATCAGGATTATTTCCGATCTCCGCTCCTTCCGTGTACAGTTGAAGACCCACCTCTTTCAATCATCCGGCCTGGCTCAACCGTAATCTTTTCATATTCCTCCTGACTGTCTTTTTTAAAAATTTTAAATTTTTATTGTATATTGGATTTTTATTAGACGGGGCATGTTAATGGTTTTAATTTGTCTTAATGTTTTAATCTATTACCTCCTCCGTGCATGTATGTCTTTGTATATATGTATGTTTATATATGTCTTAGTGTACGCCGCCCCGAGTCCTGCCCGGAAAGGGAGCGGCTAATAAATCCAAATTTATTATTATTATTATTATTAAGCTGGGATTGGAGCTGCAGGATAGAAGGGGGGTGAGTCACAGAAACAAAGAGACTGAGGTGGGGGCCCTTAAACTCCATTTCATTTGAACTTTCCTGAAGCTGGGATTGGAGCTGCAGGATGGAAGGGGGGTGAGTCACAGAGACAAAGAAACTGAGGTGGGGGCACTTAAACTCCATATCATTTGAAAGTTCCTGAAGCTGGGATTGGAGTTCCTGGATAGAAGGGGGGTGAGTCACAGAGAGAAAGAGACTGAGGTGGGGGCCCTTAAACTCCATATCATTTGAACTTTCCTGAAGCTGGGATTGGAGCTGCAGGATAGATGGGGGGTGAGTCACAGAGACAAAGAAAGTGAGGTGGGGGCACTTAAACTCCATGTCATTTGAACGTTCCTGAAGCGGGATTGGAGCTCCTGGATAGAAGTGGGGGGTGAGATAGAGATACAAAGAGACTGAGGTGGGGGCCCTTAAACTCTATATCATTTGAAATTTCCTGAAGCTGGGATTGGAGCTCCTGGATAGAAGGGGGTGAGTAACAGAGAGAAAGAGACTGAGGTGGGGGCCCTTAAACTCCATATCATTTGAACTTTCCTGAAGCTGGGATTGGAGCTCCTGGATAGAAGGGGGGTGAGTCACAGAGACAAAGAGACTGAGGTGGGGGCCCTTAAACTCCATATCATTTGAACTTTCCTGAAGCTGGGATTGGAGCTCCTGGATAGAAGGGGGGTGAGTCACAGAGACAAAGAGACTGAGGTGGCGGGCCTTAAACACCATATCATTTGAACCTTCGTGAAGCTGGGTTTGGAGCTGCTGGATAGAAGCGGGGTGAGTCACAGAGACAAAGAGACTGAGGTGGGGGCCCTTAAACTCCATATCATTTGAACCTTCCTGAAGCTGGGATTGGAGATGCTGGATAGAAGGGGGGTGAGTCACAGAGACAAAGAGACTGAGGTCGGGGCCCTTAAACTCCATATCATTTGAACTTTTCTGAAGCTGGGATTGGAGCTCCTGGATAGAAGGGGGGTGAGTCACAGAGACAAAGAGACTGAGGTGGGGGCCCTTAAACTCCATATCATTTGAACCTTCCTGAAGCTAGGATGGGAGCTGCTGGATAGAAGGGGGGTGAGTCACAGAGACAAAGAGACTGAGGTCGGGGCCCTTAAACCCCATATCATTTGAACTTTCCTGAAGCTGGGATTGGAGCTGCAGGATAGAAGGGGGGTGAGTCACAGAGACAAAGAAACTGAGGTGGGGGCCTTTAAACTCCATATCATTTGAACTTTCCTGAAGCTGGGATTGGAGTTCCTGGATAGAAGGGGGTGAGTCACAGAGACAAAGAGACTGAGGTGGGGGCCCTTAAACCCCATATCATTTGAACTTTCCTGAAGCTGGATGGAACAGGTGCGCAATTTGGGCGTCCTCCTAGATGCCCGGCTGTCCATGGATGACCATGTAACAGCCGTGGCTAGGGGGGCGTTCCATCAGGTCCGCCTGATGCGCCAATTGCGCCCCTTATTGGACCGGGATGCCCTACGCACAGTCACCCATGCGCTAGTGACGTCTCGCCTGGACTACTGCAATGCTCTCTACATGGGGCTTCCCTTGAGATGCACTCGGAGACTACAGTTGGTCCAGAACGCGGCCGCGCGGGTGATTATGGGGAGGTCTAGATACTCCCCTGTAACACCTCTCCTGCGCGAGCTGCACTGGCTTCCTGTGGTCTACCGAGTGCGTTTCAAGGTTTTGATTATGATCTTTAAAGCGCTTCATGGCATAGGACCTAGTTACATGCAGGATCGCATCCTGCCCCACACATCCCTACGACCAATTCGCTCACACAGAGAGAGACTTCTCCGGGTGCCGTCCGCCAAACAGTGTCGGGGGGCGACATCCAGGAGCAGAGCCTTCTCTGTGATGGGCCCAGCCCTGTGGAATGACCTCCCCCGTGACATCAGGATTATTTCCGATCTCCGCTCCTTCCGTGTACAGTTGAAGACCCACCTCTTTCAATCATCCGGCCTGGCTCAACCGTAATCTTTTCATATTCCTCCTGACTGTCTTTTTTAAAAATTTTAAATTTTTATTGTATATTGGATTTTTATTAGACGGGGCATGTTAATGGTTTTAATTTGTCTTAATGTTTTAATCTATTACCTCCTCCGTGCATGTATGTCTTTGTATATATGTATGTTTATATATGTCTTAGTGTACGCCGCCCCGAGTCCTGCCCGGAAAGGGAGCGGCTAATAAATCCAAATTTATTATTATTATTATTATTAAGCTGGGATTGGAGCTGCAGGATAGAAGGGGGGTGAGTCACAGAAACAAAGAGACTGAGGTGGGGGCCCTTAAACTCCATTTCATTTGAACTTTCCTGAAGCTGGGATTGGAGCTGCAGGATGGAAGGGGGGTGAGTCACAGAGACAAAGAAACTGAGGTGGGGGCACTTAAACTCCATATCATTTGAAAGTTCCTGAAGCTGGGATTGGAGTTCCTGGATAGAAGGGGGGTGAGTCACAGAGAGAAAGAGACTGAGGTGGGGGCCCTTAAACTCCATATCATTTGAACTTTCCTGAAGCTGGGATTGGAGCTGCAGGATAGATGGGGGGTGAGTCACAGAGACAAAGAAAGTGAGGTGGGGGCACTTAAACTCCATGTCATTTGAACGTTCCTGAAGCGGGATTGGAGCTCCTGGATAGAAGTGGGGGGTGAGATAGAGATACAAAGAGACTGAGGTGGGGGCCCTTAAACTCTATATCATTTGAAATTTCCTGAAGCTGGGATTGGAGCTCCTGGATAGAAGGGGGTGAGTAACAGAGAGAAAGAGACTGAGGTGGGGGCCCTTAAACTCCATATCATTTGAACTTTCCTGAAGCTGGGATTGGAGCTCCTGGATAGAAGGGGGGTGAGTCACAGAGACAAAGAGACTGAGGTGGGGGCCCTTAAACTCCATATCATTTGAACTTTCCTGAAGCTGGGATTGGAGCTCCTGGATAGAAGGGGGGTGAGTCACAGAGACAAAGAGACTGAGGTGGCGGGCCTTAAACACCATATCATTTGAACCTTCGTGAAGCTGGGTTTGGAGCTGCTGGATAGAAGCGGGGTGAGTCACAGAGACAAAGAGACTGAGGTGGGGGCCCTTAAACTCCATATCATTTGAACCTTCCTGAAGCTGGGATTGGAGATGCTGGATAGAAGGGGGGTGAGTCACAGAGACAAAGAGACTGAGGTCGGGGCCCTTAAACTCCATATCATTTGAACTTTTCTGAAGCTGGGATTGGAGCTCCTGGATAGAAGGGGGGTGAGTCACAGAGACAAAGAGACTGAGGTGGGGGCCCTTAAACTCCATATCATTTGAACCTTCCTGAAGCTAGGATGGGAGCTGCTGGATAGAAGGGGGGTGAGTCACAGAGACAAAGAGACTGAGGTCGGGGCCCTTAAACCCCATATCATTTGAACTTTCCTGAAGCTGGGATTGGAGCTGCAGGATAGAAGGGGGGTGAGTCACAGAGACAAAGAAACTGAGGTGGGGGCCTTTAAACTCCATATCATTTGAACTTTCCTGAAGCTGGGATTGGAGTTCCTGGATAGAAGGGGGTGAGTCACAGAGACAAAGAGACTGCGGTGCGGGCCCTTAAACCCCATATCATTTGAACTTTCCTGAAGCTGGGATTGGAGCTGCAGGATAGAAGGGGGGTGAGTCACAGAAACAAAGAGACTGAGGTGGGGGTCCTTAAACTCCATTTCATTTGAACTTTCCTGAAGCTGGGATTGGAGCTGCAGGATGGAAGGGGGGTGAGTCACAGAGACAAAGAAACTGAGGTGGGGGCACTTAAACCCCATATCATTTGAACTTTCCTGAAGCTGGGATTGGAATTCCTGGATAGAAGGGGGTGAGTCACAGAGACAAAGAGATTGAGGTGGGGGCCCTTAAACTCCATATCATTTGAACGTTCCTGAAGCGGGAGTGGAGCTCCTGGATAGAAGTGGGGGGTGAGATAGAGATACAAAGAGACTGAGGTGGGGGCCCTTAAACTCTATATCATTTGAAATTTCCTGAAGCTGGGATTGGAGCTCCTGGATAGAAGGGGGTGAGTAACAGAGAGAAAGAGACTGAGGTGGGGGCCCTTAAACTCCATATCATTTGAACTTTCCTGAAGCTGGGATTGGAGCTCCTGGATAGAAGGGGGGTGAGTCACAGAGACAAAGAGACTGAGGTGGCGGGCCTTAAACACCATATCATTTGAACCTTCGTGAAGCTGGGTTTGGAGCTGCTGGATAGAAGCGGGGTGAGTCACAGAGACAAAGAGACTGAGGTGGGGGCCCTTAAACTCCATATCATTTGAACCTTCCTGAAGCTGGGATTGGAGCTGCTGGATAGAAGGGGGGTGAGTCACAGAGACAAAGAGACTGAGGTGGGGGCCCTTAAACTCCATATCATTTGAACTTTTCTGAAGCTGGGATTGGAGCTCCTGGATAGAAGGGGGGTGAGTCACAGAGACAAAGAGACTGAGGTGGGGGCCCTTAAACTCCATATCATTTGAACCTTCCTGAAGCTAGGATGGGAGCTGCTGGATAGAAGGGGGGTGAGTCACAGAGACAAAGAGACTGAGGTCGGGGCCCTTAAACCCCATATCATTTGAACTTTCCTGAAGCTGGGATTGGAGCTGCAGGATAGAATGGGGGTGAGTCACAGAGACAAAGAAACTGAGGTGGGGGCCTTTAAACTCCATATCATTTGAACTTTCCTGAAGCTGGGATTGGAGTTCCTGGATAGAAGTGGGTGAGTCACAGAGACAAAGAGACTGAGGTGGGGGCCCTTAAACTCCATATCATTTGAACCTTTGTGAAGCTAGGTTTGGAGCTGCTGGATAGAAGCGGGGTGAGTCACAGAGACAAAGAGACTGAGGTGGGGGCCCTTAAACTCCATATCATTTGAACCGTCCTGAAGCTAGGATTGGAGCTGCTGGATAGAAGGGGGGTGAGTCACAGAGACAAAGAGACTGAGGTGGGGGGTCTTAAACTCCATATAATTTCAACCTTCCTGAAGCTGGGATTGGAGCTGCTGGATAGAAGGGGGGTGAGTCACAGAGACAAAGAGACTGAGGTGTGGGCCCTTAAAATCCATATCATTTGAACGTTCCTGAAGCGGGATTGGAGCTCCTGGATAGAAGTGGGGGGTGAGATAGAGATACAAAGAGACTGAGGTGGGGGCCCTTAAACTCTATATCATTTGAAATTTCCTGAAGCTGGGATTGGAGCTCCTGGATAGAAGGGGGGTGACTCACAGAGAGAAAGAGACTGAGGTGGGGGCCCTTAAACTCCATATCATTTGAACGTTCCTGAAGCTGGGATTGGAGCTGCTGGATAGAAGGGGGGTGAGTCACAGAGACAAAGAGACTGAGGTGGGGGCCCTTAAAATCCATATCATTTGAACTTTCCTGAAGCTGGGATTGGAGCTGCAGGATAGATGGGGGGTGAGTCACAGAGACAAAGAAACTGAGGTGGGGGCACTTAAACTCCATATCATTTGAACGTTCCTGAAGCGGGATTGGAGCTCCTGGATAGAAGTGGGGGGTGAGATAGAGATACAAAGAGACTGAGGTGGGGGCCCTTAAACTCTATATCATTTGAAATTTCCTGAAGCTGGGATTGGAGCTCCTGGATAGAAGGGGGGTGAGTCACAGAGAGAAAGAGACTGAGGTGGGGGCCCTTAAATTCCATATCATTTGAACTTTCCTGAAGCTGGGATTGGAGCTCCTGGATAGAAGGGGGGTGAGTCACAGAGCCAAAGAGACTGAGGTGGGGGCCCTTAAACTCCATATCATTTGAACTTTCCTGAAGCTGGGATTGGAGCTCCTAAATAGAAGGGGGGTCAGTCACAGAGACAAAGAGACTGAGGTGGCGGCCCTTAAACTCCATATCATTTGAACCTTCGTGAAGCTGGGATTGGAGCTGCTGGATAGAAGGGGGGTGAGTCACAGAGACAAAGAGACTGAGGTGGGGGCCCTTAAACTCCATATCATTTGAACCTTCCTGAAGCTAGGATGGGAGCTGCTGGATAGAAGGGGGGGTGAGTCACAGAGACAAAGAGACTGAGGTGGGGGCCCTTAAACCCCATATCATTTGAACTTTCCTGAAGCTGGGATTGGAGCTGCAGGATAGAAGTGGGGTGAGTCACAGAGACAAAGAAACTGAGGTGGGGGCCTTTAAACTCCATATTATTTGAACTTTCCTGAAGCTGGGATTGGAGTTCCTGGATAGAAGGGGGTGAGTCACAGAGACAAAGAGACTGAGGTGATGGCCCTTAAACCCCATATCATTTGAACTTTCCTAAAGCTGGGATTGGAGTTCCTGGATAGAAGGGGGTGAGTCACAGAGACAAAGAGACTGAGGTGGCGGGCCTTAAACACCATATCATTTGAACCTTCGTGAAGCTGGGTTTGGAGCTGCTGGATAGAAGCGGGGTGAGTCACAGAGACAAAGAGACTGAGGTGGGGGCCCTTAAACTCCATATCATTTGAACCTTCCTGAAGCTGGGATTGGAGATGCTGGATAGAAGGGGGGTGAGTCACAGAGACAAAGAGACTGAGGTGGGGGCCCTTAAACTCCATATCATTTGAACTTTTCTGAAGCTGGGATTGGAGCTCCTGGATAGAAGGGGGGTGAGTCACAGAGACAAAGAGACTGAGGTGGGGGCCCTTAAACTCCATATCATTTGAACCTTCCTGAAGCTAGGATGGGAGCTGCTGGATAGAAGGGGGGTGAGTCACAGAGACAAAGAGACTGAGGTCGGGGCCCTTAAACCCCATATCATTTGAACTTTCCTGAAGCTGGGATTGGAGCTGCAGGATAGAAGGGGGGTGAGTCACAGAGACAAAGAAACTGAGGTGGGGGCCTTTAAACTCCATATCATTTGAACTTTCCTGAAGCTGGGATTGGAGTTCCTGGATAGAAGGGGGTGAGTCACAGAGACAAAGAGACTGCGGTGCGGGCCCTTAAACCCCATATCATTTGAACTTTCCTGAAGCTGGGATTGGAGCTGCAGGATAGAAGGGGGGTGAGTCACAGAAACAAAGAGACTGAGGTGGGGGTCCTTAAACTCCATTTCATTTGAACTTTCCTGAAGCTGGGATTGGAGCTGCAGGATGGAAGGGGGGTGAGTCACAGAGACAAAGAAACTGAGGTGGGGGCACTTAAACCCCATATCATTTGAACTTTCCTGAAGCTGGGATTGGAGTTCCTGGATAGAAGGGGGTGAGTCACAGAGACAAAGAGACTGAGGTGGGGGCCCTTAAACTCTATATCATTTGAACTTTCGTGAAGCTGGGATTGGAATTCCTGGATAGAAGGGGGTGAGTCACAGAGACAAAGAGATTGAGGTGGGGGCCCTTAAACTCCATATCATTTGAACGTTCCTGAAGCGGGAGTGGAGCTCCTGGATAGAAGTGGGGGGTGAGATAGAGATACAAAGAGACTGAGGTGGGGGCCCTTAAACTCTATATCATTTGAAATTTCCTGAAGCTGGGATTGGAGCTCCTGGATAGAAGGGGGTGAGTAACAGAGAGAAAGAGACTGAGGTGGGGGCCCTTAAACTCCATATCATTTGAACTTTCCTGAAGCTGGGATTGGAGCTCCTGGATAGAAGGGGGGTGAGTCACAGAGACAAAGAGACTGAGGTGGCGGGCCTTAAACACCATATCATTTGAACCTTCGTGAAGCTGGGTTTGGAGCTGCTGGATAGAAGCGGGGTGAGTCACAGAGACAAAGAGACTGAGGTGGGGGCCCTTAAACTCCATATCATTTGAACCTTCCTGAAGCTGGGATTGGAGCTGCTGGATAGAAGGGGGGTGAGTCACAGAGACAAAGAGACTGAGGTGGGGGCCCTTAAACTCCATATCATTTGAACTTTTCTGAAGCTGGGATTGGAGCTCCTGGATAGAAGGGGGGTGAGTCACAGAGACAAAGAGACTGAGGTGGGGGCCCTTAAACTCCATATCATTTGAACCTTCCTGAAGCTAGGATGGGAGCTTTTGGATAGAAGGGGGGTGAGTCACAGAGACAAAGAGACTGAGGTCGGGGCCCTTAAACCCCATATCATTTGAACTTTCCTGAAGCTGGGATTGGAGCTGCAGGATAGAAGGGGGGTGAGTCACAGAGACAAAGAAACTGAGGTGGGGGCCTTTAAACTCCATATCATTTGAACTTTCCTGAAGCTGGGATTGGAGTTCCTGGATAGAAGTGGGTGAGTCACAGAGACAAAGAGACTGAGGTGGGGGCCCTTAAACTCCATATCATTTGAACCTTTGTGAAGCTAGGTTTGGAGCTGCTGGATAGAAGCGGGGTGAGTCACAGAGACAAAGAGACTGAGGTGGGGGCCCTTAAACTCCATATCATTTGAACCGTCCTGAAGCTAGGATTGGAGCTGCTGGATAGAAGGGGGGTGAGTCACAGAGACAAAGAGACTGAGGTGGGGGGTCTTAAACTCCATATAATTTCAACCTTCCTGAAGCTGGGATTGGAGCTGCTGGATAGAAGGGGGGTGAGTCACAGAGACAAAGAGACTGAGGTGTGGGCCCTTAAAATCCATATCATTTGAACGTTCCTGAAGCGGGATTGGAGCTCCTCGATAGAAGTGGGGGGTGAGATAGAGATACAAAGAGACTGAGGTGGGGGCCCTTAAACTCTATATCATTTGAAATTTCCTGAAGCTGGGATTGGAGCTCCTGGATAGAAGGGGGGTGACTCACAGAGAGAAAGAGACTGAGGTGGGGGCCCTTAAACTCCATATCATTTGAACGTTCCTGAAGCTGGGATTGGAGCTGCTGGATAGAAGGGGGGTGAGTCACAGAGACAAAGAGACTGAGGTGGGGGCCCTTAAAATCCATATCATTTGAACTTTCCTGAAGCTGGGATTGGAGCTGCAGGATAGATGGGGGGTGAGTCACAGAGACAAAGAAACTGAGGTGGGGGCACTTAAACTCCATATCATTTGAACGTTCCTGAAGCGGGATTGGAGCTCCTGGATAGAAGTGGGGGGTGAGATAGAGATACAAAGAGACTGAGGTGGGGGCCCTTAAACTCTATATCATTTGAAATTTCCTGAAGCTGGGATTGGAGCTCCTGGATAGAAGGGGGGTGAGTCACAGAGAGAAAGAGACTGAGGTGGGGGCCCTTAAATTCCATATCATTTGAACTTTCCTGAAGCTGGGATTGGAGCTCCTGGATAGAAGGGGGGTGAGTCACAGAGCCAAAGAGACTGAGGTGGGGGCCCTTAAACTCCATATCATTTGAACTTTCCTGAAGCTGGGATTGGAGCTCCTGAATAGAAGGGGGGTCAGTCACAGAGACAAAGAGACTGAGGTGGCGGCCCTTAAACTCCATATCATTTGAACCTTCGTGAAGCTGGGATTGGAGCTGCTGGATAGAAGGGGGGTGAGTCACAGAGACAAAGAGACTGAGGTGGGGGCCCTTAAACTCCATATCATTTGAACCTTCCTGAAGCTAGGATGGGAGCTGCTGGATAGAAGGGGGGGTGAGTCACAGAGACAAAGAGACTGAGGTGGGGGCCCTTAAACCCCATATCATTTGAACTTTCCTGAAGCTGGGATTGGAGCTGCAGGATAGAAGTGGGGTGAGTCACAGAGACAAAGAAACTGAGGTGGGGGCCTTTAAACTCCATATTATTTGAACTTTCCTGAAGCTGGGATTGGAGTTCCTGGATAGAAGGGGGTGAGTCACAGAGACAAAGAGACTGAGGTGATGGCCCTTAAACCCCATATCATTTGAACTTTCCTAAAGCTGGGATTGGAGTTCCTGGATAGAAGGGGGTGAGTCACAGAGACAAACAGACTGAGGTGGGGGCCCTTAAACTCTATATCATTTGAACTTTCGTGAAGCTGGGATTGGAATTCCTGGATAGAAGGGGGTGAGTCACAGAGACAAAGAGATTGAGGTGGGGGCCCTTAAACTCCATATCATTTGAACTTTCCTGAAGCTGGGATTGGAGCTCCTGGATAGAATTGGGGGGTGAGATAGAGATACAAAGAGACTGAGGTGGGCGCCCTTAAACTCTTTATCATTTGAAATTTCCTGAAGCAGGGATTGGAGCTCCTGGATAGAAGGGGGTGAGTAACAGAGAGAAAGAGACTGAGGTGGGGGCCCTTAAACTCCATATCATTTGAACTTTCCTGAAGCTGGGATTGGAGCTCCTGGATAGAAGGGGGGTGAGTCACAGAGACAAAGAGACTGAGGTGGCGGCCCTTAAACACCATATCATTTGAACCTTCGTGAAGCTGGGTTTGGAGCTGCTGGATAGAAGCGGGGTGAGTCACAGAGACAAAGAGACTGAGGTGGGGGCCCTTAAACTCCATATCATTTGAACCTTCCTGAAGCTGGGATTGGAGCTGATGGATAGAAGGGGGGTGAGTCACAGAGAGAAAGAGACTGAGGTGGGGGCCCTTTAACTCCATATCATTTGAACTTTTCTGAAGCTGGGATTGGAGCTCCTGGATAGAAGGGGGGTGAGTCACAGAGACAAAGAGACTGAGGTGGGGGCCCTTAAACTCCATATCATTTGAACCTTCCTGAAGCTAGAATGGGAGCTGCTGGATAGAAGGGGGGTGAGTCACAGAGACAAAGAGACTGAGGTCGGGGCCCTTAAACCCCATATCATTTGAACTTTCCTGAAGCTGGTATTGAAGCTGCAGGATAGAAGGGGGGTGAGTCACAGAGACAAAGAAACTGAGGTGGGGGCCTTTAAACTCCATATCATTTGAACTTTCCTGAAGCTGGGATTGGAGTTCCTGGATAGAAGGGGGTGAGTCACAGAGACAAAGAGACTGAGGTGGGGGCCCTTAAACCCCATATCATTTGAACTTTCCTGAAGCTGGGATTGGAGCTGCAGGATAGAAGGGGGGTGAGTCACAGAAACAAAGAGACTGAGGTGGGGGCCCTTAAACTCCATTTCATTTGAACTTTCCTGAAGCTGGGATTGGAGCTGCAGGATGGAAGGGGGGTGAGTCACAGAGACAAAGAAACTGAGGTGGGGGCACTTAAACCCCATATCATTTGAACTTTCCTGAAGCTGGGATTGGAGTTCCTGGATAGAAGGGGGTGAGTCACAGAGACAAAGAGACTGAGGTGGGGGCCCTTAAACTCTATATCATTTGAACTTTCGTGAAGCTGGGATTGGAATTCCTGGATAGAAGGGGGTGAGTCACAGAGACAAAGAGATTGAGGTGGGGGCCCTTAAACTCCATATCATTTGAACTTTCCTGAAGCTGGGATTGGAGCTGCAGGATAGATGGGGGGTGAGTCACAGAGACAAAGAAACTGAGGTGGGGGCACTTAAACTCCATATCATTTGAACGTTCCTGAAGCTAGGATGGGAGCTGCTGGATAGAAGGGGGGTGAGTCACAGAGACAAAGAGACTGAGGTCGGGGCCCTTAAACCCCATATCATTTGAACTTTCCTGAAGCTGGGATTGAAGCTGCAGGATACAAGGGGGGTGAGTCACAGAGACAAAGAAACTGAGGTGGGGGCCTTTAAACTCCATATCATTTGAACTTTCCTGAAGCTGGGATTGGAGTTCCTGGATAGAAGGGGGTGAGTCACAGAGACAAAGAGACTGAGGTGGGGGCCCTTAAACCCCATATCATTTGAACTTTCCTGAAGCTGGGATTGGAGCTGCAGGATAGAAGGGGGGTGAGTCACAGAAACAAAGAGACTGAGGTGGGGTCCCTTAAACTCCATTTCATTTGAACTTTCCTGAAGCTGGGATTGGAGCTGCAGGATGGAAGGGGGGTGAGTCACAGAGACAAAGAAACTGAGGTGGGGGCACTTAAACCCCATATCATTTGAACTTTCCTGAAGCTGGGATTGGAATTCCTGGATAGAAGGGGGTGAGTCACAGAGACAAAGAGATTGAGGTGGGGGCCCTTAAACTCCATATCATTTGAACTTTCCTGAAGCTGGGATTGGAGCTGCAGGATAGATGGGGGGTGAGTCACAGAGACAAAGAAACTGAGGTGGGGGCACTTAAACTCCATATCATTTGAACGTTTCTGAAGCGGGATTGGAGCTCCTGGATAGAAGTGGGGGGTGAGATAGTGATACAAAGAGACTGAGGTGGGGGCCCTTAAACTCTATATCATTTGAAATTTCCTGAAGCTGGGATTGGAGCTCCTGGATAGAAGGGGGTGAGTAACAGAGAGAAAGAGACTGAGGTGGGGTCCCTTAAACTCCATATCATTTGAACTTTCCTGAAGCTGGGATTGGAGCTCCTGGATAGAAGGGGGGTGAGTCACAGAGACAAAGAGACTGAGGTGGGGGCACTTAAACTCCATATCATTTGAACGTTCCTGAAGCTGGGATTGGAGTTCCTGGATAGAAGGGGGGTGAGTCACAGAGAGAAAGAGACTGAGTTGGGGGCCCTTAAACTCCATATCATTTGAACTTTCCTGAAGCTGGGATTGGAGCTCCTGGATAGAAGGGGGGTGAGTCACAGAGCCAAAGAGACTGAGGTGGGGGCCCTTAAACTCCATATCATTTGAACTTTCCTGAAGCTGGGATTGGAGCTCCTGGATAGAAGGGGGGTGAGTCACAGAGACAAAGAGACTGAGGTGGCGGTCCTTAAACTCCATATCATTTGAACCTTCGTGAAGCTGGGATTGGAGCTGCTGGATAGAAGGGGGGTGAGTCACAGAGACAAAGAGACTGAGGTGGGGGCCCTTAAACTCCATATCATTTGAACCTTCCTGAAGCTAGGATGGGAGCTGCTGGATAGAAGGGGGGGTGAGTCACAGAGACAAAGAGACTGAGGTGGGGGCCCTTAAACCCCATATCATTTGAACTTTCCTGAAGCTGGGATTGGAGCTGCAGGATAGAAGGGGGGTGAGTCACAGAGCCAAAGAGACTGAGGTGGGGGCCCTTAAACTCCATATCATTAGAACGTTCCTGAAGCGGGATTGGAGCTCCTGGATAGAAGTGGGGGGTGTGATAGAGATACAAAGAGACTGAGGTGGGGGCCGTTAAACTCTATATCATTTGAAATTTCGTGAAGCTGGGATTGGAGCTGCAGGATAGATGGGGGGTGAGTCACAGAGACAAAGAAACTGAGGTGGGGGCACTTAAACTCCATATCATTTGAACGTTAATGAAGCGGGATTGGAGCTCCTGGATAGTAGTGGGGGGTGATATAGAGATACAAAGAGACTGAGGTGGGGGCCCTTAAACTTTATATCATTTGAAATTTCCTGAAGCTGGGATTGGAGCTCCTGGATAGAAGGGGGGTGAGTCACAGAGAGAAAGAGACTGAGGTGGGGGCCCTTAAACTCCATATCATTTGAACTTTCCTGAAGCTGGGATTGGAGCTCCTGGATAGAAGGGGGGTGAGTCACAGAGAGAAAGAGACTGAGGTGGAGGCCCTTAAATTCCATATCATTTGAACTTTCCTGAAGCTGGGATTGGAGTTCCTGGATAGAAGGGGGTGAGTCACAGAGACAAAGAGACTGAGGTGGGGGCCCTTAAACTCTATATCATTTGAACTTTCGTGAAGCTGGGATTGGAATTCCTGGATAGAAGGGGGTGAGTCACAGAGACAAAGAGATTGAGCTGGGGGCCCTTAAACCCCATATCATTTGAACTTTCCTGAAGCTGGGATTGGAGCTGCTGGATAGAAGGGGGGTGAGTCACAGAGAGAAAGAGACTGAGGTGGGGGCCCTTAAACTCCATATCATTTGAACTTTCCTGAAGCTGGGGTTGGAGCTCCTGGATAGAAGGGGGGTCAGTCACAGAGACAAAGAGACTGAGGTGGGGGCCCTTAAACCCCATATCATTTGAACTTTCCTGAAGCTGGCATTGGAGCTGCAGGATAGAAGGGGGGTGAGTCACAGAGACAAAGAAACTGAGGTGGGGGCCCTTAAACTCCATATCATTTGAACTTTCCTGAAGCTGGGATTGGAGCTCCTGGATAGAAGGGGGGTGAGTCACAGAGAGAAAGAGACTGAGGTGGAGGCCCTTAAACTCCATATCATTTGAACTTTCCTGAAGCTGGGATTGGAGTTCCTGGATAGAAGGGGGTGAGTCACAGAGACAAAGAGACTGAGGTGGGGGCCCTTAAACTCTATATCATTTGAACTTTCGTGAAGCTGGGATTGGAATTCCTGGATAGAAGGGGGTGAGTCACAGAGACAAAGAGATTGAGGTGGGGGCCCTTAAACCCCATATCATTTGAACTTTCCTGAAGCTGGGATTGGAGCTGCTGGATAGAAGGGGGGTGAGTCACAGAGACAAAGAGACTGAGGTGGGGGCCCTTAAACTCCATATCATTTGAACTTTCCTGAAGCTGGGGTTGGAGCTCCTGGATAGAAGGGGGGTCAGTCACAGAGACAAAGAGACTGAGGTGGGGGCCCTTAAACCCCATATCATTTGAACTTTCCTGAAGCTGGCATTGGAGCTGCAGGATAGAAGGGGGGTGAGTCACAGAGACAAAGAAACTGAGGTGGGGGCCTTTAAACTCCATATCATTTGAACGTTCCTGAAGCTGGGATTGGAGTTCCTGCATAGAAGGGGGTGAGTCACAGAGACAAAGAGACTGAGGTGGGGGCCCTTAAACTCCATATCATTTGAACTTTCCTGAAGCTGGGATTGGAGTTCCTGGATAGAAGGGGGTGAGTCACAGAGACAAAGAGACTGAGGTGGGGGCCCTTAAACTCTATATCATTTGAACTTTCGTGAAGCTGGGATTGGAATTCCTGGATAGAAGGGGGTGAGTCACAGAGACAAAGAGACTGAGGTGGGGGCCCTTAAACTCCATATCATTTGAACTTTCCTGAAGCTGGGATTGGAGCTCCTGGATAGAAGGGGGGTGAGTCACAGAGACAAAGAGACTGAGGTGGCGGCCCTTAAACTCCATATCATTTGAACCTTCGTGAAGCTGGGTTTGGAGCTGCTGGATAGAAGCGGGGTGAGTCACAGAGACAAAGAGACTGAGGTGGGGGCCCTTAAACTCCATATCATTTGAACCTTTCTGAAGCTGGGATTGGAGCTGCAGGATAGAAGGGGGGTGAGTCACAGAGACAAAGAGACTGAGGTGGGGCCCCTTAAACTCCATATCATTTGAACTTTCCTGAAGCTGGGATTGGAGCTGCTGGATAGAAGGGGGGTGAGTCACAGAGACAAAGAGACTGAGGTGGGGGCCCTTAAACTCCATATCATTTGAACTTTTCTGAAGCTGGGATTGGAGCTGCAGGATAGAAGGGAGGTGAGTCACAGAGACAAAGAGACTGAGGTGGGGCCCCTTAAACTCCATATCATTTGAACCTTCCTGAAGCTGGGATTGGAGCTGCTGGATAGAAGGGGCGTGAGTCACAGAGACAAAGAGACTGAGGTGCGGGCCCTTAAACTCCATATCATTTGAACTTTCCTAAAGCTGGGATTGGAGCTGCACGATAGAAGGGGGGTGAGTCACAGAGACAAAGAGTCTGAGGTGGGGCCCCTTAAGCTGGGTTTGGAGCTGCTGGATAGAAGCGGGGTGAGTCACAGAGACAAAGAGACTGAGGTGGGGGCCCTTAAACTCCATATTATTTGAACTTTCCTGAAGCTGGGATTGGAGCTCCTGGATAGAAGGGGGGTGAGTCACAGAGACAAAGAGACTGAGGTGGCGGTCCTTAAACTCCATATCATTTGAACCTTCGTGAAGCTGGGTTTGGAGCTGCTGGATAGAAGCGGGGTGAGTCACAGAGACAAAGAGACTGAGGTGGGGGCCCTTAAACTCCATATCATTTGAACTTTTCTGAAGCTGGGATTGGAGCTGCAGGATAGAAGGGGGGTGAGTCACAGAGACAAAGAGACTGAGGTGGGGCCCCTTAAACTCCATATCATTTGAACTTTCCTGAAGCTGGGATTGGAGCTTCTGGATAGAAGGGGGGTGAGTCACAGAGACAAAGAGACTGAGGTGGGGGCCCTTAAACTCCATATCATTTGAACTTTTCTGAAGCTGGGATTGGAGCTGCAGGATAGAAGGGAGGTGAGTCACAGAGACAAAGAGACTGAGGTGGGGGCCCTTAAGCTGGGTTTGGAGCTGCTGGATAGAAGCGGGGTGAGTCACAGAGACAAAGAGACTGAGGTGGGGGCCCTTAAACTCCATATCATTTGAACTTTCCTGAAGCTGGGATTGGAGCTGCAGGATAGATGGGGGGTGAGTCACAGAGACAAAGAAACTGAGGTGGGGGCACTTAAACTCCATATCATTTGAACGTTCCTGAAGCGGGATTGGAGCTCCTGGATAGAAGTGGGGGGTGAGATAGAGATACAAAGAGACTGAGGTGGGGGCCCTTAAACTCTATATCATTTGAAATTTCCTGAAGCTGGGATTGGAGCTCCTGGATAGAAGGGGGGTGAGTCACAGAGAGAAAGAGACTGAGGTGGGGGCCCTTAAACTCCATATCATTTGAACTTTCCTGAAGCTGGGATTGGAGCTCCTGGATAGAAGGGGGGTGAGTCACAGAGACAAAGAGACTGAGGTGGGGGCCCTTAAACCCCATATCATTTGAACTTTCCTGAAGCTGGGATTGGAGGTGCAGGATAGAAGGGGGGTGAGTCACAGAGACAAAGAAACTGAGGTGGGGGCCTTTAAACTCCATATTATTTGAACTTTCCTGAAGCTGGGATTGGAGTTCCTGGATAGAAGGGGGTGAGTCACAGAGACAAAGAGACTGAGGTGGGGGCCCTTAAACCCCACATCATTTGAACTTTCCTGAAGCTGGGATTGGAGTTCCTGGATAGAAGGGGGTGAGTCACAGAGACAAAGAGACTGAGGTGGGGGCCCTTAAACTCTATATCATTTGAACTTTCGTGAAGCTGGGATTGGAATTCCTGGATAGAAGGGGGTGAGTCACAGAGACAAAGAGATTGAGGTGGGGGCCCTTAAACTCCATATCATTTGAACTTTCCTGAAGCTGGGATTGGAGCTGCAGGATAGATGGGGGGTGAGTCACAGAGACAAAGAAACTGAGGTGGGGGCACTTAAACTCCATATCATTTGAACGTTCCTGAAGCGGGAATGGAGCTCCTGGATAGAAGTTGGGGGTGAGATAGAGATACAAAGAGACTGAGGTGGGGGCCCTTAAACTCTATATCATTTGAAATTTCCTGAAGCTGGGATTGGAGCTGCAGGATAGATGGGGTTTGAGTCACAGAGACAAAGAAACTGAGGTGGGGGCACTTAAACTCCATATCATTTGAACGTTCCTGAAGCGGGATTGGAGCTCCTGGATAGAAGTGGGGGGTGAGATAGAGATACAAAGAGACTGAGGTGGGGGCCCTTAAACCCCATATCATTTGAACTTTCCTGAAGCTGGCATTGGAGCTGCAGGATAGAAGGGGGGTGAGTCACAGAGACAAAGAAACTGAGGTGGGGGCCTTTAAACTCCATATCATTTGAACGTTCCTGAAGCTGGGATTGGAGTTCCTGCATAGAAGGGGGTGAGTCACAGAGACAAAGAGACTGAGGTGGGGGCCCTTAAACTCCATATCATTTGAACTTTCCTGAAGCTGGGATTGGAGTTCCTAGACAGAAGGGGGTGAGTCACAGAGACAAAGAGACTGAGGTGGGGGCCCTTAAACTCTATATCATTTGAACTTTCGTGAAGCTGGGATTGGAATTCCTGGATAGAAGGGGGTGAGTCACAGAGACAAAGAGATTGAGGTGGGGGCCCTTAAACTCCATATCATTTGAACTTTCCTGAAGCTGGGATTGGAGCTGCAGGATAGATGGGGGGTGAGTCACAGAGACAAAGAAACTGAGGTGGGGGCACTTAAACTCCATATCATTTGAACGTTCCTGAAGCGGGATTGGAGCTCCTGGATAGAAGTGGGGGTGAGATAGAGGTACAAAGAGACTGAGGTGGGGGCCCTTAAACTCTATATCATTTGAAATTTCCTGAAGCTGGGATTGGAGCTCCTGGATAGAAGGGGGTGAGTAACAGAGAGAAAGAGACTGAGGTGGGGGCCCTTAAACTCCATATCATTTGAACTTTCCTGAAGCTGGGATTGGAGCTCCTGGATAGAATGGGGGTGAGTCACAGAGACAAAGAGACTGAGGTGGGGGCCCTTAAACTCCATATCATTTGAACTTTCCTGAAGCTGGGATTGGAGCTCCTGGATAGAAGGGGGGTGAGTCACAGAGACAAAGAGACTGAGGTGGCGGCCCTTAAACTCCATATCATTTGAACCTTCGTGAAGCTGGGTTTGGAGCTGCTGGATAGAAGCGGGGTGAGTCACAGAGACAAAGAGACTGAGGTGGGGGCCCTTAAACTCCATATCATTTGAACTTTTCTGAAGCTGGGATTGGAGCTGCAGGATAGAAGCGGGGTGAGTCACAGAGATAAAGAGACTGAGGTGGGGCCCCTTAAACTCCATATCATTTGAACTTTCTTGAAGCTGGGATTGGAGCTGCTGGATAGAAGGGGGGTGAGTCACAGAGACAAAGAGACTGAGGTGGGGGCCCTTAAACTCCATATCATTTGAACTTTTCTGAAGCTGGGATTGGAGCTGCAGGATAGAAGGGAGGTGAGTCACAGAGACAAAGAGACTGAGTTGGGGCCCCTTAAACTCCATATCATTTGAACCTTCCTGAAGCTGGGATTGGAGCTGCTGGATAGAAGGGGGGTGAGTCACAGAGACAAAGAGACTGAGGTGGGGGCCCTTAAACTCCATATCATTTGAACTTTCCTAGAGCTGGGATTGGAGCTGCACGATAGAAGGGGGGTGAGTCACAGAGACAAAGAGTCTGAGGTGGGGGCCCTTAAGCTGGGTTTGGAGCTGCTGGGTAGAAGCGGGGTGAGTCACAGAGACAAAGAGACTGAGGTGGGGGCCCTTAAACTCCATATCATTTGAACTTTCCTGAAGCTGGGATTGGAGCTCCTGGATAGAAGGGGGGTGAGTCACAGAGACAAAGAGACTGAGGTGGCGGCCCTTAAACTCCATATCATTTGAACCTTCGTGAAGCTGGGTTTGGAGCTGCTGGATAGAAGCGGGGTGAGTCACAGAGACAAAGAGACGGAGGTGGGGGCCCTTAAACTCCATATCATTTGAACTTTTCTGAAGCTGGGATTGGAGCTGCAGGATAGAAGGGGGGTGAGTCACAGAGACAAAGAGACTGAGGTGGGGGCCCTTAAACCCCATATCATTTGAACTTTCCTGAAGCTGGGATTGGAGGTGCAGGATAGAAGGGGGGTGAGTCACAGAGACAAAGAAACTGAGGTGGGGGCCTTTAAACTCCATATTATTTGAACTTTCCTGAAGCTGGGATTGGAGTTCCTGGATAGAAGGGGGTGAGTCACAGAGACAAAGAGACTGAGGTGGGGGCCCTTAAACCCCACATCATTTGAACTTTCCTGAAGCTGGGATTGGAGTTCCTGGATAGAAGGGGGTGAGTCACAGAGACAAAGAGACTGAGGTGGGGGCCCTTAAACTCCATATCATTTGAACTTTCCTGAAGCTGGGATTGGAGCTCCTGGATAGAAGGGGGGTGAGTCAGAGAGACAAAGAGACTGAGGTGGCGGCCCTTAAACTCCATATCATTTGAACCTTCGTGAAGCTGGGTTTGGAGCTGCTGGATAGAAGCGGGGTGAGTCACAGAGACAAAGAGACTGAGGTGGGGGCCCTTAAACTCCATATCATTTGAACTTTTCTGAAGCTGGGATTGGAGCTGCAGGATAGAAGGGGGGTGAGTCACAGAGATAAAGAGACTGAGGTGGGGCCCTTTAAACTCCATATCATTTGAACTTTCTTGAAGCTGGGATTGGAGCTGCTGGATAGAAGGGGGGTGAGTCACAGAGACAAAGAGACTGAGGTGGGGGCCCTTAAACTCCATATCATTTGAACTTTTCTGAAGCTGGGATTGGAGCTGCAGGATAGAAGGGAGGTGAGTCACAGAGACAAAGAGACTGAGTTGGGGCCCCTTAAACTCCATATCATTTGAACCTTCCTGAAGCTGGGATTGGAGCTGCTGGATAGAAGGGGGGTGAGTCACAGAGACAAAGAGACTGAGGTGGGGGCCCTTAAACTCCATATCATTTGAACTTTCCTAGAGCTGGGATTGGAGCTGCACGATAGAAGGGGGGTGAGTCACAGAGACAAAGAGTCTGAGGTGGGGGCCCTTAAGCTGGGTTTGGAGCTGCTGGGTAGAAGCGGGGTGAGTCACAGAGACAAAGAGACTGAGGTGGGGGCCCTTAAACTCCATATCATTTGAACTTTCCTGAAGCTGGGATTGGAGCTCCTGGATAGAAGGGGGGTGAGTCACAGAGACAAAGAGACTGAGGTGGCGGCCCTTAAACTCCATATCATTTGAACCTTCGTGAAGCTGGGTTTGGAGCTGCTGGATAGAAGCGGGGTGAGTCACAGAGACAAAGAGACTGAGGTGGGGGCCCTTAAACTCCATATCATTTGAACTTTTCTGAAGCTGGGATTGGAGCTGCAGGATAGAAGGGGGGTGAGTCACAGAGACAAAGAGACTGAGGTGGGGGCCCTTAAACCCCATATCATTTGAACTTTCCTGAACCTGGGATTGGAGGTGCAGGATAGAAGGGGGGTGAGTCACAGAGACAAGGAAACTGAGGTGGGGGCCTTTAAACTCCATATTATTTGAACTTTCCTGAAGCTGGGATTGGAGTTCCTGGATAGAAGGGGGTGAGTCACAGAGACAAAGAGACTGAGGTGGGGGCCCTTAAACCCCACATCATTTGAACTTTCCTGAAGCTGGGATTGGAGTTCCTGGATAGAAGGGGGTGAGTCACAGAGACAAAGAGACTGAGGTGGGGGCCCTTAAACTCTATATCATTTGAACTTTCGTGAAGCTGGGATTGGAATTCCTGGATAGAAGGGGGTGAGTCACAGAGACAAAGAGATTGAGGTGGGGGCCCTTAAACTCCATATCATTTGAACTTTCCTGAAGCTGGGATTGGAGCTGCAGGATAGATGGGGGGTGAGTCACAGAGACAAAGAAACTGAGGTGGGGGCACTTAAACTCCATATCATTTGAACGTTCCTGAAGCGGGAATGGAGCTCCTGGATAGAAGTTGGGGGTGAGATAGAGATACAAAGAGACTGAGGTGGGGGCCCTTAAACTCTATATCATTTGAAATTTCCTGAAGCTGGGATTGGAGCTGCAGGATAGATGGGGTTTGAGTCACAGAGACAAAGAAACTGAGGTGGGGGCACTTAAACTCCATATCATTTGAACGTTCCTGAAGCGGGATTGGAGCTCCTGGATAGAAGTGGGGGGTGAGATAGAGATACAAAGAGACTGAGGTGGGGGCCCTTAAACTCTATATCATTTGAAATTTCCTGAAGCTGGGATTGGAGCTCCTGGATAGAAGGGGGGTGAGTCACAGAGAGAAAGAGACTGAGGTGGGGGCCCTTAAACTCCATATCATTTGAACTTTCCTGATGCTGGGATTGGAGCTCCTGGATAGAAGGGGGGTGAGTCACAGAGAGAAAGAGACTGAGGTGGGGGCCCTTAAACTCCATATCATTTGAACTTTCCTGAAGCTGGGATTGGAGTTCCTGGATAGAAGGGGGTGAGTCACAGAGACAAAGAGACTGAGGTGGGGGCCCTTAAACTCTATATCATTTGAACTTTCGTGAAGCTGGGATTGGAATTCCTGGATAGAAGGGGGTGAGTCACAGAGACAAAGAGATTGAGGTGGGGGCCCTTAAACTCCATATCATTTGAACTTTCCTGAAGCTGGGATTGGAGCTGCAGGATAGATGGGGGGTGAGTCACAGAGACAAAGAAACTGAGGTGGGGGCACTTAAACTCCATATCATTTGAACGTTCCTGAAGCGGAATTGGAGCTCCTGGATAGAAGTGGGGGGTGAGATAGAGATACAAAGAGACTGAGGTGGGGGCCCTTAAACTCTATATCATTTTAAATTTCCTGAAGCTGGGATTGGAGCTCCTGGATAGAAGGGGGGTGAGTCACAGAGAGAAAGAGACTGAGGTGGGGGCCCTTAAACTCCATATCATTTGAACTTTCCTGAAGCTGGGATTGGAGCTCCTGGATAGAAGGGGGGTGAGTCACAGAGACAAAGAGACTGAGGTGGGGGCCCTTAAACTCCATATAATTTGAACTTTCCTGAAGCTGGGATTGGAGCTCCTGGATAGAAGGGGGGTCAGTCACAGAGACAAAGAGACTGAGGTGGGGGCCCTTAAACCCCATATCATTTGAACTTTCCTGAAGCTGGCATTGGAGCTGCAGGATAGAAGGGGGGTGAGTCACAGAGACAAAGAAACTGAGGTGGGGGCCTTTAAACTCCATATCATTTGAACGTTCCTGAAGCTGGGATTGGAGTTCCTGCATAGAAGGGGGTGAGTCACAGAGACAAAGAGACTGAGGTGGGGGCCCTTAAACTCCATATCATTTGAACTTTCCTGAAGCTGGGATTGGAGTTCCTAGATAGAAGGGGGTGAGTCACAGAGACAAAGAGACTGAGGTGGGGGCCCTTAAACTCTATATCATTTGAACTTTCGTGAAGCTGGGATTGGAATTCCTGGATAGAAGGGGGTGAGTCACAGAGACAAAGAGATTGAGGTGGGGGCCCTTAAACTCCATATCATTTGAACTTTCCTGAAGCTGGGATTGGAGCTGCAGGATAGATGGGGGGTGAGTCACAGAGACAAAGAAACTGAGGTGGGGGCACTTAAACTCCATATCATTTGAACGTTCCTGAAGCGGGATTGGAGCTCCTGGATAGAAGTGGGGGTGAGATAGAGGTACAAAGAGACTGAGGTGGGGGCCCTTAAACTCTATATCATTTGAAATTTCCTGAAGCTGGGATTGGAGCTCCTGGATAGAAGGGGGTGAGTAACAGAGAGAAAGAGACTGAGGTGGGGGCCCTTAAACTCCATATCATTTGAACTTTCCTGAAGCTGGGATTGGAGCTCCTGGATAGAATGGGGGTGAGTCACAGAGACAAAGAGACTGAGGTGGGGGCCCTTAAACTCCATATCATTTGAACTTTCCTGAAGCTGGGATTGGAGCTCCTGGATAGAAGGGGGGTGAGTCACAGAGACAAAGAGACTGAGGTGGCGGCCCTTAAACTCCATATCATTTGAACCTTCGTGAAGCTGGGTTTGGAGCTGCTGGATAGAAGCGGGGTGAGTCACAGAGACAAAGAGACTGAGGTGGGGGCCCTTAAACTCCATATCATTTGAACTTTTCTGAAGCTGGGATTGGAGCTGCAGGATAGAAGGGGGGTGAGTCACAGAGACAAAGAGACTGAGGTGGGGCCCCTTAAACTCCATATCATTTGAACTTTCTTGAAGCTGGGATTGGAGCTGCTGGATAGAAGGGGGGTGAGTCACAGAGACAAAGAAACTAAGGTGGGGGCCTTTAAACTCCATATTATTTGAACTTTCCTGAAGCTGGGATTGGAGTTCCTGGAGAGAAGGGGGTGAGTCACAGAGACAAAGAGACTGAGGTGGGGCCCCTTAAACTCCATATCATTTGAACCTTCCTGAAGCTGGGATTGGAGCTGCTGGATAGAAGGGGGGTGAGTCACAGAGACAAAGAGACTGAGGTGGGGGCCCTTAAACTCCATATCATTTGAACTTTCCTAGAGCTGGGATTGGAGCTGCACGATAGAAGGGGGGTGAGTCACAGAGACAAAGAGTCTGAGGTGGGGGCCCTTAAGCTGGGTTTGGAGCTGCTGGATAGAAGCGGGGTGAGTCACAGAGACAAAGAGACTGAGGTGGGGGCCCTTAAACTCCATATCATTTGAACTTTCCTGAAGCTGGGATTGGAGCTCCTGGATATAAGGGGGGTGAGTCACAGAGACAAAGAGACTGAGGTGGCGGCCCTTAAACTCCATATCATTTGAACCTTCGTGAAGCTGGGTTTGGAGCTGCTGGATAGAAGCGGGGTGAGTCACAGAGACAAAGAGACTGAGGTGGGGGCCCTTAAACTCCATATCATTTGAACTTTTCTGAAGCTGGGATTGGAGCTGCAGGATAGAAGGGGGGTGAGTCACAGAGACAAAGAGACTGAGGTGGGGCCCCTTAAACTCCATATCATTTGAACTTTCCTGAAGCTGGGATTGGAGCTGCTGGATAGAAGGGGGTTGAGTCACAGAGACAAAGAGACTGAGGTGGGGGCCCTTAAACTCCATATCATTTGAACTTTTCTGAAGCTGGGATTGGAGCTGCAGGATAGAAGGGAGGTGAGTCACAGAGACAAAGAAACTGAGGTGGGGGCACTTAAACTCCATATCATTTGAACGTTCCTGAAGCGGAATTGGAGCTCCTGGATAGAAGTGGGGGGTGAGATAGAGATACAAAGAGACTGAGGTGGGGGCCCTTAAACTCTATATCATTTGAAATTTCCTGAAGCTGGGATTGGAGCTCCTGGATAGAAGGGGGGTGAGTCACAGAGAGAAAGAGACTGAGGTGGGGGCCCTTAAACTCCATTTCATTTGAACTTTCCTGAAGCTGGGATTGGAGCTCCTGGATAGAAGGGGGGTGAGTCACAGAGACAAAGAGACTGAGGTGGGGGCCCTTAAACTCCATATCATTTGAACTTTCCTGAAGCTGGGATTGGAGCTCCTGGATAGAAGGGGGGTCAGTCACAGAGACAAAGAGACTGAGGTGGGGGCCCTTAAACCCCATATCATTTGAAATTTCCTGAAGCTGGCATTGGAGCTGCAGGATAGAAGGGGGGTGAGTCACAGAGACAAAGAAACTGAGGTGGGGGCCTTTAAACTCCATATCATTTGAACGTTCCTGAAGCTGGGATTGGAGTTCCTGCATAGAAGGGGGTGAGTCACAGAGACAAAGAGACTGAGGTGGGGGCCCTTAAACTCCATATCATTTGAACTTTCCTGAAGCTGGGATTGGAGTTCCTAGATAGAAGGGGGTGAGTCACAGAGACAAAGAGACTGAGGTGGGGGCCCTTAAACTCTATATCATTTGAACTTTCGTGAAGCTGGGATTGGAATTCCTGGATAGAAGGGGGTGAGTCACAGAGACAAAGAGATTGAGGTGGGGGCCCTTAAACTCCATATCATTTGAACTTTCCTGAAGCTGGGATTGGAGCTGCAGGATAGAAGGGAGGTGAGTCACAGAGACAAAGAGACTGAGGTGGGGCCCCTTAAACTCCATATCATTTGAACCTTCCTGAAGCTGGGATTGGAGCTGCTGGATAGAAGGGGGGTGAGTCACAGAGACAAAGAGACTGAGGTGGGGGCCCTTAAACTCCATATCATTTGAACTTTCCTAAAGCTGGGATTGGAGCTGCACGATAGAAGGGGGGTGAGTCACAGAGACAAAGAGTCTGAGGTGGGGGCCCTTAAGCTGGGTTTGGAGCTGCTGGATAGAAGCGGGGTGAGTCACAGAGACAAAGAGACTGAGGTGGGGGCCCTTAAACTCCATATCATTTGAACTTTCCTGAAGCTGGGATTGGAGCTGCAGGATAGATGGGGGGTGAGTCACAGAGACAAAGAAACTGAGGTGGGGGCACTTAAACTCCATATCATTTGAACTTTCCTGAAGCTGGGATTGGAGCTGCTGGATAGAAGGGGGGTGAGTCACAGAGACAAAGAGACTGAGGTGGGGGCCCTTAAACTCCATATCATTTGAACTTTTCTGAAGCTGGGATTGGAGCTGCAGGATTGAAGGGAGGTGAGTCACAGAGACAAAGAAACTGAGGTGGGGGCACTTAAACTCCATATCATTTGAACGTTCCTGAAGCGGGATTGGAGCTCCTGGATAGAAGGGGGTGAGTCACAGAGACAAAGAGATTGAGGTGGGGGCCCTTAAACTCCATATCATTTGAACTTTCCTGAAGCTGGGATTGGAGCTGCAGGATAGATGGGGGGTGAGTCACAGAGACAAAGAAACTGAGGTGGGGGCACTTAAACTCCATATCATTTGAACGTTCCTGAAGCGGGAATGGAGCTCCTGGATAGAAGTGGGGGGTGAGATAGAGATACAAAGAGACTGAGGTGGGGGCCCTTAAACTCTATATCATTTGAAATTTCCTGAAGCTGGGATTGGAGCTGCAGGATAGATGGGGGGTGAGTCACAGAGACAAAGAAACTGAGGTGGGGGCACTTAAACTCCATATCATTTGAACGTTCCTGAAGCGGGATTGGAGCTCCTGGATAGAAGTGGGGGGTGAGATAGAGATACAAAGAGACTGAGGTGGGGGCCCTTAAACTCTATATCATTTGAAATTTCCTGAAGCTGGGATTGGAGCTCCTGGATAGAAGGGGGGTGAGTCACAGAGAGAAAGAGACTGAGGTGGGGGCCCTTAAACTCCATATCATTTGAACTTTCCTGAAGCTGGGATTGGAGCTCCTGGATAGAAGGGGGGTGAGTCACAGAGAGAAAGAGACTGAGGTGGGGGCCCTTAAACTCCATATCATTTGAACTTTCCTGAAGCTGGGATTGGAGTTCCTGGATAGAAGGGGGTGAGTCACAGAGACAAAGAGACTGAGGTGGGGGCCCTTAAACTCTATATCATTTGAACTTTCCTGAAGCTGGGATTGGAGCTGCTGGATAGAAGGGGGGTGAGTCACAGAGACAAAGAGTCTGAGGTGGGGGCCCTTAAGCTGGGTTTGGAGCTGCTGGATAGAAGCGGGGTGAGTCACAGAGACAAAGAGACTGAGGTGGGGGCCCTTAAACTCCATATCATTTGAACTTTCCTGAAGCTGGGATTGGAGCTCCTGGATAGAAGGGGGGTGAGTCACAGAGACAAAGAGACTGAGGTGGCGGCCCTTAAACTCCATATCATTTGAACCTTCGTGAAGCTGGGTTTGGAGCTGCTGGATAGAAGCGGGGTGAGTCACAGAGACAAAGAGACTGAGGTGGGGGCCCTTAAACTCCATATCATTTGAACTTTTCTGAAGCTGGGATTGGAGCTGCAGGATAGAAGGGGGGTTAGTCACAGAGACAAAGAGACTGAGGTGGGGCCCCTTAAACTCCATATCATTTGAACTTTCCTGAAGCTGGGATTGGAGCTGCTGGATAGAAGGGGGGTGAGTCACAGAGACAAAGAGACTGAGGTGGGGGCCCTTAAACTCCATATCATTTGAACTTTTCTGAAGCTGGGATTGGAGCTGCAGGATAGAAGGGAGGTGAGTCACAGAGACAAAGAGACTGAGGTGGGGCCCCTTAAACTCCATATCATTTGAACCTTCCTGAAGCTGGGATTGGAGCTGCTGGATAGAAGGGGGGTGAGTCACAGAGACAAAGACACTGAGGTGGGGGCCCTTAAACTCCATATCATTTGAACTTTCCTAAAGCTGGGATTGGAGCTGCACGATAGAAGGGGGGTGAGTCACAGAGACAAAGAGTCTGAGGTGGGGGCCCTTAAGCTGGGTTTGGAGCTGCTGGATAGAAGCGGGGTGAGTCACAGAGACAAAGAGACTGAGGTGGGGGCCCTTAAACTCCATATCATTTGAACTTTCCTGAAGCTGGGATTGGAGCTCCTGGATAGAAGGGGGGTGAGTCACAGAGACAAAGAGACTGAGGTGGCGGCCCTTAAACTCCATATCATTTGAACCTTCGTGAAGCTGGGTTTGGAGCTGCTGGATAGAAGCGGGGTGAGTCACAGAGACAAAGAGACTGAGGTGGGGGCCCTTAAACTCCATATCATTTGAACTTTTCTGAAGCTGGGATTGGAGCTGCAGGATAGAAGGGGGGTGAGTCACAGAGACAAAGAAACTGAGGTGGGGGCCTTTAAACTCCATATCATTTGAACGTTCCTGAAGCTGGGATTGGAGTTCCTGCATAGAAGGGGGTGAGTCACAGAGACAAAGAGACTGAGGTGGGGGCCCTTAAACCCCATATCATTTGAACTTTCCTGAAGCTGGCATTGGAGCTGCAGGATAGAAGGGGGGTGAGTCACAGAGACAAAGAAACTGAGGTGGGGGCCTTTAAACTCCATATCATTTGAACGTTCCTGAAGCTGGGATTGGAGTTCCTGCATAGAAGGGGGTGAGTCACAGAGACAAAGAGACTGAGGTGGGGGCCCTTAAACTCCATATCATTTGAACTTTCCTGAAGCTGGGATTGGAGCTACAGGATAGAAGGGAGGTGAGTCACAGAGACAAAGAGACTGAGGTGGGGCCCCTTAAACTCCATATCATTTGAACCTTCCTGAAGCTGGGATTGGAGCTGCTGGATAGAAGGGGGGTGAGTCACAGAGACAAAGAGACTGAGGTGGGGGCCCTTAAACTCCATATCATTTGAACTTTCCTAAAGCTGGGATTGGAGCTGCACGATAGAAGGGGGGTGAGTCACAGAGACAAAGAGTCTGAGGTGGGGGCCCTTAAGCTGGGTTTGGAGCTGCTGGATAGAAGCGGGGTGAGTCACAGAGACAAAGAGACTGAGGTGGGGGCCCTTAAACTCCATATCATTTGAACTTTCCTGAAGCTGGGATTGGAGCTCCTGGATAGAAGGGGGGTGAGTCACAGAGACAAAGAGACTGAGGTGGCGGCCCTTAAACTCCATATCATTTGAACCTTCGTGAAGCTGGGTTTGGAGCTGCTGGATAGAAGCGGGGTGAGTCACAGAGACAAAGAGACTGAGGTGGGGGCCCTTAAACTCCATATCATTTGAACTTTTCTGAAGCTGGGATTGGAGCTGCAGGATAGAAGGGGGGTTAGTCACAGAGACAAAGAGACTGAGGTGGGGCCCCTTAAACTCCATATCATTTGAACTTTCCTGAAGCTGGGATTGGAGCTGCTGGATAGAAGGGGGGTGAGTCACAGAGACAAAGAGACTGAGGTGGGGGCCCTTAAACTCCATATCATTTGAACTTTTCTGAAGCTGGGATTGGAGCTGCAGGATAGAAGGGAGGTGAGTCACAGAGACAAAGAGACTGAGGTGGGGCCCCTTAAACTCCATATCATTTGAACCTTCCTGAAGCTGGGATTGGAGCTGCTGGATAGAAGGGGGGTGAGTCACAGAGACAAAGAGACTGAGGTGGGGGCCCTTAAACTCCATATCATTTGAACTTTCCTAAAGCTGGGATTGGAGCTGCACGATAGAAGGGGGGTGAGTCACAGAGACAAAGAGTCTGAGGTGGGGGCCCTTAAGCTGGGTTTGGAGCTGCTGGATAGAAGCGGGGTGAGTCACAGAGACAAAGAGACTGAGGTGGGGGCCCTTAAACTCCATATCATTTGAACTTTCCTGAAGCTGGGATTGGAGCTGCAGGATAGATGGGGGGTGAGTCACAGAGACAAAGAAACTGAGGTGGGGGCACTTAAACTCCATATCATTTGAACTTTCCTGAAGCTGGGATTGGAGCTGCTGGATAGAAGGGGGGTGAGTCACAGAGACAAAGAGACTGAGGTGGGGGCCCTTAAACCCCATATCATTTGAACTTTCCTGAAGCTGGCATTGGAGCTGCAGGATAGAAGGGGGGTGAGTCACAGAGACAAAGAAACTGAGGTGGGGGCCTTTAAACTCCATATCATTTGAACGTTCCTGAAGCTGGGATTGGAGTTCCTGCATAGAAGGGGGTGAGTCACAGAGACAAAGAGACTGAGGTGGGGGCCCTTAAACTCCATATCATTTGAACTTTCCTGAAGCTGGGATTGGAGTTCCTAGATAGAAGGGGGTGAGTCACAGAGACAAAGAGACTGAGGTGGGGGCCCTTAAACTCCATATCATTTGAACTTTTCTGAAGCTGGGATTGGAGCTGCAGGATAGAAGGGAGGTGAGTCACAGAGACAAAGAGACTGAGGTGGGGCCCCTTAAACTCCATATCATTTGAACCTTCCTGAAGCTGGGATTGGAGCTGCTGGATAGAAGGGGGATGAGTCACAGAGACAAAGACACTGAGGTGGGGGCCCTTAAACTCCATATCATTTGAACTTTCCTAAAGCTGGGATTGGAGCTGCACGATAGAAGGGGGGTGAGTCACAGAGACAAAGACTCTGAGGTGGGGGCCCTTAAGCTGGGTTTGGAGCTGCTGGATAGAAGCGGGGTGAGTCACAGAGACAAAGAGACTGAGGTGGGGGCCCTTAAACTCCATATCATTTGAACTTTCCTGAAGCTGGGATTGGAGCTCCTGGATAGAAGGGGGGTGAGTCACAGAGACAAAGAGACTGAGGTGGCGGCCCTTAAACTCCATATCATTTGAACCTTCGTGAAGCTGGGTTTGGAGCTGCTGGATAGAAGCGGGGTGAGTCACAGAGACAAAGAGACTGAGGTGGGGGCCCTTAAACTCCATATCATTTGAACTTTTCTGAAGCTGGGATTGGAGCTGCAGGATAGAAGGGGGGTGAGTCACAGAGACAAAGAGACTGAGGTGGGGCCCCTTAAACTCCATATCATTTGAACTTTCCTGAAGCTGGGATTGGAGCTGCTGGATAGAAGGGGGGTGAGTCACAGAGACAAAGAGACTGAGGTGGGGGCCCTTAAACTCCATATCATTTGAACTTTTCTGAAGCTGGGATTGGAGCTGCAGGATAGAAGGGAGGTGAGTCACAGAGACAAAGAGACTGAGGTGGGGCCCCTTAAACTCCATATCATTTGAACCTTCCTGAAGCTGGGATTGGAGCTGCTGGATAGAAGGGGGGTGAGTGACAGAGACAAAGAGACTGAGGTGGGGGCCCTTAAACCCCATATCATTTGAACTTTCCTGAAGCTGGCATTGGAGCTGCAGGATAGAACGGGGGTGAGTCACAGAGACAAAGAAACTGAGGTGGGGGCCTTTAAACTCCATATCATTTGAACGTTCCTGAAGCTGGGATTGGAGTTCCTGCATAGAAGGGGGTGAGTCACAGAGACAAAGAGACTGAGGTGGGGGCCCTTAAACTCCATATCATTTGAACTTTCCTGAAGCTGGGATTGGAGTTCCTAGATGGAAGGGGGTGAGTCACAGAGACAAAGAGACTGAGGTGGGGGCCCTTAAACTCCATATCATTTGAACTTTTCTGAAGCTGGGATTGGAGCTGCAGGATAGAAGGGAGGTGAGTCACAGAGACAAAGAGACTGAGGTGGGGCCCCTTAAACTCCATATCATTTGAACCTTCCTGAAGCTGGGATTGGAGCTGCTGGATAGAAGGGGGGTGAGTCACAGAGACAAAGACACTGAGGTGGGGGCCCTTAAACTCCATATCATTTGAACTTTTCTGAAGCTGGGATTGGAGCTGCAGGATAGAAGGGAGGTGAGTCACAGAGACAAAGAGACTGAGGTGGGGCCCCTTAAACTCCATATCATTTGAACCTTCCTGAAGCTGGGATTGGAGCTGCTGGATAGAAGGGGGGTGAGTGACAGAGACAAAGAGACTGAGGTGGGGGCCCTTAAACCCCATATCATTTGAACTTTCCTGAAGCTGGCATTGGAGCTGCAGGATAGAACGGGGGTGAGTCACAGAGACAAAGAAACTGAGGTGGGGGCCTTTAAACTCCATATCATTTGAACGTTCCTGAAGCTGGGATTGGAGTTCCTGCATAGAAGGGGGTGAGTCACAGAGACAAAGAGACTGAGGTGGGGGCCCTTAAACTCCATATCATTTGAACTTTCCTGAAGCTGGGATTGGAGTTCCTAGATGGAAGGGGGTGAGTCACAGAGACAAAGAGACTGAGGTGGGGGCCCTTAAACTCCATATCATTTGAACTTTTCTGAAGCTGGGATTGGAGCTGCAGGATAGAAGGGAGGTGAGTCACAGAGACAAAGAGACTGAGGTGGGGCCCCTTAAACTCCATATCATTTGAACCTTCCTGAAGCTGGGATTGGAGCTGCTGGATAGAAGGGGGGTGAGTCACAGAGACAAAGACACTGAGGTGGGGGCCCTTAAACTCCATATCATTTGAACTTTCCTAAAGCTGGGATTGGAGCTGCACGATAGAAGGGGGGTGAGTCACAGAGACAAAGAGTCTGAGGTGGGGGCCCTTAAGCTGGGTTTGGAGCTGCTGGATAGAAGCGGGGTGAGTCACAGAGACAAAGAGACTGAGGTGGGGGCCCTTAAACTCCATATCATTTGAACTTTCCTGAAGCTGGGATTGGAGCTCCTGGATAGAAGGGGGGTGAGTCACAGAGACAAAGAGACTGAGGTGGCGGCCCTTAAACTCCATATCATTTGAACCTTCGTGAAGCTGGATTTGGAGCTGCTGGATAGAAGCGGGGTGAGTCACAGAGACAAAGAGACTGAGGTGGGGGCCCTTAAACTCCATATCATTTGAACTTTTCTGAAGCTGGGATTGGAGCTGCAGGATAGAAGGGGGGTTAGTCACAGAGACAAAGAGACTGAGGTGGGGCCCCTTAAACTCCATATCATTTGAACTTTCCTGAAGCTGGGATTGGAGCTGCTGGATAGAAGGGGGGTGAGTCACAGAGACAAAGAGACTGAGGTGGGGGCCCTTAAACTCCATATCATTTGAACTTTTCTGAAGCTGGGATTGGAGCTGCAGGATAGAAGGGAGGTGAGTCACAGAGACAAAGAGACTGAGGTGGGGCCCCTTAAACTCCATATCATTTGAACTTTCCTGAAGCTGGGATTGGAGCTGCTGGATAGAAGGGGGGTGAGTCACAGAGACAAAGAGACTGAGGTGGGGGCCCTTAAACTCCATATCATTTGAACTTTTCTGAAGCTGGGATTGGAGCTGCAGGATAGAAGGGAGGTGAGTCACAGAGACAAAGAGACTGAGGTGGGGCCCCTTAAACTCCATATCATTTGAACCTTCCTGAAGCTGGGATTGGAGCTGCTGGATAGAAGGGGGGGTGAGTCACAGAGACAAAGAGACTGAGGTGGGGGCCCTTAAACTCCATATCATTTGAACTTTCCTAAAGCTGGGATTGGAGCTGCACGATAGAAGGGGGGTGAGTCACAGAGACAAAGAGTCTGAGGTGGGGGCCCTTAAGCTGGGTTTGGAGCTGCTGGATAGAAGCGGGGTGAGTCACAGAGACAAAGAGACTGAGGTGGGGGCCCTTAAACTCCATATCATTTGAACTTTCCTGAAGCTGGGATTGGAGCTGCAGGATAGATGGGGGGTGAGTCACAGAGACAAAGAAACTGAGGTGGGGGCACTTAAACTCCATATCATTTGAACTTTCCTGAAGCTGGGATTGGAGCTGCTGGATAGAAGGGGGGTGAGTCACAGAGACAAAGAGACTGAGGTGGGGGCCCTTAAACTCCATATCATTTGAACTTTTCTGAAGCTGGGATTGGAGCTGCAGGATAGAAGGGAGGTGAGTCACAGAGACAAAGAGACTGAGGTGGGGCCCCTTAAACTCCATATCATTTGAACCTTCCTGAAGCTGGGATTGGAGCTGCTGGATAGAAGGGGGGTGAGTCACAGAGACAAAGACACTGAGGTGGGGGCCCTTAAACTCCATATCATTTGAACTTTCCTAAAGCTGGGATTGGAGCTGCACGATAGAAGGGGGGTGAGTCACAGAGACAAAGAGTCTGAGGTGGGGGCCCTTAAGCTGGGTTTGGAGCTGCTGGATAGAAGCGGGGTGAGTCACAGAGACAAAGAGACTGAGGTGGGGGCCCTTAAACTCCATATCATTTGAACTTTCCTGAAGCTGGGATTGGAGCTCCTGGATAGAAGGGGGGTGAGTCACAGAGACAAAGAGACTGAGGTGGCGGCCCTTAAACTCCATATCATTTGAACCTTCGTGAAGCTGGGTTTGGAGCTGCTGGATAGAAGCGGGGTGAGTCACAGAGACAAAGAGACTGAGGTGGGGGCCCTTAAACTCCATATCATTTGAACTTTTCTGAAGCTGGGATTGGAGCTGCAGGATAGAAGGGGGGTGAGTCACAGAGACAAAGAGACTGAGGTGGGGCCCCTTAAACTCCATATCATTTGAACTTTCCTGAAGCTGGGATTGGAGCTGCTGGATAGAAGGGGGGTGAGTCACAGAGACAAAGAGACTGAGGTGGGGCCCCTTAAACTCCATATCATTTGAACCTTCCTGAAGCTGGGATTGGAGCTGCTGGATAGAAGGGGGGTGAGTCACAGAGACAAAGAGACTGAGGTGGGGGCCCTTAAACTCCATATCATTTGAACTTTCCTAAAGCTGGGATTGGAGCTGCACGATAGAAGGGGGGTGAGTCACAGAGACAAAGAGTCTGAGGTGGGGGCCCTTAACCTGGGTTTGGAGCTGCTGGATAGAAGCGGGGTGAGTCACAGAGACAAAGAGACTGAGGTGGGGGCCCTTAAACTCCATATCATTTGAACTTTCCTGAAGCTGGGATTGGAGCTGCAGGATAGATGGGGGGTGAGTCACAGAGACAAAGAAACTGAGGTGGGGGCACTTAAACTCCATATCATTTGAACGTTCCTGAAGCGGGATTGGAGCTCCTGGATAGAAGTGGGGGGTGAGATAGAGATACAAAGAGACTGAGGTGGGGGCCCTTAAACTCTATATCATTTGAAATTTCCTGAAGCTGGGATTGGAGCTCCTGGATAGAAGGGGGGTGAGTCACAGAGAGAAAGAGACTGAGGTGGGGGCCCTTAAACTCCATATCATTTGAACTTTCCTGAAGCTGGGATTGGAGCTCCTGGATAGAAGGGGGGTGAGTCACAGAGACAAAGAGACTGAGGTGGGGGCCCTTAAACTCCATATCATTTGAACTTTCCTGAAGCTGGGATTGGAGCTCCTGGATAGAAGGGGGGTCAGTCACAGAGACAAAGAGACTGAGGTGGGGGCCCTTAAACCCCATATCATTTGAACTTTCCTGAAGCTGGGATTGGAGCTGCAGGATAGAAGGGGGGTGATTCACAGAGACAAAGAAACTGAGGTGGGGGCCTTTAAACTCCATATCATTTGAACGTTCCTGAAGCTGGGATTGGAGTTCCTGCATAGAAGGGGGTGAGTCACAGAGACAAAGACACTGAGGTGGGGGCCCTTAAACTCCATATCATTTGAACTTTCCTGAAGCTGGGATTGGAGTTCCTGGATAGAAGGGGGTGAGTCACAGAGACAAAGAGACTGAGGTGGGGGCCCTTAAACTCTATATCATTTGAACTTTCGTGAAGCTGGGATTGGAATTCCTGGATAGAAGCGGGTGAGTCACAGAGACAAAGAGATTGAGGTGGGGGCCCTTAAACTCCATATCATTTGAACTTTCCTGAAGCTGGGATTGGAGCTGCAGGATAGATGGGGGGTGAGTCACAGAGACAAAGAAACTGAGGTGGGGGCCCTTAAACTCCATATCATTTGAACTTTCCTGAAGCTGGGATTGGAGCTCCTGGATAGAAGGGGGGTGAGTCACAGAGACAAAGAGACTGAGGTGGCGGCCCTTAAACTCCGTATCATTTGAACCTTCGTGAAGCTGGGTTTGGAGCTGCTGGATAGAAGCGGGGTGAGTCACAGAGACAAAGAGACTGAGGTGGGGGCCCTTAAACTCCATATCATTTGAACCTTCCTGAAGCTGGGATTGGAGCTGCTGGATAGAAGGGGTGTGAGTCACAGAGACAAAGAGACTGAGGTGGGGGCACTTAAACTCCATATCATTTGAACCTTCCTGAAGCTGGGATTGGAGCTGCTGGATAGAAGGGGGGTGAGTCACAGAGACAAAGAGACTGAGGTGGGGGCCCTTAAACTCCATATCATTTGAACTTTCCTAAAGCTGGGATTGGAGCTGCACGATAGAAGGGGGGTGAGTCACAGAGACAAAGAGACTGAGGTGGGGGCCCTTAAACTCCATAACATTTGAACCTTCCTGAAGCTGGGATTGGAGCTGCTGGATAGAAGGGGGGTGAGTCACAGAGACAAAGAGACTGAGGTGGGGGCCCTTAAACTCCATATCATTTGAACCTTCCTGAAGCTGGGATTGGAGCTGCTGGATAGAAGGGGGGTGAGTCACAGAGACAAAGAGACTGAGGTGGGGGCCCTTAAACTCCATATCATTTGAACCTTCATGAAGCTGGGATTGGAGCTGCTGGATAGGAGGGGGGTGAGTCACAGAGACAAAGAGACTGAGGTGGGGGCCCTTAAACTCCATATCATTTGAACCTTCCTGAAGCTGGGATTGGAGCTGCTGGATAGAAGGGGGGTGAGTCGCAGAGACAGAGAGACTGAGGTGGGGGCCCTTAAACTCCATATCATTTGAACCTTCGTGAAGCTGGGTTTGGAGCTGCTGGATAGAAGCGGGGTGAGTCACAGAGACAAAGAGACTGAGGTGGGGGCCCTTAAACTCCATATCATTTGAACTTTTCTGAAGCTGGGATTGGAGCTGCAGGATAGAAGGGGGGTGAGTCACAGAGACAAAGAGACTGAGGTGGGGCCCCTTAAACTCCATATCATTTGAACTTTCTTGAAGCTGGGATTGGAGCTGCTGGATAGAAGGGGGGTGAGTCACAGAGACAAAGAAACTAAGGTGGGGGCCTTTAAACTCCATATTATTTGAACTTTCCTGAAGCTGGGATTGGAGTTCCTGGAGAGAAGGGGGTGAGTCACAGAGACAAAGAGACTGAGGTGGGGCCCCTTAAACTCCATATCATTTGAACCTTCCTGAAGCTGGGATTGGAGCTGCTGGATAGAAGGGGGGTGAGTCACAGAGACAAAGAGACTGAGGTGGGGGCCCTTAAACTCCATATCATTTGAACTTTCCTAGAGCTGGGATTGGAGCTGCACGATAGAAGGGGGGTGAGTCACAGAGACAAAGAGTCTGAGGTGGGGGCCCTTAAGCTGGGTTTGGAGCTGCTGGATAGAAGCGGGGTGAGTCACAGAGACAAAGAGACTGAGGTGGGGGCCCTTAAACTCCATATCATTTGAACTTTCCTGAAGCTGGGATTGGAGCTCCTGGATATAAGGGGGGTGAGTCACAGAGACAAAGAGACTGAGGTGGCGGCCCTTAAACTCCATATCATTTGAACCTTCGTGAAGCTGGGTTTGGAGCTGCTGGATAGAAGCGGGGTGAGTCACAGAGACAAAGAGACTGAGGTGGGGGCCCTTAAACTCCATATCATTTGAACTTTTCTGAAGCTGGGATTGGAGCTGCAGGATAGAAGGGGGGTGAGTCACAGAGACAAAGAGACTGAGGTGGGGCCCCTTAAACTCCATATCATTTGAACTTTCCTGAAGCTGGGATTGGAGCTGCTGGATAGAAGGGGGTTGAGTCACAGAGACAAAGAGACTGAGGTGGGGGCCCTTAAACTCCATATCATTTGAACTTTTCTGAAGCTGGGATTGGAGCTGCAGGATAGAAGGGAGGTGAGTCACAGAGACAAAGAAACTGAGGTGGGGGCACTTAAACTCCATATCATTTGAACGTTCCTGAAGCGGAATTGGAGCTCCTGGATAGAAGTGGGGGGTGAGATAGAGATACAAAGAGACTGAGGTGGGGGCCCTTAAACTCTATATCATTTGAAATTTCCTGAAGCTGGGATTGGAGCTCCTGGATAGAAGGGGGGTGAGTCACAGAGAGAAAGAGACTGAGGTGGGGGCCCTTAAACTCCATTTCATTTGAACTTTCCTGAAGCTGGGATTGGAGCTCCTGGATAGAAGGGGGGTGAGTCACAGAGACAAAGAGACTGAGGTGGGGGCCCTTAAACTCCATATCATTTGAACTTTCCTGAAGCTGGGATTGGAGCTCCTGGATAGAAGGGGGGTCAGTCACAGAGACAAAGAGACTGAGGTGGGGGCCCTTAAACCCCATATCATTTGAAATTTCCTGAAGCTGGCATTGGAGCTGCAGGATAGAAGGGGGGTGAGTCACAGAGACAAAGAAACTGAGGTGGGGGCCTTTAAACTCCATATCATTTGAACGTTCCTGAAGCTGGGATTGGAGTTCCTGCATAGAAGGGGGTGAGTCACAGAGACAAAGAGACTGAGGTGGGGGCCCTTAAACTCCATATCATTTGAACTTTCCTGAAGCTGGGATTGGAGTTCCTAGATAGAAGGGGGTGAGTCACAGAGACAAAGAGACTGAGGTGGGGGCCCTTAAACTCTATATCATTTGAACTTTCGTGAAGCTGGGATTGGAATTCCTGGATAGAAGGGGGTGAGTCACAGAGACAAAGAGATTGAGGTGGGGGCCCTTAAACTCCATATCATTTGAACTTTCCTGAAGCTGGGATTGGAGCTGCAGGATAGAAGGGAGGTGAGTCACAGAGACAAAGAGACTGAGGTGGGGCCCCTTAAACTCCATATCATTTGAACCTTCCTGAAGCTGGGATTGGAGCTGCTGGATAGAAGGGGGGTGAGTCACAGAGACAAAGAGACTGAGGTGGGGGCCCTTAAACTCCATATCATTTGAACTTTCCTAAAGCTGGGATTGGAGCTGCACGATAGAAGGGGGGTGAGTCACAGAGACAAAGAGTCTGAGGTGGGGGCCCTTAAGCTGGGTTTGGAGCTGCTGGATAGAAGCGGGGTGAGTCACAGAGACAAAGAGACTGAGGTGGGGGCCCTTAAACTCCATATCATTTGAACTTTCCTGAAGCTGGGATTGGAGCTGCAGGATAGATGGGGGGTGAGTCACAGAGACAAAGAAACTGAGGTGGGGGCACTTAAACTCCATATCATTTGAACTTTCCTGAAGCTGGGATTGGAGCTGCTGGATAGAAGGGGGGTGAGTCACAGAGACAAAGAGACTGAGGTGGGGGCCCTTAAACTCCATATCATTTGAACTTTTCTGAAGCTGGGATTGGAGCTGCAGGATTGAAGGGAGGTGAGTCACAGAGACAAAGAAACTGAGGTGGGGGCACTTAAACTCCATATCATTTGAACGTTCCTGAAGCGGGATTGGAGCTCCTGGATAGAAGGGGGTGAGTCACAGAGACAAAGAGATTGAGGTGGGGGCCCTTAAACTCCATATCATTTGAACTTTCCTGAAGCTGGGATTGGAGCTGCAGGATAGATGGGGGGTGAGTCACAGAGACAAAGAAACTGAGGTGGGGGCACTTAAACTCCATATCATTTGAACGTTCCTGAAGCGGGAATGGAGCTCCTGGATAGAAGTGGGGGGTGAGATAGAGATACAAAGAGACTGAGGTGGGGGCCCTTAAACTCTATATCATTTGAAATTTCCTGAAGCTGGGATTGGAGCTGCAGGATAGATGGGGGGTGAGTCACAGAGACAAAGAAACTGAGGTGGGGGCACTTAAACTCCATATCATTTGAACGTTCCTGAAGCGGGATTGGAGCTCCTGGATAGAAGTGGGGGGTGAGATAGAGATACAAAGAGACTGAGGTGGGGGCCCTTAAACTCTATATCATTTGAAATTTCCTGAAGCTGGGATTGGAGCTCCTGGATAGAAGGGGGGTGAGTCACAGAGAGAAAGAGACTGAGGTGGGGGCCCTTAAACTCCATATCATTTGAACTTTCCTGAAGCTGGGATTGGAGCTCCTGGATAGAAGGGGGGTGAGTCACAGAGAGAAAGAGACTGAGGTGGGGGCCCTTAAACTCCATATCATTTGAACTTTCCTGAAGCTGGGATTGGAGTTCCTGGATAGAAGGGGGTGAGTCACAGAGACAAAGAGACTGAGGTGGGGGCCCTTAAACTCTATATCATTTGAACTTTCCTGAAGCTGGGATTGGAGCTGCTGGATAGAAGGGGGGTGAGTCACAGAGACAAAGAGTCTGAGGTGGGGGCCCTTAAGCTGGGTTTGGAGCTGCTGGATAGAAGCGGGGTGAGTCACAGAGACAAAGAGACTGAGGTGGGGGCCCTTAAACTCCATATCATTTGAACTTTCCTGAAGCTGGGATTGGAGCTCCTGGATAGAAGGGGGGTGAGTCACAGAGACAAAGAGACTGAGGTGGCGGCCCTTAAACTCCATATCATTTGAACCTTCGTGAAGCTGGGTTTGGAGCTGCTGGATAGAAGCGGGGTGAGTCACAGAGACAAAGAGACTGAGGTGGGGGCCCTTAAACTCCATATCATTTGAACTTTTCTGAAGCTGGGATTGGAGCTGCAGGATAGAAGGGGGGTTAGTCACAGAGACAAAGAGACTGAGGTGGGGGCCCTTAAACTCCATATCATTTGAACTTTCCTGAAGCTGGGATTGGAGCTCCTGGATAGAAGGGGGGTGAGTCACAGAGACAAAGAGACTGAGGTGGCGGCCCTTAAACTCCATATCATTTGAACCTTCGTGAAGCTGGGTTTGGAGCTGCTGGATAGAAGCGGGGTGAGTCACAGAGACAAAGAGACTGAGGTGGGGGCCCTTAAACTCCATATCATTTGAACTTTTCTGAAGCTGGGATTGGAGCTGCAGGATAGAAGGGGGGTTAGTCACAGAGACAAAGAGACTGAGGTGGGGCCCCTTAAACTCCATATCATTTGAACTTTCCTGAAGCTGGGATTGGAGCTGCTGGATAGAAGGGGGGTGAGTCACAGAGACAAAGAGACTGAGGTGGGGGCCCTTAAACTCCATATCATTTGAACTTTTCTGAAGCTGGGATTGGAGCTGCAGGATAGAAGGGAGGTGAGTCACAGAGACAAAGAGACTGAGGTGGGGCCCCTTAAACTCCATATCATTTGAACCTTCCTGAAGCTGGGATTGGAGCTGCTGGATAGAAGGGGGGTGAGTCACAGAGACAAAGAGACTGAGGTGGGGGCCCTTAAACTCCATATCATTTGAACTTTCCTAAAGCTGGGATTGGAGCTGCACGATAGAAGGGGGGTGAGTCACAGAGACAAAGAGTCTGAGGTGGGGGCCCTTAAGCTGGGTTTGGAGCTGCTGGATAGAAGCGGGGTGAGTCACAGAGACAAAGAGACTGAGGTGGGGGCCCTTAAACTCCATATCATTTGAACTTTCCTGAAGCTGGGATTGGAGCTGCAGGATAGATGGGGGGTGAGTCACAGAGACAAAGAAACTGAGGTGGGGGCACTTAAACTCCATATCATTTGAACTTTCCTGAAGCTGGGATTGGAGCTGCTGGATAGAAGGGGGGTGAGTCACAGAGACAAAGAGACTGAGGTGGGGGCCCTTAAACCCCATATCATTTGAACTTTCCTGAAGCTGGCATTGGAGCTGCAGGATAGAAGGGGGGTGAGTCACAGAGACAAAGAAACTGAGGTGGGGGCCTTTAAACTCCATATCATTTGAACGTTCCTGAAGCTGGGATTGGAGTTCCTGCATAGAAGGGGGTGAGTCACAGAGACAAAGAGACTGAGGTGGGGGCCCTTAAACTCCATATCATTTGAACTTTCCTGAAGCTGGGATTGGAGTTCCTAGATAGAAGGGGGTGAGTCACAGAGACAAAGAGACTGAGGTGGGGGCCCTTAAACTCCATATCATTTGAACTTTTCTGAAGCTGGGATTGGAGCTGCAGGATAGAAGGGAGGTGAGTCACAGAGACAAAGAGACTGAGGTGGGGCCCCTTAAACTCCATATCATTTGAACCTTCCTGAAGCTGGGATTGGAGCTGCTGGATAGAAGGGGGATGAGTCACAGAGACAAAGACACTGAGGTGGGGGCCCTTAAACTCCATATCATTTGAACTTTCCTAAAGCTGGGATTGGAGCTGCACGATAGAAGGGGGGTGAGTCACAGAGACAAAGACTCTGAGGTGGGGGCCCTTAAGCTGGGTTTGGAGCTGCTGGATAGAAGCGGGGTGAGTCACAGAGACAAAGAGACTGAGGTGGGGGCCCTTAAACTCCATATCATTTGAACTTTCCTGAAGCTGGGATTGGAGCTCCTGGATAGAAGGGGGGTGAGTCACAGAGACAAAGAGACTGAGGTGGCGGCCCTTAAACTCCATATCATTTGAACCTTCGTGAAGCTGGGTTTGGAGCTGCTGGATAGAAGCGGGGTGAGTCACAGAGACAAAGAGACTGAGGTGGGGGCCCTTAAACTCCATATCATTTGAACTTTTCTGAAGCTGGGATTGGAGCTGCAGGATAGAAGGGGGGTGAGTCACAGAGACAAAGAGACTGAGGTGGGGCCCCTTAAACTCCATATCATTTGAACTTTCCTGAAGCTGGGATTGGAGCTGCTGGATAGAAGGGGGGTGAGTCACAGAGACAAAGAGACTGAGGTGGGGGCCCTTAAACTCCATATCATTTGAACTTTTCTGAAGCTGGGATTGGAGCTGCAGGATAGAAGGGAGGTGAGTCACAGAGACAAAGAGACTGAGGTGGGGCCCCTTAAACTCCATATCATTTGAACCTTCCTGAAGCTGGGATTGGAGCTGCTGGATAGAAGGGGGGTGAGTGACAGAGACAAAGAGACTGAGGTGGGGGCCCTTAAACCCCATATCATTTGAACTTTCCTGAAGCTGGCATTGGAGCTGCAGGATAGAACGGGGGTGAGTCACAGAGACAAAGAAACTGAGGTGGGGGCCTTTAAACTCCATATCATTTGAACGTTCCTGAAGCTGGGATTGGAGTTCCTGCATAGAAGGGGGTGAGTCACAGAGACAAAGAGACTGAGGTGGGGGCCCTTAAACTCCATATCATTTGAACTTTCCTGAAGCTGGGATTGGAGCTGCTGGATAGAAGGGGGGTGAGTCACAGAGACAAAGAGACTGAGGTGGGGGCCCTTAAACTCCATATCATTTGAACTTTTCTGAAGCTGGGATTGGAGCTGCAGGATAGAAGGGAGGTGAGTCACAGAGACAAAGAGACTGAGGTGGGGCCCCTTAAACTCCATATCATTTGAACCTTCCTGAAGCTGGGATTGGAGCTGCTGGATAGAAGGGGGGTGAGTGACAGAGACAAAGAGACTGAGGTGGGGGCCCTTAAACCCCATATCATTTGAACTTTCCTGAAGCTGGCATTGGAGCTGCAGGATAGAACGGGGGTGAGTCACAGAGACAAAGAGACTGAGGTGGGGGCCCTTAAACTCCATATCATTTGAACTTTCCTAAAGCTGGGATTGGAGCTGCACGATAGAAGGGGGGTGAGTCACAGAGACAAAGAGTCTGAGGTGGGGGCCCTTAAGCTGGGTTTGGAGCTGCTGGATAGAAGCGGGGTGAGTCACAGAGACAAAGAGACTGAGGTGGGGGCCCTTAAACTCCATATCATTTGAACTTTCCTGAAGCTGGGATTGGAGCTCCTGGATAGAAGGGGGGTGAGTCACAGAGACAAAGAGACTGAGGTGGCGGCCCTTAAACTCCATATCATTTGAACCTTCGTGAAGCTGGGTTTGGAGCTGCTGGATAGAAGCGGGGTGAGTCACAGAGACAAAGAGACTGAGGTGGGGGCCCTTAAACTCCATATCATTTGAACTTTTCTGAAGCTGGGATTGGAGCTGCAGGATAGAAGGGGGGTTAGTCACAGAGACAAAGAGACTGAGGTGGGGCCCCTTAAACTCCATATCATTTGAACTTTCCTGAAGCTGGGATTGGAGCTGCTGGATAGAAGGGGGGTGAGTCACAGAGACAAAGAGACTGAGGTGGGGGCCCTTAAACTCCATATCATTTGAACTTTTCTGAAGCTGGGATTGGAGCTGCAGGATAGAAGGGAGGTGAGTCACAGAGACAAAGAGACTGAGGTGGGGCCCCTTAAACTCCATATCATTTGAACCTTCCTGAAGCTGGGATTGGAGCTGCTGGATAGAAGGGGGGTGAGTCACAGAGACAAAGAGACTGAGGTGGGGGCCCTTAAACTCCATATCATTTGAACTTTCCTAAAGCTGGGATTGGAGCTGCACGATAGAAGGGGGGTGAGTCACAGAGACAAAGAGTCTGAGGTGGGGGCCCTTAAGCTGGGTTTGGAGCTGCTGGATAGAAGCGGGGTGAGTCACAGAGACAAAGAGACTGAGGTGGGGGCCCTTAAACTCCATATCATTTGAACTTTCCTGAAGCTGGGATTGGAGCTGCAGGATAGATGGGGGGTGAGTCACAGAGACAAAGAAACTGAGGTGGGGGCACTTAAACTCCATATCATTTGAACTTTCCTGAAGCTGGGATTGGAGCTGCTGGATAGAAGGGGGGTGAGTCACAGAGACAAAGAGACTGAGGTGGGGGCCCTTAAACCCCATATCATTTGAACTTTCCTGAAGCTGGCATTGGAGCTGCAGGATAGAAGGGGGGTGAGTCACAGAGACAAAGAAACTGAGGTGGGGGCCTTTAAACTCCATATCATTTGAACGTTCCTGAAGCTGGGATTGGAGTTCCTGCATAGAAGGGGGTGAGTCACAGAGACAAAGAGACTGAGGTGGGGGCCCTTAAACTCCATATCATTTGAACTTTCCTGAAGCTGGGATTGGAGTTCCTAGATAGAAGGGGGTGAGTCACAGAGACAAAGAGACTGAGGTGGGGGCCCTTAAACTCCATATCATTTGAACTTTTCTGAAGCTGGGATTGGAGCTGCAGGATAGAAGGGAGGTGAGTCACAGAGACAAAGAGACTGAGGTGGGGCCCCTTAAACTCCATATCATTTGAACCTTCCTGAAGCTGGGATTGGAGCTGCTGGATAGAAGGGGGATGAGTCACAGAGACAAAGACACTGAGGTGGGGGCCCTTAAACTCCATATCATTTGAACTTTCCTAAAGCTGGGATTGGAGCTGCACGATAGAAGGGGGGTGAGTCACAGAGACAAAGACTCTGAGGTGGGGGCCCTTAAGCTGGGTTTGGAGCTGCTGGATAGAAGCGGGGTGAGTCACAGAGACAAAGAGACTGAGGTGGGGGCCCTTAAACTCCATATCATTTGAACTTTCCTGAAGCTGGGATTGGAGCTCCTGGATAGAAGGGGGGTGAGTCACAGAGACAAAGAGACTGAGGTGGCGGCCCTTAAACTCCATATCATTTGAACCTTCGTGAAGCTGGGTTTGGAGCTGCTGGATAGAAGCGGGGTGAGTCACAGAGACAAAGAGACTGAGGTGGGGGCCCTTAAACTCCATATCATTTGAACTTTTCTGAAGCTGGGATTGGAGCTGCAGGATAGAAGGGGGCTGAGTCACAGAGACAAAGAGACTGAGGTGGGGCCCCTTAAACTCCATATCATTTGAACTTTCCTGAAGCTGGGATTGGAGCTGCTGGATAGAAGGGGGGTGAGTCACAGAGACAAAGAGACTGAGGTGGGGGCCCTTAAACTCCATATCATTTGAACTTTTCTGAAGCTGGGATTGGAGCTGCAGGATAGAAGGGAGGTGAGTCACAGAGACAAAGAGACTGAGGTGGGGCCCCTTAAACTCCATATCATTTGAACCTTCCTGAAGCTGGGATTGGAGCTGCTGGATAGAAGGGGGGTGAGTGACAGAGACAAAGAGACTGAGGTGGGGGCCCTTAAACCCCATATCATTTGAACTTTCCTGAAGCTGGCATTGGAGCTGCAGGATAGAACGGGGGTGAGTCACAGAGACAAAGAAACTGAGGTGGGGGCCTTTAAACTCCATATCATTTGAACGTTCCTGAAGCTGGGATTGGAGTTCCTGCATAGAAGGGGGTGAGTCACAGAGACAAAGAGACTGAGGTGGGGGCCCTTAAACTCCATATCATTTGAACTTTCCTGAAGCTGGGATTGGAGTTCCTAGATGGAAGGGGGTGAGTCACAGAGACAAAGAGACTGAGGTGGGGGCCCTTAAACTCCATATCATTTGAACTTTTCTGAAGCTGGGATTGGAGCTGCAGGATAGAAGGGAGGTGAGTCACAGAGACAAAGAGACTGAGGTGGGGCCCCTTAAACTCCATATCATTTGAACCTTCCTGAAGCTGGGATTGGAGCTGCTGGATAGAAGGGGGGTGAGTCACAGAGACAAAGACACTGAGGTGGGGGCCCTTAAACTCCATATCATTTGAACTTTTCTGAAGCTGGGATTGGAGCTGCAGGATAGAAGGGAGGTGAGTCACAGAGACAAAGAGACTGAGGTGGGGCCCCTTAAACTCCATATCATTTGAACCTTCCTGAAGCTGGGATTGGAGCTGCTGGATAGAAGGGGGGTGAGTGACAGAGACAAAGAGACTGAGGTGGGGGCCCTTAAACCCCATATCATTTGAACTTTCCTGAAGCTGGCATTGGAGCTGCAGGATAGAACGGGGGTGAGTCACAGAGACAAAGAAACTGAGGTGGGGGCCTTTAAACTCCATATCATTTGAACGTTCCTGAAGCTGGGATTGGAGTTCCTGCATAGAAGGGGGTGAGTCACAGAGACAAAGAGACTGAGGTGGGGGCCCTTAAACTCCATATCATTTGAACTTTCCTGAAGCTGGGATTGGAGTTCCTAGATGGAAGGGGGTGAGTCACAGAGACAAAGAGACTGAGGTGGGGGCCCTTAAACTCCATATCATTTGAACTTTTCTGAAGCTGGGATTGGAGCTGCAGGATAGAAGGGAGGTGAGTCACAGAGACAAAGAGACTGAGGTGGGGCCCCTTAAACTCCATATCATTTGAACCTTCCTGAAGCTGGGATTGGAGCTGCTGGATAGAAGGGGGGTGAGTCACAGAGACAAAGACACTGAGGTGGGGGCCCTTAAACTCCATATCATTTGAACTTTCCTAAAGCTGGGATTGGAGCTGCACGATAGAAGGGGGGTGAGTCACAGAGACAAAGAGTCTGAGGTGGGGGCCCTTAAGCTGGGTTTGGAGCTGCTGGATAGAAGCGGGGTGAGTCACAGAGACAAAGAGACTGAGGTGGGGGCCCTTAAACTCCATATCATTTGAACTTTCCTGAAGCTGGGATTGGAGCTCCTGGATAGAAGGGGGGTGAGTCACAGAGACAAAGAGACTGAGGTGGCGGCCCTTAAACTCCATAGCATTTGAACCTTCGTGAAGCTGGATTTGGAGCTGCTGGATAGAAGCGGGGTGAGTCACAGAGACAAAGAGACTGAGGTGGGGGCCCTTAAACTCCATATCATTTGAACTTTTCTGAAGCTGGGATTGGAGCTGCAGGATAGAAGGGGGGTTAGTCACAGAGACAAAGAGACTGAGGTGGGGCCCCTTAAACTCCATATCATTTGAACTTTCCTGAAGCTGGGATTGGAGCTGCTGGATAGAAGGGGGGTGAGTCACAGAGACAAAGAGACTGAGGTGGGGGCCCTTAAACTCCATATCATTTGAACTTTTCTGAAGCTGGGATTGGAGCTGCAGGATAGAAGGGAGGTGAGTCACAGAGACAAAGAGACTGAGGTGGGGCCCCTTAAACTCCATATCATTTGAACTTTCCTGAAGCTGGGATTGGAGCTGCTGGATAGAAGGGGGGTGAGTCACAGAGACAAAGAGACTGAGGTGGGGGCCCTTAAACTCCATATCATTTGAACTTTTCTGAAGCTGGGATTGGAGCTGCAGGATAGAAGGGAGGTGAGTCACAGAGACAAAGAGACTGAGGTGGGGCCCCTTAAACTCCATATCATTTGAACCTTCCTGAAGCTGGGATTGGAGCTGCTGGATAGAAGGGGGGGTGAGTCACAGAGACAAAGAGACTGAGGTGGGGGCCCTTAAACTCCATATCATTTGAACTTTCCTAAAGCTGGGATTGGAGCTGCACGATAGAAGGGGGGTGAGTCACAGAGACAAAGAGTCTGAGGTGGGGGCCCTTAAGCTGGGTTTGGAGCTGCTGGATAGAAGCGGGGTGAGTCACAGAGACAAAGAGACTGAGGTGGGGGCCCTTAAACTCCATATCATTTGAACTTTCCTGAAGCTGGGATTGGAGCTGCAGGATAGATGGGGGGTGAGTCACAGAGACAAAGAAACTGAGGTGGGGGCACTTAAACTCCATATCATTTGAACTTTCCTGAAGCTGGGATTGGAGCTGCTGGATAGAAGGGGGGTGAGTCACAGAGACAAAGAGACTGAGGTGGGGGCCCTTAAACTCCATATCATTTGAACTTTTCTGAAGCTGGGATTGGAGCTGCAGGATAGAAGGGAGGTGAGTCACAGAGACAAAGAGACTGAGGTGGGGCCCCTTAAACTCCATATCATTTGAACCTTCCTGAAGCTGGGATTGGAGCTGCTGGATAGAAGGGGGGTGAGTCACAGAGACAAAGACACTGAGGTGGGGGCCCTTAAACTCCATATCATTTGAACTTTCCTAAAGCTGGGATTGGAGCTGCACGATAGAAGGGGGGTGAGTCACAGAGACAAAGAGTCTGAGGTGGGGGCCCTTAAGCTGGGTTTGGAGCTGCTGGATAGAAGCGGGGTGAGTCACAGAGACAAAGAGACTGAGGTGGGGGCCCTTAAACTCCATATCATTTGAACTTTCCTGAAGCTGGGATTGGAGCTCCTGGATAGAAGGGGGGTGAGTCACAGAGACAAAGAGACTGAGGTGGCGGCCCTTAAACTCCATATCATTTGAACCTTCGTGAAGCTGGGTTTGGAGCTGCTGGATAGAAGCGGGGTGAGTCACAGAGACAAAGAGACTGAGGTGGGGGCCCTTAAACTCCATATCATTTGAACTTTTCTGAAGCTGGGATTGGAGCTGCAGGATAGAAGGGGGGTGAGTCACAGAGACAAAGAGACTGAGGTGGGGCCCCTTAAACTCCATATCATTTGAACTTTCCTGAAGCTGGGATTGGAGCTGCTGGATAGAAGGGGGGTGAGTCACAGAGACAAAGAGACTGAGGTGGGGCCCCTTAAACTCCATATCATTTGAACCTTCCTGAAGCTGGGATTGGAGCTGCTGGATAGAAGGGGGGTGAGTCACAGAGACAAAGAGACTGAGGTGGGGGCCCTTAAACTCCATATCATTTGAACTTTCCTAAAGCTGGGATTGGAGCTGCACGATAGAAGGGGGGTGAGTCACAGAGACAAAGAGTCTGAGGTGGGGGCCCTTAACCTGGGTTTGGAGCTGCTGGATAGAAGCGGGGTGAGTCACAGAGACAAAGAGACTGAGGTGGGGGCCCTTAAACTCCATATCATTTGAACTTTCCTGAAGCTGGGATTGGAGCTGCAGGATAGATGGGGGGTGAGTCACAGAGACAAAGAAACTGAGGTGGGGGCACTTAAACTCCATATCATTTGAACGTTCCTGAAGCGGGATTGGAGCTCCTGGATAGAAGTGGGGGGTGAGATAGAGATACAAAGAGACTGAGGTGGGGGCCCTTAAACTCTATATCATTTGAAATTTCCTGAAGCTGGGATTGGAGCTCCTGGATAGAAGGGGGGTGAGTCACAGAGAGAAAGAGACTGAGGTGGGGGCCCTTAAACTCCATATCATTTGAACTTTCCTGAAGCTGGGATTGGAGCTCCTGGATAGAAGGGGGGTGAGTCACAGAGACAAAGAGACTGAGGTGGGGGCCCTTAAACTCCATATCATTTGAACTTTCCTGAAGCTGGGATTGGAGCTCCTGGATAGAAGGGGGGTCAGTCACAGAGACAAAGAGACTGAGGTGGGGGCCCTTAAACCCCATATCATTTGAACTTTCCTGAAGCTGGGATTGGAGCTGCAGGATAGAAGGGGGGTGATTCACAGAGACAAAGAAACTGAGGTGGGGGCCTTTAAACTCCATATCATTTGAACGTTCCTGAAGCTGGGATTGGAGTTCCTGCATAGAAGGGGGTGAGTCACAGAGACAAAGACACTGAGGTGGGGGCCCTTAAACTCCATATCATTTGAACTTTCCTGAAGCTGGGATTGGAGTTCCTGGATAGAAGGGGGTGAGTCACAGAGACAAAGAGACTGAGGTGGGGGCCCTTAAACTCTATATCATTTGAACTTTCGTGAAGCTGGGATTGGAATTCCTGGATAGAAGCGGGTGAGTCACAGAGACAAAGAGATTGAGGTGGGGGCCCTTAAACTCCATATCATTTGAACTTTCCTGAAGCTGGGATTGGAGCTGCAGGATAGATGGGGGGTGAGTCACAGAGACAAAGAAACTGAGGTGGGGGCCCTTAAACTCCATATCATTTGAACTTTCCTGAAGCTGGGATTGGAGCTCCTGGATAGAAGGGGGGTGAGTCACAGAGACAAAGAGACTGAGGTGGCGGCCCTTAAACTCCGTATCATTTGAACCTTCGTGAAGCTGGGTTTGGAGCTGCTGGATAGAAGCGGGGTGAGTCACAGAGACAAAGAGACTGAGGTGGGGGCCCTTAAACTCCATATCATTTGAACCTTCCTGAAGCTGGGATTGGAGCTGCTGGATAGAAGGGGTGTGAGTCACAGAGACAAAGAGACTGAGGTGGGGGCACTTAAACTCCATATCATTTGAACCTTCCTGAAGCTGGGATTGGAGCTGCTGGATAGAAGGGGGGTGAGTCACAGAGACAAAGAGACTGAGGTGGGGGCCCTTAAACTCCATATCATTTGAACTTTCCTAAAGCTGGGATTGGAGCTGCACGATAGAAGGGGGGTGAGTCACAGAGACAAAGAGACTGAGGTGGGGGCCCTTAAACTCCATAACATTTGAACCTTCCTGAAGCTGGGATTGGAGCTGCTGGATAGAAGGGGGGTGAGTCACAGAGACAAAGAGACTGAGGTGGGGGCCCTTAAACTCCATATCATTTGAACCTTCCTGAAGCTGGGATTGGAGCTGCTGGATAGAAGGGGGGTGAGTCACAGAGACAAAGAGACTGAGGTGGGGGCCCTTAAACTCCATATCATTTGAACCTTCATGAAGCTGGGATTGGAGCTGCTGGATAGGAGGGGGGTGAGTCACAGAGACAAAGAGACTGAGGTGGGGGCCCTTAAACTCCATATCATTTGAACCTTCCTGAAGCTGGGATTGGAGCTGCTGGATAGAAGGGGGGTGAGTCGCAGAGACAGAGAGACTGAGGTGGGGGCCCTTAAACTCCATATCATTTGAAGCTTCCTGAAGCTGGGATTGGAGCTGCTGGATAGAAGGGGGGTGAGTCACAGAGACACAGAGACTGAGGTGGGGGCCCTTAAACTCCATTTCATTTGAACCTTCCTGAAACTGGGATTGGAGCTGCTGGATAGAAGCGGGGTGAGTCATAGAGACAAAGAGACTGAGGTGGGGGCCCTTAATCTCCATATCATTTGAACCTTCCTGAAGCTGGGATTGGAGCTGCTGGATAGAAGGGGGGTGAGTCACAGAGACAAAGAGACTGAGGTGGGGGCCCTTAAACTCCATATCATTTGAACGTTTCTGATGCTGGGATTGGAGCTCCTGGATAGAAGGGGGGTGAGTCACAGAGACAAAGAGACTGAGGTGGGGGCCCTTAAACTCCATATCATTTGAACCTTCCTGAAGCTCGGATTGGAGCTGCTGGATAGAAGCGGGGTGAGTCACAGAGACAAAGAGACTGAGGTGGGGGCCCTTAAACTCCATATCATTTGAACGTTCCTGAAGCTGGGATTGGCGCTCCTGGATAGAAGGGGGGTGAGTCACAGAGACAAAGAGACTGAGGTGGGGGCCCTTAAACTCCATATCATTTGAACTTTCCTGAAGCTGGGATTGGCGCTCCTGGATAGAAGCGGGGTGAGTCACAGAGACAAAGAGACTGAGGTGGAGGCCCTTAAACTCCATATCATTTGAACTTTCCTGAAGCTGGGATTGGCGCTCCTGGATAGAAGCGGGGTGAGTCACAGAGACAAAGAGACTGAGGTGGGGGCCCTTGTTAGGGTGTAACCAACAAGTTGGGTAGACAATATATTGCACAAGGCATGTTATGTATCTTTAAGAGAGGAGCTCTGCTAATTAGTAGATTACAGCATTTAAATTGCAGCTGATGTTGTTGCTTTCTCTCTCTCTCTCTCTTGATTGATGTATGATAACTGCTGTCTATCTGTTACTACTGTTGCTACTACTTACTGTGTGTAAGTTATTTGCTACTTGTATCCAAGTTATCTTGGTAGTATTGGACTGTTTTTTTGTGTATGACTTTTTGGCTGTGTTTATGGATTTTGCTATATTCTTCAAAAAGTAAAGTTTATTTTGTTACTTTACTATCCATTATTCAGTGTGGTTGCTTTATCTATCGCACGCTGCGTATACTTTACAGGGTTGCTCTGTTATAACCTCGACCTGGGGTTCATTGCTAGTGCTTAATCGCACCAGTACCTAACAGCCCTTAAACTCCATATCATTTGAACTTTCCTGAAGCTGGGGTTCGAGCTGCTGGATAGAAGGGGGGTGAGTCACAGAGATAAAGAGACTGAGGTGGGGGCCCTTAAACTCCATATCATTTGAACGTTCCTGAAGCTGGGATTGGAGCTCCTGGATAGAAGGGGGTTGAGTCACAGAGACAAAGACACTGAGGTGCGGGCCCTTAAACTCCATATCATTTGAACGTTCCTGACGCGGGGATTGGAGCTCATGGATAGAAGGGGGGTGAGTCACAGAGACAAAGAGAGTGAGGTGGTGGCCCTTAAACTCCATATCATTTGAACCTTTCTGAAACAGGGATTGGAGCTGCTGGATAGAAGCGGGGTGAGTCACAGAGACAAAGAGACTCTAGGTGGGGGCCCTTAAACTCCATATCATTTGAACTTTCCTGAAGCTGGGATTGGCGCTCCTGGATAGAAGCGGGGTGAGTCACAGAGACAAAGAGACTGAGGTGGGGGCCCTTAAACTCCATATCATTTGAGCGTTCCTGAAGCTGGGATTGGCGCTCCTGGATACAAGGGGGGTGAGTCACAGAGACAAAGAGACTGAGGTGGGGGCCCTAAAACTCCATATCATTTGAACTTTCCTGAAGCTGGGATTGGCGCTCCTGGATAGAAGCGGGATGAGTCACAGAGACAAAGAGACTGAGGTGGGGGGCCTTAAACTCCATATCATTTGAACTTTCCTGAAGCTGGGATTGGCGCTCCTGGATAGAAGGGGGGTGAGTCACAGAGACAAAGAGACTGAGGTGGGGGCCCTTAAACTCCATATCATTTGAACCTTCCTGAAGCTGCGATTGCAGCTGTTGGATAGAAGGCGGGTGAGTCACAGAGACAAAGACACTGAGGTGGGGGCCCTTAAACTCCATATCATTTGAACATTCCTGAAGCTGGGATTGGAGCTGCTGGATAGAAGGGGGGTGAGTCACAGAGAGAAAGAGACTGAGGTGGGGGCCCTTAAAAGCCATATCATTTGAACCATCCTGAAGCTGGGATTGGGGCTGCTGGATAGAAGCGGGATGAGTCACAGAGACAAAGAGACTGAGGTGGGGGGCCTTAAACTCCATATCATTTGAACTTTCCTGAAGCTGGGATTGGCGCTCCTGGATAGAAGGGGGGTGAGTCACAGAGACAAAGAGACTGAGGTGGGGGCCCTTAAACTCCATATCATTTGAACCTTCCTGAAGCTGCGATTGCAGCTGTTGGATAGAAGGGGGGTGAGTCACAGAGACAAAGACACTGAGGTGGGGGCCCTTAAACTCCATATCATTTGAACATTCCTGAAGCTGGGATTGGAGCTGCTGGATAGAAGGGGGGTGAGTCACAGAGAGAAAGAGACTGAGGTGGGGGCCCTTAAACGCCATATCATTTGAACCATCCTGAAGCTGGGATTGGGGCTGCTGGATAGAAGGGGGGTGAGTCACAGAGACAAAGAGACTGAGGTGGGGGCCCTTAAAATCCATATCATTTGAACTTTCCTGAAGCTGGGATTGGCGCTCCTGGATAGAAGGGGGGTGAGTCACAGAGACAAAGAGACTGAGGTGGTGGCCCTTAAACTCCATATCATTTGAACTTTCCTGAAGATGGGGTTGGAGCTGCTGGATAGAAGGGGGGTGAGTCACAGAGACAAAGAGACTGAGGTGGGGGCCCTTAAACTCCATATCATTTGAACGTTCCTGACGCGGGGATTGGAGCTCCTGGATAGAAGGGGGGGAGTCACAGAGACAAAGACACTGAGGTGTGGGCCCTTAAACTCCATATCATTTGAACGTTCCTGACGCGGGGATTGGAGCTCATGGATAGAAGGGGGGTGAGTCACAGAGACAAAGAGAGTGAGGTGGTGGCCCTTAAACTCCATATCATTTGAACCTTTCTGAAACAGGGATTGGAGCTGCTGGATAGAAGCGGGGTGAGTCACAGAGACAAAGAGACTCTAGGTGGGGGCCCTTAAACTCCATATCATTTGAACTTTCCTGAAGCTGGGATTGGCGCTCCTGGATAGAAGCGGGGTGAGTCACAGAGACAAAGAGACTGAGGTGGGGGCCCTTAAACTCCATATCATTTGAGCGTTCCTGAAGCTGGGATTGGCGCTCCTGGATACAAGGGGGGTGAGTCACAGAGACAAAGAGACTGAGGTGGGGGCCCTAAAACTCCATATCATTTGAACTTTCCTGAAGCTGGGATTGGCGCTCCTGGATAGAAGCGGGATGAGTCACAGAGACAAAGAGACTGAGGTGGGGGGCCTTAAACTCCATATCATTTGAACTTTCCTGAAGCTGGGATTGGCGCTCCTGGATAGAAGGGGGGTGAGTCACAGAGACAAAGAGACTGAGGTGGGGGCCCTTAAACTCCATATCATTTGAACCTTCCTGAAGCTGCGATTGCAGCTGTTGGATAGAAGGGGGGTGAGTCACAGAGACAAAGACACTGAGGTGGGGGCCCTTAAACTCCATATCATTTGAACATTCCTGAAGCTGGGATTGGAGCTGCTGGATAGAAGGGGGGTGAGTCACAGAGAGAAAGAGACTGAGGTGGGGGCCCTTAAACGCCATATCATTTGAACCATCCTGAAGCTGGGATTGGGGCTGCTGGATAGAAGGGGGGTGAGTCACAGAGACAAAGAGACTGAGGTGGGGGCCCTTAAAATCCATATCATTTGAACTTTCCTGAAGCTGGGATTGGCGCTCCTGGATAGAAGGGGGGTGAGTCACAGAGACAAAGAGACTGAGGTGGTGGCCCTTAAACTCCATATCATTTGAACTTTCCTGAAGATGGGGTTGGAGCTGCTGGATAGAAGGGGGGTGAGTCACAGAGACAAAGAGACTGAGGTGGGGGCCCTTAAACTCCATATCATTTGAAGCTTCCTGAAGCTGGGATTGGAGCTGCTGGATAGAAGGGGGGTGAGTCACAGAGACAAAGAGACTGAGATGGGGGCCCTTGAACTCCATATCATTTGAACCTTCCTGAAGCTGCGATTGGAGCTCCTGGATAGAAGGGGGGTGAGTCACAGAGACAAAGACACTGAGGTGGGGGCCCTTAAACTCCATATCATTTGAACGTTCCTGAAGCTGGGATTGGAGCTCCTGGATAGAAGGGGGGTGAGTCACAGAGACAAAGAGACTGAGGTGGGGGCCTTTAAACTCCATATCATTTGAACCTTCCTGAAGCTCGGATTGGAGCTGCTGGATAGAAGGGGGGTGAGTCACAGAGACAAAGAGACTGAGGTGGGGGCCCTTAAACTCCATATCATTTGAACTTTCCTAAAGCTGGGATTGGAGCTGCACGATAGAAGGGGGGTGAGTCACAGAGACAAAGAGTCTGAGGTGGGGGCCCTTAAGCTGGGTTTGGAGCTGCTGGATAGAAGCGGGGTGAGTCACAGAGACAAAGAGACTGAGGTGGGGGCCCTTAAACTCCATATCATTTGAACTTTCCTGAAGCTGGGATTGGAGCTGCAGGATAGATGGGGGGTGAGTCACAGAGACAAAGAAACCGAGGTGGGGGCACTTAAACTCCATATCATTTGAACTTTCCTGAAGCTGGGATTGGAGCTGCTGGATAGAAGGGGGGTGAGTCACAGAGACAAAGAGACTGAGGTGGGGGCCCTTAAACTCCATATCATTTGAACTTTTCTGAAGCTGGGATTGGAGCTGCAGGATAGAAGGGAGGTGAGTCACAGAGACAAAGAGACTGAGGTGGGCCCCTTAAACTCCATATCATTTGAACCTTCCTGAAGCTGGGATTGGAGCTGCTGGATAGAAGGGGGGTGAGTCACAGAGACAAAGACACTGAGGTGGGGGCCCTTAAACTCCATATCATTTGAACTTTCCTAAAGCTGGGATTGGAGCTGCACGATAGAAGGGGGGTGAGTCACAGAGACAAAGAGTCTGAGGTGGGGGCCCTTAAGCTGGGTTTGGAGCTGCTGGATAGAAGCGGGGTGAGTCACAGAGACAAAGAGACTGAGGTGGGGGCCCTTAAACTCCATATCATTTGAACTTTCCTGAAGCTGGGATTGGAGCTCCTGGATAGAAGGGGGGTGAGTCACAGAGACAAAGAGACTGAGGTGGCGGCCCTTAAACTCCATATCATTTGAACCTTCGTGAAGCTGGGTTTGGAGCTGCTGGATAGAAGCGGGGTGAGTCACAGAGACAAAGAGACTGAGGTGGGGGCCCTTAAACTCCATATCATTTGAACTTTTCTGAAGCTGGGATTGGAGCTGCAGGATAGAAGGGGGGTGAGTCACAGAGACAAAGAGACTGAGGTGGGGCCCCTTAAACTCCATATCATTTGAACTTTCCTGAAGCTGGGATTGGAGCTGCTGGATAGAAGGGGGGTGAGTCACAGAGACAAAGAGACTGAGGTGGGGGCCCTTAAACTCCATATCATTTGAACTTTTCTGAAGCTGGGATTGGAGCTGCAGGATAGAAGGGAGGTGAGTCACAGAGACAAAGAGACTGAGGTGGGGCCCCTTAAACTCCATATCATTTGAACCTTCCTGAAGCTGGGATTGGAGCTGCTGGATAGAAGGGGGGTGAGTCACAGAGACAAAGAGACTGAGGTGGGGGCCCTTAAACTCCATATCATTTGAATTTTCCTAAAGCTGGGATTGGAGCTGCACGATAGAAGGGGGGTGAGTCACAGAGACAAAGAGTCTGAGGTGGGGGCTCTTAAGCTGGGTTTGGAGCTGCTGGATAGAAGCGGGGTGAGTCACAGAGAGAAAGAGACTGAGGTGGGGGCCCTTAAACTCCATATCATTTGAACTTTCCTGAAGCTGGGATTGGAGCTGCAGGATAGATGGGGGGTGAGTCACAGAGACAAAGAAACTGAGGTGGGGGCACTTAAACTCCATATCATTTGAACGTTCCTGAAGCGGGATTGGAGCTCCTGGATAGAAGTGGGGGGTGAGATAGAGATACAAAGAGACTGAGGTGGGGGCCCTTAAACTCTATATCATTTGAAATTTCCTGAAGCTGGGATTGGAGCTCCTGGATAGAAGGGGGGTGAGTCACAGAGAGAAAGAGACTGAGGTGGGGGCCCTTAAACTCCATATCATTTGAACTTTCCTGAAGCTGGGATTGGAGCTCCTGGATAGAAGGGGGGTGAGTCAAAGAGACAAAGAGACTGAGGTGGGGGCCCTTAAACTCCATATCATTTGAACTTTCCTGAAGCTGGGATTGGAGCTCCTGGATAGAAGGGGGGTCAGTCACAGAGACAAAGAGACTGAGGTGGGGGCCCTTAAACCCCATATCATTTGAACTTTCCTGAAGCTGGGATTGGAGCTGCAGGATAGAAGGGGGGTGATTCACAGAGACAAAGAAACTGAGGTGGGGGCCTTTAAACTCCATATCATTTGAACGTTCCTGAAGCTGGGATTGGAGTTCCTGCATAGAAGGGGGTGAGTCACAGAGACAAAGAGACTGAGGTGGGGGCCCTTAAACTCCATATCATTTGAACTTTCCTGAAGCTGGGATTGGAGTTCCTGGATAGAAGGGGGTGAGTCACAGAGACAAAGAGACTGAGTTGGGGGCCCTTAAACTCTATATCATTTGAACTTTCGTGAAGCTGGGATTGGAATTCCTGGATAGAAGGGGGTGAGTCACAGAGACAAAGAGATTGAGGTGGGGGCCCTTAAACTCCATATCATTTGAACTTTCCTGAAGCTGGGATTGGAGCTGCAGGATAGATGGGGGGTGAGTCACAGAGACAAAGAAACTGAGGTGGGGGCCCTTAAACTCCATATCATTTGAACTTTCCTGAAGCTGGGATTGGAGCTCCTGGATAGAAGGGGGGTGAGTCACAGAGACAAAGAAACTGAGGTGGGGGCACTTAAACTCCATATCATTTGAACGTTCCTGAAGCGGGATTGGAGCTCCTGGATAGAAGTGGGGGGTGAGATAGAGATACAAAGAGACTGAGGTGGGGGCCCTTAAACTCTATATCATTTGAAATTTCCTGAAGCTGGGATTGGAGCTCCTGGATAGAAGGGGGTGAGTCACAGAGAGAAAGAGACTGAGGTGGGGGCCCTTAAACTCCATATCATTTGAACTTTCCTGAAGCTGGGATTGGAGCTCCTGGATAGAAGGGGGGTGAGTCACAGAGACAAAGAGACTGAGGTGGGGGCCCTTAAACTCCATATCATTTGAACTTTCCTGAAGCTGGGATTGGAGCTCCTGGATAGAAGGGGGGTCAGTCACAGAGACAAAGAGACTGAGGTGGGGGCCCTTAAACCCCATATCATTTGAACTTTCCTGAAGCTGGGATTGGAGCTGCAGGATAGAAGGGGGGTGATTCACAGAGACAAAGAAACTGAGGTGGGGGCCTTTAAACTCCATATCATTTGAACGTTCCTGAAGCTGGGATTGGAGTTCCTGCATAGAAGGGGGTGAGTCACAGAGACAAAGAGACTGAGGTGGGGGCCCTTAAACTCCATATCATTTGAACTTTCCTGAAGCTGGGATTGGAGTTCCTGGATAGAAGGGGGTGAGTCACAGAGACAAAGAGACTGAGGTGGGGGCCCTTAAACTCTATATCATTTGAACTTTCGTGAAGCTGGGATTGGAATTCCTGGATAGAAGGGGGTGAGTCACAGAGACAAAGAGATTGAGGTGGGGGCCCTTAAACTCCATATCATTTGAACTTTCCTGAAGCTGGGATTGGAGCTGCAGGATAGATGGGGGGTGAGTCACAGAGACAAAGAAACTGAGGTGGGGGCCCTTAAACTCCATATCATTTGAACTTTCCTGAAGCTGGGGTTGGAGCTCCTGGATAGAAGGGGGGTGAGTCACAGAGACAAAGAGACTGAGGTGGCGGCCCTTAAACTCCGTATCATTTGAACCTTCGTGAAGCTGGGTTTGGAGCTGCTGGATAGAAGCGGGGTGAGTCACAGAGACAAAGAGACTGAGGTGGGGGCCCTTAAACTCCATATCATTTGAACCTTCCTGAAGCTGGGATTGGAGCTGCTGGATAGAAGGGGTGTGAGTCACAGAGACAAAGAGACTGAGGTGGGGGCACTTAAACTCCATATCATTTGAACCTTCCTGAAGCTGGGATTGGAGCTGCTGGATAGAAGGGGGGTGAGTCACAGAGACAAAGAGACTGAGGTGGGGGCCCTTAAACTCCATATCATTTGAACTTTCCTAAAGCTGGGATTGGAGCTGCACGATAGAAGGGGGGTGAGTCACAGAGACAAAGAGACTGAGGTGGGGGCCCTTAAACTCCATAACATTTGAACCTTCCTGAAGCTGGGATTGGAGCTGCTGGATAGAAGGGGGGTGAGTCACAGAGACAAAGAGACTGAGGTGGGGGCCCTTAAACTCCATATCATTTGAACCTTCCTGAAGCTGGGATTGGAGCTGCTGGATAGAAGGGGGGTGAGTCACAGAGACAAAGAGACTGAGGTGGGGGCCCTTAAACTCCATATCATTTGAACCTTCATGAAGCTGGGATTGGAGCTGCTGGATAGGAGGGGGGTGAGTCACAGAGACAAAGAAACTGAGGTGGGGGCCTTTAAACTCCATATCATTTGAACGTTCCTGAAGCTGGGATTGGAGTTCCTGCATAGAAGGGGGTGAGTCACAGAGACAAAGAGACTGAGGTGGGGGCCCTTAAACTCCATATCATTTGAACTTTCCTGAAGCTGGGATTGGAGTTCCTGGATAGAAGGGGGTGAGTCACAGAGACAAAGAGACTGAGGTGGGGGCCCTTAAACTCTATATCATTTGAACTTTCGTGAAGCTGGGATTGGAATTCCTGGATAGAAGGGGGTGAGTCACAGAGACAAAGAGATTGAGGTGGGGGCCCTTAAACTCCATATCATTTGAACTTTCCTGAAGCTGGGATTGGAGCTGCAGGATAGATGGGGGGTGAGTCACAGAGACAAAGAAACTGAGGTGGGGGCCCTTAAACTCCATATCATTTGAACTTTCCTGAAGCTGGGATTGGAGCTCCTGGATAGAAGGGGGGTGAGTCACAGAGACAAAGAGACTGAGGTGGCGGCCCTTAAACTCCGTATCATTTGAACCTTCGTGAAGCTGGGTTTGGAGCTGCTGGATAGAAGCGGGGTGAGTCACAGAGACAAAGAGACTGAGGTGGGGGCCCTTAAACTCCATATCATTTGAACCTTCCTGAAGCTGGGATTGGAGCTGCTGGATAGAAGGGGTGTGAGTCACAGAGACAAAGAGACTGAGGTGGGGGCACTTAAACTCCATATCATTTGAACCTTCCTGAAGCTGGGATTGGAGCTGCTGGATAGAAGGGGGGTGAGTCACAGAGACAAAGAGACTGAGGTGGGGGCCCTTAAACTCCATATCATTTGAACTTTCCTAAAGCTGGGATTGGAGCTGCACGATAGAAGGGGGGTGAGTCACAGAGACAAAGAGACTGAGGTGGGGGCCCTTAAACTCCATATCATTTGAACTTTTCTGAAGCTGGGATTGGAGCTGCAGGATAGAAGGGAGGTGAGTCACAGAGACAAAGAGACTGAGGTGGGGCCCCTTAAACTCCATATCATTTGAACCTTCCTGAAGCTGGGATTGGAGCTGCTGGATAGAAGGGGGGTGAGTCACAGAGACAAAGAGACTGAGGTGGGGGCCCTTAAACTCCATATCATTTGAATTTTCCTAAAGCTGGGATTGGAGCTGCACGATAGAAGGGGGGTGAGTCACAGAGACAAAGAGTCTGAGGTGGGGGCTCTTAAGCTGGGTTTGGAGCTGCTGGATAGAAGCGGGGTGAGTCACAGAGAGAAAGAGACTGAGGTGGGGGCCCTTAAACTCCATATCATTTGAACTTTCCTGAAGCTGGGATTGGAGCTGCAGGATAGATGGGGGGTGAGTCACAGAGACAAAGAAACTGAGGTGGGGGCACTTAAACTCCATATCATTTGAACGTTCCTGAAGCGGGATTGGAGCTCCTGGATAGAAGTGGGGGGTGAGATAGAGATACAAAGAGACTGAGGTGGGGGCCCTTAAACTCTATATCATTTGAAATTTCCTGAAGCTGGGATTGGAGCTCCTGGATAGAAGGGGGGTGAGTCACAGAGAGAAAGAGACTGAGGTGGGGGCCCTTAAACTCCATATCATTTGAACTTTCCTGAAGCTGGGATTGGAGCTCCTGGATAGAAGGGGGGTGAGTCAAAGAGACAAAGAGACTGAGGTGGGGGCCCTTAAACTCCATATCATTTGAACTTTCCTGAAGCTGGGATTGGAGCTCCTGGATAGAAGGGGGGTCAGTCACAGAGACAAAGAGACTGAGGTGGGGGCCCTTAAACCCCATATCATTTGAACTTTCCTGAAGCTGGGATTGGAGCTGCAGGATAGAAGGGGGGTGATTCACAGAGACAAAGAAACTGAGGTGGGGGCCTTTAAACTCCATATCATTTGAACGTTCCTGAAGCTGGGATTGGAGTTCCTGCATAGAAGGGGGTGAGTCACAGAGACAAAGAGACTGAGGTGGGGGCCCTTAAACTCCATATCATTTGAACTTTCCTGAAGCTGGGATTGGAGTTCCTGGATAGAAGGGGGTGAGTCACAGAGACAAAGAGACTGAGTTGGGGGCCCTTAAACTCTATATCATTTGAACTTTCGTGAAGCTGGGATTGGAATTCCTGGATAGAAGGGGGTGAGTCACAGAGACAAAGAGATTGAGGTGGGGGCCCTTAAACTCCATATCATTTGAACTTTCCTGAAGCTGGGATTGGAGCTGCAGGATAGATGGGGGGTGAGTCACAGAGACAAAGAAACTGAGGTGGGGGCCCTTAAACTCCATATCATTTGAACTTTCCTGAAGCTGGGATTGGAGCTCCTGGATAGAAGGGGGGTGAGTCACAGAGACAAAGAAACTGAGGTGGGGGCACTTAAACTCCATATCATTTGAACGTTCCTGAAGCGGGATTGGAGCTCCTGGATAGAAGTGGGGGGTGAGATAGAGATACAAAGAGACTGAGGTGGGGGCCCTTAAACTCTATATCATTTGAAATTTCCTGAAGCTGGGATTGGAGCTCCTGGATAGAAGGGGGTGAGTCACAGAGAGAAAGAGACTGAGGTGGGGGCCCTTAAACTCCATATCATTTGAACTTTCCTGAAGCTGGGATTGGAGCTCCTGGATAGAAGGGGGGTGAGTCACAGAGACAAAGAGACTGAGGTGGGGGCCCTTAAACTCCATATCATTTGAACTTTCCTGAAGCTGGGATTGGAGCTCCTGGATAGAAGGGGGGTCAGTCACAGAGACAAAGAGACTGAGGTGGGGGCCCTTAAACCCCATATCATTTGAACTTTCCTGAAGCTGGGATTGGAGCTGCAGGATAGAAGGGGGGTGATTCACAGAGACAAAGAAACTGAGGTGGGGGCCTTTAAACTCCATATCATTTGAACGTTCCTGAAGCTGGGATTGGAGTTCCTGCATAGAAGGGGGTGAGTCACAGAGACAAAGAGACTGAGGTGGGGGCCCTTAAACTCCATATCATTTGAACTTTCCTGAAGCTGGGATTGGAGTTCCTGGATAGAAGGGGGTGAGTCACAGAGACAAAGAGACTGAGGTGGGGGCCCTTAAACTCTATATCATTTGAACTTTCGTGAAGCTGGGATTGGAATTCCTGGATAGAAGGGGGTGAGTCACAGAGACAAAGAGATTGAGGTGGGGGCCCTTAAACTCCATATCATTTGAACTTTCCTGAAGCTGGGATTGGAGCTGCAGGATAGATGGGGGGTGAGTCACAGAGACAAAGAAACTGAGGTGGGGGCCCTTAAACTCCATATCATTTGAACTTTCCTGAAGCTGGGGTTGGAGCTCCTGGATAGAAGGGGGGTGAGTCACAGAGACAAAGAGACTGAGGTGGCGGCCCTTAAACTCCGTATCATTTGAACCTTCGTGAAGCTGGGTTTGGAGCTGCTGGATAGAAGCGGGGTGAGTCACAGAGACAAAGAGACTGAGGTGGGGGCCCTTAAACTCCATATCATTTGAACCTTCCTGAAGCTGGGATTGGAGCTGCTGGATAGAAGGGGTGTGAGTCACAGAGACAAAGAGACTGAGGTGGGGGCACTTAAACTCCATATCATTTGAACCTTCCTGAAGCTGGGATTGGAGCTGCTGGATAGAAGGGGGGTGAGTCACAGAGACAAAGAGACTGAGGTGGGGGCCCTTAAACTCCATATCATTTGAACTTTCCTAAAGCTGGGATTGGAGCTGCACGATAGAAGGGGGGTGAGTCACAGAGACAAAGAGACTGAGGTGGGGGCCCTTAAACTCCATAACATTTGAACCTTCCTGAAGCTGGGATTGGAGCTGCTGGATAGAAGGGGGGTGAGTCACAGAGACAAAGAGACTGAGGTGGGGGCCCTTAAACTCCATATCATTTGAACCTTCCTGAAGCTGGGATTGGAGCTGCTGGATAGAAGGGGGGTGAGTCACAGAGACAAAGAGACTGAGGTGGGGGCCCTTAAACTCCATATCATTTGAACCTTCATGAAGCTGGGATTGGAGCTGCTGGATAGGAGGGGGGTGAGTCACAGAGACAAAGAAACTGAGGTGGGGGCCTTTAAACTCCATATCATTTGAACGTTCCTGAAGCTGGGATTGGAGTTCCTGCATAGAAGGGGGTGAGTCACAGAGACAAAGAGACTGAGGTGGGGGCCCTTAAACTCCATATCATTTGAACTTTCCTGAAGCTGGGATTGGAGTTCCTGGATAGAAGGGGGTGAGTCACAGAGACAAAGAGACTGAGGTGGGGGCCCTTAAACTCTATATCATTTGAACTTTCGTGAAGCTGGGATTGGAATTCCTGGATAGAAGGGGGTGAGTCACAGAGACAAAGAGATTGAGGTGGGGGCCCTTAAACTCCATATCATTTGAACTTTCCTGAAGCTGGGATTGGAGCTGCAGGATAGATGGGGGGTGAGTCACAGAGACAAAGAAACTGAGGTGGGGGCCCTTAAACTCCATATCATTTGAACTTTCCTGAAGCTGGGATTGGAGCTCCTGGATAGAAGGGGGGTGAGTCACAGAGACAAAGAGACTGAGGTGGCGGCCCTTAAACTCCGTATCATTTGAACCTTCGTGAAGCTGGGTTTGGAGCTGCTGGATAGAAGCGGGGTGAGTCACAGAGACAAAGAGACTGAGGTGGGGGCCCTTAAACTCCATATCATTTGAACCTTCCTGAAGCTGGGATTGGAGCTGCTGGATAGAAGGGGTGTGAGTCACAGAGACAAAGAGACTGAGGTGGGGGCACTTAAACTCCATATCATTTGAACCTTCCTGAAGCTGGGATTGGAGCTGCTGGATAGAAGGGGGGTGAGTCACAGAGACAAAGAGACTGAGGTGGGGGCCCTTAAACTCCATATCATTTGAACTTTCCTAAAGCTGGGATTGGAGCTGCACGATAGAAGGGGGGTGAGTCACAGAGACAAAGAGACTGAGGTGGGGGCCCTTAAACTCCATAACATTTGAACCTTCCTGAAGCTGGGATTGGAGCTGCTGGATAGAAGGGGGGTGAGTCACAGAGACAAAGAGACTGAGGTGGGGGCCCTTAAACTCCATATCATTTGAACCTTCCTGAAGCTGGGATTGGAGCTGCTGGATAGAAGGGGGGTGAGTCACAGAGACAAAGAGACTGAGGTGGGGGCCCTTAAACTCCATATCATTTGAACCTTCATGAAGCTGGGATTGGAGCTGCTGGATAGGAGGGGGGTGAGTCACAGAGACAAAGAGACTGAGGTGGGGGCCCTTAAACTCCATATCATTTGAACCTTCCTGAAGCTGGGATTGGAGCTGCTGGATAGAAGGGGGGTGAGTCGCAGAGACAGAGAGACTGAGGTGGGGGCCCTTAAACTCCATATCATTTGAAGCTTCCTGAAGCTGGGATTGGAGCTGCTGGATAGAAGGGGGGTGAGTCACAGAGACACAGAGACTGAGGTGGGGGCCCTTAAACTCCATATCATTTGAACCTTCCTGAAACTGGGATTGGAGCTGCTGGATAGAAGCGGGGTGAGTCATAGAGACAAAGAGACTGAGGTGGGGGCCCTTAATCTCCATATCATTTGAACCTTCCTGAAGCTGGGATTGGAGCTGCTGGATAGAAGGGGGGTGAGTCACAGAGACAAAGAGACTGAGGTGGGGGCCCTTAAACTCCATATCATTTGAACGTTCCTGAAGCTGGGATTGGAGCTCCTGGATAGAAGGGGGGTGAGTCACAGAGACAAAGAGACTGAGGTGGGGGCCCTTAAACTCCATATCATTTGAACCTTCCTGAAGCTCGGATTGGAGCTGCTGGATAGAAGCGGGGTGAGTCACAGAGACAAAGAGACTGAGGTGGGGGCCCTTAAACTCCATATCATTTGAACGTTCCTGAAGCTGGGATTGGCGCTCCTGGATAGAAGGGGGGTGAGTCACAGAGACAAAGAGACTGAGGTGGGGGCCCTTAAACTCCATATCATTTGACCTTTCCTGAAGCTGGGATTGGCGCTCCTGGATAGAAGCGGGGTGAGTCACAGAGACAAAGAGACTGAGGTGGAGGCCCTTAAACTCCATATCATTTGAACTTTCCTGAAGCTGGGATTGGCGCTCCTGGATAGAAGCGGGGTGAGTCACAGAGACAAAGAGACTGAGGTGGGGGCCCTTGTTAGGGTGTAACCAACAAGTTGGGTAGACAATATATTGCACAAGGCATGTTATGTATCTTTAAGAGAGGAGCTCTGCTAATTAGTAGATTACAGCATTTAAATTGCAGCTGATGTTGTTGCTTTCTCTCTCTCTCTCTCTTGATTGATGTATGATAACTGCTGTCTATCTGTTACTACTGTTGCTACTACTTACTGTGTGTAAGTTATTTGCTACTTGTATCCAAGTTATCTTGGTAGTATTGGACTGTTTTTTTGTGTATGACTTTTTGGCTGTGTTTATGGATTTTGCTATATTCTTCAAAAAGTAAAGTTTATTTTGTTACTTTACTATCCATTATTCAGTGTGGTTGCTTTATCTATCGCACGCTGCGTATACTTTACAGGGTTGCTCTGTTATAACCTCGACCTGGGGTTGATTGCTAGTGCTTAATCGCACCAGTACCTAACAGCCCTTAAACTCCATATCATTTGAACTTTCCTGAAGCTGGGGTTCGAGCTGCTGGATAGAAGGGGGGTGAGTCACAGAGATAAAGAGACTGAGGTGGGGGCCCTTAAACTCCATATCATTTGAACGTTCCTGAAGCTGGGATTGGAGCTCCTGGATAGAAGGGGGGTGAGTCACAGAGACAAAGACACTGAGGTGGGGGCCCTTAAACTCCATATCATTTGAACGTTCCTGACGCGGGGATTGGAGCTCCTGGATAGAAGGGGGGTGAGTCACAGAGACAAAGAGAGTGAGGTGGTGGCCCTTAAACTCCATATCATTTGAACCTTTCTGAAACAGGGATTGGAGCTGCTGGATAGAAGCGGGGTGAGTCACAGAGACAAAGAGACTCTAGGTGGGGGCCCTTAAACTCCATATCATTTGAACTTTCCTGAAGCTGGGATTGGCGCTCCTGGATAGAAGCGGGGTGAGTCACAGAGACAAAGAGACTGAGGTGGGGGCCCTTAAACTCCATATCATTTGAGCGTTCCTGAAGCTGGGATTGGCGCTCCTGGATACAAGGGGGGTGAGTCACAGAGACAAAGAGACTGAGGTGGGGGCCCTAAAACTCCATATCATTTGAACTTTCCTGAAGCTGGGATTGGCGCTCCTGGATAGAAGCGGGATGAGTCACAGAGACAAAGAGACTGAGGTGGGGGCCCTTAAACTCCATATCATTTGAACTTTCCTAAAGCTGGGATTGGAGCTGCACGATAGAAGGGGGGTGAGTCACAGAGACAAAGAGACTGAGGTGGGGGCCCTTAAACTCCATAACATTTGAACCTTCCTGAAGCTGGGATTGGAGCTGCTGGATAGAAGGGGGGTGAGTCACAGAGACAAAGAGACTGAGGTGGGGGCCCTTAAACTCCATATCATTTGAACCTTCCTGAAGCTGGGATTGGAGCTGCTGGATAGAAGGGGGGTGAGTCACAGAGACAAAGAGACTGAGGTGGGGGCCCTTAAACTCCATATCATTTGAACCTTCATGAAGCTGGGATTGGAGCTGCTGGATAGGAGGGGGGTGAGTCACAGAGACAAAGAGACTGAGGTGGGGGCCCTTAAACTCCATATCATTTGAACCTTCCTGAAGCTGGGATTGGAGCTGCTGGATAGAAGGGGGGTGAGTCGCAGAGACAGAGAGACTGAGGTGGGGGCCCTTAAACTCCATATCATTTGAAGCTTCCTGAAGCTGGGATTGGAGCTGCTGGATAGAAGGGGGGTGAGTCACAGAGACACAGAGACTGAGGTGGGGGCCCTTAAACTCCATATCATTTGAACCTTCCTGAAACTGGGATTGGAGCTGCTGGATAGAAGCGGGGTGAGTCATAGAGACAAAGAGACTGAGGTGGGGGCCCTTAATCTCCATATCATTTGAACCTTCCTGAAGCTGGGATTGGAGCTGCTGGATAGAAGGGGGGTGAGTCACAGAGACAAAGAGACTGAGGTGGGGGCCCTTAAACTCCATATCATTTGAACGTTCCTGAAGCTGGGATTGGAGCTCCTGGATAGAAGGGGGGTGAGTCACAGAGACAAAGAGACTGAGGTGGGGGCCCTTAAACTCCATATCATTTGAACCTTCCTGAAGCTCGGATTGGAGCTGCTGGATAGAAGCGGGGTGAGTCACAGAGACAAAGAGACTGAGGTGGGGGCCCTTAAACTCCATATCATTTGAACGTTCCTGAAGCTGGGATTGGCGCTCCTGGATAGAAGGGGGGTGAGTCACAGAGACAAAGAGACTGAGGTGGGGGCCCTTAAACTCCATATCATTTGAACTTTCCTGAAGCTGGGATTGGCGCTCCTGGATAGAAGCGGGGTGAGTCACAGAGACAAAGAGACTGAGGTGGAGGCCCTTAAACTCCATATCATTTGAACTTTCCTGAAGCTGGGATTGGCGCTCCTGGATAGAAGCGGGGTGAGTCACAGAGACAAAGAGACTGAGGTGGGGGCCCTTGTTAGGGTGTAACCAACAAGTTGGGTAGACAATATATTGCACAAGGCATGTTATGTATCTTTAAGAGAGGAGCTCTGCTAATTAGTAGATTACAGCATTTAAATTGCAGCTGATGTTGTTGCTTTCTCTCTCTCTCTCTCTTGATTGATGTATGATAACTGCTGTCTATCTGTTACTACTGTTGCTACTACTTACTGTGTGTAAGTTATTTGCTACTTGTATCCAAGTTATCTTGGTAGTATTGGACTGTTTTTTTGTGTATGACTTTTTGGCTGTGTTTATGGATTTTGCTATATTCTTCAAAAAGTAAAGTTTATTTTGTTACTTTACTATCCATTATTCAGTGTGGTTGCTTTATCTATCGCACGCTGCGTATACTTTACAGGGTTGCTCTGTTATAACCTCGACCTGGGGTTCATTGCTAGTGCTTAATCGCACCAGTACCTAACAGCCCTTAAACTCCATATCATTTGAACTTTCCTGAAGCTGGGGTTCGAGCTGCTGGATAGAAGGGGGGTGAGTCACAGAGATAAAGAGACTGAGGTGGGGGCCCTTAAACTCCATATCATTTGAACGTTCCTGAAGCTGGGATTGGAGCTCCTGGATAGAAGGGGGGTGAGTCACAGAGACAAAGACACTGAGGTGGGGGACCTTAAACTCCATATCATTTGAACGTTCCTGACGCGGGGATTGGAGCTCCTGGATAGAAGGGGGGTGAGTCACAGAGACAAAGAGAGTGAGGTGGTGGCCCTTAAACTCCATATCATTTGAACCTTTCTGAAACAGGGATTGGAGCTGCTGGATAGAAGCGGGGTGAGTCACAGAGACAAAGAGACTCTAGGTGGGGGCCCTTAAACTCCATATCATTTGAACTTTCCTGAAGCTGGGATTGGCGCTCCTGGATAGAAGCGGGGTGAGTCACAGAGACAAAGAGACTGAGGTGGGGGCCCTTAAACTCCATATCATTTGAGCGTTCCTGAAGCTGGGATTGGCGCTCCTGGATACAAGGGGGGTGAGTCACAGAGACAAAGAGACTGAGGTGGGGGCCCTAAAACTCCATATCATTTGAACTTTCCTGAAGCTGGGATTGGCGCTCCTGGATAGAAGCGGGATGAGTCACAGAGACAAAGAGACTGAGGTGGGGGCCCTTAAACTCCATATCATTTGAACTTTCCTGAAGCTGGGATTGGCGCTCCTGGATAGAAGGGGGGTGAGTCACAGAGACAAAGAGACTGAGGTGGGGGCCCTTAAACTCCATATCATTTGAACCTTCCTGAAGCTGCGATTGCAGCTGTTGGATAGAAGGGGGGTGAGTCACAGAGACAAAGACACTGAGGTGGGGGCCCTTAAACTCCATATCATTTGAACATTCCTGAAGCTGGGATTGGAGCTGCTGGATAGAAGGGGGGTGAGTCACAGAGAGAAAGAGACTGAGGTGGGGGCCCTTAAACGCCATATCATTTGAACCATCCTGAAGCTGGGATTGGGGCTGCTGGATAGAAGGGGGGTGAGTCACAGAGACAAAGAGACTGAGGTGGGGGCCCTTAAAATCCATATCATTTGAACTTTCCTGAAGCTGGGATTGGCGCTCCTGGATAGAAGGGGGGTGAGTCACAGAGACAAAGAGACTGAGGTGGTGGCCCTTAAACTCCATATCATTTGAACTTTCCTGAAGATGGGGTTGGAGCTGCTGGATAGAAGGGGGGTGAGTCACAGAGACAAAGAGACTGAGGTGGGGGCCCTTAAACTCCATATCATTTGAACGTTCCTGAAGCTGGGGTTGGAGCTGCTGGATAGAAGGGGGGTGAGTAACAGAGACAAAGAGACTGAGGTGGGGGCCCTTAAACTCCATATCATTTGAAGCTTCCTGAAGCTGGGATTGGAGCTGCTGGATAGAAGGGGGGTGAGTCACAGAGACAAAGAGACTGAGATGGGGGCCCTTGAACTCCATATCATTTGAACCTTCCTGAAGCTGCGATTGGAGCTCCTGGATAGAAGGGGGGTGAGTCACAGAGACAAAGACAATGAGTTGGGGGCCCTTAAACTCCATATCATTTGAACCTTCCTGAAGCTGCGATTGCAGCTGTTGGATAGAAGGGGGGTGAGTCACAGAGACAAAGACACTGAGGTGGGGGCCCTTAAACTCCATATCATTTGAACATTCCTGAAGCTGGGATTGGAGCTGCTGGATAGAAGGGGGGTGAGTCACAGAGAGAAAGAGACTGAGGTGGGGGCCCTTAAACGCCATATCATTTGAACCATCCTGAAGCTGGGATTGGGGCTGCTGGATAGAAGGGGGGTGAGTCACAGAGACAAAGAGACTGAGGTGGGGGCCCTTAAAATCCATATCATTTGAACTTTCCTGAAGCTGGGATTGGCGCTCCTGGATAGAAGGGGGGTGAGTCACAGAGACAAAGAGACTGAGGTGGTGGCCCTTAAACTCCATATCATTTGAACTTTCCTGAAGATGGGGTTGGAGCTGCTGGATAGAAGGGGGGTGAGTCACAGAGACAAAGAGACTGAGGTGGGGGCCCTTAAACTCCATATCATTTGAACGTTCCTGAAGCTGGGGTTGGAGCTGCTGGATAGAAGGGGGGTGAGTAACAGAGACAAAGAGACTGAGGTGGGGGCCCTTAAACTCCATATCATTTGAAGCTTCCTGAAGCTGGGATTGGAGCTGCTGGATAGAAGGGGGGTGAGTCACAGAGACAAAGAGACTGAGATGGGGGCCCTTGAACTCCATATCATTTGAACCTTCCTGAAGCTGCGATTGGAGCTCCTGGATAGAAGGGGGGTGAGTCACAGAGACAAAGACAATGAGTTGGGGGCCCTTAAACTCCATATCATTTGAACGTTCCTGAAGCTGGGATTGGAGCTCCTGGATAGAAGGGGGGTGAGTCACAGAGACAAAGAGACTGAGGTGGGGGCCTTTAAACTCCATATCATTTGAACCTTCCTGAAGCTCGGATTGGAGCTGCTGGATAGAAGCGGGGTGAGTCACAGAGACAAAGAGACTGAGGTGGGGGCCCTTAAACTCCATATCATTTGAACGTTCCTGAAGCTGGGATTGGCGCTCCTGGATAGAAGGGGGGTGAGTCACAGAGACAAAGAGACTGAGGTGGGGGCCCTTAAACTCCATATCATTTGAACTTTCCTGAAGCTGGGATTGGCGCTCCTGGATAGAAGCGGGGTGAGTCACAGAGACAAAGAGACTGTGGTGGGGGCCCTTAAACTCCATATCATTTGAACCTTCCTGAAGCTGGGGTTGGAGCTGCTGGATAGAAGGGGGGTGAGTCACAGAGACAAAGAGACTGAGGTGAGGGCCCTTAAACTCCATATCATTTGAAATTTCCTGAAGCTGGGATTGGCGCTCCTGGATAGAAGGGGGGTGTCAGGCCTGTAGCTATATTCTTTTTAGGATCTTTGGCCTGCCACACTTTCTTATAATTTTCTATGCTGTTTCAATAGTGTAGTAATTGGGAGGGGGGAATAGAAAGGAGTAGGATTGTAGAATGGATTGTTGACATTCTTTTGTAGAAGCCAAGGTCATCTTTTGTCTCCGCATCTCGACACCTAGCCGGAAGAAGATGAGTGTACATGCCAGTGTGGAAAAATATGATTGGAACATGTGATGGATTTGTGGGTGTGTGGATAGATCATGAACTTTCAACTGGGTTAACCCACAGGATGTAAATTCAGAGTTGGAATTTCCATAGCCGTGCTAAATTGCCTGTAGAATAAATTGGACCTTTAAGGATGTTTTGCCTTGGACAATGATTTATTTCTGCGTGGTATTTAGAACCCTAACATTATTCCAACTCTTCCCTTTAAAATAATTCACTAGCACCCTCCCCCTCTCAAAGGGGAAGGGCTGGTGATGGAAGATCTGGTGATGGGGGTCTTGGCATTCCCAATGCTGACCGGGACAGCGTAAATATCAGCGAAGAATTAACGAGAAGCTTTTGGTGATAAGAAGCTGAGTGCGGAACTTCAAAGGCAATGGAATGCTGCTTCCAGTTTAATTGCATCTGGAGGAATGCAGGAGGAGACAAGACAAGACGAAGGAAAGTCTCAGACGTACTTCTTCAGCAAAACGTGAGTGCATGCTCCCCCTCTTTCCCCCCAGCTTGGAAGCAGGGCTTGGAAAAAAAAACCCTAGAACAGAGATTTGGGCTCCTTCCAGACGGCAATAAATGAAATGGCTTATCACCCTGCAACTAACTGGGAGAAAGATTCCCTTTCAAAATGGGAATTTCAAAGGAGGCAGGAAGAAGGGATTTTGCCAGCATCTTTCACTTGCAAGCCACCACAAATGGGGCTGCAACCAGTAAATGAAGCAAAACCAGATTGGGCATTCTTCCCAGGTTTTGGATGGAAGAGATGCTACTGGCCACCTCCTTTGCCATCAGCATGGGGAAATGCTCCAAGCCAGCAGAGGGCACCTACTTGGCCCATAACTCATCCAAGCCAGCAAAGGGCACCTACTTGGCCCATAACTCCTCCAAGCCAGCAGGAGGGTCCTTGGCACATAAAACCCCCTAGCCAGCCATCATTGGTTGAGCTGCAACCTGTGAAGCAGGCAACCCCGGGAAGGGTCTTAACCCCAGGTCATGGATGGGAGGGATGCCAGTGGGCACCTGCCCTCCATCAGCAGATGGCACCATGGCAGAAAGCTGGGCAGTGACCAACCGAGGGATTGACCTCCCCACCGGTTCCAGTCTCCCCTGCAAGGCCCCAAAAGGTTCTTACCAGACCTTCCTACAGAGAAGAAATCTCCATGGAAGAAGGTATTATCAAAGGGAGGCCTGCGGGATGGATGGTGGGAAAATGTGCACCTGCAAGGCCCCAAGTGGTTCTTACCCCACCTTCCTACAGAGTAGCAATCTCCAACATGGAAGAAGGGATTACCAAAGAGAGGCCTGCAGGATGGGAAGCAGGACAAGGTGCATCTGCAATGCCCCAAAAGGTTCTTACCCCACCTTCCTACAGAGTAGCAGTCTCCAACATGGAAGAAGGGATTACCAAAGAGAGGCCTGCAGGATGGGAAGCGGGACAAGGTGCATCTGCAATGCCCCAAAAGGTTCTTACCCCACCTTCCTACAGAGAAGCAATCTCCACCATGGAAGAAGGGTTTACCAAGGGGAAAGCTGCAAGTTGGAGAGCAAGCCAATGTGATGAAACGGTTCCTAAGTTTAGAGATGTAACTAGGTTCCATTCCTCGTGGGGGCCAATTAAATGCCACCATTGTTGTCAACTTGGCCACAGAGCATCAGAGTGCTTGGCTCCAGCCCCAATGCCACAAACATGCGCACCAACCACCACGGCGGTGAAGAGAGGGTCCCAGATGCCACCACAGAAGAGTCATCTGGGCCAACAACCTCTGGAAGAGGATCCCCAACTTAAGGTGAGGAAGTGTCCTACCAAGGGGGAGGCCTCGGAAGAGGAAAAGGGCAGACAATCTCCGGAGGAGGATCCCCAACTTAAGGTGACAAAGAGTCCAACTAAGGGGGAGGCCTCGGAGGGGGAAAAGCCTAAACGACCTCTGGAAGAGGATCCCCAACTTATGGTGACGAAGAGTCCTACCAAGGGGGAGGCCTCGGAGGAGGGAATTGCCGAAGAACAAATGTGTGTACCAGTCGCCATGGTGGTAAAGAGAGGGCCCCAGATGCCAGAACAGAAAAGTCATCTGGGCAAACGACCTCTGGAAGAGGATCCCCAACTTAAGGTGACAAAGAGTCCTACCAAGGGGGAGGCCTCGGAGGAGGGAATTGCCGAAGAACAAACATGTGTACCAATTGCCACGGTGGTAAAGAGAGGGCCCCAGATGCCACCACAGAAAAGTCATCTGGGCCAACAGCCTCTGGAAGAGGATCCCCAACTTAAGGTGACGAAGTGTCCTACCAAGGGGGAGGCCTCGGAAGAGGAAAAGGGCAAACAATCTCCGGAGGAGGATCCCCAACTGAAGGTGACAAAGAGTCCAACTAAGGGGGAGGCCTCGGAGGGGGAAATGCCCAACCGACCTCTGGAAGAGGATCCCCAACTTCAGGTGGCGAAGAGTCCTACCAAGGGGGAGGCCTCGGAGGAGGGAAAAGGCCAGCCGTAGATGATTGAATCCAAGAGGAGGAGCTTCCGGGGCAATGGCGGCCCTTCCTAGAGCTCCGTGAATGATTGGGCTCCCTGGCAGGGATAGCGGGCGCTTTCGGCCCCCACCGGTCATTCTGGGGGGTCTAGAGCTGGTCAGTGGCAATCCTGGCTGTCTCTGAGAATAACTGGGACCCGGGGGGAACAGCTGAGACCCGGGAGAATCAGACAGCCAGATGGATAGGAGATCGAGGATTGAGGATTGTGGATGGCGGCTAAGAGGCGAGAACGCTGAACGCTGGGGCTGAGCCGCGGCAGCCGAAAAACTGGAAAAACTGTAAGAGCGGAGGATGAGGTTTGCGTGGCTGCCAGGGCGGCAAGACAGCGGCGAGACAGCTGAGGAGCGGAGGAGTGATTCCATGAGGGGAGTGAGTGAGTCGCTGAGGAGGAGAACGAATTGCATCTTGTTCAGGGGCGGCGTGTGGGCCCGACCGGCGATGGCGATGATGGCGGCAGCGGCGGAGATGGCGCTGGAACACCGGGCGCCATATTTTCTTCCACCTCTTTGACCGCGGTGAGCTGCCTATTTAGGAGACCGGGGGGGGGGGCGGAGAGGAGCTGCGGGGATCGAAGAAGCAAGCCAGGGGGGTCGCCGGAGGTTTGGGCGACCCCCAGAAGATCAACAGGCCAGGAAACTGGCCTTGGCACTTCGCCCATTCCCCCCCCCGCCCCCCCCCGCCCCCATGGATTTGCGATTTGTGGTTTCTACACACTTTAAGAACTCAAGAAGCAGCTTAAGAACTACCTCTGGGCCTCGATGGTGGACTGTTAGACTATTGTGGTTTGGCGATGTAGGCTTCCTCTCTCCTTTTAGTTACCTTTTACATCTATTTACATCTTGGCCTTTTTACATTTATTTACATCTTGGACCTATTGCAAAGAAAACCCTGCCATAGCCATACTCACGGACTGATTAACATCATAATTTATTCTAGGGCTGACATTCTACGACTGCGAGGGTCCCCCTCTCGCAGATATGCCCCCCTTCCCTGGTGAGGGCCCACCTCGATGAAAGGTTTATTAACCCAGAGAGGTGGAGGAAGCGGGGGATTAGAGGTTTTTTAGCAAAATGTTTTTTAAAATTTTTAAGGGGTTCCAGGGAGGGGGGAAGGGTTATTCAACCTGGGGGTATGGATACAGCCAGGTCAACAGGTGGGATCAGGACGGAGGGGAGCGGAGTGGGGGAGGCGAGAGGATACAGCATTCCTATAGGGGGGATTCCGATAGCGACGGTCGTAGGGTGGGGCGGGCGCGAGGACACCAGAAGAACGCACGGTCGGTTGGGAGACCGGGGCTGTTGGACACGCCCGGTCGCTTGTACCAACCCCCGCAGTCTAGGTGGACAGGATCGGCAGAGCCTGGGCCTTAGGCTGATGTTATGTAACGCGAGGTCCGTGGTTAACAAGGCCCCCCTCATCAGGGACTTTGTCGTCTGAGGGGGAGCCGGACCTCGCAGGAATAACGGAAACCTGGTTGGGCCTGGAGGGGGGGTTGCCCCTCGGGGAAATGTGCCCTCCAGGTTACCGGGTATTCCGTCAGCCACGGGCCCAGGGTAGGGGCGGTGGGGTAGCGATAATCATCCGGGAAGATTTGGCTCCAAGAGAATTCACTGTGTCGCAGACATCTGGTTGTGAGTCTCTGGGCGTGAAATGGGGCCCAGGGAGTCAGTTGGGTCTGTTGATAGTATACCTGGCTCCCCGCCATACATCAACGGCCCTGCCCGGACTCCTCGATCTGATCGCGGAGATGGCGATTGAGACCCCCAAGTTATTAGTGATGGGGGATTTCAATCTGCCGTCGACGGGAGAGGCATCTGAGGCAGCCCGGGAATTCATGGCTTCCATGACAGCCATGGATCTGACTCAAGTAGTTCGGGACCCCACACACGAAAGAGGCCACATACTGGATCTTGTGTTTGTCTCCGACCAGTGGACGAGTGATCTGGGAAGAGGGAATGTAGTCATCACGCCCCTGTCATGGTCAGATCACTCACTTCTCCAACTGGACTTCCCTGGCGCTACTCCCCGCCGCGGGGAGGCGGAACCAGACGGTCCCAGATGGTTCCGCCCCAGGCGTCTGATGGAACCAGATAGGTTCCAGGCGGAGCTTGGGCCACCTCCTGCAGACCTGTCCCGCTCCCGGGCAGAGGACCTGGTGGCCGCATGGAACAGTGCGGCCGCCGGAGCCTTGGACCGGGTTGCGCCTTTGTGGCCTCTCCGATGGCAACGATCGACCCGGGCCCCCTGGTTTAACGGGGAGCTAAGGGCGATGAAACACCACAGGAGACGCCTAGAGAACAAGTGGAGATCCTCCCGCTCCGAATCCGATCGAACACAGGTAAGAGCCTACTTAAGGACCTACCTTGTGGCAATAAGGGTGGCCAAACGTCAATATTGTGCCACCCTTATAGCGTCCGCAGAGAACCGCCCTGCCGCCCTGTTTCGGGTGACCCGCTCCCTGCTGTCGCAGGGAAAGCGGGACCCCCCATTGCAGGGCAGGGCAGAGGAGTTTGGGGAATACCTGCAGGATAAAATTGATCAGATCCGGAGGGGGTGGACCGACTCCAGTGCTCCAGAGGGGGCGTCCGAGGCTAGTCTTGAGATTCCACGCTGGGAGGAGTTTGACCCTGTTGTCACCGAAGATTTGGACAGGCTGCGCGGGCGACTGCGAGCCACCACATGTTTACTGGACCCGTGTCCCTCCTGGTTGGTACTGGCTTCCTGGGAGGGTTCACGAGACTGGCTACTGGGACTGGTGAACGCTTCGTTGGGTGAGGGCCTTTTACCAACCGCCTTGAAAGAGGCGGTGGTGAGACCCCTGCTCAAGAAGCCTTCTCTGGACCCAATGGAGCTAGCAAATTATCGTCCGGTCTCCAACCTTCCTTTTTTAGCGAAGGTTGTTGAGAGTGTGGTGGCTCAGCAGTTCCTGCGCCACCTGGAGGAAGATGATTATCTAGACCCACGCCAGTCCGGCTTCCGGCCAGGTCACAGCACGGAGACGGCCTTGGTCGCGTTGGTGGATGATCTCTGGAGGGCAAAAGATGGGGGTTGTTCCTCCATCCTTGTCCTATTAGACCTCTCGGCGGCTTTCGATACCATCGACCATGGTATCCTATTGCGCCGTCTGGAGGGGTTGGGGATCGGGGGCACCTGGATAGAAGTGGGGGGTGAGATAGGGAGACAAAGAGACTGAGGTGGGGGCCCTTTAACTCCATATCATTTGAAGCTTCCTGAAGCTGGGATTGGAGCTGCTGGATGGAAGGGGGGTGAGTCACAGAGACAAAGAGACTGAGGTGGGGGCCCTTAAACTCCATATCATTTCAACTTTCCTGAAGCTGGGATTGGAGCCCCTGGTAGAAGGGGTTGAGTCACAGAGACAAAGAGACTGAGGTGGGGGCCTTTAACTCTATATCATTTGAACTTTCCTGAAGCTGGGATTGGAGCTCCTGGATAGATGGGGGGTGAGTCACAGAGACAAAGAGACTGAGGTGGGGACCCTTAAACTCCATATCATTTGAACTTTCCTGAAGCTGGGATTGGAGCTCCTGGATAGAAGGGGGGTGAGTCACAGAGACAAAGAGACTGAGGTGGGGGCCCTTAAACTCCATAACATTTGAAGCTTCCAGAAGCTGGGATTGGAGCTGCTGGATAGAACGGGGTAAGTCACAGAGACAAAGAGACTGAGGTGGGGGCCCTTTAACTCCATATCATTTGAACGTTCCTGAAGCTGGGATTGGAGCTCCTGGATAGAAGTGGGGGGTGAGTCACAGAGACAAAGAGACTGAGGTGGGGGCCCTTAAACTCCATATCATTTGAACCTTCCTGAAGCTGGGATTGGAGCTGCTGGATAGAAGGGAGGTGAGTCACAGAGACAAAGTGACTGAGGTGGGGGTCTTTTAACTCCATATCATTTGAAGCTTCCTGAAGCTGGGATTGGAGCTGCTGGATAGAAGGGGGGTGAGTCAGAGAGACAAAGAGACTGAGGTGGGGGCCCTTTAACTCCATATCATTTGAACCTTCCTGAAGCTGGGATTGGAGCTGCTGGATAGAAGGGGGGGGTGAGTGAGAGAGACAAAGAGACTGAGGTGGGGGCCCTTAAACTCCATTTCATTTGAACCTTGCTGAAGCTGGGATTGGACCTGCTGGATAGAAGGGGGGTGAGTCAGAGAGACAAAAAGACTGAGGTGGGGGCCTGTAAACTCCATATCATTTGAACCTTCCTGAAGCTGGCATTGGAGCTGCTGGATAGAAGGGGGGTGAGTCAGAGAGACAAAGAGACTGATGTGGGGGCCGTTTAACTCCATATCATTTGAACCTTCCTGTAGCTGGGATTGGACCTGCTGGATAGAAGGGGGGGGGTGAGTCAGTGAGACAAAGGGACTGAGGTGGGGGCCCCTTAACTCCATATCATTTGAACCTTCCTGAAGCTGGGATTGGAGCTGCTGTGTAGAAGGTGGGTAAGTCAGAGAGACAAAGAGACTGATGTGGGGGTCCTTAAACTCCATATCATTTGAACCTTCCTGAAGCTGGGATTGGAGCTGCTAGATAGAAGGGGGGGGTGAGTCAGAGAGACAAAGAGACTGAGGTGGGGCCCCCTAAACTCCATATCATTTGAACCTTCCTGAAGCTGGGATTGGAGATGCTGGATAGAAGGGGGGTGAGTCAGAGAGACAAAGAGACTGAGGTGGGGGCCCTTTAACTCCATATCATTTGAACCTTCCTGAAGCTGGGATTGGAGCTGCTGGATAGAAGGGGGGGTGAGTGAGAGAGACAAAGAGACTGAGGTGGGGGCCCTTAAACTCCATTTCATTTGAACCTTCCTGAAGCTGGGATTGGAGCTTCTGGATAGAAGGGGGGTGAGTCAGAGAGACAAAGAGACTGAGGTGGGGGCCTGTAAACTCCATATCATTTGAATCTTCCTGAAGCTGGGATTGGAGCTGCTGGATAGAAGGGGGGTGAGTCAGAGAGACAAAAGACTGATGTAGGGACCTTTAACTCCATATCATTTGAACCTACCGGAAGCTGGGATTGGAGCTGCTGGATAGAAGGGGGGTGGGTGAGTCAGAGAGACAAAGAGACTGAGGTGGGGGGCCGTTAACTCGATATCATTTGAACCTTCCTGAAGCTGGGATTGGAGCTGCTGGATAGAAGGGGGGTGAGTCAGAGAGACAAAGAGACTGATGTGGGGACCTTTAACTCCATATCATTTGAACCTTCCTGAACCTGGGATTGGAGCTGCTGGATAGATGGGGGGTGAGTCAGAGAGACAAAGAGACTGAGGTTGGGGCCCCCTAAACTCCACATCATTTGAACCTTCCTGAAGCTGGGATTGGAGCTGCTATATATTAGGGGGGGTGAGTCAGAGAGACAAAGAGACTGAGGTGGGGGCCTCTAAACTCCATATCATTTGAACCTTCCTGTAGCTGGGATTGGACCTGCTGGATAGAAGGGGGGGGGGTGAGTCAGGGAGACAAAGAGACTGAGGTGGAAACCCTGAAACTCCATATCATTTGAACCGTCCTGAAGCTGGGATTGGAGCTGCTGGATAGAAGGGGGGGTGAGTCAGAGAGACAAAGAGACTGAGGTGGGGGGCCCTTAACTCCATATCATTTGAACCTTCCTGAAGCTGGGATTGGAGCTGCTGGATAGAAGGGGGGGTGAGTCAGTTAGACAAAGAGACTGAGGTGGGGGCCCCTTAACTCCATATCATTTGAACCTTCCTGAAGCTGGGATTGGAGCTGCTGTGTAGAAGGTGGGTAAGTCAGAGAGACAAAGAGACTGATGTGGGGGTCCTTAAACTCCATATCATTTGAACCTTCCTGAAGCTGGGATTGGAGCTGCTAGATAGAAGGGGGGGGGGTGAGTCAGAGAGACAAAGAGACTGAGGTGGGGCCCCCTAAACTGCATATCATTTGAACCTTCCTGAAGCTGGGATTGGAGCTGCTGGATAGAAGGGGGGTGAGTCAGAGAGACAAAGAGACTGAGGTGGGGGCCCTTTAACTCCATATCATTTGAACCTTCCTGAAGCTGGGATTGGAGCTGCTGGATAGAAGGGGGGGGGGTGAGTGAGAGAGACAAAGAGACTGAGGTGGGGGCCCTTAAACTCCATTTCATTTGAACCTTCCAGAAGCTGGGATTGGAGCTCCTGGATAGAAGGGGGGTGAGTCAGAGAGACAAAGAGACTGAGGTGGGGGCCTGTAAACTCCATATCATTTGAACCTTCCTGAAGCTGGGATTGGAGCTGCTGGATAGAAGGGGGGTGAGTCAGAGAGACAAAAGACTGATGTAGGGACCTTTAACTCCATATCATTTGAACCTTCCGGAAGCTGGGATTGGAGCTGCTGGATAGAAGGGGGGTGGGTGAGTCAGAGAGACAAAGAGACTGAGGTGGGGGGCCGTTAACTCGATAACATTTGAACCTTCCTGAAGCTGGGATTGGAGCTGCTGGATAGAAGGGGGGTGAGTCAGAGAGACAAAGAGACTGATGTGGGGACGTTTAACTCCATATCATTTGTACCTTCCTGAACCTGGGATTGGAGCTGCTGGATAGATGGGGGGTGAGTCAGAGAGACAAAGAGACTGAGGTTGGGGCCCCCTAAACTCCACATCATTTGAACCTTCCTGAAGCTGGGTTTGGAGCTGCTATATATTAGGGGGGGTGAGTCAGAGAGACAAAGAGACTGATTTTGGGGCCGTTTAACTCCATATCATTTGAACCTTCCTGTAGCTGGGATTGGACCTGCTGGATAGAAGGGGGGGGGTGAGTCAGGGAGACAAAGAGACTGAGGTGGAGACCCTGAAACTCCATATCATTTGAACCGTCCTGAAGCTGGGATTGGAGCTGCTGGATAGAAGGGGGGGTGAGTCAGAGAGACAAAGAGACTGAGGTGGGGGGCCCTTAACTCCATATCATTTGAACCTTCCTGAAGCTGGGATTGGAGCTGCTGGATAGAAGGGGGGGTGAGTCAGTGAGACAAAGAGACTGAGGTGGGGGCCGCTTAACTCCATATCATTTGAACCTTCCTGAAGCTGGGATTGGAGCTGCTGTGTAGAAGGTGGGTAAGTCAGAGAGACAAAGAGACTGATGTGGGGGTCCTTAAACTCCATATCATTTGAACCTTCCTGAACCTGGGATTGGAGCTGCTGGATAGACGGGGGGTGAGTCAGAGAGACAAAGAGACTGAGGTGGGGCCCCCAAAACTCCATATCATTTGAACCTTCCTGAAGCTGGGATTGGAGCTGCTAGATAGAAGGGGGGGGTGAGTCAGAGAGATAAAGAGACTGAGGTGGGGGCCCCTAAACTCCATATGATTTGAACCTTCCTGAAGCTGGGATTGGAGCTGCTGGATAGAAGGGGGGTGAGTCAGAGAGACAAAGAGACTGAGGTGGGGGCCCTTTAACTCCATATCATTTGAACCTTCCTGAAGCTGGGATTGGAGCTGCTGGATAGAAGGGGGGGGGGTGAGTGAGAGAGACAAAGAGACTGAGGTGGGGGCCGTTTAACTCCATATCATTTGAACCTTCCTGTAGCTGGCATTGGACCTGCTGGATAGAAGGGGGGGGGGTGAGTCAGAGAGATAAAGAGACTGAGGTGGGGGCCCCTAAACTCCATATGATTTGAACCTTCCTGAAGCTGGGATTGGAGCTGCTGTGTAGAAGGTGGGTAAGTCAGAGAGACAAAGAGACTGATGTGGGGGTCCTTAAACTCCATATCATTTGAACCTTCCTGAACCTGGGATTGGAGCTGCTAGATAGAAGGGGGGGTGAGTCAGAGAGACAAAGAGACTGAGGTGGGGCCCCCTAAACTCCATATCATTTGAACCTTCCTGAAGCTGGGATTGGAGCTGCTGGATAGAAGGGGGATGAGTCAGAGAGACAAAGAGACTGAGGTGGGGGCCCTTAAACTCCATTTCATTTGAACCTTCCTGAAGCTGGGATTGGAGCTCCTGGATAGAAGGGGGGTGAGTCAGAGAGACAAAGAGACTGAGGTGGGGGCCTGTAAACTCCATATCATTTGAACCTTCCTGAAGCTGGGATTGGAGCTGCTGGATAGAAGGGGGGTGAGTCAGAGAGACAAAAGACTGATGTAGGGACCTTTAACTCCATATCATTTGAACCTTCCGGAAGCTGGGATTGGAGCTGCTTGATAGAAGGGGGGGGGGTGAGTCAGAGAGACAAAGAGACTGAGGTGGGGGGCCGTTAACTCGATATCATTTGAACGTTCCTGAAGCTGGGATTGGAGCTGCTGGATAGAAGGGGGGTGAGTCAGAGAGACAAAGAGACTGATGTGGGGACCTTTAACTCCATATCATTTGAACCTTCCTGAACCTGGGATTGGAGCTGCTGGATAGACGGGGGGTGAGTCAGAGAGACAAAGAGACTGAGGTTGGGGCCCGCTAAACTCCACATCATTTGAACCTTCCTGAAGCTGGGATTGGAGCTGCTATATATTAGGGGGGGTGAGTCAGAGAGACAAAGAGACTGATTTTGGGGCCGTTTAACTCCATATCATTTGAACCTTCCTGTAGCTGGGATTGGACCTGCTGGATAGAAGGGGGGGGGGTGAGTCAGGGAGACAAAGAGACTGAGGTGGAGACCCTGAAACTCCATATCATTTGAACCGTCCTGAAGCTGGGATTGGAGCTGCTGGATAGAAGGGGGGGGGTGAGTCAGAGAGACAAAGAGACTGAGGTGGGGGGCCCTTAACTCCATATCATTTGAACCTTCCTGAAGCTGGGATTGGAGCTGCTGGATAGAAGGGGGGGTGAGTCAGTGAGACAAAGAGACTGAGGTGGGGGCCCCTTAACTCCATATCATTTGAACCTTCCTGAAGCTGGGATTGGAGCTGCTGGATAGAAGGGGGGGGTGAGTGAGAGAGACAAAGAGACTGAGGTGGGGGCCGCTTAACTCCATATCATTTGAACCTTCCTGAAGCTGGGATTGGAGCTGCTGTGTAGAAGGTGGGTAAGTCAGAGAGACAAAGAGACTGATGTGGGGGTCCTTAAACTCCATATCATTTGAACCTTCCTGAACCTGGGATTGGAGCTGCTGGATAGACGGGGGGTGAGTCAGAGAGACAAAGAGACTGAGGTGGGGCCCCCAAAACTCCATATCATTTGAACCTTCCTGAAGCTGGGATTGGAGCTGCTAGATAGAAGGGGGGGGGGTGAGTCAGAGAGATAAAGAGACTGAGGTGGGGGCCCCTAAACTCCATATGATTTGAACCTTCCTGAAGCTGGGATTGGAGCTGCTGGATAGAAGGGGGGTGAGTCAGAGAGACAAAGAGACTGAGGTGGGGGCCCTTTAACTCCATATCATTTGAACCTTCCTGAAGCTGGGATTGGAGCTGCTGGATAGAAGGGGGGGGGTGAGTGAGAGAGACAAAGAGACTGAGGTGGGGGCCGTTTAACTCCATATCATTTGAACCTTCCTGTAGCTGGCATTGGACCTGCTGGATAGAAGGGGGGGGTGAGTCAGAGAGATAAAGAGACTGAGGTGGGGGCCCCTAAACTCCATATGATTTGAACCTTCCTGAAGCTGGGATTGGAGCTGCTGTGTAGAAGGTGGGTAAGTCAGAGAGACAAAGAGACTGATGTGGGGGTCCTTAAACTCCATATCATTTGAACCTTCCTGAACCTGGGATTGGAGCTGCTAGATAGAAGGGGGGGTGAGTCAGAGAGACAAAGAGACTGAGGTGGGGCCCCCTAAACTCCATATCATTTGAACCTTCCTGAAGCTGGGATTGGAGCTGCTGGATAGAAGGGGGATGAGTCAGAGAGACAAAGAGACTGAGGTGGGGGCCCTTAAACTCCATTTCATTTGAACCTTCCTGAAGCTGGGATTGGAGCTCCTGGATAGAAGGGGGGTGAGTCAGAGAGACAAAGAGACTGAGGTGGGGGCCCTTTAACTCCATATCATTTGAACCTTCCTGAAGCTGGGATTGGAGCTGCTGGATAGAAGGGGGGGGGGTGAGTGAGAGAGACAAAGAGACTGAGGTGGGGGCCGTTTAACTCCATATCATTTGAACCTTCCTGTAGCTGGCATTGGACCTGCTGGATAGAAGGGGGGGGGGTGAGTCAGAGAGATAAAGAGACTGAGGTGGGGGCCCCTAAACTCCATATGATTTGAACCTTCCTGAAGCTGGGATTGGAGCTGCTGTGTAGAAGGTGGGTAAGTCAGAGAGACAAAGAGACTGATGTGGGGGTCCTTAAACTCCATATCATTTGAACCTTCCTGAACCTGGGATTGGAGCTGCTAGATAGAAGGGGGGGTGAGTCAGAGAGACAAAGAGACTGAGGTGGGGCCCCCTAAACTCCATATCATTTGAACCTTCCTGAAGCTGGGATTGGAGCTGCTGGATAGAAGGGGGATGAGTCAGAGAGACAAAGAGACTGAGGTGGGGGCCCTTAAACTCCATTTCATTTGAACCTTCCTGAAGCTGGGATTGGAGCTCCTGGATAGAAGGGGGGTGAGTCAGAGAGACAAAAGACTGATGTAGGGACCTTTAACTCCATATCATTTGAACCTTCCGGAAGCTGGGATTGGAGCTGCTTGATAGAAGGGGGGGGGGTGAGTGAGAGAGACAAAGAGACTGAGGTGGGGGCCCTTAAACTCCTTTTCATTTGAACCTTCCTGAAGCTGGGATTGGAGCTCCTGGAAAGAAGGGGGGTGAGTCAGAGAGACAAAGAGACTGAGGTGGGGGCCTGTAAACTCCATATTATTTGAACCTTCCTGAAGCTGGGATTGGAGCTGCTGGATAGAAGGTGGGTGAGTCAGAGAGACAAAAGACTGATGTAGGGACCTTTAACTCCATATCATTTGAACCTTCCGGAAGCTGGGATTGGAGCTGCTGGATAGAAGGGGGGGGTGAGTCAGAGAGACAAAGAGACTGAGGTGGGGGGCCGTTAACTCGATATCATTTGAACGTTCCTGAAGCTGGGATTGGAGCTGCTGGATAGAAGGGGGGTGAGTCAGAGAGACAAAGAGACTGATGTGGGGACCTTTAACTCCATATCATTTGAACCTTCCTGAACCTGGGATTGGAGCTGCTGGATAGACGGGGGGTGAGTCAGAGAGACAAAGAGACTGAGGTTGGGGCCCGCTAAACTCCACATCATTTGAACCTTCCTGAAGCTGGGATTGGAGCTGCTATATATTAGGGGGGGTGAGTCAGAGAGACAAAGAGACTGATTTTGGGGCCGTTTAACTCCATATCATTTGAACCTTCCTGTAGCTGGGATTGGACCTGCTGGATAGAAGGGGGGGGGTGAGTCAGGGAGACAAAGAGACTGAGGTGGAGACCCTGAAACTCCATATCATTTGAACCGTCCTGAAGCTGGGATTGGAGCTGCTGGATAGAAGGGGGGGGGGTGAGTCAGAGAGACAAAGAGACTGAGGTGGGGGGCCCTTAACTCCATATCATTTGAACCTTCCTGAAGCTGGGATTGGAGCTGCTGGATAGAAGGGGGGGTGAGTCAGTGAGACAAAGAGACTGAGGTGGGGGCCCCTTAACTCCATATCATTTGAACCTTCCTGAAGCTGGGATTGGAGCTGCTGGATAGAAGGGGGGGGGGTGAGTGAGAGAGACAAAGAGACTGAGGTGGGGGCCCCTTAACTCCATATCATTTGAACCTTCCTGAAGCTGGGATTGCAGCTGCTGGATAGAAGGTGGGTGAGTCAGAGAGACAAAAGAATGATGTAGGGACCTTTAACTCCATATCATTTGAACCTTCCGGAAGCTGGGATTGGAGCTGCTGGATAGAAGGGGGGGGGTGAGTCAGAGAGACAAAGAGACTGAGGTGGGGGGCCGTTAACTCGATATCATTTGAACGTTCCTGAAGCTGGGATTGGAGCTGCTGGATAGAAGGGGGGTGAGTCAGAGAGACAAAGAGACTGATGTGGGGACCTTTAACTCCATATCATTTGAACCTTCCTGAACCTGGGATTGGAGCTGCTGGATAGACGGGGGGTGAGTCAGAGAGACAAAGAGACTGAGGTTGGGGCCCGCTAAACTCCACATCATTTGAACCTTCCTGAAGCTGGGATTGGAGCTGCTATATATTAGGGGGGGTGAGTCAGAGAGACAAAGAGACTGATTTTGGGGCCGTTTAACTCCATATCATTTGAACCTTCCTGTAGCTGGGATTGGACCTGCTGGATAGAAGGGGGGGGGTGAGTCAGGGAGACAAAGAGACTGAGGTGGAGACCCTGAAACTCCATATCATTTGAACCGTCCTGAAGCTGGGATTGGAGCTGCTGGATAGAAGGGGGGGGTGAGTCAGAGAGACAAAGAGACTGAGGTGGGGGGCCCTTAACTCCATATCATTTGAACCTTCCTGAAGCTGGGATTGGAGCTGCTGGATAGAAGGGGGGGGGTGAGTGAGAGAGACAAAGAGACTGAGGTGGGGGCCCCTTAACTCCATATCATTTGAACCTTCCTGAAGCTGGGATTGCAGCTGCTGGATAGAAGGGGGGTGAGTCAGAGAGACAAAAGACTGATGTAGGGACCTTTAACTCCATATCATTTGAACCTTCCGGAAGCTGGGATTGGAGCTGCTGGATAGAAGGGGGGGGGTGAGTCAGAGAGACAAAGAGACTGAGGTGGAGGGCCGTTAACTCGATATCATTTGAACCTTCCTGAAGCTGGGATTGGAGCTGCTGGATAGAAGGGGGGTGAGTCAGAGAGACAAAGAGACTGATGTGGGGACCTTTAACTCCATATCATTTGAACCTTCCTGAACCTGGGATTGGAGCTGCTGGATAGACGGGGGGTGAGTCAGAGAGACAAAGAGACTGAGGTTGGGGCCCCCTAAACTCCATATCATTTGAACCTTCCTGAAGCGGGGATTGGAGCTGCTAGATAGAAGGGGGGGTGAGTCAGAGAGACAAAGAGACTGAGGTGGGGGCCCTTTAACTCTATATCATTTGAACCTTCCTGAAACTGGGATTGGAGCTGCTGGATAGAAGGGGGGTGAGGTCAGAGAGACAAAGAGACTGAGGTGGGGGCCCTTTAACTCCATATCATTTGAACCTTCCTGAAGCTAGGATTGGAGCTGCTGGATAGAAGGGGGGGGGGTGAGTGAGAGAGACAAAGAGACTGAGGTGGGGGCCTGTAAACTCCATATCATTTGAACCTTCCTGAAGCTGGGATTGGATCTGCTGGATAGAAGGGGGGTGAGTCAGAGAGACAAAAGACTGATGTAGGGACCTTTAACTCCATATCATTTGAACCTTCCGGAAGCTGGGATTGGAGCTGCTGGATAGAAGGGGGGGGGGTGAGTCAGAGAGACAAAGAGACTGAGGTGGGGGCCTGTAAACTCCATATCATTTGAACCTTCCTGAAGCTGGGATTGGAGCTGCTGGATAGAAGGGGGGTGAGTCAGAGGGACAAAGAGACTGAGGTGGGGGCCTGTAAACTCCATATTATTTGAACCTTCCTGAAGCTGGGATTGCAGCTGCTGGATAGAAGGGGGGTGAGTCAGAGAGACAAAAGACTGATGTAGGGACCTTTAACTCCATATCATTTGAACCTTCCGGAAGCTGGGATTGGAGCTGCTGGATAGAAGGGGGGGGTGAGTCAGAGAGACAAAGAGACTGAGGTGGAGGGCCGTTAACTCCATATCATTTGAACCTTCCTGAAGCTGGGATTGGAGCTGCTGGATAGAAGGGGGGTGAGTCAGAGAGACAAAGAGACTGATGTGGGGACCTTTAACTCCATATCATTTGAACCTTCCTGAACCTGGGATTGGAGCTGCTGGATAGACTGGGGGTGAGTCAGAGAGACAAAGAGACTGAGGTTGGGGCCCCCTAAACTCCACATCATTTGAACCTTCCTGAAGCTGGGATTGGAGCTGCTATATATTAGGGGGGGTGAGTCAGAGAGACAAAGAGACTGAGGTGGGGGCCCCTAAACTCCATATCATTTGAACCTTTCTGAAGCTGGGATTGGAGCTGCTGGATAGAAGGGGGGTGAGTCAGAGAGACAAAGAGACTGAGGTGGGGGCCCTTTAACTCCATTACATTTGAACCTTCCTGAAGCTGGGATTGGAGCTGCTGGATAGAAGGGGGGGTGAGTCAGAGAGACAAAGAGACTGAGGTGGGGGCCCCTAAACTCCATATCATTTGAACCTTCCTGAAGCTGGGATTGGAGCTGCTGGATAGAAGGGGGGTGAGTCAGAGAGACAAAGAGACTGAGGTGGGGGCCCTTTAACTCCATATCATTTGAACCTTCCTGAAGCTGGGATTGGAGCTGCTGGATAGACGGGGGGTGAGTCAGAGAGACAAAGAGACTGAGGTTGGGGCCCCCTAAACTCCACATCATTTGAACCTTCCTGAAGCTGGGATTGGAGCTGCTGGATAGACGGGGGGTGAGTCAGAGAGACAAAGAGACTGAGGTTGGGGCCCCCTAAACTCCACATCATTTGAACCTTCCTGAAGCTGGGATTGGAGCTGCTGGATAGAAGGGGGGGGGGTGAGTGAGAGAGACAAAGAGACTGAGGTGGGGGCTCTTAAACTGCATTTCATTTGAACCTTCCTGAAGCTGGGATTGGAGCTCCTGGATAGAAGGGGGGTGAGTCAGAGAGACAAAGAGACTGAGGTGGGGGCATGTAAACTCCATATCATTTGAACCTTCCTGAAGCTGGGATTGGAGCTGCTGGATAGAAGGGGGGGGTGAGTCAGAGAGACAAAGAGACTGAGGTGGGGGCCCTTTAACTCTATATCATTTGAACCTTCCTGAAACTGGGATTGGAGCTGCTGGATAGAAGGGGGGTGAGTCAGAGAGACAAAGAGACTGAGGTGGGGGCCCTTAAACTCGATATCATTTGAACCTTCCTGAAGCTGGGATTGGAGCTGCTGGATAGAAGGGGGGTGAGTCAGAGAGACAAAGAGACTGATGTGGGGACCTTTAACTCCATATCATTTGAACCTTCCTGAACCTGGGATTGGAGCTGCTGGATAGACGGGGGGTGAGTCAGAGAGAAAAAGAGACTGAGGTTGGGGCCCCTAAACTCCATATCATTTGAACCTTCCTGAAGCTGGGATTGGAGCTGCTAGATAGAAGGGGGGGTGAGTCAGAGAGACAAAGAGACTGAGGTGGGGGCCCTTTAACTCTATATCATTTGAACCTTCCTGAAACTGGGATTGGAGCTGCTGGATAGAAGGGTGGTGAGGTCAGAGAGACAAAGAGACTGAGGTGGGGGCCCTTTAACTCCATATCATTTGAACCTTCCTGAAGCTGGGATTGGAGCTGCTGGATAGAAGGGGGGGGGGGTGAGTGAGAGAGACAAAGAGACTGAGGTGGGGGCCTGTAAACTCCATATCATTTGAACCTTCCTGAAGCTGGGATTGGAGCTGCTGGATAGAAGGGGGGTGAGTCAGAGAGACAAAAGACTGATGTAGGGACCTTTAACTCCATATCATTTGAACCTTCCGGAAGCTGGGATTGGAGCTGCTGGATAGAAGGGGGGGGGGTGAGTCAGAGAGACAAAGAGACTGAGGTGGGGGCCTGTAAACTCCATATCATTTGAACCTTCCTGAAGCTGGGATTGGAGCTGCTGGATAGAAGGGGGGTGAGTCAGAGAGACAAAGAGACTGAGGTAGGGGCCCCTAAACTCCATATCATTTGAACCTTCCTGAAGCTGGGATTGGAGCTGCTGGATAGAAGGGGGGGTGAGTCAGAGAGACAAAGAGACTGAGGTGGGGGCCCTTTAACTCCATATCATTTGAACCTTCCTGAAGCTGGGATTGGAGCTGCTGGATAGAAGGGGGGGGGTGAGTGAGAGAGACAAAGAGACTCAGGTGGGGACCCTTAAACTGCATTTCATTTGAACCTTCCTGAAGCTGGGATTGGAGCTCCTGGATAGAAGGGGGGTGAGTCAGAGAGACAAAGAGACTGAGGTGGGGGCATGTAAACTCCATATCATTTGAACCTTCCTGAAGCTGGGATTGGAGCTGCTGGATAGAAGGGGGGGGGGTGAGTCAGAGAGACAAAGAGACTGAGGTGGGGGCCCTTTAACTCTATATCATTTGAACCTTCCTGAAACTGGGATTGGAGCTGCTGGATAGAAGGGGGGTGAGTCAGAGAGACAAAAGACTGATGTAGGGACCTTTAACTCCATATCATTTGAACCTTCCGGAAGCTGGGATTGGAGCTGCTGGATAGAAGGGGGGGGGGGTGAGTCAGAGAGACAAAGAGACTGAGGTGGGGGGCCGTTAACTCGATATCATTTGAACCTTCCTGAAGCTGGGATTGGAGCTGCTAGATAGAAGGGGGGGGGTGAGTCAGAGAGACAAAGAGACTGAGGTGGGGGCCCTTTAACTCTATATCATTTGAACCTTCCTGAAACTGGGATTGGAGCTGCTGGATAGAAGGGGGGTGAGTCAGAGAGACAAAGAGACTGAGGTGGGGGCCCTTTAACTCCATATCATTTGAACCTTCCTGAAGCTGTGATTGGAGCTGCTGGATAGAAGGGGGGGGGTGAGTGAGAGAGACAAAGAGACTGAGGTGGGGGCCCTTAAACTCCATTTCATTTGAACCTTCCTGAAGCTGGGATTGGAGCTCCTGGATAGAAGGGGGGTGAGTCAGAGAGACAAAGAGACTGAGGTGGGGGCCTGTAAACTCCATATCATTTGAACCTTCCTGAAGCTGGGATTGGAGCTGCTGGATAGAAGGGGGGTGAGTCAGAGAGACAAAAGACTGATGTAGGGACCTTTAACTCCATATCATTTGAACCTTCCGGAAGCTGGGATTGGAGCTGCTGGATAGAAGGGGGGGGGTGAGTGAGAGAGACAAAGAGACTGAGGTGGGGGCCCTTAAACTCCATTTCATTTGAACCTTCCTGAAGCTGGGATTGGAGCTCCTGGATAGAAGGGGGGTGAGTCAGAGAGACAAAGAGACTGAGGTGGGGGCCTGTAAACTCCATATCATTTGAACCTTCCTGAAGCTGGGATTGGAGCTGCTGGATAGAAGGGGGGTGAGTCAGAGAGACAAAAGACTGATGTAGGGACCTTTAACTCCATATCATTTGAACCTTCCGGAAGCTGGGATTGGAGCTGCTGGATAGAAGGGGGGGGGTGAGTCAGAGAGACAAAGAGACTGAGGTGGGGGGCCGTTAACTCGATATCATTTGAACCTTCCTGAAGCTGGAATTGGAGCTGCTGGATAGAAGGGGGGTGAGTCAGAGAGACAAAGAGACTGATGTGGGGACCTTTAACTCCATATCATTTGAACCTTCCTGAACCTGGGATTGGAGCTGCTGGATAGACGGGGGGTGAGTCAGAGAGACAAAGAGACTGAGGTTGGGGCCCCCTAAACTCCACATCATTTGAACCTTCCTGAAGCTGGGATTGGAGCTGCCATATATTAGGGGGGGTGAGTCAGAGAGACAAAGAGACTGATTTTGGGGCCATTTAACTCCATATCATTTGAACCTTCCTGTAGCTGGGATTGGACCTGCTGGATAGAAGGGGGGGGGGTGAGTCAGGGAGACAAAGAGACTGAGGTGGAGACCCTGAAACTCCATATCATTTGAACCGTCCTGAAGCTGGGATTGGAGCTGCTGGATAGAAGGGGGGGTGAGTCAGAGAGACAAAGAGACTGAGGTGGGGGGCCCTTAACTCCATATCATTTGAACTTTCCTGAAGCTGGGATTGGAGCTGCTGGATAGAAGGGGGGGGTGAGTCAGTGAGACAAAGAGACTGAGGTGGGGGCCCCTTAACTCCATATCATTTGAACCTTCCTGAAGCTGGGATTGGAGCTGCTGGATAGAAGGGGGGGGGGTGAGTGAGAGAGACAAAGAGACTGAGGTGTGGGCCCCTTAACTCCATTTCATTTGAACCTTCCTGAAGCTGGGATTGGAGCTCCTGGATAGAAGGGGGGTGAGTCAGAGAGACAAAGAGACTGAGGTGGGGGCCTGTAAACTCCATATCATTTGAACCTTCCTGAAGCTGGGATTGGAGCTGCTGGATAGAAGGGGGGTGAGTCAGAGAGACAAAAAACTGATGTAGGGACCTTTAACTCCATATCATTTGAACCTTCCGGAAGCTGGGATTGGAGCTGCTGGATAGAAGGGGGGGGGGGGAGTCAGAGAGACAAAGAGACTGAGGTGGGGGGCCGTTAACTCGATATCATTTGAACCTTCCTGAAGCTGGGATTGGAGCTGCTGGATAGAAGGGGGGTGAGTCAGAGAGACAAAGAGACTGAGGTGGGGGGCCGTTAACTCGATATCATTTGAACCTTCCTGAACCTGGGATTGGAGCTGCTGGATAGACGGGGGGGTGAGTCAGAGAGACAAAGAGACTGAGGTTGGGGCCCCCTAAACTCCACATCATTTGAACCTTCCTGAAGCTGGGATTGGAGCTGCTATATATTAGGGGGGGTGAGTCAGAGAGACAAAGAGACTGAGGTGGGGGCCCCTAAACTCCATATCATTTGAACCTTTCTGAAGCTGGGATTGGAGCTGCTGGATAGAAGGGGGGTGAGTCAGAGAGACAAAGAGACTGAGGTGGGGGCCCTTTAACTCCATATCATTTGAACCTTCCTGAAGCTGGGATTGGAGCTGCTGGATAGAAGGGGGGGTGAGTCAGAGAGACAAAGAGACTGAGGTGGGGGCCCCTAAACTCCATATCATTTGAACCTTCCTGAAGCTGGGATTGGAGCTGCTGGATAGAAGGGGGGTGAGTCAGAGAGACAAAGAGACTGAGGTGGGGGCCCTTTAACTCCATATCATTTGAACCTTCCTGAAGCTGGGATTGGAGCTCCTGGATAGAAGGGGGGTGAGTCAGAGAGACAAAGAGACTGAGGTGGGGGCCTGTAAACTCCATATCATTTGAACCTTCCTGAAGCTGGGATTGGAGCTGCTGGATAGAAGGGGGGTGAGTCAGAGAGACAAAAGACTGATGTAGGGACCTTTAACTCCATATCATTTGAACCTTCCTGAAGCTGGGATTGGAGCTGCTGGATAGAAGGGGGGTGAGTCAGAGAGACAAAGAGACTGAGGTGGGGGCCCTTTAACTCCATATCATTTGAACCTTCCTGAAGCTGGGATTGGAGCTGCTGGATAGAAGGGGGGGGGGGTGAGTCAGAGAGACAAAGAGACTGAGGTGGGGGCCCTTTAACTCTATATCATTTGAACCTTCCTGAAACTGGGATTGGAGCTGCTGGATAGAAGGGGGGTGAGTCAGAGAGACAAAAGACTGATGTAGGGACCTTTAACTCCATATCATTTGAACCTTCCGGAAGCTGGGATTGGAGCTGCTGGATAGAAGGGGGGGTGAGTCAGAGAGACAAAGAGACTGAGGTGGGGGGCCGTTAACTCGATATCATTTGAACCTTCCTGAAGCTGGGATTGGAGCTGCTGGATAGAAGGGGGGTGAGTCAGAGAGACAAAGAGACTGAGGTGGGGGCCCTTAAACTCGATATCATTTGAACCTTTCTGAAGCTGGGATTGGAGCTGCTGGATAGAAGGGGGGTGAGTCAGAGAGACAAAGAGACTGATGTGGGGACCTTTAACTCCATATCATTTGAACCTTCCTGAACCTGGGATTGGAGCTGCTGGATAGACGGGGGGTGAGTCAGAGAGAAAAAGAGACTGAGGTTGGGGCCCCTAAACTCCATATCATTTGAACCTTCCTGTAGCTGGGATTGGACCTGCTGGATAGAAGGGGGGGGGTGAGTCAGAGAGACAAAGAGACTGAGGTGGGGGCCCTTTAACTCTATATCATTTGAACCTTCCTGAAACTGGGATTGGAGCTGCTGGATTGAAGGGGGGTGAGTCAGAGAGACAAAAAGACTGATGTATGGACGTTTAACTCCATATCATTTGAACCTTCCTGAACCTGGGATTGGAGCTGCTGGATAGACGGGGGGTGAGTCAGAGAGACAAAGAGACTGAGGTTGGGGCCCCCTAAACTCCATATCATTTGAACCTTCCTGAAGCTGGGATTGGAGCTGCTGGATAGAAGGGGGGGGTGAGTGAGAGAGACAAAGAGACTGAGGTGGGGGCCCTTAAACTCCATTTCATTTGAACCTTCCTGAAGCTGGGATTGGAGCTCCTGGATAGAAGGGGGGTGAGTCAGAGAGACAAAGAGACTGAGGTGGAGGCCTGTAAACTCCATATCATTTGAACCTTCCTGAAGCTGGGATTGGAGCTGCTGGATAGGAGGGGGGGTGAGTCAGTGAGACAAAGAGACTGAGGTGGGGGCCCCTTAACTCCATATCATTTGAACCTTCCTGAACCTGGGATTGGAGCTGCTGGATAGACGGGGGGTGAGTCAGAGAGACAAAGAGGCTGAGGTTGGGGCCCCCTAAACTCCATATCATTTGAACCTTCCTGAAGCTGGGATTGGAGCTGCTGGATAGAAGGGGGGGGTGAGTGAGAGAGACAAAGAGACTGAGGTGGGGGCCCTTAAACTCCATTTCATTTGAACCTTCCTGAAGCTGGGATTGGAGCTCCTGGATAGAAGGGGGGTGAGTCAGAGAGACAAAGAGACTGAGGTGGGGGCCTGTAAACTCCATATCATTTGAACCGTCCTGAAGCTGGGATTGGAGCTGCTGGATAGAAGGGGGGTGAGTCAGAGAGACAAAAAGACTGAGGTGGGGGCCTGTAAACTCCATATCATTTGAACCTTCCTGAAGCTGGGATTGGAGCTGCTGGATAGAAGGGGGGGTGAGTCAGAGAGACAAAGAGACTGAGGTGGGGGGCCCTTAACTCCATATCATTTGAACCTTCCTGAAGCTGGGATTGGAGCTGCTGGATAGAAGGGGGGGTGAGTCAGTGAGACAAAGAGACTGAGGTGGGGGCCCCTTAACTCCATATCATTTGAACCTTCCTGAACCTGGGATTGGAGCTGCTGGATAGACGGGGGGTGAGTCAGAGAGACAAAGAGACTGAGGTTGGGGCCCCCTAAACTCCATATCATTTGAACCTTCCTGAAGCTGGGATTGGAGCTGCTGGATAGAAGGGGGGGGGGGGTGAGTGAGAGAGACAAAGAGACTGAGGTGGGGGCCCTTAAACTCCATTTCATTTGAACCTTCCTGAAGCTGGGATTGGAGCTCCTGGATAGAAGGGGGGTGAGTCAGAGAGACAAACAGACTGAGGTGGAGGCCTGTAAACTCCATATCATTTGAACCTTCCTGAAGCTGGGATTGGAGCTGCTGGATAGAAGGGGGGTGAGTCAGAGAGACAAAAAGACTGAGGTGGGGGCCTGTAAACTCCATATCATTTGAACCTTCCTGAAGCTGGCATTGGAGCTGCTGGATAGAAGGGGGGTGAGTCAGAGAGACAAAGAGACTGATGTGGGGGCCGTTTAACTCTATATCATTTGAACCTTCCTGTAGCTGGGATTGGACCTGCTGGATAGAGGGGGGGGGGTGAGTCAGGGAGACAAAGAGACTGAGGTGGAGACCCTGAAACTCCATATCATTTGAACCGTCCTGAAGCTGGGATTGGAGCTGCTGGATAGAAGGGGGGTGAGTCAGAGAGACAAAGAGACTGAGGTGGGGGCCTGTAAACTCGATATCATTTGAACCTTCCTGAAGCTGGCATTGGAGCTGCTGGATAGAAGGGGGGTGAGTCAGAGAGACAAAAAGACTGATGTAGGGACCTTTAACTCCATATCATTTGAAACTTCCGGAAGCTGGGATTGGAGCTGCTGGATAGAAGGGGGGGGGTGAGTCAGAGAGACAAAGAGACTGAGGTGGGGGGCCGTTAACTCGATATCATTTGAACCTTCCTGAAGCTGGGATTGGAGCTGCTGGATAGAAGGGGGGTGAGTGAGAGAGACAAAGAGACTGAGGTGGGGGTCCTTAAACTCCATTTCATTTGAACCTTCCTGAAGCTGGGATTGGAGCTCCTGGATAGAAGGGGGGTGAGTCAGAGAGACAAAGAGACTGAGGTGGAGGCCTGTAAACTCCATATCATTTGAACCTTCCTGAAGCTGGGATTGGAGCTGCTGGATAGAAGGGGGGTGAGTCAGAGAGACAAAAAGACTGAGGTGGGGGCCTGTAAACTCCATATCATTTGAACCTTCCTGAAGCTGGCATTGGAGCTGCTGGATAGAAGGGGGGTGAGTCAGAGAGACAAAGAGACTGATGTGGGGGCCGTTTAACTCTATATCATTTGAACTTCCTGTAGCTGGGATTGGACCTGCTGGATAGAAGGGGGGGGTGAGTCAGGGAGACAAAGAGACTGAGGTGGAGACCCTGAAACTCCATATCATTTGAACCGTCCTGAAGCTGGGATTGGAGCTCCTGGATAGAAGGGGGGTGAGTCAGAGAGACAAAGAGACTGAGGTGGAGGCCTGTAAACTCCATATCATTTGAACCTTCCTGAAGCTGGGATTGGAGCTGCTGGATAGAAGGGGGGTGAGTCAGAGAGACAAAAAGACTGATGTAGGGACCTTTAACTCCATATCATTTGAAACTTCCGGAAGCTGGGATTGGAGCTGCTGGATAGAAGGGGGGGGGGTGAGTCAGAGAGACAAAGAGACTGAGGTGGGGGGCCGTTAACTCGATATCATTTGAACCTTCCTGAAGCTGGGATTGGAGCTGCTGGATAGAAGGGGGGTGAGTCAGAGAGACAAAGAGACTGATGTGGGGACCTTTAACTCCATATCATTTGAACCTTCCTGAACCTGGGATTGGAGCTGCTGGATAGACGGGGGGTGAGTCAGAGAGACAAAGAGACTGAGGTTGGGGAGCCCGAAACTCCACATCATTTGAACCTTCCTGAAGCTGGGATTGGAGCTGCTAGATGGAAGGGGGGGGTGAGTCAGAGAGACAAAGAGACTGAGGTGGGGGCCCCTAAACTCCATATGATTTGAACCTTCCTGAAGCTGGGATTGGAGCTGCTGGATAGAAGGGGGGTGAGTCAGAGAGACAAAGAGACTGAGGTGGGGGCCCTTTAACTCCATATCATTTGAACCTTCCTGAAGCTGGGATTGGAGCTGCTGGATAGAAGGGGGGGGGGGGTGAGTGAGAGAGACAAAGAGACTGAGGTGGGGGCCCTTAAACTCCATTTCATTTGAACCTTCCTGAAGCTGGGATTGGACCTGCTGGATAGAAGGGGGGTGAGTCAGAGAGACAAAAAGACTGAGGTGGGGGCCTGTAAACTCCATATCATTTGAACCTTCCTGAAGCTGGGATTGGAGCTGCTAGATAGAAGGGGGGGTGAGTCAGAGAGACAAAGAGACTGAGGTGGGGCCCCCTAAACTCCATATCATTTGAACCTTCCTGAAGCTGGGATTGGAGCTGCTGGATAGAAGGGGGGTGGAGTCAGAGAGACAAAGAGACTGAGGTGGGGGCCCTTTAACTCCATATCATTTGAACCTTCCTGAAGCTGGGATTGGAGCTGCTGGATAGAAGGGGGGGGGTGAGTGAGAGAGACAAAGAGACTGAGGTGGGGGCCCTTAAACTCCATTTCATTTGAACCTTCCTGAAGCTGGGATTGGAGCTCCTGGATAGAAGGGGGGTGAGTCAGAGAGACAAAGAGACTGAGGTGGGGGCCTGTAAACTCCATATCATTTGAACCTTCCTGAAGCTGGGATTGGAGCTGCTGGATAGAAGGGGGGTGAGTCAGAGAGACAAAAGACTGATGTAGGGACCTTTAACTCCATATCATTTGAACCTTCCGGAAGCTGGGATTGGAGCTGCTGGATAGAAGGGGGGGGGGTGAGTCAGAGAGACAAAGAGACTGAGGTGGGGGGTCGTTAACTCGATATCATTTGAACCTTCCTGAAGCTGGGATTGGAGCTGCTGGATAGAAGGGGGGTGAGTCAGAGAGGCAAAGAGACTGATGTGGGGACCTTTAACTCCATATCATTTGAACCTTCCTGAACCTGGGATTGGAGCTGCTGGATAGACGGGGGGTGAGTCAGAGAGACAAAGAGACTGAGGTTGGGGCCCCCTAAACTCCACATCATTTGAACCTTCCTGAAGCTGGGATTGGAGCTGCTATATATTAGGGGGGGTGAGTCAGAGAGACAAAGAGACTGATTTTGGGGCCGTTTAACTCCATATCATTTGAACCTTCCTGTAGCTGGGATTGGACCTGCTGGATAGAAGGGGGAGGGGTGAGTCAGGGAGACAAAGAGACTGAGGTGGAGACCCTGAAACTCCATATCATTTGAACCGTCCTGAAGCTGGGATTGGAGCTGCTGGATAGAAGGGGGGGGTGAGTCAGAGAGACAAAGAGACTGAAGTGGGGGGCCCTTAACTCCATATCATTTGAACCTTCCTGAAGCTGGGATTGGAGCTGCTGGATAGAAGGGGGGGTGAGTCAGTGAGACAAAGAGACTGAGGTGGGGGCCCCTTAACTCCATATCATTTGAACCTTCCTGAAGCTGGGATTGGAGCTGCTGTGTAGAAGTTGGGTAAGTCAGAGAGACAAAGAGACTGATGTGGGGGTCCTTAAACTCCATATCATTTGAACCTTCCTGAAGCTGGGATTGGAGCTGCTGGATGGAAGGGGGGTGAGTCAGAGAGACAAAGAGACTGAGGTGGGGGCCCTTTAACTCCTTATCATTTGAACCTTCCTGAAGCTGGGATTGGAGCTGCTGGATAGAAGGGGGGGTGAGTGAGAGAGACAAAGAGACTGAGGTGGGGGCCCTTAAACTCCATTTCATTTGAACCTTCCTGAAGCTGGGATTGGAGCTCCTGGATAGAAGGGGGGTGAGTCAGAGAGACAAAGAGACTGAGGTGGGGGCTTGTAAACTCCATATCATTTGAACCTTCCTGAAGCTGGGATTGGAGCTGCTGGATAGAAGGGGGGTGAGTCAGAGAGACAAAAGACTGAGGTGGGGGGCCGTTAACTCGATATCATTTGAACCTTCCTGAAGCTGGGATTGGAGCTGCTGGATAGAAGGGGGGTGAGTCAGAGAGACAAAGAGACTGATGTGGGGACCTTTAACTCCATATCATTTGAACCTTCCTGAACCTGGGATTGGAGCTGCTGGATAGACGGGGGGTGAGTCAGAGAGACAAAGAGACTGAGGTTGGGGCCCCCTAAACTCCACATCATTTGAACCTTCCTGAAGCTGGGATTGGAGCTGCTATATATTAGGGGGGGGGTGAGTCAGAGAGACAAAGAGACTGATTTTGGGGCCGTTTAACTCCATATCATTTGAACCTTCCTGTAGCTGGGATTGGACCTGCTGGATAGAAGGGGGGGGGTGAGTCAGGGAGACAAAGAGACTGAGGTGGAGACCCTGAAACTCCATATCATTTGAACCGTCCTGAAGCTGGGATTGGAGCTGCTGGATAGAAGGGGGGGGGGTGAGTCAGAGAGACAAAGAGACTGAGGTGGGGGGCCCTTAACTCCATATCATTTGAACCTTCCTGAAGCTGGGATTGGAGCTGCTGGATAGAAGGGGGGGGTGAGTCAGTGAGACAAAGAGACTGAGGTGGGGGCCCCTTAACTCCATATCATTTGAACCTTCCTGAAGCTGGGATTGGAGCTGCTGTGTAGAAGATGGGTAAGTCAGAGAGACAAAGAGACTGATGTGGGGGTCCTTAAACTCCATATCATTTGAACCTTCCTGAAGCTGGGATTGGAGCTGCTGGATGGAAGGGGGGTGAGTCAGAGAGACAAAGAGACTGAGGTGGGGGCCCTTTAACTCCATATCATTTGAACCTTCCTGAAGCTGGGATTGGAGCTGCTGGATAGAAGGGGGGGGTGAGTCAGAGAGACAAAGAGACTGAGGTGGGGGGCCCTTAACTCCATATCATTTGAACCTTCCTGAAGCTGGGATTGGAGCTGCTGGATAGAAGGGGGGGTGAGTCAGTGAGACAAAGAGACTGAGGTGGGGGCCCCTTAACTCCATATCATTTGAACCTTCCTGAAGCTGGGATTGGAGCTGCTGGATAGAAGGGGGGGTGAGTCAGAGAGACAAAGAGACTGATGTGGGGGTCCTTAAACTCCATATCATTTGAACCTTCCTGAAGCTGGGATTGGAGCTGCTGGATGGAAGGGGGGTGAGTCAGAGAGTCAAAGAGACTGAGGTGGGGGCCCTTTAACTCCTTATCATTTGAACCTTCCTGAAGCTGGGATTGGAGCTGCTGGAGAGAAGGGGGGGGGTGAGTGAGAGAGACAAAGAGACTGAGGTGGGGGCCCTTAAACTCCATTTCATTTGAACCTTCCTGAAGCTGGGATTGGAGCTCCTGGATAGAAGGGGGGTGAGTCAGAGAGACAAAGAGACTGAGGTGGGGGCTTGTAAACTCCATATCATTTGAACCTTCCTGAAGCTGGGATTGGAGCTGCTGGATAGAAGGGGGGTGAGTCAGAGAGACAAAAGACTGAGGTGGGGGCTTGTAAACTCCATATCATTTGAACCTTCCTGAAGCTGGGATTGGAGCTGCTGGATAGAAGGGGGGTGAGTCAGAGAGACAAAAGACTGATGTAGGGACCTTTAACTCCATATCATTTGAACCTTCCGGAAGCTGGGATTGGAGCTGCTGGATAGAAGGGGGGGGGTGAGTCAGAGAGACAAAGAGACTGAGGTGGGGGGTCGTTAACTCGATATCATTTGAACCTTCCTGAAGCTGGGATTGGAGCTGCTGGATAGAAGGGGGGTGAGTCAGAGAGGCAAAGAGACTGATGTGGGGACCTTTAACTCCATATCATTTGAACCTTCCTGAACCTGGGATTGGAGCTGCTGGATAGACGGGGGGTGAGTCAGAGAGACAAAGAGACTGAGGTTGGGGCCCCCTAAACTCCACATCATTTGAACCTTCCTGAAGCTGGGATTGGAGCTGCTATATATTAGGGGGGGTGAGTCAGAGAGACAAAGAGACTGATTTTGGGGCCGTTTAACTCCATATCATTTGAACCTTCCTGTAGCTGGGATTGGACCTGCTGGATAGAAGGAGGGGGGGTGAGTCAGGGAGACAAAGAGACTGAGGTGGAGACCCTGAAACTCCATATCATTTGAACCGTCCTGAAGCTGGGATTGGAGCTGCTGGATAGAAGGGGGGGGTGAGTCAGAGAGACAAAGAGACTGAGGTGGGGGGCCCTTAACTCCATATCATTTGAACCTTCCTGAAGCTGGGATTGGAGCTGCTGGATAGAAGGGGGGGTGAGTCAGTGAGACAAAGAGACTGAGGTGGGGGCCCCTTAACTCCATATCATTTGAACCTTCCTGAAGCTGGGATTGGAGCTGCTGTGTAGAAGATGGGTAAGTCAGAGAGACAAAGAGACTGATGTGGGGGTCCTTAAACTCCATATCATTTGAACCTTCCTGAAGCTGGGATTGGAGCTGCTGGATGGAAGGGGGGTGAGTCAGAGAGACAAAGAGACTGAGGTGGGGGCCCTTTAACTCCATATCATTTGAACCTTCCTGAAGCTGGGATTGGAGCTGCTGGATAGAAGGGGGGGGTGAGTGAGAGAGAGAAAGAGACTGAGGTGGGGGCCCTTAAACTCCATTTCATTTGAACCTTCCTGAAGCTGGGATTGGAGCTCCTGGATAGAAGGGGGGTGAGTCAGAGAGACAAAGAGACTGAGGTGGGGGCTTGTAAACTCCATATCATTTGAACCTTCCTGAAGCTGGGATTGGAGCTGCTGGATAGAAGGGGGGGGTGAGTCAGAGAGACAAAGAGACTGAGGTGGGGGGCCGTTAACTCGATATCATTTGAACCTTCCTGAAGCTGGGATTGGAGCTGCTGGATAGAAGGGGGGTGAGTCAGAGAGACAAAGAGACTGAGGTTGGGGCCCCCTAAACTCCACATCATTTGAACCTTCCTGAAGCTGGGATTGGAGCTGCTATATATTAGGGGGGGTGAGTCAGAGAGACAAAGAGACTGAGGTGGGGGCCCCTAAACTCCATATCATTTGAACCTTTCTGAAGCTGGGATTGGAGCTGCTGGATAGAAGGGGGGTGAGTCAGAGAGACAAAGAGACTGAGGTGGGGGGCCGTTAACTCGATATCATTTGAACCTTCCTGAAGCTGGGATTGGAGCTGCTGGATAGAAGGGGGGTGAGTCAGAGAGACAAAGAGACTGAGGTGGGGGCCCTTAAACTCGATATCATTTGAACCTTCCTGAAGCTGTGATTGGAGCTGCTGGATAGAAGGGGGGTGAGTCAGAGAGACAAAGAGACTGATATGGGGACCTTTAACTCCATATCATTTGAACCTTCCTGAACCTGGGATTGGAGCTGCTGGATAGACGGGGGGTGAGTGAGAGAGACAAAGAGACTGAGGTGGGGGCCCTTAAACTCCATTTCATTTGAACCTTCCTGAAGCTGGGATTGGAGCTCCTGGATAGAAGGGGGGTGAGTCAGAGAGACAAAAAGACTGATGTAGGGACCTTTAACTCCATATCATTTGAACCTTCCTGAAGCTGGCATTGGAGCTGCTGGATAGAAGGGGGGTGAGTCAGAGAGACAAAGAGACTGATGTGGGGGCCGTTTAACTCCATATCATTTGAACCTTCCTGTAGCTGGGATTGGACCTGCTGGATAGAAGGGGGGGGGGTGAGTCAGGGAGACAAAGATACTGAGGTGGAGACCCTGAAACTCCATATCATTTGAACCGTGCTGAAGCTGGGATTGGAGCTGCTGGATAGAAGGGGGGTGAGTCAGAGAGACAAAGAGACTGAGGTGGGGGCCTGTAAACTCGATATCATTTGAGCCTTCCTGAAGCTGGCATTGGAGCTGCTGGATAGAAGGGGGGTGAGTCAGAGAGACAAAAAGACTGATGTAGGGACCTTTAACTCCATATCATTTGAACCTTCCAGAAGCTGGGATTGGAGCTGCTGGATAGAAGGGGGGGGTGAGTCAGAGAGACAAAGAGACTGAGGTGGGGGGCCGTTAACTCGATATCATTTGAACCTTCCTGAAGCTGGGATTGGAGCTGCTGGATAGAAGGAGGGTGAGTCAGAGAGACAAAGAGACTGATGTGGGGACCTTTAACTCCATATCATTTGAACCTTCGTGAACCTGGGATTGGAGCTGCTGGATAGAAGGGGGGTGAGTCAGAGAGACAAAAAGACTGATGTAGGGACCTTTAACTCCATATCATTTGAACCTTCCAGAAGCTGGGATTGGAGCTGCTGGATAGAAGGGGGGGGTGAGTCAGAGAGACAAAGAGACTGAGGTGGGGGGCCGTTAACTCGATATCATTTGAACCTTCCTGAAGCTGGGATTGGAGCTGCTGGATAGAAGGAGGGTGAGTCAGAGAGACAAAGAGACTGATGTGGGGACCTTTAACTCCATATCATTTGAACCTTCGTGAACCTGGGATTGGAGCTGCTGGATAGACGGGGGGTGAGTCAGAGAGACAAAGAGACTAAGGTGGGGGCCCTTTAACTCCATATCATTTGAACCTTCCTGAAGCTGGGATTGGAGCTGCTGGATAGAAGGGGGGGGGGGGGTGAGTGAGAGAGACAAAGAGAATGAGGTGGGGGCCCTTAAACTCCATTTCATTTGAACCTTCCTGAAGCTGGGATTGGAGCTGCTGGATAGAAGGGGGGTGAGTCAGAGAGACAAAAAGACTGAGGTGGGGGCCTGTAAACTCCATATCATTTGAACCTTCCTGAAGCTGGCATTGGAGCTGCTGGATAGAAGGGGGGTGAGTCAGAGAGACAAAGAGACTGATGTGGGGGCCGTTTAACTCCATATCATTTGAACCTTCTTGTAGCTGGGATTGGACCTGCTGGATAGAAGGGGGGGGGTGAGTCAGGGAGACAAAGAGACTGAGGTGGAGACCCTGAAAATCCATATCATTTGAACCGTCCTGAAGCTGGGATTGGAGCTGCTGGATAGAAGGGGGGTGAGTCAGAGAGTCAAAGAGACTGAGGTGGGGGCCTGTAAACTCGATATCATTTGAGCCTTCCTGAAGCTGGGATTGGAGCTGCTGGATAGAAGGGGGGTGAGTCAGAGAGACAAAGAGACTGATGTGGGGACCTTTAACTCCATATCATTTGAACCTTCCTGAACCTGGGATTGGAGCTGCTGGATAGACGGGGGGTGAGTCAGAGAGACAAAGAGACTGAGGTGGGGGCCCCTAAACTCCATATCATTTGAACCTTTCTGAAGCCCGGATTGGAGCTGCTGGATACAAGGGGGGTGAGTCAGAGAGACAAAGAGACTGAGGTGGGGGCCCTTTAACTCTATATCATTTGAACCTTCCTGAAACTGGGATTGGAGCTGCTGGATAGAAGGGGGTGAGTCAGAGAGACAAAAGACTGATGTAGGGACCTTTAACTCCATATCATTTGAACCTTCCGGAAGCTGGGATTGGAGCTGCTGGATAGAAGGGGGGTGAGTCGGAGAGACAGAGACTGAGGTGGGGGCCCTTAAACTCGATATCATTTGAACCTTCATGAAGCTGGGATTGGAGCTCCTGGATAGAAGGGGGGTGAGTCAGAGAGACAAAGAGACTGAGGTGGGGGCTTGTAAACTCCATATCATTTGAACCTTCCTGAAGCTGGGATTGGAGCTGCTGGATAGAAGGGGGGTGTGAGTCAGAGAGACAAAGAGACTGAGGTGGGGGCCCTTTAACTCCATATCATTTGAACCTTCCTGAAGCTGGGATTGGAGCTGCTGGATAGAAGGGGGGGGGGTGAGTCAGAGAGACAAAGAGACTGAGGTGGGGGGCCCTTAACTCCATATCATTTGAACCTTCCTGAAGCTGGGATTGGAGCTGCTGGATAGAAGGGGGGGTGAGTCAGTGAGACAAAGAGACTGAGGTGGGGGCCCCTTAACTCCATATCATTTGAACCTTCCTGAAGCTGGGATTGGAGCTGCTGTGTAGAAGGTGGGTAAGTCAGAGAGACAAAGAGACTGATGTGGGGGTCCTTAAACTCCATATCATTTGAACCTTCCTGAAGCTGGGATTGGAGCTGCTGGATGGAAGGGGGGTGAGTCAGAGAGACAAAGAGACTGAGGTGGGGGCCCTTTAACTCCTTATCATTTGAACCTTCCTGAAGCTGGGATTGGAGCTGCTGGATAGAAGGGGGGGGGGGGTGAGTGAGAGAGACAAAGAGACTGAGGTGGGGGCCCTTAAACTCCATTTCATTTGAACCTTCCTGAAGCTGGGATTGGAGCTCCTGGATAGAAGGGGGGTGAGTCAGAGAGACAAAGAGACTGAGGTGGGGGGCCGTTAACTCGATATCATTTGAACCTTCCTGAAGCTGGGATTGGAGCTGCTGGATAGAAGGGGGGTGAGTCAGAGAGACAAAGAGACTGATGTGGGGACCTTTAACTCCATATCATTTGAACCTTCCTGAACCTGGGATTGGAGCTGCTGGATAGACGGGGGGTGAGTCAGAGAGACAAAGAGACTGAGGTTGGGGCCCCCTAAACTCCACATCATTTGAACCTTCCTGAAGCTGGGATTGGAGCTGCTATATATTAGGGGGGGTGAGTCAGAGAGACAAAGAGACTGAGGTGGGGGCCTCTAAACTCCATATCATTTGAACCTTTCTGAAGCTGGGATTGGAGCTGCTGGATAGAAGGGGGGTGAGTCAGAGAGACAAAGAGACTGAGGTGGGGGCCCTTTAACTCCATATCATTTGAACCTTCCTGAAGCTGGGATTGGAGCTGCTGGATAGAAGGGGGGGTGAGTCAGAGAGACAAAGAGACTGAGGTGGGGGCCCTTAAACTGCATTTCATTTGAACCTTCCTGAAGCTGGGATTGGAGCTCCTGGATAGAAGGGGGGTGAGTCAGAGAGACAAAGAGACTGAGGTGGGGGCATGTAAACTCCATATCATTTGAACCTTCCTGAAGCTGGGATTGGAGCTGCTTGATAGAAGGGGGGGGGGTGAGTCAGAGAGACAAAGAGACTGAGGTGGGGGCCCTTTAACTCTACATCATTTGAACCTTCCTGAAACTGGGATTGGAGCTGCTGGATAGAAGGGGGGTGAGTCAGAGAGACAAAAGACTGATGTAGGGACCTTTAACTCCATATCATTTGAACCTTCCGGAAGCTGGGATTGGAGCTGCTGAATAGAAGGGGGGGGTGAGTCAGAGAGACAAAGAGACTGAGGTGGGGGGCCGTTAACTCGATATCATTTGAACCTTCCTGAAGCTGGGATTGGAGCTGCTGGATAGAAGGGGGGTGAGTCAGAGAGACAAAGAGACTGAGGTGGGGGCCCTTAAACTCGATATCATTTGAACCTTCCTGAAGCTGTGATTGGAGCTGCTGGATAGAAGGGGGGTGAGTCAGAGAGACAAAGAGACTGATATGGGGACCTTTAACTCCATATCATTTGAACCTTCCTGAACCTGGGATTTGAGCTGCTGGATAGACGGGGGGTGAGTGAGAGAGACAAAGAGACTGAGGTTGGGGCCCTTAAACTCCATTTCATTTGAACCTTCCTGAAGCTGGGATTGGAGCTCCTGGATAGAAGGGGGGTGAGTCAGAGAGACAAAAAGACTGATGTAGGGACCTTTAACTCCATATCATTTGAACCTTCCTGAAGCTGGCATTGGAGCTGCTGGATAGAAGGGGGGTGAGTCAGAGAGACAAAGAGACTGATGTGGGGGCCGTTTAACTCCATATCATTTGAACCTTCCTGTAGCTGGGATTGGACCTGCTGGATAGAAGGGGGGGTGAGTCAGGGAGACAAAGAGACTGAGGTGGAGACCCTGAAACTCCATATCATTTGAACCGTGCTGAAGCTGGGATTGGAGCTGCTGGATAGAAGGGGGGTGAGTCAGAGAGACAAAGAGACTGAGGTGGGGGCCTGTAAACTCGATATCATTTGAGCCTTCCTGAAGCTGGCATTGGAGCTGCTGGATAGAAGGGGGGTGAGTCAGAGAGACAAAAAGACTGATGTAGGGACCTTTAACTCCATATCATTTGAACCTTCCAGAAGCTGGGATTGGAGCTGCTGGATAGAAGGGGGGGGGTGAGTCAGAGAGACAAAGAGACTGAGGTGGGGGGCCGTTAACTCGATATCATTTGAACCTTCCTGAAGCTGGGATTGGAGCTGCTGGATAGAAGGAGGGTGAGTCACAGAGACAAAGAGACTGATGTGGGGACCTTTAACTCCATATCATTTGAACCTTCCTGAACCTGGGATTGGAGCTGCTGGATAGACGGGGGGTGAGTCAGAGAGACAAAGAGACTAAGGTGGGGGCCCTTTAACTCCATATCATTTGAACCTTCCTGAAGCTGGGATTGGAGCTGCTGGATAGAAGGGGGGGGGGTGAGTGAGAGAGACAAAGAGAATGAGGTGGGGGCCCTTAAACTCCATTTCATTTGAACCTTCCTGAAGCTGGGATTGGAGCTGCTGGATAGAAGGGGGGTGAGTCAGAGAGACAAAAAGACTGAGGTGGGGGCCTGTAAACTCCATATCATTTGAACCTTCCTGAAGCTGGCATTGGAGCTGCTGGATAGAAGGGGGGTGAGTCAGAGAGACAAAGAGACTGATGTGGGGGCCGTTTAACTCCATATCATTTGAACCTTCTTGTAGCTGGGATTGGACCTGCTGGATAGAAGGGGGGGGGGTGAGTCAGGGAGACAAAGAGACTGAGGTGGAGACCCTGAAACTCCATATCATTTGAACCGTCCTGAAGCTGGGATTGGAGCTGCTGGATAGAAGGGGGGTGAGTCAGAGAGTCAAAGAGACTGAGGTGGGGGCCTGTAAACTCCATATCATTTGAACCTTCCTGAACCTGGGATTGGAGCTGCTGGATAGACGGGGGGTGAGTCAGAGAGACAAAGAGACTGAGGTGGGGGCCCCTAAACTCCATATCATTTGAACCTTTCTGAAGCCCGGATTGGAGCTGCTGGATACAAGGGGGGTGAGTCAGAGAGACAAAGAGACTGAGGTGGGGGCCCTTTAACTCCATATCATTTGAACCTTCCTGAAGCTGGGATTGGAGCTGCTGGATAGAAGGGGGGGGGGTGAGTGAGAGAGACAAAGAGACTGAGGTGGGGGCCCTTAAACTCCATTTCATTTGAACCTTCCTGAAGCTGGGATTGGAGCTCCTGGATAGAAGGGGGGTGAGTCAGAGAGACAAAGAGACTGAGGTGGGGGCCCTTAAACTCGATATCATTTGAACCTTCCTGAAGCTGGGATTGGAGCTCCTGGATAGAAGGGGGGTGAGTCAGAGAGACAAAGAGACTGAGGTGGGGGCCTGTAAACTCCATATCATTTGAACCTTCCTGAAGCTGGGATTGGAGCTGCTGGATAGAAGGGGGGGGGGTGAGTCAGAGAGACAAAGAGACTGAGGTGGGGGCCCTTTAACTCCATATCATTTGAACCTTCCTGAAGCTGGGATTGGAACTGCTGGATAGAAGGGGGGGGTGAGTGAGAGAGACAAAGAGACTGAGGTGGGGGCCCTTAAACTCCATTTCATTTGAACCTTCCTGAAGCTTGGATTGGAGCTCCTGGATAGAAGGGGGGTGAGTCAGAGAGACAAAGAGACTGAGGTGTGGGGCCTGTAAACTCCATATCATTTGAACCTTCCTGAAGCTGGGATTGGAGCTGCTGGATAGAAGGGGGGCGTGAGTCAGAGAGACAAAGAGACTGAGGTGGGGGCCCTTTAACTCTATATCATTTGAACCTTCCTGAAACTGGGATTGGAGCTGCTGGATAGAAGGGGGTGAGTCAGAGAGACAAAAGACTGATGTAGGGACCTTTAACTCTATATCATTTGAACCTTCCGGAAGCTGGGATTGGAGCTGCTGGATAGAAGGGTGGGGTGAATCAGAGAGACAAAGAGACTGATGTGGGGGGGGCGTTAACTTGATATCATTTGAACCTTCCTGAAGCTGGGATTGGAGCTGCTGGATAGAAGGGGGGTGAGTCAGAGAGACAAAGAGACTGATGTGGGGACCTTTAACTCCATATCATTTGAACCTTCCTGAACCTGGGATTGGAGCTGCTGGATAGACGGGGGGTGAGTCAGAGAGACAAAGAGACTGAGGTTGGGGCCCCCTAAACTCCATATCATTTGAACCTTCCTGAAGCTGGCATTGGAGCTGCTGGATAGAAGGGGGGTGAGTCAGAGAGACAAAGAGACTGATGTGGGGGCCGTTTAACTCCATATCATTTGAACCTTCCTGTAGCTGGGATTGGACCTGCTGGATAGAAGGGGGGGGGTGAGTCAGGGAGACAAAGAGACTGAGGTGGAGACCCTGAAACTCCATATCATTTGAACCGTCCTGAAGCTGGGATTGGAGCTGCTGGATAGAAGGGGGGTGAGTCAGAGAGTCAAAGAGACTGAGGTGGGGGCCTGTAAACTCGATATCATTTGAGCCTTCCTGAAGCTGGGATTGGAGCTGCTGGATAGAAGGGGGGTGAGTCAGAGAGACAAAGAGACTGATGTGGGGACCTTTAACTCCATATCATTTGAACCTTCCTGAACCTGGGATTGGAGCTGCTGGATAGACGGGGGGTGAGTCAGAGAGACAAAGAGACTGAGGTGGGGGCCCCTAAACTCCATATCATTTGAACCTTTCTGAAGCCCGGATTGGAGCTGCTGGATACAAGGGGGGTGAGTCAGAGAGACAAAGAGACTGAGGTGGGGGCCCTTTAACTCCATATCATTTGAACCTTCCTGAAGCTGGGATTGGAGCTGCTGGATAGAAGGGGGGGGGTGAGTGAGAGAGACAAAGAGACTGAGGTGGGGGCCCTTAAACTCCATTTCATTTGAACCTTCCTGAAGCTGGGATTGGAGCTCCTGGATAGAAGGGGGGTGAGTCAGAGAGACAAAGAGACTGAGGTGGGGGCCCTTAAACTCGATATCATTTGAACCTTCCTGAAGCTGGGATTGGAGCTCCTGGATAGAAGGGGGGTGAGTCAGAGAGACAAAGAGACTGAGGTGGGGGCCTGTAAACTCCATATCATTTGAACCTTCCTGAAGCTGGGATTGGAGCTGCTGGATAGAAGGGGGGGGGTGAGTCAGAGAGACAAAGAGACTGAGGTGGGGGCCCTTTAACTCCATATCATTTGAACCTTCCTGAAGCTGGGATTGGAACTGCTGGATAGAAGGGGGGGGTGAGTGAGAGAGACAAAGAGACTGAGGTGGGGGCCCTTAAACTCCATTTCATTTGAACCTTCCTGAAGCTTGGATTGGAGCTCCTGGATAGAAGGGGGGTGAGTCAGAGAGACAAAGAGACTGAGGTGTGGGGCCTGTAAACTCCATATCATTTGAACCTTCCTGAAGCTGGGATTGGAGCTGCTGGATAGAAGGGGGGCGTGAGTCAGAGAGACAAAGAGACTGAGGTGGGGGCCCTTTAACTCTATATCATTTGAACCTTCCTGAAACTGGGATTGGAGCTGCTGGATAGAAGGGGGTGAGTCAGAGAGACAAAAGACTGATATAGGGACCTTTAACTCCATATCATTTGAACCTTCCGGAAGCTGGGATTGGAGCTGCTGGATAGAAGGGGGGTGAGTCGGAGAGACAGAGACTGAGGTGGGGGCCCTTAAACTCGATATCATTTGAACCTTCATGAAGCTGGGATTGGAGCTCCTGGATAGAAGGGGGGTGAGTCAGAGAGACAAAGAGACTGAGGTGGGGGCTTGTAAACTCCATATCATTTGAACCTTCCTGAAGCTGGGATTGGAGCTGCTGGATAGAAGGGGGGGGGTGAGTCAGAGAGACAAAGAGACTGAGGTGGGGGCCCTTTAACTCTATATCATTTGAACCTTCCGGAAGCTGGGATTGGAGCTGCTGGATAGAAGGGTGGGGTGAATCAGAGAGACAAAGAGACTGATGTGGGGGGGGCGTTAACTTGATATCATTTGAACCTTCCTGAAGCTGGGATTGGAGCTGCTGGATAGAAGGGGGGTGAGTCAGAGAGACAAAGAGACTGATGTGGGGACCTTTAACTCCATATCATTTGAACCTTCCTGAACCTGGGATTGGAGCTGCTGGATAGACGGGGGGTGAGTCAGAGAGACAAAGAGACTGAGGTTGGGGCCCCCTAAACTCCATATCATTTGAACCTTCCTGAAGCTGGCATTGGAGCTGCTGGATAGAAGGGGGGTGAGTCAGAGAGACAAAGAGACTGATGTGGGGGCCGTTTAACTCCATATCATTTGAACCTTCCTGTAGCTGGGATTGGACCTGCTGGATAGAAGGGGGGGGGGTGAGTCAGGGAGACAAAGAGACTGAGGTGGAGACCCTGAAACTCCATATCATTTGAACCGTCCTGAAGCTGGGATTGGAGCTGCTGGATAGAAGGGGGGTGAGTCAGAGAGACAAAGAGACTGAGGTGGGGGCCTGTAAACTCGATATCATTTGAACCTTCCTGAAGCTGGGATTGGAGCTGCTGGATAGAAGGGGGGGGGGTGAGTCAGAGAGACAAAGAGACTGAGGTGGGGGGCCCTTAACTCCATATCATTTGAACCTTCCTGAACCTGGGATTGGAGCTGCTGGATAGACGGGGGGTGAGTCAGAGAGACAAAGAGACTGAGGTTGGGGCCCCCTAAACTCCATATCATTTGAACCTTCCTGAAGCTGGGATTGGAGCTGCTGGATAGAAGGGGGGGGTGAGTGAGAGAGACAAAGAGACTGAGGTGGGGGCCCTTAAACTCCATTTCATTTGAACCTTCCTGAAGCTGGGATTGGAGCTGCTGGATAGACGGGGGGTGAGTCAGAGAGACAAAGAGACTGAGGTTGGGGCCCCCTAAACTCCATATCATTTGAACCTTCCTGAAGCTGGGATTGGAGCTGCTGGATAGAAGGGGGGGTGAGTCAGAGAGACAAAGAGACTGAGGTGGGGGCCCTTTAACTCTATATCATTTGAACCTTCCGGAAGCTGGGATTGGAGCTGCTGGATAGAAGGGTGGGGTGAATCAGAGAGACAAAGAGACTGAGGTGGGGGGGGCGTTAACTTGATATCATTTGAACCTTCCTGAAGCTGGGATTGGAGCTGCTGGATAGAAGGGGGGTGAGTCAGAGAGACAAAGAGACTGATGTGGGGACCTTTAACTCCATATCATTTGAACCTTCCTGAACCTGGGATTGGAGCTGCTGGACAGACGGGGGGTGAGTCTGAGAGACAAAGAGTCTGAGGTTGGGGCCCCCTAAACTCCATATAATTTGAACCTTCCTGAAGCTGGGATTGGAGCTGCTGGATAGAAGGGGGGGTGAGTCAGAGAGACAAAGAGACTGAGGTGGGGGCCCTTTAATTCTATATCATTTGAACCTTCCTGAAACTGGGATTGGAGCTGCTGGATAGAAGGGGGGTGAGTCAGAGAGACAAAAAGACTGATGTAGGGACCTTTAACTCCATATCATTTGAACCTTCCTGAAGCTGGGATTGGAGCTGCTGGATAGAAGGGGGGGGGGTGAGTCAGAGAGACAAAGAGACTGAGGTGGGGGGCCTTTAACTCGATATCATTTGAACCTTCCTGAAGCTGGGATTGGAGCTGCTGGATAGAAGGGGGGTGAGTCAGAGAGACAAAGAGACTGAGGTGGGGGCCCTTAAACTCGATATCATTTGAACCTTCCTGAAGTTGGGATTGGAGCTCCTGGATAGAAGGGGGGTGAGTCAGAGAGACAAAGAGACTGAGGTGGGGGCCTGTAAACTCCATATCATTTGAACCTTCCTGAAGCTGGGATTGGAGCTGCTGGATAGAAGGGGGGTGTGTGAGTCAGAGAGACAAAGAGACTGAGGTGGGGGCCCTTTAACTCTATATCATTTGAACCTTCCTGAAACTGGGATTGGAGCTGCTGGATAGAAGGGGGGTGAGTCAGAGAGACAAAAGACTGATGTAGGGACCTTTAACTCCATATCATTTGAACCTTCCGGAAGCTGGGATTGGAGCTGCTGGATAGAAGGGGGGGGTGAGTCAGAGAGACAAAGAGACTGAGGTGGGGGGCCGTTAACTTGATATCATTTGAACCTTCCTGAAGCTGGGATTGGAGCTGCTGGATAGAAGGGGGGGGGGGTGAGTGAGAGAGACAAAGAGACTGAGGTGGGGGCCCTTAAACTCCATTTCATTTGAACCTTCCTGAACCTGGGATTGGAGCTCCTGGATAGAAGGGGGGTGAGTCAGAGAGACAAAGAGACTGAGGTGGGGGCCTGTAAACTCCATATCATTTGAACCTTCCTGAAGCTGGGATTGGAGCTGCTGGATAGAAGGGGGGCGTGAGTCAGAGAGACAAAGAGACTGAGGTGGGGGCCCTTTAACTCTATATCATTTGAACCTTCCTGAAACTAGGATTGGAGCTGCTGGATAGAAGGGGGGTGAGTCAGAGAGACAAAAGACTGATGTAGGGACCTTTAACTCCATATCATTTGAACCTTCCGGAAGCTGGGATTGGAGCTGCTGGATAGAAGAGGGGGGGTGAGTCAGAGAGACAAAGAGACTGAGGTGGGGGGCCGTTAACTCGATATCATTTGAACCTTCCTGAAGCTGGGATTGGAGCTGCTGGATAGAAGGGGGGTGAGTCAGAGAGACAAAGAGACTGATGTGGGGACTTTTAACTCCATATCATTTGAACCTTCCTGAACCTGGGATTGGAGCTGCTGGATAGACGGGGGGTGAGTCAGAGAGAAAAAGAGACTGAGGTTGGGGCCCCTAAACTCCATATCATTTGAACCTTCCTGAAGCTGGGATTGGAGCTGCTAGATAGAAGGGGGGGGGGTGAGTCAGAGAGACAAAGAGACTGAGGTGGGGGCCCTTTAACTCTATATCATTTGAACCTTCCTGAAACTGGGATTGGAGCTGCTGGATAGAAGGGGGGTGAGTCAGAGAGACAAAAGACTGATGTAGGGACCTTTAAGTCCATATCATTTGAACCTTCCTGAAGCTGGGATTGGAGCTACTGGATAGAAGGGGGGTGAGTCAGAGAGACAAAGAGACTGAGGTGGGGGCCCTTAAACTCGATATCATTTGAACCTTCCTGAAGCTGGGATTGGAGCTCCTGGATAGAAGGGGGATGAGTCGGAGAGACAAAGAGACTGAGGTGGGGGCCTGTAAACTCCATATCATTTGAACCTTCCTGAAGCTGGGATTGGAGCTGCTGGATAAAAGGGGGGGGGTGAGTCAGAGAGACAAAGAGACTGAGGTGGGGGCCCTTTAACTCTATATCATTTGAACCTTCCTGAAACTGGGATTGGAGCTGCTCGATAGAAGGGGGGTGAGTCAGAGGGACAAAGAGACTGATGTGGGGACCTTTAACTCCATATCATTTGAACCTTCCTGTAGCTGGGATTGGAGCTGCTGGATAGAAGGGGGGGTGAGTGAGAGAGACAAAGAGACTGAGGTGGGGGCCCTTAAACTCCATTTCATTTGAACCTTCCTGAAGCTGGGATTGGAGCTCCTGGATAGAAGGGGGGGGGTGAGTCAGGGAGACAAAGAGACTGAGGTGGAGACCCTGAAACTCTATATCATTTGAACCGTCCTGAAGCTGGGATTGGAGCTGCTGGATAGAAGGGGGGTGAGTCAGAGAGACAAAGAGACTGAGGTGGGGGTCTGTAAACTCGATATCATTTGAACCTTCCTGAAGCTGGGATTGGAGCTGCTGGATAGAAGGGGGGTGAGTCAGAGAGACAAAGAGACTGAGGTGGGGGGCCCTTAACTCCATATCATTTGAACCTTCCTGAACCTGGGATTGGAGCTGCTGGATAGACGGGGGGTGAGTCAGAGAGACAAAGAGACTGAGGTTGGGGCCCCCTAAACTCCATATCATTTGAACCTTCCTGAAGCTGGGATTGGAGCTGCTGGATAGAAGGGGGGGTGAGTGAGAGAGACAAAGAGACTGAGGTGGGGGCCCTTAAACTCCATTTCATTTGAACCTTCCTGAAGCTGGGATTGGAGCTCCTGGATAGAAGGGGGGTGAGTCAGAGAGACAAAGAGACTGAGGTGGGGGCCTGTAAACTCCATATCATTTGAACCTTCCTGAAGCTGGGATTGGAGCTGCTGGATAGAAGGGGGGTGAGTCAGAGAGACAAAGAGACTGATGTGGGGGCCGTTTAACTCCATATCATTTGAACCTTCCTGTAGCTGGGATTGGACCTGCTGGATAGAAGGGGGGGGGTGAGTCAGGGAGACAAAGAGACTGAGGTGGAGACCCTGAAACTCCATATCATTTGAACCGTCCTGAAGCTGGGATTGGAGCTGCTGGATAGAAGGGGGGTGAGTCAGAGAGACAAAGAGACTGAGGTGGGGGCCTGTAAACTCGATATCATTTGAACCTTCCTGAAGCTGGGATTGGAGCTGCTGGATAGAAGGGGGGGGTGAGTCAGAGAGACAAAGAGACTGAGGTGGGGGGCCCTTAACTCCATATCATTTGAACCTTCCTGAAGCTGGGATTGGAGCTGCTGGATAGAAGGGGGGGGTGAGTCAGTGAGACAAAGAGACTGAGGTGGGGGCCCCTTAACTCCATATCATTTGAACCTTCCTGAAGCTGGGATTGGAGCTGCTGGATAGAAGGGGGGGTGAGTGAGAGAGACAAAGAGACTGAGGTGGGGGCCCTTAAACTCCATTTCATTTGAACCTTCCTGAAGCTGGGATTGGAGCTCCTGGATAGAAGGGGGGTGAGTCAGAGAGACAAAGAGACTGAGGTGGGGGCCTGTAAACTCCATATCATTTGAACCTTCCTGAAGCTGGGATTGGAGCTGCTGGATAGAAGGGGGGTGAGTCAGAGAGACAAAAGACTGATGTAGGGACCTTTAACTCCATATCATTTGAACCTTCCGGAAGCTGGGATTGGAGCTGCTGGATAGAAGGGGGGGGGGGTGAGTCAGAGAGACAAAGAGACTGAGGTGGGGGGCCGTTAACTCGATATCATTTGAACCTTCCTGAAGCTGGGATTGGAGCTGCTGGATAGAAGGGGGGTGAGTCAGAGAGACAAAGAGACTGATGTGGGGACCTTTAACTCCATATCATTTGAACCTTCCTGAACCTGGGATTGGAGCTGCTGGATAGACGGGGGGTGAGTCAGAGAGACAAAGAGACTGAGGTTGGGGCCCCCTAAACTCCACATCATTTGAACCTTCCTGAAACTGGGATTGGAGCTGCTATATATTAGGGGGGGTGAGTGAGAGAGACAAAGAGACTGAGGTGGGGGCCCTTAAACTCCATTTCATTTGAACCTTCCTGAAGCTGGGATTGGAGCTCCTGGATAGAAGGGGGGTGAGTCAGAGAGACAAAGAGACTGAGGTGGGGGCCTGTAAACTCCATTTCATTTGAACCTTCCTGAAGCTGGGATTGGAGCTGCTGGATAGAAGGGGGGCGTGAGTCAGAGAGACAAAGAGACTGAGGTGGGGGCCATTTAACTCTATATCATTTGAACCTTCCTGAAACTGGGATTGGAGCTGCTGGATAGAAGGGGGGTGAGTCAGAGAGACAAAAGACTGATGTAAGGACCTTTAACTCCATATCATTTGAACCTTCCGGAAGCTGGGATTGGAGCTGCTGGATAGAAGGGGGGGGGGTGAGTCAGAGAGACAAAGAGACTGAGGTGGGGGGCCGTTAACTCGATATCATTTGAACCTTCCTGAAGCTGGGATTGGAGCTGCTGGATAGAAGGGGGGTGAGTCAGAGAGACAAAGAGACTGAGGTAGGGGCCCTTAAACTCAATATCATTTGAACCTTCCTGAAGCTGGGATTGGAGCTGCTGGATAGAAGGGGGGTGAGTCAGAGAGACAAAGAGACTGATGTGGGGACCTTTAACTCCATATCATTTGAACCTTCCTGAACCTGGGATTGGAGCTGCTGGATAGACGGGGGGTGAGTCAGAGAGAAAAAGAGACTGAGGTTGGGGCCCCTAAACTCCATATCATTTGAACCTTCCTGAAGCTGGGATTGGAGCTGCTAGATAGAGGGGGGGGGGTGAGTCAGAGAGACAAAGAGAGTGAGGTGGGGGCCCTTTAACTCTATATCATTTGAACCTTCCTGAAACTGGGATTGGAGCTGCTGGATAGAAGGGAGGTGAGTCAGAGAGACAAAAAGACTGATGTAGGGACCTTCAACTCCATATCATTTGAACCTTCCTGAAGCTGGGATTGGAGCTGCTGGATAGAAGGGGGGGGGGTGAGTCAGAGAGACAAAGAGACTGAGGTGGGGGGCCTTTAACTCGATATCATTTGAACCTTCCTGAAGCTGGGATTGGAGCTGCTGGATAGACGGGGGGTGAGTCAGAGAGACAAAGAGACTGAGGTTGGGGCCCCCTAAACTCCACATCATTTGAACCTTCCTGAAGCTGGGATTGGAGCTGCTATATATTAGGGGGGGTGAGTCAGAGAGACAAAGAGACTGAGGTGGGGGCCCCTAAACTCCATATCATTTGAACCTTTCTGAAGCTGGGATTGGAGCTGCTGGATAGAAGGGGGGTGAGTCAGAGAGACAAAGAGACTGAGCTGGGGGAACTTTAACTCCATATCATTTGAACCTTCCTGAAGCTGGGATTGGAGCTGCTGGATAGAAGGGGGGGGGTGAGTGAGAGAGACAAAGAGACTGAGGTGGGGGCCCTTAAACTCCATTTCATTTGAACCTTCCTGAAGCTGGGATTGGAGCTCCTGGATAGAAGGGGGGTGAGTCAGAGAGACAAAGAGACTGAGGTTGGGGCCCCCTAAACTCCACATCATTTGAACCTTCCTGAAACTGGGATTGGAGCTGCTATATATTAGGGGGGGTGAGTGAGAGAGACAAAGAGACTGAGGTGGGGGCCCTTAAACTCCATTTCATTTGAACCTTCCTGAAGCTGGGATTGGAGCTCCTGGATAGAAGGGGGGTGAGTCAGAGAGACAAAGAGACTGAGGTGGGGGCCTGTAAACTCCATTTCATTTGAACCTTCCTGAAGCTGGGATTGGAGCTGCTGGATAGAAGGGGGGCGTGAGTCAGAGAGACAAAGAGACTGAGGTGGGGGCCATTTAACTCTATATCATTTGAACCTTCCTGAAACTGGGATTGGAGCTGCTGGATAGAAGGGGGGTGAGTCAGAGAGACAAAAGACTGATGTAAGGACCTTTAACTCCATATCATTTGAACCTTCCGGAAGCTGGGATTGGAGCTGCTGGATAGAAGGGGGGGGGTGAGTCAGAGAGACAAAGAGACTGAGGTGGGGGGCCGTTAACTCGATATCATTTGAACCTTCCTGAAGCTGGGATTGGAGCTGCTGGATAGAAGGGGGGTGAGTCAGAGAGACAAAGAGACTGAGGTAGGGGCCCTTAAACTCAATATCATTTGAACCTTCCTGAAGCTGGGATTGGAGCTGCTGGATAGAAGGGGGGTGAGTCAGAGAGACAAAGAGACTGATGTGGGGACCTTTAACTCCATATCATTTGAACCTTCCTGAACCTGGGATTGGAGCTGCTGGATAGACGGGGGGTGAGTCAGAGAGAAAAAGAGACTGAGGTTGGGGCCCCTAAACTCCATATCATTTGAACCTTCCTGAAGCTGGGATTGGAGCTGCTAGATAGAGGGGGGGGTGAGTCAGAGAGACAAAGAGAGTGAGGTGGGGGCCCTTTAACTCTATATCATTTGAACCTTCCTGAACCTGGGATTGGAGCTGCTGGATAGACGGGGGGTGAGTCAGAGAGACAAAGAGACTGAGGTTGGGGCCCCCTAAACTCCACATCATTTGAACCTTCCTGAAACTGGGATTGGAGCTGCTATATATTAGGGGGGGTGAGTGAGAGAGACAAAGAGACTGAGGTGGGGGCCCTTAAACTCCATTTCATTTGAACCTTCCTGAAGCTGGGATTGGAGCTCCTGGATAGAAGGGGGGTGAGTCAGAGAGACAAAGAGACTGAGGTGGGGGCCTGTAAACTCCATTTCATTTGAACCTTCCTGAAGCTGGGATTGGAGCTGCTGGATAGAAGGGGGGCGTGAGTCAGAGAGACAAAGAGACTGAGGTGGGGGCCATTTAACTCTATATCATTTGAACCTTCCTGAAACTGGGATTGGAGCTGCTGGATAGAAGGGGGGTGAGTCAGAGAGACAAAAGACTGATGTAAGGACCTTTAACTCCATATCATTTGAACCTTCCGGAAGCTGGGATTGGAGCTGCTGGATAGAAGGGGGGGGGGGTGAGTCAGAGAGACAAAGAGACTGAGGTGGGGGGCCGTTAACTCGATATCATTTGAACCTTCCTGAAGCTGGGATTGGAGCTGCTGGATAGAAGGGGGGTGAGTCAGAGAGACAAAGAGACTGAGGTAGGGGCCCTTAAACTCAATATCATTTGAACCTTCCTGAAGCTGGGATTGGAGCTGCTGGATAGAAGGGGGGTGAGTCAGAGAGACAAAGAGACTGATGTGGGGACCTTTAACTCCATATCATTTGAACCTTCCTGAACCTGGGATTGGAGCTGCTGGATAGACGGGGGGTGAGTCAGAGAGAAAAAGAGACTGAGGTTGGGGCCCCTAAACTCCATATCATTTGAACCTTCCTGAAGCTGGGATTGGAGCTGCTAGATAGAGGGGGGGGTGAGTCAGAGAGACAAAGAGAGTGAGGTGGGGGCCCTTTAACTCTATATCATTTGAACCTTCCTGAAACTGGGATTGGAGCTGCTGGATAGAAGGGAGGTGAGTCAGAGAGACAAAAAGACTGATGTAGGGACCTTCAACTCCATATCATTTGAACCTTCCTGAAGCTGGGATTGGAGCTGCTGGATAGAAGGGGGGGGTGAGTCAGAGAGACAAAGAGACTGAGGTGGGGGGCCTTTAACTCGATATCATTTGAACCTTCCTGAAGCTGGGATTGGAGCTGCTGGATAGACGGGGGGTGAGTCAGAGAGACAAAGAGACTGAGGTTGGGGCCCCCTAAACTCCACATCATTTGAACCTTCCTGAAGCTGGGATTGGAGCTGCTATATATTAGGGGGGGTGAGTCAGAGAGAAAAAGAGACTGAGGTGGGGACCCCTAAACTCCATATCATTTGAACCTTTCTGAAGCTGGGATTGGAGCTGCTGGATAGAAGGGGGGTGAGTCAGAGAGACAAAGAGACTGAGCTGGGGGAACTTTAACTCCATATCATTTGAACCTTCCTGAAGCTGGGATTGGAGCTGCTGGATAGAAGGGGGGGGGGTGAGTGAGAGAGACAAAGAGACTGAGGTGGGGGCCCTTAAACTCCATTTCATTTGAACCTTCCTGAAGCTGGGATTGGAGCTCCTGGATAGAAGGGGGGTGAGTCAGAGAGACAAAGAGACTGAGGTGGGGGCCCCCTAAACTCCATATCATTTGAACCTTCCTGAAGCTGGGATTGGAGCTGCTGGATAGAAGGGGGGTGAGTCAGAGAGACAAAAAGACTGATGTGGGGACCTTTAACTCGATATCATTTGAACCTTCCTGAAGCTGGGATTGGAGCTGCTGGATAGAAGGGGGGTGAGTCAGAGAGACAAAGAGACTGATGTGGGGACCTTTAACTCCATATCATTTGAACCTTCCTGAACCAGGGATTGGAGCTGCTAGATAGACGGGGGGTGAGTCAGAGAGACAAAGAGACTGAGGTTGGGGCCCCCTAAACTCCACATCATTTGAACCTTCCTGAAGGTGGGATTGGAGCTGCTGTATATTAGGGGGGTGAGTCAGAGAGACAAAGAGACTGAGGTGGGGGCCCCTAAACTCCATATCATTTGAACCTTTCTGAAGCTGGGATTGGAGCTGCTGGATAGAAGGGGGGTGAGTCAGAGAGACAAATAGACTGAGGTGGGGGAACTTTAACTCCATATCATTTGAACCTTCCTGAAGCTGGGATTGGAGCTGCTGGATAGAAGGGGGGGTGAGTGAGAGAGACAATGAGACTGAGGTGGGGGCCCTTAAACTCCATTTCATTTGAACATTCCTGAAGCTGGGATTGGAGCTCCTGGATAGAAGGGGGGTGAGTCAGAGAGACAAAGAGACTGAGGTGGGGGCCTGTAACCTCCATATCATTTGAACCTTCCTGAAGCTGGGATTGGAGCTGCTGGATTGAAGGGGGGCGTGAGTCAGAGAGACAAAGAGACTGAGGTGGGGGGCCGTTAACTCTATATCATTTGAACCTTCCTGAAGCTGGGATTGGAGCTGCTGGATAGAAGGGGGGTGAGTCAGAGAGACAAAGAGACTGATGTGGGGACCTTTAACTCCATATCATTTGAACCTTCCTGAACCTGGGATTGGAGCTGCTGGATAGACGGGGGGTGAGTCAGAGAGAAAAAGAGACTGAGGTTGGGGCCCCTAAACTCCATATCATTTGAACCTTCCTGAAGCTGGGTTTGGAGCTGCTAGATAGAAGGGGGGGGTGAGTCAGAGAGACAAAGAGACTGAGGTGGGGGCCCTTTAACTCTATATCATTTGAACCTTCCTGAAACTGGGATTGGAGCTGCTGGATAGAAGGGGGGTGAGTCAGAGAGACAAAAAGACTGATGTAGGGACCTTTAACTCCATATCATTTGAACCTTCCTGAAGCTGGGATTGGAGCTGCTGGATAGAAGGGGGGTGAGTCAGAGAGACAAAGAGACTGAGGTGGGGGCCTGTAAACTCCATATCATTTGAACCTTCCTGAAGCTGGGATTGGAGCTGCTGGATAGAAGGGGGGGTGAGTCAGAGAGACAAAGAGACTGAGGTTGGGGCCCCCTAAACTCCATATCATTTGAACCTTCCTGAAGCTGGGATTGGAGCTCCTATATATTAGGGGGGGTGAGTCAGAGAGACAAAGAGACCGAGGTGGGGCCCCCTAAACTCCACATCATTTGAACCTTCCTGAAGGTGGGATTGGAGCTGCTGTATATTAGGGGGGTGAGTCAGAGAGACAAAGAGACTGAGGTGGGGGGCCGTTAACTCTATATCATTTGAACCTTCCTGAAGCTGGGATTGGAGCTGCTGGATAGAAGGGGGGTGAGTCAGAGAGACAAAGAGACTGATGTGGGGACCTTTAACTCCATATCATTTGAACCTTCCTGAACCTGGGATTGGAGCTGCTGGATAGACGGGGGGTGAGTCAGAGAGAAAAAGAGACTGAGGTTGGGGCCCCTAAACTCCATATCATTTGAACCTTCCTGAAGCTGGGTTTGGAGCTGCTAGATAGAAGGGGGGGGGGTGAGTCAGAGAGACAAAGAGACTGAGGTGGGGGCCCTTTAACTCCATATCATTTGAACCTTCCGGAAGCTGGGATTGGAGCTGCTGGATAGAAGGGGGGGGGGTGAGTCAGAGAGACAAAGAGACTGAGGTGGGGGGCCGTTAACTTGATATCATTTGAACCTTCCTGAAGCTGGGATTGGAGCTGCTGGATAGAAGGGGGGTGAGTCAGAGAGACAAAGAGACTGATGTGGGGACCTTTAACTCCATATCATTTGAACCTTCCTGAACCTGGGATTGGAGCTGCTGGATAGACAGGGGGTGAGTCAGAGAGACAAAGAGACTGAGGTTGGGGCCCCCTAAACTCCATATCATTTGAACCTTCCTGAAGCTGGGATTGGAGCTCCTATATATTAGGGGGGGTGAGTCAGAGAGACAAAGAGACCGAGGTGGGGGCCCCTAAACTCCATATCATTTGAACCTTTCTGAAGCTGGGATTGGAGCTGCTGGATAGAAGGGGGGTGAGTCAGAGAGACAAAGAGACTGAGGTGGGGGAACTTTAACTCCATATCATTTGAACCTTCCTGAAGCTGGGATTGGAGCTGCTGGATAGAAGGGGGGGGGGTGAGTGAGAGAGACAAAGAGACTGAGGTGGGGGCCCTTAAACTCCATTTCATTTGAACCTTCCTGAACCTGGGATTGGAGCTCCTGGATAGAAGGGGGGTGAGTCAGAGAGACAAAGAGACTGGGGTGGGGGCCTGTAAACTCCATATCATTTGAACCTTCCTGAAGCTGGGATTGGAGCTGCTGGATAGAAGGGGGGCGTGAGTCAGAGAGACAAAGAGACTGAGGTGGGGGCCCTTTAACTCTATATCATTTGAACCTTCCTGAAACTAGGATTGGAGCTGCTGGATAGAAGGGGGGTGAGTCAGAGAGACAAAAGACTGATGTAGGGACCTTTAACTCCATATCATTTGAACCTTCCGGAAGCTGGGATTGGAGCTGCTGGATAGAAGGTGGGGGGGTGAGTCAGAGAGACAAAGAGACTGAGGTGGGGGGCCGTTAACTCGATATCATTTGAACCTTCCTGAAGCTGGGATTGGAGCTGCTGGATAGAAGGGGGGTGAGTCAGAGAGACAAAGAGACTGATGTGGGGACTTTTAACTCCATATCATTTGAACCTTCCTGAACCTGGGATTGGAGCTGCTGGATAGACGGGGGGTGAGTCAGAGAGAAAAAGAGACTGAGGTTGGGGCCCCTAAACTCCATATCATTTGAACCTTCCTGAAGCTGGGATTGGAGCTGCTAGATAGAAGGGGGGGGGGGTGAGTCAGAGAGACAAAGAGACTGAGGTAGGGGCCCTTTAACTCTATATCATTTGAACCTTCCTGAAACTGGGATTGGAGCTGCTGGATAGAAGGGGGGTGAGTCAGAGAGACAAAAAGACTGATGTAGGGACCTTTAACTCCATATCATTTGAACGTTCCTGAAGCTGGGATTGGAGCTGCTGGATAGACGGGGGGTGAGTCAGAGAGAAAAAGAGACTGAGGTTGGGGCCCCTAAACTCCATATCATTTGAACCTTCCTGAAGCTGGGTTTGGAGCTGCTAGATAGAAGGGGGGGGGTGAGTCAGAGAGACAAAGAGACTGAGGTGGGGGCCCTTTAACTCCATATCATTTGAACCTTCCGGAAGCTGGGATTGGAGCTGCTGGATAGAAGGGGGGGGGTTGAGTCAGAGAGACAAAGAGACTGAGGTGGGGGGCCGTTAACTTGATATCATTTGAACCTTCCTGAAGCTGGGATTGGAGCTGCTGGATAGAAGGGGGGTGAGTCAGAGAGACAAAGAGACTGATGTGGGGACCTTTAACTCCATATCATTTGAACCTTCCTGAACCTGGGATTGGAGCTGCTGGATAGACAGGGGGTGAGTCAGAGAGACAAAGAGACTGAGGTTGGGGCCCCCTAAACTCCATATCATTTGAACCTTCCTGAAGCTGGGATTGGAGCTCCTATATATTAGGGGGGGTGAGTCAGAGAGACAAAGAGACCGAGGTGGGGGCCCCTAAACTCCATATCATTTGAACCTTTCTGAAGCTGGGATTGGAGCTGCTGGATAGAAGGGGGGTGAGTCAGAGAGACAAAGAGACTGAGGTGGGGGAACTTTAACTCCATATCATTTGAACCTTCCTGAAGCTGGGATTGGAGCTGCTGGATAGAAGGGGGGGGGTGAGTGAGAGAGACAAAGAGACTGAGGTGGGGGCCCTTAAACTCCATTTCATTTGAACCTTCCTGAACCTGGGATTGGAGCTCCTGGATAGAAGGGGGGTGAGTCAGAGAGACAAAGAGACTGGGGTGGGGGCCTGTAAACTCCATATCATTTGAACCTTCCTGAAGCTGGGATTGGAGCTGCTGGATAGAAGGGGGGCGTGAGTCAGAGAGACAAAGAGACTGAGGTGGGGGCCCTTTAACTCTATATCATTTGAACCTTCCTGAAACTAGGATTGGAGCTGCTGGATAGAAGGGGGGTGAGTCAGAGAGACAAAAGACTGATGTAGGGACCTTTAACTCCATATCATTTGAACCTTCCGGAAGCTGGGATTGGAGCTGCTGGATAGAAGGTGGGGGGGTGAGTCAGAGAGACAAAGAGACTGAGGTGGGGGGCCGTTAACTCGATATCATTTGAACCTTCCTGAAGCTGGGATTGGAGCTGCTGGATAGAAGGGGGGTGAGTCAGAGAGACAAAGAGACTGATGTGGGGACTTTTAACTCCATATCATTTGAACCTTCCTGAACCTGGGATTGGAGCTGCTGGATAGACGGGGGGTGAGTCAGAGAGAAAAAGAGACTGAGGTTGGGGCCCCTAAACTCCATATCATTTGAACCTTCCTGAAGCTGGGATTGGAGCTGCTGGATAGAAGGGGGGTGAGTCAGAGAGACAAAAAGACTGATGTAGGGACCTTTAACTCCATATCATTTGAACCTTCCTGAAGCTGGGATTGGAGCTGCTGGATAGAAGGGGGGTGAGTCAGAGAGACAAAGAGACTGAGGTGGGGGCCTGTAAACTCCATATCATTTGAACCTTCCTGAAGCTGGGATTGGAGCTGCTGGATAGAAGGGGGGGTGAGTCAGAGAGACAAAGAGACTGAGGTTGGGGCCCCCTAAACTCCATATCATTTGAACCTTCCTGAAGCTGGGATTGGAGCTCCTATATATTAGGGGGGGTGAGTCAGAGAGACAAAGAGACCGAGGTGGGGCCCCCTAAACTCCACATCATTTGAACCTTCCTGAAGGTGGGATTGGAGCTGCTGTATATTAGGGGGGTGAGTCAGAGAGACAAAGAGACTGAGGTGGGGGGCCGTTAACTCTATATCATTTGAACCTTCCTGAAGCTGGGATTGGAGCTGCTGGATAGAAGGGGGGTGAGTCAGAGAGACAAAGAGACTGATGTGGGGACCTTTAACTCCATATCATTTGAACCTTCCTGAACCTGGGATTGGAGCTGCTGGATAGACGGGGGGTGAGTCAGAGAGAAAAAGAGACTGAGGTTGGGGCCCCTAAACTCCATATCATTTGAACCTTCCTGAAGCTGGGTTTGGAGCTGCTAGATAGAAGGGGGGGGGGTGAGTCAGAGAGACAAAGAGACTGAGGTGGGGGCCCTTTAACTCCATATCATTTGAACCTTCCGGAAGCTGGGATTGGAGCTGCTGGATAGAAGGGGGGGGGGTGAGTCAGAGAGACAAAGAGACTGAGGTGGGGGGCCGTTAACTTGATATCATTTGAACCTTCCTGAAGCTGGGATTGGAGCTGCTGGATAGAAGGGGGGTGAGTCAGAGAGACAAAGAGACTGATGTGGGGACCTTTAACTCCATATCATTTGAACCTTCCTGAACCTGGGATTGGAGCTGCTGGATAGACAGGGGGTGAGTCAGAGAGACAAAGAGACTGAGGTTGGGGCCCCCTAAACTCCATATCATTTGAACCTTCCTGAAGCTGGGATTGGAGCTCCTATATATTAGGGGGGGTGAGTCAGAGAGACAAAGAGACCGAGGTGGGGGCCCCTAAACTCCATATCATTTGAACCTTTCTGAAGCTGGGATTGGAGCTGCTGGATAGAAGGGGGGTGAGTCAGAGAGACAAAGAGACTGAGGTGGGGGAACTTTAACTCCATATCATTTGAACCTTCCTGAAGCTGGGATTGGAGCTGCTGGATAGAAGGGGGGGGGGTGAGTGAGAGAGACAAAGAGACTGAGGTGGGGGCCCTTAAACTCCATTTCATTTGAACCTTCCTGAACCTGGGATTGGAGCTCCTGGATAGAAGGGGGGTGAGTCAGAGAGACAAAGAGACTGGGGTGGGGGCCTGTAAACTCCATATCATTTGAACCTTCCTGAAGCTGGGATTGGAGCTGCTGGATAGAAGGGGGGCGTGAGTCAGAGAGACAAAGAGACTGAGGTGGGGGCCCTTTAACTCTATATCATTTGAACCTTCCTGAAACTAGGATTGGAGCTGCTGGATAGAAGGGGGGTGAGTCAGAGAGACAAAAGACTGATGTAGGGACCTTTAACTCCATATCATTTGAACCTTCCGGAAGCTGGGATTGGAGCTGCTGGATAGAAGGTGGGGGGGTGAGTCAGAGAGACAAAGAGACTGAGGTGGGGGGCCGTTAACTCGATATCATTTGAACCTTCCTGAAGCTGGGATTGGAGCTGCTGGATAGAAGGGGGGTGAGTCAGAGAGACAAAGAGACTGATGTGGGGACTTTTAACTCCATATCATTTGAACCTTCCTGAACCTGGGATTGGAGCTGCTGGATAGACGGGGGGTGAGTCAGAGAGAAAAAGAGACTGAGGTTGGGGCCCCTAAACTCCATATCATTTGAACCTTCCTGAAGCTGGGATTGGAGCTGCTAGATAGAAGGGGGGGGGGGTGAGTCAGAGAGACAAAGAGACTGAGGTAGGGGCCCTTTAACTCTATATCATTTGAACCTTCCTGAAACTGGGATTGGAGCTGCTGGATAGAAGGGGGGTGAGTCAGAGAGACAAAAAGACTGATGTAGGGACCTTTAACTCCATATCATTTGAACGTTCCTGAAGCTGGGATTGGAGCTGCTGGATAGACGGGGGGTGAGTCAGAGAGAAAAAGAGACTGAGGTTGGGGCCCCTAAACTCCATATCATTTGAACCTTCCTGAAGCTGGGTTTGGAGCTGCTAGATAGAAGGGGGGGGGTGAGTCAGAGAGACAAAGAGACTGAGGTGGGGGCCCTTTAACTCCATATCATTTGAACCTTCCGGAAGCTGGGATTGGAGCTGCTGGATAGAAGGGGGGGGTTGAGTCAGAGAGACAAAGAGACTGAGGTGGGGGGCCGTTAACTTGATATCATTTGAACCTTCCTGAAGCTGGGATTGGAGCTGCTGGATAGAAGGGGGGTGAGTCAGAGAGACAAAGAGACTGATGTGGGGACCTTTAACTCCATATCATTTGAACCTTCCTGAACCTGGGATTGGAGCTGCTGGATAGACAGGGGGTGAGTCAGAGAGACAAAGAGACTGAGGTTGGGGCCCCCTAAACTCCATATCATTTGAACCTTCCTGAAGCTGGGATTGGAGCTCCTATATATTAGGGGGGGTGAGTCAGAGAGACAAAGAGACCGAGGTGGGGGCCCCTAAACTCCATATCATTTGAACCTTTCTGAAGCTGGGATTGGAGCTGCTGGATAGAAGGGGGGTGAGTCAGAGAGACAAAGAGACTGAGGTGGGGGAACTTTAACTCCATATCATTTGAACCTTCCTGAAGCTGGGATTGGAGCTGCTGGATAGAAGGGGGGGGTGAGTGAGAGAGACAAAGAGACTGAGGTGGGGGCCCTTAAACTCCATTTCATTTGAACCTTCCTGAACCTGGGATTGGAGCTCCTGGATAGAAGGGGGGTGAGTCAGAGAGACAAAGAGACTGGGGTGGGGGCCTGTAAACTCCATATCATTTGAACCTTCCTGAAGCTGGGATTGGAGCTGCTGGATAGAAGGGGGGCGTGAGTCAGAGAGACAAAGAGACTGAGGTGGGGGCCCTTTAACTCTATATCATTTGAACCTTCCTGAAACTAGGATTGGAGCTGCTGGATAGAAGGGGGGTGAGTCAGAGAGACAAAAGACTGATGTAGGGACCTTTAACTCCATATCATTTGAACCTTCCGGAAGCTGGGATTGGAGCTGCTGGATAGAAGGTGGGGGGGTGAGTCAGAGAGACAAAGAGACTGAGGTGGGGGGCCGTTAACTCGATATCATTTGAACCTTCCTGAAGCTGGGATTGGAGCTGCTGGATAGAAGGGGGGTGAGTCAGAGAGACAAAGAGACTGATGTGGGGACTTTTAACTCCATATCATTTGAACCTTCCTGAACCTGGGATTGGAGCTGCTGGATAGACGGGGGGTGAGTCAGAGAGAAAAAGAGACTGAGGTTGGGGCCCCTAAACTCCATATCATTTGAACCTTCCTGAAGCTGGGATTGGAGCTGCTAGATAGAAGGGGGGGGGGTGAGTCAGAGAGACAAAGAGACTGAGGTAGGGGCCCTTTAACTCTATATCATTTGAACCTTCCTGAAACTGGGATTGGAGCTGCTGGATAGAAGGGGGGTGAGTCAGAGAGACAAAAAGACTGATGTAGGGACCTTTAACTCCATATCATTTGAACGTTCCTGAAGCTGGGATTGGAGCTGCTGGATAGAAGGGGGGGGGTGAGTCAGAGAGACAAAGAGACTGAGGTGGGGGGCCTTTTACTCGATATCATTTGAACCTTCCTGAAGCTGGGATTGGAGCTGCTGGATAGAAGGGGGGTGAGTCAGAGAGACAAAGAGACTGAGGTGGGGGCCTGTAAACTCCATATCATTTGAACCTTCCTGAAGCTGGGATTGGAGCTGCTGGATAAAAGGGGGGGGTGAGTCAGAGAGACAAAGAGACTGAGGTGGGGGCCCTTTAACTCTATATCATTTGAACCTTCCTGAAACTGCGATTGGAGCTGCTCGATAGAAGGGGGGTGAGTCAGAGAGACAAAGAGACTGATGTGGGGACCTTTAACTCCATATCATTTGAACCTTCCTGTAGCTGGGATTGGACCTGCTGGATAGAAGGGGGGGGGGGGGTGAGTCAGGGAGACAAAGAGACTGAGGTGCAGACCCTGAAACTCCATATCATTTGAACCGTCCTGAAGCTGGGATTGGAGCTGCTGGATAGAAGGGGGGTGAGTCAGAGAGACAAAGAGACTGAGGTGGGGGCCTGTAAACTCGATATCATTTGAACCTTCCTGAAGCTGGGATTGGAGCTGCTGGATAGAAGGGGGGGTGAGTCAGAGAGACAAAGAGACTGAGGTGGGGGGCCCTTAACTCCATATCATTTGAACCTTCCTGAACCTGGGATTGGAGCTGCTGGATAGACGGGGGGTGAGTCAGAGAGACAAAGAGACTGAGGTTGGGGCCCCCTAAACTCCATATCATTTGAACCTTCCTGAAGCTGGGATTGGAGCTGCTGGATAGAAGGGGGGGTGAGTGAGAGAGACAAAGAGACTGAGGTGGGGGCCCTTAAACTCCATTTCATTTGAACCTTCCTGAAGCTGGGATTGGAGCTCCTGGATAGAAGGGGGGTGAGTCAGAGAGACAAAGAGACTGAGGTGGGGGCCTGTAAACTCCATATCATTTGAACCTTCCTGAAGCTGGGATTGGAGCTGCTGGATAGAAGGGGGGTGAGTCAGAGAGACAAAGAGACTGATGTGGGGGCCGTTTAACTCCATATCATTTGAACCTTCCTGTAGCTGGGATTGGACCTGCTGGATAGAAGGGGGGGGGGGGTGAGTCAGGGAGACAAAGAGACTGAGGTGGAGACCCTGAAACTCCATATCATTTGAACCGTCCTGAAGCTGGGATTGGAGCTGCTGGATAGAAGGGGGGTGAGTCAGAGAGACAAAGAGACTGAGGTGGGGGCCTGTAAACTCGATATCATTTGAACCTTCCTGAAGCTGGGATTGGAGCTGCTGGATAGAAGGGGGGGTGAGTCAGAGAGACAAAGAGACTGAGGTGGGGGGCCCTTAACTCCATATCATTTGAACCTTCCTGAAGCTGGGATTGGAGCTGCTGGATAGAAGGGGGGGTGAGTCAGTGAGACAAAGAGACTGAGGTGGGGGCCCCTTAACTCCATATCATTTGAACCTTCCTGAAGCTGGGATTGGAGCTGCTGGATAGAAGGGGGGGTGAGTGAGAGAGACAAAGAGACTGAGGTGGGGGCCCTTAAACTCCATTTCATTTGAACCTTCCTGAAGCTGGGATTGGAGCTCCTGGATAGAAGTGGGGTGAGTCAGAGAGACAAAGAGACTGAGTTGGGGGCCTGTAAACTCCATATCATTTGAACCTTCCTGAAGCTGGGATTGGAGCTGCTGGATAGAAGGGGGGTGAGTCAGAGAGACAAAAGACTGATGTAGGGACCTTTAACTCCATATCATTTGAACCTTCCGGAAGCTGGGATTGGAGCTGCTGGATAGAAGGGGGGGGTGAGTCAGAGAGATAAAGAGACTGAGGTGGGGGGCCGTTAACTCGATATCATTTGAACCTTCCTGAAGCTGGGATTGGAGCTGCTGGATAGAAGGGGGGTGAGTCAGAGAGACAAAGAGACTGAGGTGGGGGCCTGTAAACTCCATATCATTTGAACCTTCCTGAAGCTGGGATTGGAGCTGCTGGATAAAAGGGGGGGGTGAGTCAGAGAGACAAAGAGACTGAGGTGGGGGCCCTTTAACTCTATATCATTTGAACCTTCCTGAAACTGGGATTGGAGCTGCTCGATAGAAGGGGGGTGAGTCAGAGAGACAAAGAGACTGATGTGGGGACCTTTAACTCCATATCATTTGAACCTTCCTGTAGCTGGGATTGGACCTGCTGGATAGAAGGGGGGGGGGGGGGTGAGTCAGGGAGACAAAGAGACTGAGGTGGAGACCCTGAAACTCCATATCATTTGAACCGTCCTGAAGCTGGGATTGGAGCTGCTGGATAGAAGGGGGGTGAGTCAGAGAGACAAAGAGACTGAGGTGGGGGCCTGTAAACTCGATATCATTTGAACCTTCCTGAAGCTGGGATTGGAGCTGCTGGATAGAAGGGGGGGTGAGTCAGAGAGACAAAGAGACTGAGGTGGGGGTCCCTTAACTCCATATCATTTGAACCTTCCTGAACCTGGGATTGGAGCTGCTGGATAGACGGGGGGTGAGTCAGAGAGACAAAGAGACTGAGGTTGGGGCCCCCTAAACTCCATATCATTTGAACCTTCCTGAAGCTGGGATTGGAGCTGCTGGATAGAAGGGGGGGTGAGTGAGAGAGACAAAGAGACTGAGGTGGGGGCCCTTAAACTCCATTTCATTTGAACCTTCCTGAAGCTGGGATTGGAGCTCCTGGATAGAAGGGGGGTGAGTCAGAGAGACAAAGAGACTGAGGTGGGGGCCTGTAAACTCCATATCATTTGAACCTTCCTGAAGCTGGGATTGGAGCTGCTGGATAGAAGGGGGGTGAGTCAGAGAGACAAAGAGACTGATGTGGGGGCCGTTTAACTCCATATCATTTGAACCTTCCTGTAGCTGGGATTGGACCTGCTGGATAGAAGGGGGGGGGGTGAGTCAGGGAGACAAAGAGACTGAGGTGGAGACCCTGAAACTCCATATCATTTGAACCGTCCTGAAGCTGGGATTGGAGCTGCTGGATAGAAGGGGGGTGAGTCAGAGAGACAAAGAGACTGAGGTGGGGGCCTGTAAACTCGATATCATTTGAACCTTCCTGAAGCTGGGATTGGAGCTGCTGGATAGAAGGGGGGTGAGTCAGAGAGACAAAGAGACTGATGTGGGGACCTTTAACTCCATATCATTTGAACCTTCCTGAACCTGGGATTGGAGCTGCTGGATAGACGGGGGGTGAGTCAGAGAGACAAAGAGACTGAGGTTGGGGCCCCCTAAACTCCACATCATTTGAACCTTCCTGAAACTGGGATTGGAGCTGCTGGATAGAAGGGGGGTGAGTCAGAGAGACAAAGAGACTGAGGTGGGAGCCCTTTAACTCCATATCATTTGAACCTTCCTGAAGCTGGGATTGGAGCTGCTGGATAGAAGGGGGGTGAGTCAGAGAGACAAAAGACTGATGTAGGGACCTTTAACTCCATATCATTTGAACCTTCCGGAAGCTGGGATTGGAGCTGCTGGATAGAAGGGGGGGGTGAGTCAGAGAGACAAAGAGACTGAGGTGGGGGCCTGTAAACTCCATATCATTTGAACCTTCCTGAAGCTGGGATTGGAGCTGCTATATATTAGGGGGGGTGAGTCAGAGAGACAAAGAGACTGAGGTGGGGGGCCGTTAACTCGATATCATTTGAACCTTCCTGAAGCTGGGATTGGAGCTGCTGGATAGAAGGGGGGTGAGTCAGAGAGACAAAGAGACTGATGTGGGGACCTTTAACTCCATATCATTTGAACCTTCCTGAACCTGGGATTGGAGCTGCTGGATAGACGGGGGGTGAGTCAGAGAGACAAAGAGACTGAGGTTGGGGCCCCCTAAACTCCACATCATTTGAACCTTCCTGAAACTGGGATTGGAGCTGCTGGATAGAAGGGGGGTGAGTCAGAGAGACAAAGAGACTGAGGTGGGAGCCCTTTAACTCCATATCATTTGAACCTTCCTGAAGCTGGGATTGGAGCTGCTGGATAGAAGGGGGGGGGGTGAGTGAGAGAGACAAAGAGACTGAGGTGGGGGCCCTTAAACTCCATTTCATTTGAACCTTCCTGAAGCTGGGATTGGAGCTCCTGGATAGAAGGGGGGTTAGTCAGAGAGACAAAGAGACTGAGTTGGGGGCCTGTAAACTCCATTTCATTTGAACCTTCCTGAAGCTGGGATTGGAGCTGCTGGATAGAAGGGGGGCGTGAGTCAGAGAGACAAAGAGACTGAGGTGGGGGCCCTTAAACTCTATATCATTTGAACCTTCCTGAAGCTGGGATTGGAGCTCCTGGATAGAAGTGGGGTGAGTCAGAGAGACAAAGAGACTGAGGTGGGGGCCTGTAAACTCCATATCATTTGAACCTTCCTGAAGCTGGGATTGGAGCTGCTGGATAGAAGGGGGGTGAGTCAGAGAGACAAAAGACTGATGTAGGGACCTTTAACTCCATATCATTTGAACCTTCCGGAAGCTGGGATTGGAGCTGCTGGATAGAAGGGGGGGGGGTGAGTCAGAGAGACAAAGAGACTGAGGTGGGGGGCCGTTAACTCGATATCATTTGAACCTTCCTGAAGCTGGGATTGGAGCTTTTGGATAGAAGGGGGGTGAGTCAGAGAGACAAAGAGACTGATGTGGGGACCTTTAACTCCATATCATTTGAACCTTCCTGAACCTGGGATTGGAGCTGCTGGATAGACGGGGGGTGAGTCAGAGAGACAAAGAGACTGAGGTTGGGGCCCCCTAAACTCCACATCATTTGAACCTTCCTGAAACTGGGATTGGAGCTGCTGGATAGAAGGGGGGTGAGTCAGAGAGACAAAGAGACTGAGGTGGGAGCCCTTTAACTCCATATCATTTGAACCTTCCTGAAGCTGGGATTGGAGCTGCTGGATAGAAGGGGGGGGTGAGTGAGAGAGACAAAGAGACTGAGGTGGGGGCCCTTAAACTCCATTTCATTTGAACCTTCCTGAAGCTGGGATTGGAGCTCCTGGATAGAAGGGGGGTGAGTCAGAGAGACAAAGAGACTGAGGTGGGGGCCTGTAAACTCCATTTCATTTGAACCTTCCTGAAGCTGGGATTGGAGCTGCTGGATAGAAGGGGGGCGTGAGTCAGAGAGACAAAGAGACTGAGGTGGGGGCCCTTTAACTCTATATCATTTGAACCTTCCTGAAACTGGGATTGGAGCTGCTGGATAGAAGGGGGGTGAGTCAGAGAGACAAAAGACTGATGTAGGGACCTTTAACTCCATATCATTTGAACCTTCCGGAAGCTGGGATTGGAGCTGCTGGATAGAAGGGGGGGGGGTGAGTCAGAGAGACAAAGAGACTGAGGTGGGGGGCCGTTAACTCGATATAATTTGAACCTTCCTGAAGCTGGGATTGGAGCTGCTGGATAGAAGGGGGGTGAGTCAGAGAGACAAAGAGACTGAGGTAGGGGCCCTTAAACTCAATATCATTTGAACCTTCCTGAAGCTGGGATTGGAGCTGCTGGATAGAAGGGGGGTGAGTCAGAGAGACAAAGAGACTGATGTGGGGACCTTTAACTCCATATCATTTGAACCTTCCTGAACCTGGGATTGGAGCTCCTGGATAGACGGGGGGTGAGTCAGAGAGAAAAAGAGACTGAGGTTGGGGCCCCTAAACTCCATATCATTTGAACCTTCCTGAAGCTGGGATTGGAGCTGCTAGATAGAGGGGGGGGGGGTGAGTCAGAGAGACAAAGAGACTGAGGTGGGGGCCCTTTAACTCTATATCATTTGAACCTTCCTGAAACTGGGATTGGAGCTGCTGGATAGAAGGGGGGTGAGTCAGAGAGACAAAAAGACTGATGTAGGGACCTTTAACTCCATATCATTTGAACCTTCCTGAAGCTGGGATTGGAGCTGCTGGATAGAAGGGGGGGGGGGTGAGTCAGAGAGACAAAGAGACTGAGGTGGGGGGCCTTTAACTCGATATCATTTGAACCTTCCTGAAGCTGGGATTGGAGCTGCTGGATAGTCGGGGGTTGAGTCAGAGAGACAAAGAGACTGAGGTTGGGGCCCCCTAAACTCCACATCATTTGAACCTTCCTGAAGCTGGGATTGGAGCTGCTATATATTAGGGGGGGTGAGTCAGAGAGACAAAGAGACTGAGGTGGGGGGCCCTAAACTCCATATCATTTGAACCTTTCTGAAGCTGGGATTGGAGCTGCTGGATAGAAGGGGGGTGAGTCAGAGAGACAAAGAGACTGAGGTGGGGGAACTTTAACTCCATATCATTTGAACCTTCCTGAAGCTGGGATTGGAGCTGCTGGATAGAAGGGGGGCGTGAGTCAGAGAGACAAAGAGACTGAGGTGGGGGCCCTTAAACTCTATATCATTTGAACCTTCCTGAAGCTGGGATTGGAGCTCCTGGATAGAAGTGGGGTGAGTCAGAGAGACAAAGAGACTGAGGTGGGGGCCTGTAAACTCCATATCATTTGAACCTTCCTGAAGCTGGGATTGGAGCTGCTGGATAGAAGGGGGGTGAGTCAGAGAGACAAAAGACTGATGTAGGGACCTTTAACTCCATATCATTTGAACCTTCCGGAAGCTGGGATTGGAGCTGCTGGATAGAAGGGGGGGGGGTGAGTCAGAGAGACAAAGAGACTGAGGTGGGGGGCCGTTAACTCGATATCATTTGAACCTTCCTGAAGCTGGGATTGGAGCTGCTGGATAGAAGGGGGGTGAGTCAGAGAGACAAAGAGACTGATGTGGGGACCTTTAACTCCATATCATTTGAACCTTCCTGAACCTGGGATTGGAGCTGCTGGATAGACGGGGGGTGAGTCAGAGAGACAAAGAGACTGAGGTTGGGGCCCCCTAAACTCCACATCATTTGAACCTTCCTGAAACTGGGATTGGAGCTGCTGGATAGAAGGGGGGTGAGTCAGAGAGACAAAGAGACTGAGGTGGGAGCCCTTTAACTCCATATCATTTGAACCTTCCTGAAGCTGGGATTGGAGCTGCTGGATAGAAGGGGGGGGTGAGTGAGAGAGACAAAGAGACTGAGGTGGGGGCCCTTAAACTCCATTTCATTTGAACCTTCCTGAAGCTGGGATTGGAGCTCCTGGATAGAAGGGGGGTGAGTCAGAGAGACAAAGAGACTGAGGTGGGGGCCCCTAAACTCCATTTCATTTGAACCTTCCTGAAGCTGGGATTGGAGCTGCTGGATAGAAGGGGGGCGTGAGTCAGAGAGACAAAGAGACTGAGGTGGGGGCCCTTTAACTCTATATCATTTGAACCTTCCTGAAACTGGGATTGGAGCTGCTGGATAGAAGGGGGTGAGTCAGAGAGACAAAAGACTGATGTAGGGACCTTTAACTCCATATCATTTGAACCTTCCGGAAGCTGGGATTGGAGCTGCTGGATAGAAGGGGGGGGTGAGTCAGAGAGACAAAGAGACTGAGGTGGGGGGCCGTTAACTCGATATAATTTGAACCTTCCTGAAGCTGGGATTGGAGCTGCTGGATAGAAGGGGGGTGAGTCAGAGAGACAAAGAAACTGAGGTAGGGGCCCTTAAACTCAATATCATTTGAACCTTCCTGAAGCTGGGATTGGAGCTGCTGGATAGAAGGGGGGTGAGTCAGAGAGACAAAGAGACTGATGTGGGGACCTTTAACTCCATATCATTTGAACCTTCCTGAACTTGGGATTGGAGCTCCTGGATAGACGGGGGGTGAGTCAGAGAGAAAAAGAGACTGAGGTTGGGGCCCCTAAACTCCATATCATTTGAACCTTCCTGAAGCTGGGATTGGAGCTGCTAGATAGAGGGGGGGGGGTGAGTCAGAGAGACAAAGAGACTGAGGTGGGGGCCCTTTAACTCTATATCATTTGAACCTTCCTGAAACTGGGATTGGAGCTGCTGGATAGAAGGGGGGTGAGTCAGAGAGACAAAAAGACTGATGTAGGGACCTTTAACTCCATATCATTTGAACCTTCCTGAAGCTGGGATTGGAGCTGCTGGATAGAAGGGGGGGGGGTGAGTCAGAGAGACAAAGAGACTGAGGTGGGGGGCCTTTAACTCGATATCATTTGAACCTTCCTGAAGCTGGGATTGGAGCTGCTGGATAGTCTGGGGGTGAGTCAGAGAGACAAAGAGACTGAGGTTGGGGCCCCCTAAACTCCACATCATTTGAACCTTCCTGAAGCTGGGATTGGAGCTGCTATATATTAGGGGGGGTGAGTCAGAGAGACAAAGAGACTGAGGTGGGGGCCCCTAAACTCCATATCATTTGAACCTTTCTGAAGCTGGGATTGGAGCTGCTGGATAGAAGGGGGGTGAGTCAGAGAGACAAAGAGACTGAGGTGGGGGAACTTTAACTCCATATCATTTGAACCTTCCTGAAGCTGGGATTGGAGCTGCTGGATAGAAGGGGGGGGTGAGTGAGAGAGACAAAGAGACTGAGGTGGGGGCCCTTAAACTCCATTTCATTTGAACCTTCCTGAAGCTGGGATTGGAGCTGCTGGATAGAAAGGGGCGGGGTGCGTGAGAGAGACAAAGAGACTGAGGTGGGGGCCGTTAAACTCCATTTCATTTGAACCTTCCTGAAGCTGGGATTGGAGCTCCTGGATAGAAGGGGGGTGAGTCAGAGAGACAAAGAGACTGAGGTCGGGGCCTGTAAACTCCATATCATTTGAACCTTCCTGAAGCTGGGATTGGAGCTGCTGGATAGAAGGGGGGTGAGTCAGAGAGACAAAAAGACTGATGTGGGGACCTTTAACTCGATATCATTTGAACCTTCCTGAAGCTGGGATTGGAGCTGCTGGATAGAAGGGGGGTGAGTCAGAGAGACAAAGAGACTGATGTGGGGACCTTTAACTCCATATCATTTGAACCTTCCTGAACCAGGGATTGGAGCTGCTGGATAGACGGGGGGTGAGTCAGAGAGACAAAGAGACTGAGGTTGGGGCCCCCTAAACTCCACATCATTTGAACCTTACTGAAGCTGGGATTGGAGCTGCTGTATATTAGGGGGGGGGTGAGTCAGAGAGACAAAGAGACTGAGGTGGGGGCCCCTAAACTCCATATCATTTGAACCTTTCTGAAGCTGGGATTGGAGCTGCTGGATAGAAGGGGGGTGAGTCAGAGAGACAAAGAGACTGAGGTGGGGGAACTTTAACTCCATATCATTTGAACCTTCCTGAAGCTGGGATTGGAGCTGCTGGATAGAAGGGGGGGTGAGTGAGAGAGACAAAGAGACTGAGGTGGGGGCCCTTAAACTCCATTTCATTTGAACCTTCCTGAAGCTGGGATTGGAGCTCCTGGATAGAAGGGGGGTGAGTCAGAGAGACAAAGAGACTGAGGTGGGGGCCTGTAAACTCCATATCATTTGAACCTTCCTGAAGCTGGGATTGGAGCTGCTGGATAGAAGGGGGGCGTGAGTCAGAGAGACAAAGAGACTGAGGTGGGGGGCCGTTAACTATATATCATTTGAACCTTCCTGAAGCTGGGATTGGAGCTGCTGGATAGAAGGGGGGTGAGTCAGAGAGACAAAGAGACTGATATGGGGACCTTTAACTCCATATCATTTGAACCTTCCTGAACCTGGGATTGGAGCTGCTGGATAGACGGGGGGTGAGTCAGAGAGAAAAAGAGACTGAGGTTGGGGCCCCTAAACTCCATATCATTTGAACCTTCCTGAAGCTGGGATTGGAGCTGCTAGATAGAAGGGGGGGGTGAGTCAGAGAGACAAAGAGACTGAGGTGGGGGCCCTTTAACTCTATATCATTTGAACCTTCCTGAAACTGGGATTGGAGCTGCTGGATAGAAGGGGGGTGAGTCAGAGAGACAAAAAGACTGATGTAGGGACCTTTAACTCCATATCATTTGAACCTTCCTGAAGCTGGGATTGGAGCTGCTGGATAGAAGGGGGGGGGGTGAGTCAGAGAGACAAAGAGACTGAGTTGGGGGGCCTTTAACTCGATATCATTTGAACCTTCCTGAAGCTGGGATTGGAGCTGCTGGATAGAAGGGGGGTGAGTCAGAGAGACAAAGAGACTGAGGTGGGGGCCCTTAAACTCGATATCATTTGAACCTTCCTGAAGCTGGGATTGGAGCTCCTGGATAGTCAGAGAGACAAAGAGACTGAGGTGGGGGCCTGTAAACTCCATATCATTTGAACCTTTCTGAAGCTGGGATTGGAGCTGCTGGATAAAAGGGGGGGTGAGTCAGAGAGACAAAGAGACTGAGGTGGGGGCCCTTTAACTCTATATCATTTGAACCTTCCTGAAACTGGGATTGGAGCTGCTCGATAGAAGGGGGGGGAGTCAGAGAGACAAAGAGACTGATGTGGGGACCTTTAACTCCATATCATTTGAACCTTCCTGAACCTGGGATTGGAGCTGCTGGATAGACGGGGGGTGAGTCAGAGAGACAAAGAGACTGAGGTTGGGGCCCCCTAAACTCCACGTCATTTGAACCTTCCTGAAGCTGGGATTGGAGCTGCTATATATTAGGGGGGGTGAGTCAGAGAGACAAAGAGACTGAGGTGGGGGCCCCTAAACTCCATATCATTTGAACCTTTCTGAAGCTGGGATTGGAGCTGCTGGATAGAAGGGGGGTGAGTCAGAGGGATAATGAGACTGAGGTGGGGGCCTTTAAACGCCATATCATTTGAACCCTCCTGAAGCTGGGATTGGAGCTGCTGGATAGAAGGGCGGTGAGTCACAGAGACAAAGAGACTGAGGTGGGGGCCCTTAAACTCCATATCATTTGAACCTTCCTGAAGCTGCTGGATTGGAGCTGCAGGATAGAAGGGGAGTGAGTCACAGAGACAAAGAGACTGAGGTGGGGGCCCTTAAACTCCATATCATTTGAACCTTCCTGAAGCTGGGATTGGAGCTGCTGGATAGAAGGGGGGTGAGTCAGAGAGACAAAGAGACTGATGTGGGTTCCGTTTAACTCCATATCATTTGAACCTTCCTGAACCTGGGTTGGAACTGCTGGATAGACGGGGGGTGAGTCAGAGAGACAAAGAGATTGAGGTGGGGGCCCCTAAACTCCATATCATTTGAACCTTCCTGAAGCTGGGATTGGAGCTGCTAGATAGAAGGGGGGGGGTGAGTCAGAGAGACAAAGAGAGTGAGGTGGGGGCCCTTTAACTCTATATCATTTGAACCTTCCTGAAACTGGGATTGGAGCTGCTGGATAGAAGGGGGGTGAGTCAGAGAGACAAAAAGACTGATGTAGGGACCTTTAACTCCATATCATTTGAACCTTCCTGAAGCTGGGATTGGAGCTGCTGGATAGAAGGGGGGGGTGAGTCAGAGAGACAAAAAGACTGATGTAGGGACCTTTAACTCCATATCATTTGAACCTTCGTGAAGCTGGGATTGGAGCTGCTGGATAGAAGGGGGGTGAGTCAGAGAGACAAAAAGGCTTAGGTGGGGGCCCTTAAACTCCATATCATTTGAACCTTCCTGAAGGTGGGATTGGAGCTGCTGGATAGAAGGGGGGGTGAGTCAGTGAGACAAAAAGACTGAGGTGGCGGCCTGTAAACTCCATATCATTTGAACCTTCCAGAAACTGGGATTGGAGCTGCTGGATAGAAGGGGGGTGAGTCAGAGAGACAAAGAGACTGATCTGGGGACCTTTAACTCCATATCATTTGAACCTTCCTGATGCTGGGATTGGAGCTGCTGGATAGACGGGGGGTGAGTCAGAAAGACAAAGAGACTGAGGTGGGGGCCCCTAAACTCCATATCATTTGAACCTTCCTGAAGCGGCGATTGGAGCTGCTAGATAGAAGGGGGGGTGAGTCAGAGAGACAAAGAGACTGAGGTGGGGGGCCTTTAACTCGATATCATTTGAACCTTCCTGAAGCTGGGATTGGAGCTGCTGGATAGAAGGGGGGTGAGTCAGAGAGACAAAGAGACTGAGGTGGGGGCCCTTTAACTCTATATCATTTGAACCTTCCTGAAACTGGGATTGGAGCTGCTCGATAGAAGGGGGGTGAGTCAGAGAGACAACGAGACTGATGTGGGGACCTTTAACTCCATATCATTTGAACCTTCCTGAACCTGGGATTGCAGCTGCTGGATAGACGGGGGGTGAGTCAGAGAGACAAAGAGACTGAGGTTGGGGCCCCCTAAACTCCACATCATTTGAACCTTCCTGAAGCTGGGATTGGAGCTGCTATATATTAGGGGGGGTGAGTCAGAGAGACAAAGAGACTGAGGTGGGGGCCCCTAAACTCCATATCATTTGAACCTTTCTGAAGCTGGGATTGGAGCTGCTGGATAGAAGGGGGGTGAGTCAGAGAGACAAAGAGACTGAGGTGGGGGAACTTTAACTCCATATCATTTGAACCTTCCTGAAGCTGGGATTGGAGCTGCTGGATAGAAGGGGGGGGGTGAGTGAGAGAGACAATGACTCAGAGGTGGGGGCCCTAAAACTCTATATCATTTGAACCTTCCTGAAGCTGGGATTGGAGCTGCTGGATAGAAGGGGGTGAGTCAGAGAGACAAAGAGACTGATGTGGGGGCCGTTTAACTCCATATCATTTGAACCTGCCTGAAGCTGGGTTGGAACTGCTGGATAGACGGGGGGTGAGTCAGAGAGACAAAGAGACTGAGGTGGGGGCCCCTAAACTCCATATCATTTGAACCTGCCTGAAGCTGGGTTGGAACTGCTGGATAGAAGGGCGGTGAGTCACAGAGACAAAGAGACTGAGGTGGGGGCCCTTAAACTCCATATCATTTGAACCTTCCTGAAGCTGCTGGATTGGAGCTACAGGATAGAAGGGGAGTGAGTCAGAGAGACAAAGAGACTGAGGTGGGGGCCCCTAAACTCCATATCATTTGAACCTTCCTGAAGCTGGGATTGGAGCTGCTAGATAGAAGGGGGGGGGTGAGTCAGAGAGACAAAGAGAGTGAGGTGGGGGCCCTTTAACTCTATATCATTTGAACCTTCGTGAAACTGGGATTGGAGCTGCTGGATAGAAGGGGGGTGACTCAGAGAGACAAAAAGACTGATGTAGGGACCTTTAACTCCATATCATTTGAACCTTCCTGAAGCTGGGATTGGAGCTGCTGGATAGAAGGGGGGGTGAGTCAGAGAGACAAAGAGACTGAGGTTGGGGCCCCCTAAACTCCATATCATTTGAACCTTCCTGAAGCTGGGATTGGAGCTGCTGGATAGAAGGGGGTGAGTCAGAGAGACAAAGAGACTGATGTGGGGGCCGTTTAACTCCATATCATTTGAACCTTCCTGAAGCTGGGTTGGAACTGCTGGATAGACGGGGGGTGAGTCAGAGAGACAAAGAGACTGAGGTGGGGGCCCCTAAACTCCATATCATTTGAACCTTCCTGAAGCTGGGATTGGAGCTGCTGGATAGAAGGGCGGTGAGTCACAGAGACAAAGAGACTGATGTAGGGACCTTTAACTCCATATCATTTGAACCTTCCTGAAGCTGGGATTGGAGCTGCTGGATAGAAGGGGGGGTGAGTCAGAGAGACAAAGAGACTGAGGTTGGGGCCCCCTAAACTCCATATCATTTGAACCTTCCTGAAGCTGGGATTGGAGCTGCTGGATAGAAGGGGGTGAGTCAGAGAGACAAAGAGACTGATGTGGGGGCCGTTTAACTCCATATCATTTGAACCTTCCTGAAGCTGGGTTGGAACTGCTGGATAGACGGGGGGTGAGTCAGAGAGACAAAGAGACTGAGGTGGGGGCCCCTAAACTCCATATCATTTGAACCTTCCTGAAGCTGGGATTGGAGCTGCTGGATAGAAGGGCGGTGAGTCACAGAGACAAAGAGACTGATGTAGGGACCTTTAACTCCATATCATTTGAACCTTCCTGAAGCTGGGATTGGAGCTGCTGGATAGAAGGGGGGGGGTGAGTCAGAGATACAAAGAGACTGAGGTGGGGGGCCTTTAACTCGATATCATTTGAACCTTCCTGAAGCTGGGATTGGAGCTGCAGGATAGAAGGGGGGTGAGTCAGAGAGACAAAGAGACTGAGGTGGGGGCCCTTAAACTCGATATCATTTGAACCTTCCTGAAGCTGGGATTGGAGCTCCTGGATAGAAGGGGGGTGAGTCAGAGAGACAAAGAGACTGATGTGGGGACCGTTAACTCCATATCATTTGAACCTTCCTGAACCTGGGATTGGAGCTGCTGGATAGACGGGGGGTGAGTCAGAGAGACAAAGAGACTGAGGTTGGGGCCCCCTAAACTCCATATCATTTGAACCTTCCTGAAGCTGGGATTGGAGCTGCTGGATAGAAGGGGGGTGAGTCAGAGAGACAAAGAGACTGATGTGGGGGCCGTTTAACTCCATATCATTTGAACCTGCCTGAAGCTGGGTTGGAACTGCTGGATAGACGGGGGGTGAGTCAGAGAGACAAAGAGACTGAGGTGGGGGCCCCTAAACTCCATATCATTTGAACCTTCCTGAAGCTGGGATTGGAGCTGCTGGATAGAAGGGCGGTGAGTCACAGAGACAAAGAGACTGAGGTGGGGGCCCTTAAACTCCATATCATTTGAACCTTCCTGAAGCTGCTGGATTGGAGCTGCAGGATAGAAAGGGAGTGAGTCAGAGAGACAAAGTGACTGAGGTGGGGGCCCCTAAACTCCATATCATTTGAACCTTCCTGAAGCTGGGATTGGAGCTGCTAGATAGAAGGGGGGGGGGTGAGTCAGAGAGACAAAGAGAGTGAGGTGGGGGCCCTTTAACTCTATATCATTTGAACCTTCCTGAAACTGGGATTGGAGCTGCTGGATAGAAGGGGGGTGACTCAGAGAGACAAAAAGACTGATGTAGGGACCTTTAACTCCATATCATTTGAACCTTCCTGAAGCTGGGATTGGAGCTGCTGGATAGAAGGGGGGGTGAGTCAGAGAGACAAAGAGACTGAGGTTGGGGCCCCCTAAACTCCATATCATTTGAACCTTCCTGAAGCTGGGATTGGAGCTGCTGGATAGAAGGGGGGTGAGTCAGAGAGACAAAGAGACTGATGTGGGGGCCGTTTAACTCCATATCATTTGAACCTTCCTGAAGCTGGGTTGGAACTGCTGGATAGACGGGGGGTGAGTCAGAGAGACAAAGAGACTGAGGTGGGGGCCCCTAAACTCCATATCATTTGAACCTTCCTGAAGCTGGGATTGGAGCTGCTGGATAGAAGGGGGGGGTGAGTCAGAGATACAAAGAGACTGAGGTGGGGGGCCTTTAACTCGATATCATTTGAACCTTCCTGAAGCTGGGATTGGAGCTGCTGGATAGAAGGGCGGTGAGTCACAGAGACAAAGAGACTGAGGTGGGGGCCCTTAAACTCCATATCATTTGAACCTTCCTGAAGCTGATGGATTGGAGCTGCAGGATAGAAGGGGAGTGAGTCAGAGAGACAAAAAGACTGATGTAGGGACCTTTAACTCCATATCATTTGAACCTTCCTGAAGCTGGGATTGGAGCTGCTGGATAGAAGGGGGGGTGAGTCAGAGAGACAAAGAGACTGAGGTTGGGGCCCCCTAAACTCCATATCATTTGAACCTTCCTGAAGCTGGGATTGGAGCTGCTGGATAGAAGGGGGGGGTGAGTCAGAGAGACAAAGAGACTGAGGTGGGGGGCCTTTAACTCGATATCATTTGAACCTTCCTGAAGCTGGGATTGGAGCTGCTGGATAGAAGGGGGGTGAGTCAGAGAGACAAAGAGACTGAGGTGGGGGCCCTTAAACTCGATATCATTTGAACCTTCCTGAAGCTGGGATTGGAGCTCCTGGATAGAAGGGGGGTGAGTCAGAGAGACAAAGAGACTGATGTGGGGACCGTTAACTCCATATCATTTGAACCTTCCTGAACCTGGGATTGGAGCTGCTGGATAGACGGGGGGTGAGTCAGAGAGACAAAGAGACTGAGGTTGGGGCCCCCTAAACTCCATATCATTTGAACCTTCCTGAAGCTGGGATTGGAGCTGCTGGATAGAAGGGGGGTGAGTCAGAGAGACAAAGAGACTGATGTGGGGGCCGTTTAACTCCATATCATTTGAACCTGCCTGAAGCTGGGTTGGAACTGCTGGATAGACGGGGGGTGAGTCAGAGAGACAAAGAGACTGAGGTGGGGGCCCCTAAACTCCATATCATTTGAACCTTCCTGAAGCTGGGATTGGAGCTGCTGGATAGAAGGGCGGTGAGTCACAGAGACAAAGAGACTGAGGTGGGGGCCCTTAAACTCCATATCATTTGAACCTTCCTGAAGCTGCTGGATTGGAGCTGCAGGATAGAAAGGGAGTGAGTCAGAGAGACAAAGTGACTGAGGTGGGGGCCCCTAAACTCCATATCATTTGAACCTTCCTGAAGCTGGGATTGGAGCTGCTAGATAGAAGGGGGGGGGTGAGTCAGAGAGACAAAGAGAGTGAGGTGGGGGCCCTTTAACTCTATATCATTTGAACCTTCCTGAAACTGGGATTGGAGCTGCTGGATAGAAGGGGGGTGACTCAGAGAGACAAAAAGACTGATGTAGGGACCTTTAACTCCATATCATTTGAACCTTCCTGAAGCTGGGATTGGAGCTGCTGGATAGAAGGGGGGGTGAGTCAGAGAGACAAAGAGACTGAGGTTGGGGCCCCCTAAACTCCATATCATTTGAACCTTCCTGAAGCTGGGATTGGAGCTGCTGGATAGAAGGGGGGTGAGTCAGAGAGACAAAGAGACTGATGTGGGGGCCGTTTAACTCCATATCATTTGAACCTTCCTGAAGCTGGGTTGGAACTGCTGGATAGACGGGGGGTGAGTCAGAGAGACAAAGAGACTGAGGTGGGGGCCCCTAAACTCCATATCATTTGAACCTTCCTGAAGCTGGGATTGGAGCTGCTGGATAGAAGGGGGGGGTAAGTCAGAGATACAAAGAGACTGAGGTGGGGGGCCTTTAACTCGATATCATTTGAACCTTCCTGAAGCTGGGATTGGAGCTGCTGGATAGAAGGGCGGTGAGTCACAGAGACAAAGAGACTGAGGTGGGGGCCCTTAAACTCCATATCATTTGAACCTTCCTGAAGCTGATGGATTGGAGCTGCAGGATAGAAGGGGAGTGAGTCAGAGAGACAAAAAGACTGATGTAGGGACCTTTAACTCCATATCATTTGAACCTTCCTGAAGCTGGGATTGGAGCTGCTGGATAGAAGGGGGGGTGAGTCAGAGAGACAAAGAGACTGAGGTTGGGGCCCCCTAAACTCCATATCATTTGAACCTTCCTGAAGCTGGGATTGGAGCTGCTGGATAGAAGGGGGGGGTGAGTCAGAGAGACAAAGAGACTGAGGTGGGGGGCCTTTAACTCGATATCATTTGAACCTTCCTGAAGCTGGGATTGGAGCTGCTGGATAGAAGGGGGGTGAGTCAGAGAGACAAAGAGACTGAGGTGGGGGCCCTTAAACTCGATATCATTTGAACCTTCCTGAAGCTGGGATTGGAGCTCCTGGATAGAAGGGGGGTGAGTCAGAGAGACAAAGAGACTGATGTGGGGACCGTTAACTCCATATCATTTGAACCTTCCTGAACCTGGGATTGGAGCTGCTGGATAGACGGGGGGTGAGTCAGAGAGACAAAGAGACTGAGGTTGGGGCCCCCTAAACTCCATATCATTTGAACCTTCCTGAAGCTGGGATTGGAGCTGCTGGATAGAAGGGGGGTGAGTCAGAGAGACAAAGAGACTGATGTGGGGGCCGTTTAACTCCATATCATTTGAACCTGCCTGAAGCTGGGTTGGAACTGCTGGATAGACGGGGGGTGAGTCAGAGAGACAAAGAGACTGAGGTGGGGGCCCCTAAACTCCATATCATTTGAACCTTCCTGAAGCTGGGATTGGAGCTGCTGGATAGAAGGGCGGTGAGTCACAGAGACAAAGAGACTGAGGTGTGGGCCCTTAAACTCCATATCATTTGAACCTTCCTGAAGCTGCTGGATTGGAGCTGCAGGATAGAAGGGGAGTGAGTCAGAGAGACAAAGAGACTGAGGTGGGGGCCCCTAAACTCCATATCATTTGAACGTTCCTGAAGCTGGGATTGGAGCTGCTAGATAGAAGGGGGGGGGGTGAGTCAGAGAGACAAAGAGAGTGAGGTGGGGGCCCTTTAACTCTATATCATTTGAACCTTCCTGAAACTGGGATTGGAGCTGCTGGATAGAAGGGGGGTGACTCAGAGAGACAAAAAGACTGATGTAGGGACCTTTAACTCCATATCATTTGAACCTTCCTGAAGCTGGGATTGGAGCTGCTGGATAGAAGGGGGGGTGAGTCAGAGAGACAAAGAGACTGAGGTTGGGGCCCCCTAAACTCCATATCATTTGAACCTTCCTGAAGCTGGGATTGGAGCTGCTGGATAGAAGGGGGGTGAGTCAGAGAGACAAAGAGACTGATGTGGGGGCCGTTTAACTCCATATCATTTGAACCTTCCTGAAGCTGGGTTGGAACTGCTGGATAGACGGGGGGTGAGTCAGAGAGACAAAGAGACTGAGGTGGGGGCCCCTAAACTCCATATCATTTGAACCTTCCTGAAGCTGGGATTGGAGCTGCTGGATAGAAGGGGGGGTGAGTCAGAGAGACAAAGAGACTGAGGTTGGGGCCCCCTAAACTCCATATCATTTGAACCTTCCTGAAGCTGGGATTGGAGCTGCTGGATAGAAGGGGGGGGTGAGTCAGAGAGACAAAGAGACTGAGGTGGGGGGCCTTTAACTCGATATCATTTGAACCTTCCTGAAGCTGGGATTGGAGCTGCTGGATAGAAGGGGGGTGAGTCAGAGAGACAAAGAGACTGAGGTGGGGGCCCTTAAACTCGATATCATTTGAACCTTCCTGAAGCTGGGATTGGAGCTCCTGGATAGAAGGGGGGTGAGTCAGAGAGACAAAGAGACTGATGTGGGGACCGTTAACTCCATATCATTTGAACCTTCCTGAACCTGGGATTGGAGCTGCTGGATAGAAGGGGGGTGAGTCAGAGAGACAAAGAGACTGAGGTTGGGGCCCCCTAAACTCCATATCATTTGAACCTTCCTGAAGCTGGGATTGGAGCTGCTGGATAGAAGGGGGGTGAGTCAGAGAGACAAAGAGACTGATGTGGGGGCCGTTTAACTCCATATCATTTGAACCTGCCTGAAGCTGGGTTGGAACTGCTGGATAGACGGGGGGTGAGTCAGAGAGACAAAGAGACTGAGGTGGGGGCCCCTAAACTCCATATCATTTGAACCTTCCTGAAGCTGGGATTGGAGCTGCTGGATAGAAGGGCGGTGAGTCACAGAGACAAAGAGACTGAGGTGGGGGCCCTTAAACTCCATATCATTTGAACCTTCCTGAAGCTGCTGGATTGGAGCTGCAGGATAGAAGGGGAGTGAGTCAGAGAGACAAAGAGACTGATGTGGGGACCTTTAACTCCATATCATTTGAACCTTCCTGAACCTGGGATTGCAGCTGCTGGATAGACGGGGGGTGAGTCAGAGAGACAAAGAGACTGAGGTTGGGGCCCCCTAAACTCCACATCATTTGAACCTTCCTGAAGCTGGGATTGGAGCTGCTATATATTAGGGGGGGTGAGTCAGAGAGACAAAGAGACTGAGGTGGGGGCCCCTAAACTCCATATCATTTGAACCTTTCTGAAGCTGGGATTGGAGCTGCTGGATAGAAGGGGGGTGAGTCAGAGAGACAAAGAGACTGAGGTGGGGGAACTTTAACTCCATATCATTTGAACCTTCCTGAAGCTGGGATTGGAGCTGCTGGATAGAAGGGGGGGGGGTGAGTGAGAGAGACAATGACTCAGAGGTGGGGGCCCTAAAACTCTATATCATTTGAACCTTCCTGAAGCTGGGATTGGAGCTCCTGGATAGAAGGGGGGTGAGTCAGAGGGATAATGAGACTGAGGTGGGGGCCTTTAAACGCCATATCATTTGAACCCTCCTGAAGCTGGGATTGGAGCTGCTGGATAGAAGGGGGGGTGAGTCAGTGAGACAAAAAGACTGAGGTGGCGGCCTGTAAACTCCATATCATTTGAACCTTCCAGAAACTGGGATTGGAGCTGCTGGATAGAAGGGGGGTGAGTCAGAGAGACAAAGAGACTGATCTGGGGACCTTTAACTCTATATCATTTGAACCTTCCTGAAACTGGGATTGGAGCTGCTGGATAAAAGGGGGGTGAGTCAGAGAGACAAAAAGACTGATGTAGGGACCTTTAACTCCATATCATTTGAACCTTCCTGAAGCTGGGATTGGAGCTGCTGGATAGAAGGGGGGGTGAGTCAAAGAGACAAAGAGACTGAGGTGGGGGGCCTTTAACTCGATATCATTTGAACCTTCCTGAAGCTGGGATTGGAGCTGCTGGATAGAAGGGGGGTGAGTCAGAGAGACAAAGAGACTGAGGTGGGGGCCCTTAAACTCGATATCATTTGAACCTTCCTGAAGCTGGGATTGGAGCTCCTGGATAGAAGGGGGGTGAGTCAGAGAGACAAAGAGAATGATGTGGGGACCGTTAACTCCATATCATTTGAACCTTCCTGAACCTGGGATTGGAGCTGCTGGATAGACGGGGGGTGAGTCAGAGAGACAAAGAGACTGAGGTTGGGGCCCCCTAAACTCCATATCATTTGAACCTTCCTGAAGCTGGGATTGGAGCTGCTGGATAGAAGGGGGGTGAGTCAGAGAGACAAAGAGACTGATGTGGGGGCCGTTTAACTCCATATCATTTGAACCTGCCTGAAGCTGGGTTGGAACTGCTGGATAGACGGGGGGTGAGTCAGAGAGACAAAGAGACTGAGGTGGGGGCCCCTAAACTCCATATCATTTGAACCTTCCTGAAGCTGGGATTGGAGCTGCTGGATAGAAGGGCGGTGAGTCACAGAGACAAAGAGACTGAGGTGGGGGCCCTTAAACTCCATATCATTTGAACCTTCCTGAAGCTGCTGGATTGGAGCTGCAGGATAGAAGGGGAGTGAGTCAAAGAGACAAAGAGACTGAGGTGGGGGCCCCTAAACTCCATATCATTTGAACCTTCCTGAAGCTGGGATTGGAGCTGCTAGATAGAAGGGGGGGGTGAGTCAGAGAGACAAAGAGAGTGAGGTGGGGGCCCTTTAACTCTATATCATTTGAACCTTCCTGAAACTGGGATTGGAGCTGCTGGATAGAAGGGGGGTGACTCAGAGAGACAAAGAGACTGAGGTTGGGGCCCCCTAAACTCCATATCATTTGAACCTTCCTGAAGCTGGGATTGGAGCTGCTGGATAGAAGGGGGGTGAGTCAGAGAGACAAAGAGACTGATGTGGGGGCCGTTTAACTCCATATCATTTGAACCTTCCTGAAGCTGGGTTGGAACTGCTGGATAGACGGGGGGTGAGTCAGAGAGACAAAGAGACTGAGGTGGGGGCCCCTAAACTCCATATCATTTGAACCTTCCTGAAGCTGGGATTGGAGCTGCTGGATAGAAGGGCGGTGAGTCACAGAGACAAAGAGACTGATGTAGGGACCTTTAACTCCATATCATTTGAACCTTCCTGAAGCTGGGATTGGAGCTGCTGGATAGAAGGGGGGGGTGAGTCAGAGAGACAAAGAGACTGAGGTGGGGGGCCTTTAACTCGATATCATTTGAACCTTCCTGAAGCTGGGATTGGAGCTGCTGGATAGAAGGGGGGTGAGTCAGAGAGACAAAGAGACTGAGGTGGGGGCCCTTAAACTCGATATCATTTGAACCTTCCTGAAGCTGGGATTGGAGCTGCTGGATAGAAGGGGGGTGAGTCAGAGAGACAAAGAGACTGATATGGGGACCGTTAACTCCATATCATTTGAACCTTCCTGAACCTGGGATTGGAGCTGCTGGATAGACGGGGGGTGAATCAGAGAGACAAAGAGACTGAGGTTGGGGCCCCCTAAACTCCATATCATTTGAACCTTCCTGAAGCTGGGATTGGAGCTGCTGGATAGAAGGGGGGTGAGTCAGAGAGACAAAGAGACTGATGTGGGGGCCGTTTAACTCCATATCATTTGAACCTGCCTGAAGCTGGGTTGGAACTGCTGGATAGACGGGGGGTGAGTCAGAGAGACAAAGAGACTGAGGTGGGGGCCCCTAAACTCCATATCATTTGAACCTTCCTGAAGCTGGGATTGGAGCTGCTGGATAGAAGGGCGGTGAGTCACAGAGACAAAGAGACTGAGGTGGGGGCCCTTAAACTCCATATCATTTGAACCTTCCTGAAGCTGCTGGATTGGAGCTGCAGGATAGAAGGGGAGTGAGTCAGAGAGACAAAGAGACTGAGGTGGGGGCCCCTAAACTCCATATCATTTGAACCTTCCTGAAGCTGGGATTGGAGCTGCTAGATAGAAGGGGGGGGGTGAGTCAGAGAGACAAAGAGAGTGACGTGGGGGCCCTTTAACTCCATATCATTTGAACCTTCCTGAAGCTGGGATTGGAGCTGCTGGATAGAAGGGGGGTGACTCAGAGAGACAAAAAGACTGATGTAGGGACCTTTAACTCCATATCATTTGAACCTTCCTGAAGCTGGGATTGGAGCTGCTGGATAGAAGGGGGGGTGAGTCAGAGAGACAAAGAGACTGAGGTTGGGGCCCCCTAAACTCCATATCATTTGAACCTTCCTGAAGCTGGGATTGGAGCTGCTGGATAGAAGGGGGGTGAGTCAGAGAGACAAAGAGACTGATGTGGGGGCCGTTTAACTCCATATCATTTGAACCTTCCTGAAGCTGGGTTGGAACTGCTGGATAGACGGGAGGTGAGTCAGAGAGACAAAGAGACTGAGGTGGGGGCCCCTAAACTCCATATCATTTGAACCTTCCTGAAGCTGGGATTGGAGCTGCTGGATAGAAGGGGGGGGGTGAGTCAGAGAGACAAAGAGACTGAGGTTGGGGCCCCCTAAACTCCATATCATTTGAACCTTCCTGAAGCTGGGATTGGAGCTGCTGGAAAGAAGGGGGGTGAGTCAGAGAGACAAAGAGACTGATGTGGGGGCCGTTTAACTCCATATCATTTGAACCTTCCTGAAGCTGGGTTGGAACTGCTGGATAGACGGGGGGTGAGTCAGAGAGACAAAGAGACTGAGGTGGGGGCCCCTAAACTCCATATCATTTGAACCTTCCTGAAGCTGGGATTGGAGCTGCTGGATAGAAGGGCGGTGAGTCACAGAGACAAAGAGACTGAGGTGGGGGCCCTTAAACTCCATATCATTTGAACCTTCCTGAAGCTGATGGATTGGAGCTGCAGGATAGAAGGGGAGTGAGTCAGAGAGACAAAGAGACTGAGGTGGGGGCCCCTAAACTCCATATCATTTGAACCTTCCTGAAGCTGGGATTGGAGCTGCTAGATAGAAGGGGGAGGGGTGAGTCAGAGAGACAAAGAGAGTGAGGTGGGGGCCCTTTAACTCTATATCATTTGAACCTTCCTGAAACTGGGATTGGAGCTGCTGGATAGAAGGGGGGTGAGTCAGAGAGACAAAAAGACTGATGTAGGGACCTTTAACTCCATATCATTTGAACCTTCCTGAAGCTGGGATTGGAGCTGCTGGATAGAAGGGGGGGGGGTGAGTCAGAGAGACAAAAAGACTGATGTAGGGACCTTTAACTCCATATCATTTGAACCTTCCTGAAGCTGGGATTGGAGCTGCTGGATAGAAGGGGGGTGAGTCAGAGAGACAAAAAGACTTAGGTGGCGGCCTGTAAACTCCATATCATTTGAACCTTCCAGAAACTGGGATTGGAGCTGCTGGATAGAAGGGGGGTGAGTCAGAGAGACAAAGAGACTGATCTGGGGACCTTTAACTCCATATCATTTGAACCTTCCTGATGCTGGGATTGGAGCTGCTGGATAGACGGGGGGTGAGTCAGAAAGACAAAGAGACTGAGGTGGGGGCCCCTAAACTCCATATCATTTGAACCTTCCTGAAGCGGGGATTGGAGCTGCTGGATAGAAGGGGGGTGAGTCAGAGAGACAAAGAGACTGAGGTGGGGGAACTTTAACTCCATATCATTTGAACCTTCCTGAAGCTGGAATTGGAGCTCCTGGATAGAAGGGGGGTGAGTCAGAGGGATAATGAGACTGAGGTGGGGGCCTTTAAACGCCATATCATTTGAACCCTCCTGAAGCTGGGATTGGAGCTGCTGGATAGAAGGGGGGGTGAGTCAGTGAGACAAAAAGACTGAGGTGGCGGCCTGTAAACTCCATATCATTTGAACCTTCCTGATGCTGGGATTGGAGCTGCTGGATAGACGGGGGGTGAGTCAGAAAGACAAAGAGACTGAGGTGGGGGCCCCTAAACTCCATATCATTTGAACCTTCCTGAAGCTGAGATTGGAGCTGCTAGATAGAAGGGGGGGTGAGTCAGAGAGACAAAGAGACTGAGGTGGGGGCCCTTTAACTCCATATCCTTTGAACCGTCCTGAAGCTGGGATTGGAGCTGCTGGATAGAAAGGGGGGGGGGGGGTGAGTCAGAGAGACAAAGAGACTGAGGTGGGGGGCCTTTAACTCGATATCATTTGAACCTTCCTGAAGCTGGGATTGGAGCTGCTGGATAGAAGGGGGGTGAGTCAGAGAGACAAAGAGACTGAGGTGGGGGCCGTTTAACTCCATATCATTTGAACCTTCCTGAAGCTGGGATTGGAGCTCCTGGATAGAAGGGGGGTGAGTCAGAGAGACAAAGAGACTGAGGTGGGGGCCTGGAAACTCCATATCATTTGAACCTTCCTGAAGCTGGGATTGGAGCTGCTGGATAAAAGGGGGGGGTGAGTCAGAGAGACAAAGAGACTGAGGTGGGGGCCCTTTAACTCTATATCATTTGAACCTTCCTGAAACTGGGATTGGAGCTGCTCGATAGAAGGGGGGTGAGTCAGAGAGACAAAGAGACGGATGTGGGGACCTTTAACTCCATATCATTTGAACCTTCCTGAACCTGGGATTGGAGCTGCTGGATAGACGGGGGGTGAGTCAGAGAGACAAAGAGACTGAGGTTGGGGCCCTTAAACTCCATATCATTTGAACCTTCCTGAAGTTGGGATTGGAGCTGCTGGATAGAAGGGGGTGAGTCACAGAGACAAAGAGACTGAGGTGTGGGGCCCTTAAACTCCATATCATTTGAACCTTCCTGAAGCTGGGATTGGAGCTGCTGGATAGAAGGGGGGTGAGTCAGAGAGACAAAGAGACTGATGTGGGGGCCGTTTAACTCCATATCATTTGAACCTTCCTGAACCTGGGATTTGAGCTGCTGGATAGAAGGGGGGGTGAGTCAGTGAGACAAAAAGACTGATGTAGGGACTTTTAACTCCATATCATTTGAACCTTCCTGAAGCTGAGATTGGAGCTGCTAGATAGAAGGGGGGGTGAGTCAGAGAGACAAAGAGACTGAGGTGGGGGCCCTTTAACTCCATATCCTTTGAACCGTCCTGAAGCTGGGATTGGAGCTGCTGGATAGAAAGGGGGGGGGTGAGTCAGAGAGACAAAGAGACTGAGGTGGGGGGCCTTTAACTCGATATCATTTGAACCTTCCTGAAGCTGGGATTGGAGCTGCTGGATAGAAGGGGGGTGAGTCAGAGAGACAAAAAGACTTAGGTGGCGGCCTGTAAACTCCATATCATTTGAACCTTCCAGAAACTGGGATTGGAGCTGCTGGATAGAAGGGGGGTGAGTCAGAGAGACAAAGAGACTGATCTGGGGACCTTTAACTCCATATCATTTGAACCTTCCTGATGCTGGGATTGGAGCTGCTGGATAGACGGGGGGTGAGTCAGAAAGACAAAGAGACTGAGGTGGGGGCCCCTAAACTCCATATCATTTGAACCTTCCTGAAGCGGGGATTGGAGCTGCTGGATAGAAGGGGGGTGAGTCAGAGAGACAAAGAGACTGAGGTGGGGGAACTTTAACTCCATATCATTTGAACCTTCCTGAAGCTGGAATTGGAGCTCCTGGATAGAAGGGGGGTGAGTCAGAGGGATAATGAGACTGAGGTGGGGGCCTTTAAACGCCATATCATTTGAACCCTCCTGAAGCTGGGATTGGAGCTGCTGGATAGAAGGGGGGGTGAGTCAGTGAGACAAAAAGACTGAGGTGGCGGCCTGTAAACTCCATATCATTTGAACCTTCCTGATGCTGGGATTGGAGCTGCTGGATAGACGGGGGGTGAGTCAGAAAGACAAAGAGACTGAGGTGGGGGCCCCTAAACTCCATATCATTTGAACCTTCCTGAAGCTGAGATTGGAGCTGCTAGATAGAAGGGGGGGTGAGTCAGAGAGACAAAGAGACTGAGGTGGGGGCCCTTTAACTCCATATCCTTTGAACCGTCCTGAAGCTGGGATTGGAGCTGCTGGATAGAAAGGGGGGGGGTGAGTCAGAGAGACAAAGAGACTGAGGTGGGGGGCCTTTAACTCGATATCATTTGAACCTTCCTGAAGCTGGGATTGGAGCTGCTGGATAGAAGGGGGGTGAGTCAGAGAGACAAAGAGACTGAGGTGGGGGCCCTTAAACTCGATATCATTTGAACCTTCCTGAAGCTGGGATTGGAGCTCCTGGATAGAAGGGGGGTGAGTCAGAGAGACAAAGAGACTGAGGTGGGGGCCTGTAAACTCCATATCATTTGAACCTTCCTGAAGCTGGGATTGGAGCTGCTGGATAAAAGGGGGGGGTGAGTCAGAGAGACAAAGAGACTGAGGTGGGGGCCCTTTAACTCTATATCATTTGAACCTTCCTGAAACTGGGATTGGAGCTGCTCGATAGAAGGGGGGTGAGTCAGAGAGACAAAGAGACTGATGTGGGGACCTTTAACTCCATATCATTTGAACCTTCCTGAACCTGGGATTGGAGCTGCTGGATAGACGGGGGGTGAGTCAGAGAGACAAAGAGACTGAGGTTGGGGCCCTTAAACTCCATATCATTTGAACCTTCCTGAAGTTGGGATTGGAGCTGCTGGATAGAAGGGGGTGAGTCACAGAGACAAAGAGACTGAGGTGTGGGGCCCTTAAACTCCATATCATTTGAACCTTCCTGAAGCTGGGATTGGAGCTGCTGGATAGAAGGGGGGTGAGTCAGAGAGACAAAGAGACTGATGTGGGGGCCGTTTAACTCCATATCATTTGAACCTTCCTGAACCTGGGATTTGAGCTGCTGGATAGAAGGGGGGGTGAGTCAGTGAGACAAAAAGACTGATGTAGGGACCTTTAACTCCATATCATTTGAACCTTCCTGAAGCTGAGATTGGAGCTGCTAGATAGAAGGGGGGGTGAGTCAGAGAGACAAAGAGACTGAGGTGGGGGCCCTTTAACTCCATATCCTTTGAACCGTCCTGAAGCTGGGATTGGAGCTGCTGGATAGAAAGGGGGGGGGGTGAGTCAGAGAGACAAAGAGACTGAGGTGGGGGGCCTTTAACTCGATATCATTTGAACCTTCCTGAAGCTGGGATTGGAGCTGCTGGATAGAAGGGGGGTGAGTCAGAGAGACAAAGAGACTGAGGTGGGGGCCCTTAAACTCGATATCATTTGAACCTTCCTGAAGCTGGGATTGGAGCTCCTGGATAGAAGGGGGGTGAGTCAGAGAGACAAAGAGACTGAGGTGGGGGCCTGTAAACTCCATATCATTTGAACCTTCCTGAAGCTGGGATTGGAGCTGCTGGATAAAAGGGGGGGGTGAGTCAGAGAGACAAAGAGACTGAGGTGGGGGCCCTTTAACTCTATATCATTTGAACCTTCCTGAAACTGGGATTGGAGCTGCTCGATAGAAGGGGGGTGAGTCAGAGAGACAAAGAGACTGATGTGGGGACCTTTAACTCCATATCATTTGAACCTTCCTGAACCTGGGATTGGAGCTGCTGGATAGACGGGGGGTGAGTCAGAGAGACAAAGAGACTGAGGTTGGGGCCCTTAAACTCCATATCATTTGAACCTTCCTGAAGTTGGGATTGGAGCTGCTGGATAGAAGGGGGTGAGTCACAGAGACAAAGAGACTGAGGTGTGGGGCCCTTAAACTCCATATCATTTGAACCTTCCTGAAGCTGGGATTGGAGCTGCTGGATAGAAGGGGGGTGAGTCAGAGAGACAAAGAGACTGATGTGGGGGCCGTTTAACTCCATATCATTTGAACCTTCCTGAACCTGGGATTTGAGCTGCTGGATAGAAGGGGGGGTGAGTCAGTGAGACAAAAAGACTGATGTAGGGACCTTTAACTCCATATCATTTGAACCTTCCTGAAGCTGGGGTTGGAGCTGCTGGATAGAAGGGGGGTGAGTCAGAGAGACAAAAAGGCTGAGGTGGGGGCCCCTAAACTCCATATCATTTGAACCTTCCTGAAGCTGGGATTGGAGCTGCTAGATAGAAGGGGGGGGGGGTGAGTCAGAGAGACAAAGAGAATGAGGTGGGGGCCCTTTAACTCTATATCATTTGAACCTTCCTGAAACTGGGATTGGAGCTGCTGGATAGAAGGGCGGTGAGTCACAGAGACAAAGAGACTGAGGTGGGGGCCCTTAAACTCCATATCATTTGAACCTTCCTGAAGCTGCTGGATTGGAGCTGCAGGATAGAAGGGGAGTGAGTCACAGAGACAAAGAGACTGAGGTGGGGGCCCTTAAACTCCATATCATTTGAACCTTCCTGAAGCTGGGATTGGAGCTGCTGGATAGAAGGGGGTGAGTCACAGAGACAAGGAGACTGAGGTGTGGGGCCCTTAAACTCCATATCATTTGAACCTTCCTGAAGCTGGGATTGGAGCTGCTGGATAGAAGGGGGGTGAGTCAGAGAGACAAAGAGACTGATGTGGGGGCCCCTAAACTCCATATCATTTGAACCTTCCTGAAGCTGGGATTGGAGCTGCTAGATAGAAGGGGGGGGGGTGAGTCAGAGAGACAAAGAGAGTGAGGTGGGGGCCCTTTAACTCTATATCATTTGAACCTTCCTGAAACTGGGATTGGAGCTGCTGGATAGAAGGGGGGTGAGTCAGAGAGACAAAAAGACTGATGTAGGGACCTTTAACTCCATATCATTTGAACCTTCCTGAAGCTGGGATTGGAGCTGCTGGATAGAAGGGGGGGGGTGAGTCAGAGAGACAAAAAGACTGATGTAGGGACCTTTAACTCCATATCATTTGAACCTTCCTGAAGCTGGGATTGGAGCTGCTGGATAGAAGGGGGGTGAGTCAGAGAGACAAAAAGACTTAGGTGGCGGCCTGTAAACTCCATATCATTTGAACCTTCCAGAAACTGGGATTGGAGCTGCTGGATAGAAGGGGGGTGAGTCAGAGAGACAAAGAGACTGATCTGGGGACCTTTAACTCCATATCATTTGAACCTTCCTGATGCTGGGATTGGAGCTGCTGGATAGACGGGGGGTGAGTCAGAAAGACAAAGAGACTGAGGTGGGGGCCCCTAAACTCCATATCATTTGAACCTTCCTGAAGCGGGGATTGGAGCTGCTGGATAGAAGGGGGGTGAGTCAGAGAGACAAAGAGACTGAGGTGGGGGAACTTTAACTCCATATCATTTGAACCTTCCTGAAGCTGGAATTGGAGCTCCTGGATAGAAGGGGGGTGAGTCAGAGGGATAATGAGACTGAGGTGGGGGCCTTTAAACGCCATATCATTTGAACCCTCCTGAAGCTGGGATTGGAGCTGCTGGATAGAAGGGGGGGTGAGTCAGTGAGACAAAAAGACTGAGGTGGCGGCCTGTAAACTCCATATCATTTGAACCTTCCTGATGCTGGGATTGGAGCTGCTGGATAGACGGGGGGTGAGTCAGAAAGACAAAGAGACTGAGGTGGGGGCCCCTAAACTCCATATCATTTGAACCTTCCTGAAGCTGAGATTGGAGCTGCTAGATAGAAGGGGGGGTGAGTCAGAGAGACAAAGAGACTGAGGTGGGGGCCCTTTAACTCCATATCCTTTGAACCGTCCTGAAGCTGGGATTGGAGCTGCTGGATAGAAAGGGGGGGGGTGAGTCAGAGAGACAAAGAGACTGAGGTGGGGGGCCTTTAACTCGATATCATTTGAACCTTCCTGAAGCTGGGATTGGAGCTGCTGGATAGAAGGGGGGTGAGTCAGAGAGACAAAGAGACTGAGGTGGGGGCCCTTAAACTCGATATCATTTGAACCTTCCTGAAGCTGGGATTGGAGCTCCTGGATAGAAGGGGGGTGAGTCAGAGAGACAAAGAGACTGAGGTGGGGGCCTGTAAACTCCATATCATTTGAACCTTCCTGAAGCTGGGATTGGAGCTGCTGGATAAAAGGGGGGGGTGAGTCAGAGAGACAAAGAGACTGAGGTGGGGGCCCTTTAACTCTATATCATTTGAACCTTCCTGAAACTGGGATTGGAGCTGCTCGATAGAAGGGGGGTGAGTCAGAGAGACAAAGAGACTGATGTGGGGACCTTTAACTCCATATCATTTGAACCTTCCTGAACCTGGGATTGGAGCTGCTGGATAGACGGGGGGTGAGTCAGAGAGACAAAGAGACTGAGGTTGGGGCCCTTAAACTCCATATCATTTGAACCTTCCTGAAGTTGGGATTGGAGCTGCTGGATAGAAGGGGGTGAGTCACAGAGACAAAGAGACTGAGGTGTGGGGCCCTTAAACTCCATATCATTTGAACCTTCCTGAAGCTGGGATTGGAGCTGCTGGATAGAAGGGGGGTGAGTCAGAGAGACAAAGAGACTGATGTGGGGGCCGTTTAACTCCATATCATTTGAACCTTCCTGAACCTGGGATTTGAGCTGCTGGATAGAAGGGGGGGTGAGTCAGTGAGACAAAAAGACTGATGTAGGGACCTTTAACTCCATATCATTTGAACCTTCCTGAAGCTGAGATTGGAGCTGCTAGATAGAAGGGGGGGTGAGTCAGAGAGACAAAGAGACTGAGGTGGGGGCCCTTTAACTCCATATCCTTTGAACCGTCCTGAAGCTAGGATTGGAGCTGCTGGATAGAAAGGGGGGGGGTGAGTCAGAGAGACAAAGAGACTGAGGTGGGGGGCCTTTAACTCGATATCATTTGAACCTTCCTGAAGCTGGGATTGGAGCTGCTGGATAGAAGGGGGGTGAGTCAGAGAGACAAAGAGACTGAGGTGGGGGCCTGTAAACTCCATATCATTTGAACCTTCCTGAAGCTGGGATTGGAGCTGCTGGATAAAAGGGGGGGTGAGTCAGAGAGACAAAGAGACTGAGGTGGGGGCCCTTTAACTCTATATCATTTGAACCTTCCTGAAACTGGGATTGGAGCTGCTCGATAGAAGGGGGGTGAGTCAGAGAGACAAAGAGACTGATGTGGGGACCTTTAACTCCATATCATTTGAACCTTCCTGAAGCTGAGATTGGAGCTGCTAGATAGAAGGGGGGGTGAGTCAGAGAGACAAAGAGACTGAGGTGGGGGCCCTTTAACTCCATATCCTTTGAACCGTCCTGAAGCTGGGATTGGAGCTGCTGGATAGAAAGGGGGGGGGTGAGTCAGAGAGACAAAGAGACTGAGGTGGGGGGCCTTTAACTCGATATCATTTGAACCTTCCTGAAGCTGGGATTGGAGCTGCTGGATAGAAGGGGGGTGAGTCAGAGAGACAAAGAGACTGAGGTGGGGGCCCTTAAACTCGATATCATTTGAACCTTCCTGAAGCTGGGATTGGAGCTCCTGGATAGAAGGGGGGTGAGTCAGAGAGACAAAGAGACTGAGGTGGGGGCCTGTAAACTCCATATCATTTGAACCTTCCTGAAGCTGGGATTGGAGCTGCTGGATAAAAGGGGGGGGTGAGTCAGAGAGACAAAGAGACTGAGGTGGGGGCCCTTTAACTCTATATCATTTGAACCTTCCTGAAACTGGGATTGGAGCTGCTCGATAGAAGGGGGGTGAGTCAGAGAGACAAAGAGACTGATGTGGGGACCTTTAACTCCATATCATTTGAACCTTCCTGAACCTGGGATTGGAGCTGCTGGATAGACGGGGGGTGAGTCAGAGAGACAAAGAGACTGAGGTTGGGGCCCTTAAACTCCATATCATTTGAACCTTCCTGAAGTTGGGATTGGAGCTGCTGGATAGAAGGGGGTGAGTCACAGAGACAAAGAGACTGAGGTGTGGGGCCCTTAAACTCCATATCATTTGAACCTTCCTGAAGCTGGGATTGGAGCTGCTGGATAGAAGGGGGGTGAGTCAGAGAGACAAAGAGACTGATGTGGGGGCCGTTTAACTCCATATCATTTGAACCTTCCTGAACCTGGGATTTGAGCTGCTGGATAGAAGGGGGGGTGAGTCAGTGAGACAAAAAGACTGATGTAGGGACCTTTAACTCCATATCATTTGAACCTTCCTGAAGCTGGGGTTGGAGCTGCTGGATAGAAGGGGGGTGAGTCAGAGAGACAAAAAGGCTGAGGTGGGGGCCCCTAAACTCCATATCATTTGAACCTTCCTGAAGCTGGGATTGGAGCTGCTAGATAGAAGGGGGGGGGGGTGAGTCAGAGAGACAAAGAGAATGAGGTGGGGGCCCTTTAACTCTATATCATTTGAACCTTCCTGAAACTGGGATTGGAGCTGCTGGATAGAAGGGCGGTGAGTCACAGAGACAAAGAGACTGAGGTGGGGGCCCTTAAACTCCATATCATTTGAACCTTCCTGAAGCTGCTGGATTGGAGCTGCAGGATAGAAGGGGAGTGAGTCACAGAGACAAAGAGACTGAGGTGGGGGCCCTTAAACTCCATATCATTTGAACCTTCCTGAAGCTGGGATTGGAGCTGCTGGATAGAAGGGGGTGAGTCACAGAGACAAGGAGACTGAGGTGTGGGGCCCTTAAACTCCATATCATTTGAACCTTCCTGAAGCTGGGATTGGAGCTGCTGGATAGAAGGGGGGTGAGTCAGAGAGACAAAGAGACTGATGTGGGGGCCCCTAAACTCCATATCATTTGAACCTTCCTGAAGCTGGGATTGGAGCTGCTAGATAGAAGGGGGGGGGGTGAGTCAGAGAGACAAAGAGAGTGAGGTGGGGGCCCTTTAACTCTATATCATTTGAACCTTCCTGAAACTGGGATTGGAGCTGCTGGATAGAAGGGGGGTGAGTCAGAGAGACAAAAAGACTGATGTAGGGACCTTTAACTCCATATCATTTGAACCTTCCTGAAGCTGGGATTGGAGCTGCTGGATAGAAGGGGGGGGGTGAGTCAGAGAGACAAAAAGACTGATGTAGGGACCTTTAACTCCATATCATTTGAACCTTCCTGAAGCTGGGATTGGAGCTGCTGGATAGAAGGGGGGTGAGTCAGAGAGACAAAAAGACTTAGGTGGCGGCCTGTAAACTCCATATCATTTGAACCTTCCAGAAACTGGGATTGGAGCTGCTGGATAGAAGGGGGGTGAGTCAGAGAGACAAAGAGACTGATCTGGGGACCTTTAACTCCATATCATTTGAACCTTCCTGATGCTGGGATTGGAGCTGCTGGATAGACGGGGGGTGAGTCAGAAAGACAAAGAGACTGAGGTGGGGGCCCCTAAACTCCATATCATTTGAACCTTCCTGAAGCGGGGATTGGAGCTGCTGGATAGAAGGGGGGTGAGTCAGAGAGACAAAGAGACTGAGGTGGGGGAACTTTAACTCCATATCATTTGAACCTTCCTGAAGCTGGAATTGGAGCTCCTGGATAGAAGGGGGGTGAGTCAGAGGGATAATGAGACTGAGGTGGGGGCCTTTAAACGCCATATCATTTGAACCCTCCTGAAGCTGGGATTGGAGCTGCTGGATAGAAGGGGGGGTGAGTCAGTGAGACAAAAAGACTGAGGTGGCGGCCTGTAAACTCCATATCATTTGAACCTTCCTGATGCTGGGATTGGAGCTGCTGGATAGACGGGGGGTGAGTCAGAAAGACAAAGAGACTGAGGTGGGGGCCCCTAAACTCCATATCATTTGAACCTTCCTGAAGCTGAGATTGGAGCTGCTAGATAGAAGGGGGGGTGAGTCAGAGAGACAAAGAGACTGAGGTGGGGGCCCTTTAACTCCATATCCTTTGAACCGTCCTGAAGCTGGGATTGGAGCTGCTGGATAGAAAGGGGGGGGGTGAGTCAGAGAGACAAAGAGACTGAGGTGGGGGGCCTTTAACTCGATATCATTTGAACCTTCCTGAAGCTGGGATTGGAGCTGCTGGATAGAAGGGGGGTGAGTCAGAGAGACAAAGAGACTGAGGTGGGGGCCCTTAAACTCGATATCATTTGAACCTTCCTGAAGCTGGGATTGGAGCTCCTGGATAGAAGGGGGGTGAGTCAGAGAGACAAAGAGACTGAGGTGGGGGCCTGTAAACTCCATATCATTTGAACCTTCCTGAAGCTGGGATTGGAGCTGCTGGATAAAAGGGGGGGGTGAGTCAGAGAGACAAAGAGACTGAGGTGGGGGCCCTTTAACTCTATATCATTTGAACCTTCCTGAAACTGGGATTGGAGCTGCTCGATAGAAGGGGGGTGAGTCAGAGAGACAAAGAGACTGATGTGGGGACCTTTAACTCCATATCATTTGAACCTTCCTGAACCTGGGATTGGAGCTGCTGAATAGACGGGGGGTGAGTCAGAGAGACAAAGAGACTGAGGTTGGGGCCCTTAAACTCCATATCATTTGAACCTTCCTGAAGTTGGGATTGGAGCTGCTGGATAGAAGGGGGTGAGTCACAGAGACAAAGAGACTGAGGTGTGGGGCCCTTAAACTCCATATCATTTGAACCGTCCTGAAGCTGGGATTGGAGCTGCTGGATAGAAGGGGGGTGAGTCAGAGAGACAAAGAGACTGATGTGGGGGCCGTTTAACTCCATATCATTTGAACCTTCCTGAACCTGGGATTTGAGCTGCTGGATAGAAGGGGGGGTGAGTCAGTGAGACAAAAAGACTGATGTAGGGACCTTTAACTCCATATCATTTGAACCTTCCTGAAGCTGAGATTGGAGCTGCTAGATAGAAGGGGGGGTGAGTCAGAGAGACAAAGAGACTGAGGTGGGGGCCCTTTAACTCCATATCCTTTGAACCGTCCTGAAGCTGGGATTGGAGCTGCTGGATAGAAAGGGGGGGGGTGAGTCAGAGAGACAAAGAGACTGAGGTGGGGGGCCTTTAACTCGATATCATTTGAACCTTCCTGAAGCTGGGATTGGAGCTGCTGGATAGAAGGGGGGTGAGTCAGAGAGACAAAGAGACTGAGGTGGGGGCCTGTAAACTCCATATCATTTGAACCTTCCTGAAGCTGGGATTGGAGCTGCTGGATAAAAGGGGGGGGTGAGTCAGAGAGACAAAGAGACTGAGGTGGGGGCCCTTTAACTCTATATCATTTGAACCTTCCTGAAACTGGGATTGGAGCTGCTCGATAGAAGGGGGGTGAGTCAGAGAGACAAAGAGACTGATGTGGGGACCTTTAACTCCATATCATTTGAACCTTCCTGAACCTGGGATTGGAGCTGCTGGATAGACGGGGGGTGAGTCAGAGAGACAAAGAGACTGAGGTTGGGGCCCTTAAACTCCATATCATTTGAACCTTCCTGAAGTTGGGATTGGAGCTGCTGGATAGAAGGGGGTGAGTCACAGAGACAAAGAGACTGAGGTGTGGGGCCCTTAAACTCCATATCATTTGAACCTTCCTGAAGCTGGGATTGGAGCTGCTGGATAGAAGGGGGGTGAGTCAGAGAGACAAAGAGACTGATGTGGGGGCCGTTTAACTCCATATCATTTGAACCTTCCTGAACCTGGGATTTGAGCTGCTGGATAGAAGGGGGGGTGAGTCAGTGAGACAAAAAGACTGATGTAGGGACCTTTAACTCCATATCATTTGAACCTTCCTGAAGCTGGGGTTGGAGCTGCTGGATAGAAGGGGGGTGAGTCAGAGAGAGAAAAAGGCTGAGGTGGGGGCCCCTAAACTCCATATCATTTGAACCTTCCTGAAGCTGGGATTGGAGCTGCTAGATAGAAGGGGGGGGGTGAGTCAGAGAGACAAAGAGAATGAGGTGGGGGCCCTTTAACTCTATATCATTTGAACCTTCCTGAAACTGGGATTGGAGCTGCTGGATAGAAGGGCGGTGAGTCACAGAGACAAAGAGACTGAGGTGGGGGCCCTTAAACTCCATATCATTTGAACCTTCCTGAAGCTGCTGGATTGGAGCTGCAGGATAGAAGGGGAGTGAGTCACAGAGACAAAGAGACTGAGGTGGGGGCCCTTAAACTCCATATCATTTGAACCTTCCTGAAGCTGGGATTGGAGCTGCTGGATAGAAGGGGGTGAGTCACAGAGACAAGGAGACTGAGGTGTGGGGCCCTTAAACTCCATATCATTTGAACCTTCCTGAAGCTGGGATTGGAGCTGCTGGATAGAAGGGGGGTGAGTCAGAGAGACAAAGAGACTGATGTGGGGGCCATTTAACTCCATATCATTTGAACCTTCCTGAACCTGGGATTGGAACTGCTGGATAGACGGGGGGTGAGTCAGAGAGACAAAGAGACTGAGGTGGGGGCCCCTAAACTCCATATCATTTGAACCTTCCTGAAGCTGGGATTGGAGCTGCTAGATAGAAGGGGGGGGGGGTGAGTCAGAGAGACAAAGAGAACGATGTGGGTGCGGTTTAACTCCATATCATTTGAACCTTCATGTAGCCTGGATTGGAGCTGCTGGATAGAAGGGGGGTGAGTCAGAGAGACAAAGAGACTGAGGTGGGGGAACTTTAACTCCATATCATTTGAACCTTCCTGAAGCAGGGATTGGAGCTGCTGGATAGAAGGGGGGGGGGGTGAGTGAGAGAGACAATGACTCAGAGATGGGGGCCCTAAAACTCTATATCATTTGAACCTTCCTGAAGCTGGGATTGGAGCTCCTGGATAGAAGGGGGGTGAGTCAGAGGGATAATGAGATTGAGGTGGGGGCCTTTAAACGCCATATCATTTGAACCCTCCTGAAGCTGGGATTGGAGCTGCTGGATAGAAGGGCGGTGAGTCACAGAGACAAAGAGACTGAGGTGGGGGCCCTTAAACTCCATATCATTTGAACCTTCCTGAAGCTGCTGGATTGGAGCTGCAGGATAGAAGGGGAGTGAGTCACAGAGACAAAGAGACTGAGGTGGGGGCCCTTAAACTCCATATCATTTGAACCTTCCTGAAGCTGGGATTGGAGCTGCTGGATAGAAGGGGGTGAGTCACAGAGACAAGGAGACTGAGGTGTGGGGCCCTTAAACTCCATATCATTTGAACCTTCCTGAAGCTGGGATTGGAGCTGCTGGATAGAAGGGGGGTGAGTCAGAGAGACAAAGAGACTGATGTGGGGGCTATTTAACTCCACATCATTTGAACCTTCCTGAACCTGGGATTGGAACTGCTGGATAGACGGGGGGTGAGTCAGAGAGACAAAGAGACTGAGGTGGGGGCCCCTAAACTCCATATCATTTGAACCTTCCTGAAGCTGGGATTGGAGCTGCTAGATAGAAGGGGGGGGGGGTGAGTCAGAGAGACAAAGAGAACGATGTGGGGGCGGTTTAACTCCATATCATTTGAACCTTCATGTAGCCTGGATTGGAGCTGCTGGATAGAAGGGGGGTGAGTCAGAGAGACAAAGAGACTGATGTGGGGGCCCTTTAGCTCCACATCATTTGAACCTTCCTGAAGCTGGGATTGGAGCTGCTGGATAGAAGGGGGGTGAGTCAGAGAGACAAAGAGTCTGAGGTGGGGGCCCTTTAACTCCATATCATTTGAACCTTCCTGAAGCTGGGATTGGAGCTGCTGGATAGAAGGGGGGGTGAGTCAGAGAGACAAAGAGACTGAGGTGGGGGGCCTTTAACTCCATATCATTTGAACCTTCCTGAAGCTGGGATTGGAGCTGCTGGATAGAAGGGGGGGTGAGTCAGTGAGACAAAAAGACTGATGTAGGGACCTTTAACTCCATATCATTTGAACCTTCCTGAAGCTGGGATTGGAGCTGCTGGATAGAAGGGGGGGTGAGTCAGAGAGACAAAGAGACTGAGGTGGGGGCCCCTAAACTCCATATCATTTGAACCTTCCTGAAGCTGGGATTGGAGCTGCTAGATAGAAGGGGGGGTGAGTCAGAGAGACAAAGAGAGTGAGGTGGGGGCCCTTTAACTCTATATCATTTGAACCTTCCTGAAACTGGGATTGGAGCTGCTGGATAGAAGGGGGGTGAGTCAGAGAGACAAAGAGACTGAGGTGGGGGAACTTTAACTCCATATCATTTGAACCTTCCTGAAGCTGGGATTGGAGCTGCTGGATAGAAGGGGGGTGAGTCAGAGAGACAAAGAGACTGATGTGGGGACCTTTAACTCCATATCATTTGAACCTTCCTGAACCTGGGATTGGAGCTGCTGGATAGACGGGGGGTGAGTCAGAGAGACAAAGAGACTGAGGTTGGGGCCCTTAAACTCCATATCATTTGAACCTTCCTGAAGTTGGGATTGGAGCTGCTGGATAGAAGGGGGTGAGTCACAGAGACAAAGAGACTGAGGTGTGGGGCCCTTAAACTCCATATCATTTGAACCTTCCTGAAGCTGGGATTGGAGCTGCTGGATAGAAGGGGGGTGAGTCAGAGAGACAAAGAGACTGATGTGGGGGCCGTTTAACTCCATATCATTTGAACCTTCCTGAACCTGGGATTTGAGCTGCTGGATAGAAGGGGGGGTGAGTCAGTGAGACAAAAAGACTGATGTAGGGACCTTTAACTCCATATCATTTGAACCTTCCTGAAGCTGGGGTTGGAGCTGCTGGATAGAAGGGGGGTGAGTCAGAGAGACAAAAAGGCTGAGGTGGGGGCCCCTAAACTCCATATCATTTGAACCTTCCTGAAGCTGGGATTGGAGCTGCTAGATAGAAGGGGGGGGGGTGAGTCAGAGAGACAAAGAGAATGAGGTGGGGGCCCTTTAACTCTATATCATTTGAACCTTCCTGAAACTGGGATTGGAGCTGCTGGATAGAAGGGCGGTGAGTCACAGAGACAAAGAGACTGAGGTGGGGGCCCTTAAACTCCATATCATTTGAACCTTCCTGAAGCTGCTGGATTGGAGCTGCAGGATAGAAGGGGAGTGAGTCACAGAGACAAAGAGACTGAGGTGGGGGCCCTTAAACTCCATATCATTTGAACCTTCCTGAAGCTGGGATTGGAGCTGCTGGATAGAAGGGGGTGAGTCACAGAGACAAGGAGACTGAGGTGTGGGGCCCTTAAACTCCATATCATTTGAACCTTCCTGAAGCTGGGATTGGAGCTGCTGGATAGAAGGGGGGTGAGTCAGAGAGACAAAGAGACTGATGTGGGGGCCATTTAACTCCATATCATTTGAACCTTCCTGAACCTGGGATTGGAACTGCTGGATAGACGGGGGGTGAGTCAGAGAGACAAAGAGACTGAGGTGGGGGCCCCTAAACTCCATATCATTTGAACCTTCCTGAAGCTGGGATTGGAGCTGCTAGATAGAAGGGGGGGGGTGAGTCAGAGAGACAAAGAGAACGATGTGGGTGCGGTTTAACTCCATATCATTTGAACCTTCATGTAGCCTGGATTGGAGCTGCTGGATAGAAGGGGGGTGAGTCAGAGAGACAAAGAGACTGAGGTGGGGGAACTTTAACTCCATATCATTTGAACCTTCCTGAAGCAGGGATTGGAGCTGCTGGATAGAAGGGGGGGGGGTGAGTGAGAGAGACAATGACTCAGAGATGGGGGCCCTAAAACTCTATATCATTTGAACCTTCCTGAAGCTGGGATTGGAGCTCCTGGATAGAAGGGGGGTGAGTCAGAGGGATAATGAGATTGAGGTGGGGGCCTTTAAACGCCATATCATTTGAACCCTCCTGAAGCTGGGATTGGAGCTGCTGGATAGAAGGGCGGTGAGTCACAGAGACAAAGAGACTGAGGTGGGGGCCCTTAAACTCCATATCATTTGAACCTTCCTGAAGCTGCTGGATTGGAGCTGCAGGATAGAAGGGGAGTGAGTCACAGAGACAAAGAGACTGAGGTGGGGGCCCTTAAACTCCATATCATTTGAACCTTCCTGAAGCTGGGATTGGAGCTGCTGGATAGAAGGGGGTGAGTCACAGAGACAAGGAGACTGAGGTGTGGGGCCCTTAAACTCCATATCATTTGAACCTTCCTGAAGCTGGGATTGGAGCTGCTGGATAGAAGGGGGGTGAGTCAGAGAGACAAAGAGACTGATGTGGGGGCTATTTAACTCCACATCATTTGAACCTTCCTGAACCTGGGATTGGAACTGCTGGATAGACGGGGGGGTGAGTCAGAGAGACAAAGAGACTGAGGTGGGGGCCCCTAAACTCCATATCATTTGAACCTTCCTGAAGCTGGGATTGGAGCTGCTAGATAGAAGGGGGGGGGGTGAGTCAGAGAGACAAAGAGAACGATGTGGGGGCGGTTTAACTCCATATCATTTGAACCTTCATGTAGCCTGGATTGGAGCTGCTGGATAGAAGGGGGGTGAGTCAGAGAGACAAAGAGACTGATGTGGGGGCCCTTTAGCTCCACATCATTTGAACCTTCCTGAAGCTGGGATTGGAGCTGCTGGATAGAAGGGGGGTGAGTCAGAGAGACAAAGAGTCTGAGGTGGGGGCCCTTTAACTCCATATCATTTGAACCTTCCTGAAGCTGGGATTGGAGCTGCTGGATAGAAGGGGGGGTGAGTCAGAGAGACAAAGAGACTGAGGTGGGGGGCCTTTAACTCCATATCATTTGAACCTTCCTGAAGCTGGGATTGGAGCTGCTGGATAGAAGGGGGGGTGAGTCAGTGAGACAAAAAGACTGATGTAGGGACCTTTAACTCCATATCATTTGAACCTTCCTGAAGCTGGGATTGGAGCTGCTGGATAGAAGGGGGGGTGAGTCAGAGAGACAAAGAGACTGAGGTGGGGGCCCCTAAACTCCATATCATTTGAACCTTCCTGAAGCTGGGATTGGAGCTGCTAGATAGAAGGGGGGGTGAGTCAGAGAGACAAAGAGAGTGAGGTGGGGGCCCTTTAACTCTATATCATTTGAACCTTCCTGAAACTGGGATTGGAGCTGCTGGATAGAAGGGGGGTGAGTCAGAGAGACAAAGAGACTGAGGTGGGGGAACTTTAACTCCATATCATTTGAACCTTCCTGAAGCTGGGATTGGAGCTGCTGGATAGAAGGGGGGGGGTGAGTGAGAGAGACAATGACTCAGAGTTGGGGGCCCTAAAACTCTATATCATTTGAACCTTCCTGAAGCTGGGATTGGAGCTCCTGGATAGAAGGGGGGTGAGTCAGAGGGATAATGAGATTGAGGTGGGGGCCTTTAAACGCCATATCATTTGAACCCTCCTGAAGCTGGGATTGGAGCTGCTGGATAGAAGGGCGGTGAGTCACAGAGACAAAGAGACTGAGGTGGGGGCCCTTAAACTCCATATCATTTGAACCTTCCTGAAGCTGCTGGATTGGAGCTGCAGGATAGAAGGGGAGTGAGTCACAGAGACAAAGAGACTGAGGTGGGGGCCCTTAAACTCCATATCATTTGAACCTTCCTGAAGCTGGGATTGGAGCTGCTGGATAGAAGGGGGTGAGTCACAGAGACAAAGAGACTGAGGTGTGGGGCCCTTAAATGCCATATCATTTGAACCCTCCTGAACCTGGGATTGGAGCTGGTGGATAGAAGGGCGGTGAGTCACAGAGACAAAGAGACTGAGGTGGGGGCCCTTAAACTCCATATCATTTGAACCTTCCTGAAGCTTCTGGATTGGAGCTGCTGGATAGAAGGGGGGGTGAGTCAGTGAGACAAAAAGACTGAGGTGGCGGCCTGTAAACTCCATATCATTTGAACCTTCCAGAAACTGGGATTGGAGCTGCTGGATAGAAGGGGGGTGAGTCAGAGAGACAAAGAGACTGATCTGGGGACTTTTAACTCCATATCATTTGAACCTTCCTGATGCTGGGATTGGAGCTGCTGGATAGACGGGGGGTGAGTCAGAAAGACAAAGAGACTGAGGTGGGGGCCCCTAAACTCCATATCATTTGAACCTTCCTGAAGCGGGGATTGGAGCTGCTAGATAGAAGGGAGGGTGAGTCAGAGAGACAAAGAGACTGAGGTGGGGGCCCTTTAACTCCATATCCTTTGAACCATCCTGAAGCTGGGATTGGAGCTGCTGGATAGAAAGGGGGGGGGGTGAGTCAGAGAGACAAAGAGACTGATGTGGGGGCCCTTTAACTCCATATCATTTGAACCTTCCTGTAGCTGGGATTGGACCTGCTGGATAGAAGGGGGGTGAGTCAGAGAGACAAAGAGACTGATGTGGGGGCCCTTTAGCTCCACATCATTTGAACCTTCCTGAAGCTGGGATTGGAGCTGCTGGATAGAGGGGGGGGTGAGTCAGGGAGACAAAGAGACTGAGGTGGGGACCCTGAAACTCCATATCATTTGAAACATCCTGAAGCTGGGATTGGAGCTGCTGGATAGAAGGGGGGTGAGTCAGAGAGACAAAGAGTCTGAGGTGGGGGCCCTTTAACTCCATATCATTTGAACCTTCCTGAAGCTGGGATTGGAGCTGCTGGATAGAAGGGGGGTGAGTCAGAGAGACAAAGAGACTGAGGTGGGGGGCCTTTAACTCCATATCATTTGAACCTTCCTGAAGCTGGGATTGGAGCTGCTGGATAGAAGGGGGGGTGAGTCAGTGAGACAAAGAGACTGAGGTGGGGGCCCTTTAACTCTATATCATTTGAACCTTCCTGAAACTGGGATTGGAACTGCTGGATAGAAGGGGGGGTGAGTCAGAGAGACAAAGAAAATGAGGTGGGGTCCCCTTAACTCCATATCATTTGAACCTTCCTGAAGCTGGGATTGGAGCTGCTGGATAGGGGGGGGGGTGAGTCAGAGAGACAAAGAGGCTGAGGTGGGGGCCCTTAAACTCTATATCATTTGAACGTTCCTGAAGCTGGGATTGGAGCTGCTGGATAGAAGGGGGGTGAGTCAGAGTGACAAAGAGACTGAGGTGGGGGCCCTTAAACTCTATATCATTTGAACGTTCCTGAAGCTGGGATTGGAGCTGCTGGATAGAAGGGGGGTCAGTCAGAGAGACAAAGAGACTGAGGTGGGGGCCGTTTAACTCCATATCATTTGAACCTTCCTGTAGCTGGGATTGGACCTTCTGGATAGAAGGGGGGTGAGTCAGAGAGACAAAGAAACTGATGTGGGGGCCGTTTAACTCCATATCATTTGAAACTTCCTGAAGCTGGCATTGGAGCTGCTGGATAGAAGGGGGGGGGGTTGAGTCAGAGAGACAAAGAGACTGATGTGGGGGCCGTTTAACTCCCTATCATTTGAACCTTCATGTAGCCTGGATTGGAGCTGCTGGATAGAAGGGGGGTGAGTCAGAGAGACAAAGAGACTGATGTGGGGGCCCTTTAGTTCCACATCATTTGAACCTTCCTGAAGCTGGGATTGGAGCTGCTGGATAGAAGGGGGGGTGAGTCAGGGAAACAAAGAGACTGAGGTGGGGGCCCTTTAACTCTATATCATTTGAACCTTCCTGAAGCTGGGATTGGAGCTGCTGGATAGAAGGGGGGGTGAGTCAGTGAGACAAAGAGACTGAGGTGGGGGCCCTTTAACTCTATATCATTTGAACCTTCCTGAAACTGGGATTGGAGCTGCTGGATAGAAGGGGGGGTGAGTCAGAGAGACAAAGAAAATGAGGTGGGGGCCCCTTAACTCCATATCATTTGAACCTTCCTGAAGCTGGGATTGGAGCTGCTGGATAGGGGGGGGGGTGATTCAGAGAGACAAAGAGGCTGAGGTGAGGGCCCTTAAACTCTATATCATTTGAACGTTCCTGAAGCTGGGATTGGAGCTGCTGGATAGAAGGGGGGTGAGTCAGAGAGACAAAGAGACTGAGGTGGGGGGCCCTAAACTCCATATCATTTGAACCTTTCTGAAGCTGGGATTGGAGCTGCTGGATGGAAGGGGGGGTGAGTCATAGAGACAAAGAGACTGAGGTGGGGGCCCCTTAACTCCATATCATTTGAACCTTCCTGAAGCTGGGATTGGAGCTGCTGGATAGGGGGGGGGGTGAGTCAGAGAGACAAAGAGGCTGAGGTGAGGGCCCTTAAACTCTATATCATTTGAACGTTCCTGAAGCTGGGATTGGAGCTGCTGGATAGAAGGGGGGTGAGTCAGAGAGACAAAGAGACTGATGTGGGGGCCCTTTAGCTCCACATCATTTGAACCTTCCTGAAGCTGGGATTGGAGCTGCTGGATAGAAGGGGGGGTGAGTCAGGGAAACAAAGAGACTGAGGTGGGGGCCCTTTAACTCTATATCATTTGAACCTTCCTGAAGCTGGGATTGGAGCTGCTGGATAGAAGGGGGGGTGAGTCAGTGAGACAAAGAGACTGAGGTGGGGGCCCTTTAACTCTATATCATTTGAACCTTCCTGAAACTGGGATTGGAGCTGCTGGATAGAAGGGGGGGTGAGTCAGAGAGACAAAGAAAATGAGGTGGGGGCCCCTTAACTCCATATCATTTGAACCTTCCTGAAGCTGGGATTGGAGCTGCTGGATAGGGGGGGGGGTGATTCAGAGAGACAAAGAGGCTGAGGTGAGGGCCCTTAAACTCTATATCATTTGAACGTTCCTGAAGCTGGGATTGGAGCTGCTGGGTAGAAGGGGGGTGAGTCAGAGAGACAAAGAGACTGAGGTGGGGGGCCCTAAACTCCATATCATTTGAACCTTTCTGAAGCTGGGATTGGAGCTGCTGGATGGAAGGGGGGGTGAGTCATAGAGACAAAGAGACTGAGGTGGGGGCCCCTTAACTCCATATCATTTGAACCTTCCTGAAGCTGGGATTGGAGCTGCTGGATAGGGGGGGGGTGAGTCAGAGAGACAAAGAGGCTGAGGTGAGGGCCCTTAAACTCTATATCATTTGAACGTTCCTGAAGCTGGGATTGGAGCTGCTGGATAGAAGGGGGGTGAGTCAGAGAGACAAAGAGACTGATGTGGGGACCTTTAACTCCATATCATTTGAACCTTCCTGAACCTGGGATTGGAGCTGCTGGATAGAAGGGGGGTGAGTCAGAGAGACAAAAAGACTGATGTAGGGACCTTTAACTCGATATTATTTGAACCTTCCTGAAGCTGGGATTGGAGCTGCTGGATAGAAGGGGGGTGAGTCAGAGAGACAAAGAAAATGAGGTGGGGGCCCCTTAACTCCATATCATTTGAACCTTCCTGAAGCTGGGATTGGAGCTGCTGGATAGGGGGGGGGGGTGAGTCAGAGAGACAAAGAGGCTGAGGTGGGGGCCCTTAAACTCTATATCATTTGAACGTTCCTGAAGCTGGGATTGGAGCTGCTGGATAGAAGGGGGGTGAGTCAGAGTGACAAAGAGACTGAGGTGGGGGCCCTTAAACTCTATATCATTTGAACGTTCCTGAAGCTGGGATTGGAGCTGCTGGATAGAAGGGGGGTGAGTCAGAGAGACAAAGAGACTGAGGTGGGGGCCGTTTAACTCCATATCATTTGAACCTTCCTGTAGCTGGGATTGGACCTTCTGGATAGAAGGGGGGTGAGTCAGAGAGACAAAGAGACTGATGTGGGGGCCGTTTAACTCCCTATCATTTGAACCTTCATGTAGCCTGGATTGGAGCTGCTGGATAGAAGGGGGGTGAGTCAGAGAGACAAAGAGACTGATGTGGGGGCCCTTTAGCTCCACATCATTTGAACCTTCCTGAAGCTGGGATTGGAGCTGCTGGATAGAAGGGGGGGTGAGTCAGGGAAACAAAGAGACTGAGGTGGGGGCCCTTTAACTCTATATCATTTGAACCTTCCTGAAGCTGGGATTGGAGCTGCTGGATAGAAGGGGGGGTGAGTCAGTGAGACAAAGAGACTGAGGTGGGGGCCCTTTAACTCTATATCATTTGAACCTTCCTGAAACTGGGATTGGAGCTGCTGGATAGAAGGGGGGGGGTGAGTCAGAGAGACAAAGAAAATGAGGTGGGGGCCCCTTAACTCCATATCATTTGAACCTTCCTGAAGCTGGGATTGGAGCTGCTGGATAGGGGGGGGGGGTGATTCAGAGAGACAAAGAGGCTGAGGTGAGGGCCCTTAAACTCTATATCATTTGAACGTTCCTGAAGCTGGGATTGGAGCTGCTGGATAGAAGGGGGGTGAGTCAGAGAGACAAAGAGACTGAGGTGGGGGGCCCTAAACTCCATATCATTTGAACCTTTCTGAAGCTGGGATTGGAGCTGCTGGATGGAAGGGGGGGTGAGTCATAGAGACAAAGAGACTGAGGTGGGGGCCCCTTAACTCCATATCATTTGAACCTTCCTGAAGCTGGGATTGGAGCTGCTGGATAGGGGGGGGGTGAGTCAGAGAGACAAAGAGGCTGAGGTGAGGGCCCTTAAACTCTATATCATTTGAACGTTCCTGAAGCTGGGATTGGAGCTGCTGGATAGAAGGGGGGTGAGTCAGAGAGACAAAGAGACTGATGTGGGGGCCCTTTAGCTCCACATCATTTGAACCTTCCTGAAGCTGGGATTGGAGCTGCTGGATAGAAGGGGGGGTGAGTCAGGGAAACAAAGAGACTGAGGTGGGGGCCCTTTAACTCTATATCATTTGAACCTTCCTGAAGCTGGGATTGGAGCTGCTGGATAGAAGGGGGGGTGAGTCAGTGAGACAAAGAGACTGAGGTGGGGGCCCTTTAACTCTATATCATTTGAACCTTCCTGAAACTGGGATTGGAGCTGCTGGATAGAAGGGGGGGTGAGTCAGAGAGACAAAGAAAATGAGGTGGGGGCCCCTTAACTCCATATCATTTGAACCTTCCTGAAGCTGGGATTGGAGCTGCTGGATAGGGGGGGGGGTGATTCAGAGAGACAAAGAGGCTGAGGTGAGGGCCCTTAAACTCTATATCATTTGAACGTTCCTGAAGCTGGGATTGGAGCTGCTGGATAGAAGGGGGGTGAGTCAGAGAGACAAAGAGACTGAGGTGGGGGGCCCTAAACTTCATATCATTTGAACCTTTCTGAAGCTGGGATTGGAGCTGCTGGATGGAAGGGGGGGTGAGTCATAGAGACAAAGAGACTGAGGTGGGGGCCCCTTAACTCCATATCATTTGAACCTTCCTGAAGCTGGGATTGGAGCTGCTGGATAGGGGGGGGGTGAGTCAGAGAGACAAAGAGGCTGAGGTGAGGGCCCTTAAACTCTATATCATTTGAACGTTCCTGAAGCTGGGATTGGAGCTGCTGGATAGAAGGGGGGTGAGTCAGAGAGACAAAGAGACTGATGTGGGGACCTTTAACTCCATATCATTTGAACCTTCCTGAACCTGGGATTGGAGCTGCTGGATAGAAGGGGGGTGAGTCAGAGAGACAAAAAGACTGATGTAGGGACCTTTAACTCGATATTATTTGAACCTTCCTGAAGCTGGGATTGGAGCTGCTGGATAGAAGGGTGGTGAGTCAGAGAGACAAAGAGACTGATGTGGTGACCTTTAACTCCATATCATTTGACCCTTCCTGAAGCTGGGATTGGAGCTGCTGGATAGAAGGGGGTTGAGTCAGAGAGACAAAGTGACTGATGTGGGGACCTTTAACTCCGTATCATTTGAACCTTCCTGAACCTGGGATTGGAACTGCTGGATAGACGGGGGGTGAGTCAGAGAGACAAAGAGACTGAGGTGGGGCCCCCTAAACTCCATATCATTTCAACCTTCCTGAAGGTGGGATTGGAGCTGCTGGATAGAAGGGGGGGTGAGTCAGTGAGACAAAAAGACTGAGGTGGCGGCCTGTAAACTCCATATCATTTGAACCTTCCAGAAACTGGGATTGGAGCTGCTGGATAGAAGGGGGGTGAGTCAGAGAGACAAAGAGACTGATCTGGGGACCTTTAACTCCATATCATTTGAACCTTCCTGATGCTGGGATTGGAGCTGCTGGATAGACGGGGGGTGAGTCAGAAAGACAAAGAGACTGAGGTGGGGGCCCTTTAACTCCATATCATTTGACCCTTCCTGAAGCTGGGATTGGAGCTGCTGGATAGAAGGGGGGTGAGTCAGAGAGACAAAGTGACTGATGTGGGGACCTTTAACTCCGTATCATTTGAACCTTCCTGATGCTGGGATTGGAACTGCTGGATAGACGGGGGGTGAGTCAGAGAGACAAAGAGACTGAGGTGGGGCCCCCTAAACTCCATATCATTTGAACCTTCCTGAAGCTGGGATTGGAGCTGCTAGATAGAAGGGGGGGGGGTGAGTCAGAGAGACAAAGAGTCTGAGGTGGGGGCCCTTTAACTCCATATCATTTGAACCTTCCTGAAGCTGGGATTGGAGCTGCTGGATAGAAGGGGGGTGAGTCAGAGAGACAAAGAGACTGATCTGGGGACCTTTAACTCCATATCATTTGAACCTTCCTGATGCTGGGATTGGAGCTGCTGGATAGTCGGGGGGTGAGTCAGAAAGACAAAGAGACTGAGGTGGGGGCCCTTTAACTCCATATCATTTGACCCTTCCTGAAGCTGGGATTGGAGCTGCTGGATAGAAGGGGGGTGAGTCAGAGAGACAAAGTGACTGATGTGGGGACCTTTAACTCCGTATCATTTGAACCTTCCTGATGCTGGGATTGGAACTGCTGGATAGACGGGGGGTGAGTCAGAGAGACAAAGAGACTGAGGTGGGGCCCCCTAAACTCCATATCATTTGAACCTTCCTGAAGCTGGGATTGGAGCTGCTAGATAGAAGGGGGGGGGTGAGTCAGAGAGACAAAGAGAGTGAGGTGGGGGCCCTTTAACTCTATATCATTTGAACGTTCCTGAAACTGGGATTGGAGCTGCTGGATAGAAGGGGGGTGAGTCAGAGAGACAAAAAGACTGATGTAGGGACCTTTAACTCCATATCATTTGAACCTTCCTGAAGCTGGGATTGGAGCTGCTGGATAGAAGGGGGGGGGTGAGTCAGAGAGACAAAAAGGCTGAGGTGGGGGCCCCTAAACTCCATATCATTTGAACCTTCCTGAAGGTGGGATTGGAGCTGCTGGATAGAAGGGGGGTGAGTCAGAGAGACAAAGTGACTGATGTGGGGACCTTTAACTCCGTATCATTTGAACCTTCCTGATGCTGGGATTGGAACTGCTGGATAGACGGGGGGTGAGTCAGAGAGACAAAGAGACTGAGGTGGGGCCCCCTAAACTCCATATCATTTGAACCTTCCTGAAGCTGGGATTGGAGCTGCTAGATAGAAGGGGGGGGGGTGAGTCAGAGAGACAAAGAGAGTGAGGTGGGGGCCCTTTAACTCTATATCATTTGAACGTTCCTGAAACTGGGATTGGAGCTGCTGGATAGAAGGGGGGTGAGTCAGAGAGACAAAAAGACTGATGTAGGGACCTTTAACTCCATATCATTTGAACCTTCCTGAAGCTGGGATTGGAGCTGCTGGATAGAAGGGGGGGGGTGAGTCAGAGAGACAAAAAGGCTGAGGTGGGGGCCCCTAAACTCCATATCATTTGAACCTTCCTGAAGGTGGGATTGGAGCTGCTGGATAGAAGGGGGGTGAGTCAGAGAGACAAAGAAAATGAGGTGGGGGCCCCTTAACTCCATATCATTTGAACCTTCCTGAAGCTGGGATTGGAGCTGCTGGATAGGGGGGGGGGGGTGATTCAGAGAGACAAAGAGGCTGAGGTGAGGGCCCTTAAACTCCATATCATTTGAACGTTCCTGAAGCTGGGATTGGAGCTGCTGGATAGAAGGGGGGTGAGTCAGAGAGACAAAGAGACTGAGGTGGGGGGCCCTAAACTCCATATCATTTGAACCTTTCTGAAGCTGGGATTGGAGCTGCTGGATGGAAGGGGGGGTGAGTCATAGAGACAAAGAGACTGAGGTGGGGGCCCCTTAACTCCATATCATTTGAACCTTCCTGAAGCTGGGATTGGAGCTGCTGGATAGGGGGGGGGGTGAGTCAGAGAGACAAAGAGACTGATGTGGGGGCCCTTTAACTCCATATCATTTGAACCTTCCTGTAGCTGGGATTGGACCTGCTGGATAGAAGGGGGGTGAGTCAGAGAGACAAGGAGACTGATGTGGGGGCCGTTTAACTCCATATCATTTGAAACTTCCTGAAGCTGGCATTGGAGCTGCTGGATAGAAGGGGGGGGTTGAGTCAGAGAGACAAAGAGAACGATGTGGGGGCCGTTTAACTCCATATCATTTGAACCTTCATGTAGCCTGGATTGGAGCTGCTGGATAGAAGGGGGGTGAGTCAGAGAGACAAAGAGACTGATGTGGGGGCCCTTTAGCTCCACATCATTTGAACCTTCCTGAAGCTGGGATTGGAGCTGCTGGATAGAAGGGGGGGTGAGTCAGGGAGACAAAGAGACTGAGGTGGGGACCCTGAAACTCCATATCATTTGAAACGTCCTGAAGCTGGGATTGGAGCTGCTGGATAGAAGGGGGGTGAGTCAGAGAGACAAAGAGTCTGAGGTGGGGGCCCTTTAACTCCATATCATTTGAACCTTCCTGAAGCTGGGATTGGAGCTGCTGGATAGAAGGGGGGTGAGTCAGAGAGACAAAGAGACTGAGGTGGGGGGCCTTTAACTCCGTATCATTTGAACCTTCCTGAAGCTGGGATTGGAGCTGCTGGATAGACGGGGGGTGAGTCAGAGAGACAAAGAGACTGAGGTGGGGCCTCCTAAACTCCATATCATTTCAACCTTCCTGAAGCTGGGATTGGAGCTGCTAGATAGAAGGGGGGGGGTGAGTCAGAGAGACAAAGAGAGTGAGGTGGGGGCCCTTTAACTCTATATCATTTGAACGTTCCTGAAACTGGGATTGGAGCTGCTGGATAGAAGGGGGGTGAGTCAGAGAGACAAAAAGACTAATGTAGGGACCTTTAACTCCATATCATTTGAACCTTCCTGAAGCTGGGATTGGAGCTGCTGGATAGAAGGGGGGGTGAGTCAGAGAGACAAAAAGACTGATGTAGGGACCTTTAACTCCATATCATTTGAACCTTCCTGAAGCTGGGATTGGAGCTGCTGGATAGAAGGGGGGTGAGTCAGAGAGACAAAAAGGCTGAGGTGGGGGCCCCTAAACTCTATATCATTTGAACGTTCCTGAAGCTGGGATTGGAGCTGCTGGATAGGGGGGGGGTGAGTCAGAGAGACAAAGAGACTGAGGTGGGGGCCCTTAAACTCGATATCATTTGAACCTTCCTGAAGCTGGGATTGGAGCTGCTGGATAGAAGGGGGGTGAGTCAGAGAGACAAAGAGACTGAGGTGGGGGCCCCTAAACTCCATATCATTTGACCCTTCCTGAAGCTGGGATTGGAGCTGCTGGATAGAAGGGGGGTTGAGTCAGAGAGACAAAGAGACTGAGGTGGGGGGCCCTTAACTACATATCGTTTGAACCTGCCTGAAGCTGGGATTGGAGCTGCTGGATAGAAGGGGGGTGAGTCAGAGAGACAAAGAGTCTGAGGTGGGGGCCCTTTAACTCCATATCATTTGAACCTTCCTGAAGCTGGGATTGGAGCTGCTGGATAGAAGGGGGGGTGAGTCAGAGAGACAAAAAGACTGATGTAGGGACCTTTAACTCCATATCATTTGAACCTTCCTGAAGCTGGGATTGGAGCTGCTGGATAGAAGGGGGGGGGGTGAGTCAGAGAGACAAAAAGGCTGAGGTGGGGGCCCCTAAACTCCATATCATTTGAACCTTCCTGAAGGTGGGATTGGAGCTGCTGGATAGAAGGGGGGTGAGTCAGAGAGACAAAGTGACTGATGTGGGGACCTTTAACTCCGTATCATTTGAACCTTCCTGATGCTGGGATTGGAACTGCTGGATAGACGGGGGGTGAGTCAGAGAGACAAAGAGACTGAGGTGGGGCCCCCTAAACTCCATATCATTTGAACCTTCCTGAAGCTGGGATTGGAGCTGCTAGATAGAAGGGGGGGGGGTGAGTCAGAGAGACAAAGAGAGTGAGGTGGGGGCCCTTTAACTCTATATCATTTGAACGTTCCTGAAACTGGGATTGGAGCTGCTGGATAGAAGGGGGGTGAGTCAGAGAGACAAAAAGACTGATGTAGGGACCTTTAACTCCATATCATTTGAACCTTCCTGAAGCTGGGATTGGAGCTGCTGGATAGAAGGGGGGGGGGGTGAGTCAGAGAGACAAAAAGGCTGAGGTGGGGGCCCCTAAACTCCATATCATTTGAACCTTCCTGAAGGTGGGATTGGAGCTGCTGGATAGAAGGGGGGTGAGTCAGAGAGACAAAGTGACTGATGTGGGGACCTTTAACTCCGTATCATTTCAACCTTCCTGATGCTGGGATTGGAACTGCTGGATAGACGGGGGGTGAGTCAGAGAGACAAAGAGACTGAGGTGGGGCCCCCTAAACTCCATATCATTTGAACCTTCCTGAAGCTGGGATTGGAGCTGCTAGATAGAGGGGGGGGGGGGTTGAGTCAGAGAGACAAAGAGAGTGAGGTGGGGGCCCTTTAACTCTATATCATTTGAACGTTCCTGAAACTGGGATTGGAGCTGCTGGATAGAAGGGGGGTGAGTCAGAGAGACAAAAAGACTGATGTAGGGACCTTTAACTCCATATCATTTGAACCTTCCTGAAGCTGGGATTGGAGCTGCTGGATAGAAGGGGGGGGTGTGAGTCAGAGAGACAAAAAGGCTGAGGTGGGGGCCCCTAAACTCCATATCATTTGAACCTTCCTGAAGGTGGGATTGGAGCTGCTGGATAGAAGGGGGGTGAGTCAGAGAGACAAAGAAAATGAGGTGGGGGCCCCTTAACTCCATATCATTTGAACCTTCCTGAAGCTGGGATTGGAGCTGCTGGATAGGGGGGGGGTGATTCAGAGAGACAAAGAGGCTGAGGTGAGGGCCCTTAAACTCCATATCATTTGAACGTTCCTGAAGCTGGGATTGGAGCTGCTGGATAGAAGGGGGGTGAGTCAGAGAGACAAAGAGACTGAGGTGGGGGGCCCTAAACTCCATATCATTTGAACCTTTCTGAAGCTGGGATTGGAGCTGCTGGATGGAAGGGGGGGTGAGTCATAGAGACAAAGAGACTGAGGTGGGGGCCCCTTAACTCCATATCATTTGAACCTTCCTGAAGCTGGGATTGGAGCTGCTGGATAGGGGGGGGGTGAGTCAGAGAGACAAAGAGACTGATGTGGGGGCCCTTTAACTCCATATCATTTGAACTTTCCTGTAGCTGGGATTGGACCTGCTGGATAGAAGGGGGGTGAGTCAGAGAGACAAAGAGACTGATGTGGGGGCCGTTTAACTCCATATCATTTGAAACTTCCTGAAGCTGGCATTGGAGCTGCTGGATAGAAGGGGGGGGTTGAGTCAGAGAGACAAAGAGAACGATGTGGGGGCCGTTTAACTCCATATCATTTGAACCTTCATGTAGCCTGGATTGGAGCTGCTGGATAGAAGGGGGGTGAGTCAGAGAGACAAAGAGACTGATGTGGGGGCCCTTTAGCTCCACATCATTTGAACCTTCCTGAAGCTGGGATTGGAGCTGCTGGATAGAAGGGGGGGTGAGTCAGGGAGACAAAGAGACTGAGGTGGGGACCCTGAAACTCCATATCATTTGAAACGTCCTGAAGCTGGGATTGGAGCTGCTGGATAGAAGGGGGGTGAGTCAGAGAGACAAAGAGTCTGAGGTGGGGGCCCTTTAACTCCATATCATTTGAACCTTCCTGAAGCTGGGATTGGAGCTGCTGGATAGAAGGGGGGTGAGTCAGAGAGACAAAGAGACTGAGGTGGGGGGCCTTTAACTCCGTATCATTTGAACCTTCCTGAAGCTGGGATTGGAGCTGCTGGATAGACGGGGGGTGAGTCAGAGAGACAAAGAGACTGAGGTGGGGCCCCCTAAACTCCATATCATTTCAACCTTCCTGAAGCTGGGATTGGAGCTGCTAGATAGAAGGGGGGGGTGAGTCAGAGAGACAAAGAGAGTGAGGTGGGGGCCCTTTAACTCTATATCATTTGAACGTTCCTGAAACTGGGATTGGAGCTGCTGGATAGAAGGGGGGTGAGTCAGAGAGACAAAAAGACTAATGTAGGGACCTTTAACTCCATATCATTTGAACCTTCCTGAAGCTGGGATTGGAGCTGCTGGATAGAAGGGGGGGGTGAGTCAGAGAGACAAAAAGACTGATGTAGGGACCTTTAACTCCATATCATTTGAACCTTCCTGAAGCTGGGATTGGAGCTGCTGGATAGAAGGGGGGTGAGTCAGAGAGACAAAGAGACTGAGGTGGGGGCCCCTAAACTCCATATCATTTGACCCTTCCTGAAGCTGGGATTGGAGCTGCTGGATAGAAGGGGGGTTGAGTCAGAGAGACAAAGAGACTGAGGTGGGGGGCCCTTAACTACATATCGTTTGAACCTGCCTGAAGCTGGGATTGGAGCTGCTGGATAGAAGGGGGGTGAGTCAGAGAGACAAAGAGTCTGAGGTGGGGGCCCTTTAACTCCATATCATTTGAACCTTCCTGAAGCTGGGATTGGAGCTGCTGGATAGAAGGGGGGGTGAGTCAGAGAGACAAAGAGACTGAGGTGGGGGGCCTTTAACTCCATATCATTTGAACCTTCCTGAAGCTGGGATTGGAGCTGCTGGATAGAAGGGGGGGTGAGTCAGTGAGACAAAAAGACTGATGTAGGGACCTTTAACTCCATATCATTTGAACCTTCCTGAAGCTGGGGTTGGAGCTGCTGGATAGAAGGGGGGTGAGTCAGAAAGACAAAGAGACTGAGGTGGGGGCCCCTAAACTCCATATCATTTGAACCTTCCTGAAGCTGGGATTGGAGCTGCTAGATAGAAGGGAGGGTGAGTCAGAGAGACAAAGAGACTGAGGTGGGGGCCCTTTAACTCCATATCCTTTGAACCGTCCTGAAGCTGGGATTGGAGCTGCTGGATAGAAAGGGGGGGGGGTGAGTCAGAGAGACAAAGAGACTGATGTGGGGGCCCTTTAACTCCATATCATTTGAACCTTCCTGTAGCTGGGATTGGACCTGCTGGATAGAAGTGGGGTGAGTCAGAGAGACAAAGAGACTGATGTGGGGGCCCTTTAGCTCCACATCATTTGAACCTTCCTGAAGCTGGGATTGGAGCTGCTGGATAGAGGGGGGGGGGTGAGTCAGGGAGACAAAGAGACTGAGGTGGGGACCCTGAAACTCCATATCATTTGAAACATCCTGAAGCTGGGATTGGAGCTGCTGGATAGAAGGGGGGTGAGTCAGAGAGACAAAGAGTCTGAGGTGGGGGCCCTTTAACTCCATATCATTTGAACCTTCCTGAAGCTGGGATTGGAGCTGCTGGATAGAAGGGGGGTGAGTCAGAGAGACAAAGAGACTGAGGTGGGGGGCCTTTAACTCCATATCATTTGAACCTTCCTGAAGCTGGGATTGGAGCTGCTGGATAGAAGGGGGGGGTGAGTCAGTGAGACAAAGAGACTGAGGTGGGGGCCCTTTAACTCTATATCATTTGAACCTTCCTGAAACTGGGATTGGAACTGCTGGATAGAAGGGGGGGTGAGTCAGAGAGACAAAGAAAATGAGGTGGGGGCCCCTTAACTCCATATCATTTGAACCTTCCTGAAGCTGGGATTGGAGCTGCTGGATAGGGGGGGGGTGAGTCAGAGAGACAAAGAGGCTGAGGTGGGGGCCCTTAAACTCTATATCATTTGAACGTTCCTGAAGCTGGGATTGGAGCTGCTGGATAGAAGGGGGGTGAGTCAGAGTGACAAAGAGACTGAGGTGGGGGCCCTTAAACTCTATATCATTTGAACGTTCCTGAAGCTGGGATTGGAGCTGCTGGATAGAAGGGGGGTGAGTCAGAGAGACAAAGAGACTGAGGTGGGGGCCCTTTAACTCCATATCATTTGAACCTTCCTGTAGCTGGGATTGGACCTTCTGGATAGAAGGGGGTTGAGTCAGAGAGACAAAGAGACTGATGTGGGGGCCGTTTAACTCCATATCATTTGAAACTTCCTGAAGCTGGCATTGGAGCTGCTGGATAGAAGGGGGGGGGGTTGAGTCAGAGAGACAAAGAGACTGATGTGGGGGCCGTTTAACTCCCTATCATTTGAACCTTCATGTAGCCTGGATTGGAGCTGCTGGATAGAAGGGGGGTGAGTCAGAGAGACAAAGAGACTGATGTGGGGGCCCTTTAGCTCCACATCATTTGAACCTTCCTGAAGCTGGGATTGGAGCTGCTGGATAGAAGGGGGGGTGAGTCAGGGAAACAAAGAGACTGAGGTGGGGGCCCTTTAACTCTATATCATTTGAACCTTCCTGAAGCTGGGATTGGAGCTGCTGGATAGAAGGGGGGGTGAGTCAGTGAGACAAAGAGACTGAGGTGGGGGCCCTTTAACTCTATATCATTTGAACCTTCCTGAAACTGGGATTGGAGCTGCTGGATAGAAGGGGGGGTGAGTCAGAGAGACAAAGAAAATGAGGTGGGGGCCCCTTAACTCCATATCATTTGAACCTTCCTGAAGCTGGGATTGGAGCTGCTGGATAGGGGGGGGGGGGGTGATTCAGAGAGACAAAGAGGCTGAGGTGAGGGCCCTTAAACTCTATATCATTTGAACGTTCCTGAAGCTGGGATTGGAGCTGCTGGATAGAAGGGGGGTGAGTCAGAGAGACAAAGAGACTGAGGTGGGGGGCCCTAAACTCCATATCATTTGAACCTTTCTGAAGCTGGGATTGGAGCTGCTGGATGGAAGGGGGGGTGAGTCATAGAGACAAAGAGACTGAGGTGGGGGCCCCTTAACTCCATATCATTTGAACCTTCCTGAAGCTGGGATTGGAGCTGCTGGATAGGGGGGGGGTGAGTCAGAGAGACAAAGAGGCTGAGGTGAGGGCCCTTAAACTCTATATCATTTGAACGTTCCTGAAGCTGGGATTGGAGCTGCTGGATAGAAGGGGGGTGAGTCAGAGAGACAAAGAGACTGATGTGGGGACCTTTAACTCCATATCATTTGAACCTTCCTGAACCTGGGATTGGAGCTGCTGGATAGAAGGGGGGTGAGTCAGAGAGACAAAAAGACTGATGTAGGGACCTTTAACTCCATATCATTTGAACCTTCCTGAAGCTGGGATTGGAGCTGCTGGATAGAAGGGGGGGGGGGTGAGTCAGAGAGACAAAGAGACTGAGGTGGGGGGCCTTTAACTCGATATCATTTGAACCTTCCTGAAGCTGGGAGTGGAGCTGCTGGATAGAAGGGGGGTGAGTCAGAGAGACAAAAAGACTGATGTAGGGACCTTTAACTCGATATTATTTGAACCTTCCTGAAGCTGGGATTGGAGCTGCTGGATAGAAGGGGGGTGAGTCAGAGAGACAAAGAGACTGATGTGGTGACCTTTAACTCCATATCATTTGACCCTTCCTGAAGCTGGGATTGGAGCTGCTGGATAGAAGGGGGGTGAGTCAGAGAGACAAAGTGACTGATGTGGGGACCTTTAACTCCGTATCATTTGAACCTTCCTGAACCTGGGATTGGAACTGCTGGATAGACGGGGGGTGAGTCAGAGAGACAAAGAGACTGAGGTGGGGCCCCCTAAACTCCATATCATTTCAACCTTCCTGAAGCTGGGATTGGAGCTGCTAGATAGAAGGGGGGGTGAGTCAGAGAGACAAAGAGAGTGAGGTGGGGGCCCTTTAACTCTATATCATTTGAACGTTCCTGAAACTGGGATTGGAGCTGCTGGATAGAAGGGGGGTGAGTCAGAGAGACAAAAAGACTGATGTAGGGACCTTTAACTCCATATCATTTGAACCTTCCTGAAGCTGGGATTGGAGCTGCTGGATAGAAGGGGGGGGTGAGTCAGAGAGACAAAAAGACTGATGTAGGGACCTTTAACTCCATATCATTTGAACCTTCCTGAAGCTGGGATTGGAGCTGCTGGATAGAAGGGGGGTGAGTCAGAGAGACAAAAAGGCTGAGGTGGGGGCCCCTAAACTCCATATCATTTGAACCTTCCTGAAGGTGGGATTGGAGCTGCTGGATAGAAGGGGGGGTGAGTCAGTGAGACAAAAAGACTGAGGTGGCGGCCTGTAAACTCCATATCATTTGAACCTTCCAGAAACTGGGATTGGAGCTGCTGGATAGAAGGGGGGTGAGTCAGAGAGACAAAGAGACTGATCTGGGGACCTTTAACTCCATATCATTTGAACCTTCCTGATGCTGGGATTGGAGCTGCTGGATAGACGGGGGGTGAGTCAGAAAGACAAAGAGACTGAGGTGGGGGCCCTTTAACTCCATATCATTTGACCCTTCCTGAAGCTGGGATTGGAGCTGCTGGATAGAAGGGGGGTGAGTCAGAGAGACAAAGAGGCTGAGGTGGGGGCCCTTAAACTCTATATCATTTGAACGTTCCTGAAGCTGGGATTGGAGCTGCTGGATAGAAGGGGGGTGAGTCAGAGTGACAAAGAGACTGAGGTGGGGGCCCTTAAACTCCATATCATTTGAACCTTCCTGAAGCTGGGATTGGAGCTGCTGGATAGAAGGGGGTGAGTCACAGAGACAAAGAGACTGAGGTGTGGGGCCCTTAAATGCCATATCATTTGAACCCTCCTGAACCTGGGATTGGAGCTGGTGGATAGAAGGGCGGTGAGTCACAGAGACAAAGAGACTGAGGTGGGGGCCCTTAAACTCCATATCATTTGAACCTTCCTGAAGCTGCTGGATTGGAGCTGCTGGATAGAAGGGGGGGTGAGTCAGTGAGACAAAAAGACTGAGGTGGCGGCCTGTAAACTCCATATCATTTGAACCTTCCAGAAACTGGGATTGGAGCTGCTGGATAGAAGGGGGGTGAGTCAGAGAGACAAAGAGACTGATCTGGGGACTTTTAACTCCATATCATTTGAACCTTCCTGATGCTGGGATTGGAGCTGCTGGATAGACGGGGGGTGAGTCAGAAAGACAAAGAGACTGAGGTGGGGGCCCCTAAACTCCATATCATTTGAACCTTCCTGAAGCGGGGATTGGAGCTGCTAGATAGAAGGGAGGGTGAGTCAGAGAGACAAAGAGACTGAGGTGGGGGCCCTTTAACTCCATATCCTTTGAACCATCCTGAAGCTGGGATTGGAGCTGCTGGATAGAAAGGGGGGGGGGGTGAGTCAGAGAGACAAAGAGACTGATGTGGGGGCCCTTTAACTCCATATCATTTGAACCTTCCTGTAGCTGGGATTGGACCTGCTGGATAGAAGGGGGGTGAGTCAGAGAGACAAAGAGACTGATGTGGGGGCCCTTTAGCTCCACATCATTTGAACCTTCCTGAAGCTGGGATTGGAGCTGCTGGATAGAGGGGGGGGTGAGTCAGGGAGACAAAGAGACTGAGGTGGGGACCCTGAAACTCCATATCATTTGAAACATCCTGAAGCTGGGATTGGAGCTGCTGGATAGAAGGGGGGTGAGTCAGAGAGACAAAGAGTCTGAGGTGGGGGCCCTTTAACTCCATATCATTTGAACCTTCCTGAAGCTGGGATTGGAGCTGCTGGATAGAAGGGGGGTGAGTCAGAGAGACAAAGAGACTGAGGTGGGGGGCCTTTAACTCCATATCATTTGAACCTTCCTGAAGCTGGGATTGGAGCTGCTGGATAGAAGGGGGGGTGAGTCAGTGAGACAAAGAGACTGAGGTGGGGGCCCTTTAACTCTATATCATTTGAACCTTCCTGAAACTGGGATTGGAACTGCTGGATAGAAGGGGGGGTGAGTCAGAGAGACAAAGAAAATGAGGTGGGGGCCCCTTAACTCCATATCATTTGAACCTTCCTGAAGCTGGGATTGGAGCTGCTGGATGGGGGGGGGTGAGTCAGAGAGACAAAGAGGCTGAGGTGGGGGCCCTTAAACTCTATATCATTTGAACGTTCCTGAAGCTGGGATTGGAGCTGCTGGATAGAAGGGGGGTGAGTCAGAGTGACAAAGAGACTGAGGTGGGGGCCCTTAAACTCTATATCATTTGAACGTTCCTGAAGCTGGGATTGGAGCTGCTGGATAGAAGGGGGGTGAGTCAGAGAGACAAAGAGACTGAGGTGGGGGCCGTTTAACTCCATATCATTTGAACCTTCCTGTAGCTGGGATTGGACCTTCTGGATAGAAGGGGGGTGAGTCAGAGAGACAAAGAGACTGATGTGGGGGCCGTTTAACTCCATATCATTTGAAACTTCCTGAAGCTGGCATTGGAGCTGCTGGATAGAAGGGGGGGGGGGTTGAGTCAGAGAGACAAAGAGACTGATGTGGGGGCCGTTTAACTCCCTATCATTTGAACCTTCATGTAGCCTGGATTGGAGCTGCTGGATAGAAGGGGGGTGAGTCAGAGAGACAAAGAGACTGATGTGGGGGCCCTTTAGCTCCACATCATTTGAACCTTCCTGAAGCTGGGATTGGAGCTGCTGGATAGAAGGTGGGGTGAGTCAGGGAAACAAAGAGACTGAGGTGGGGGCCCTTTAACTCTATATCATTTGAACCTTCCTGAAGCTGGGATTGGAGCTGCTGGATAGAAGGGGGGGTGAGTCAGTGAGACAAAGAGACTGAGGTGGGGGCCCTTTAACTCTATATCATTTGAACCTTCCTGAAACTGGGATTGGAGCTGCTGGATAGAAGGGGGGGTGAGTCAGAGAGACAAAGAAAATGAGGTGGGGGCCCCTTAACTCCATATCATTTGAACCTTCCTGAAGCTGGGATTGGAGCTGCTGGATAGGGGGGGGGGGTGATTCAGAGAGACAAAGAGGCTGAGGTGAGGGCCCTTAAACTCTATATCATTTGAACGTTCCTGAAGCTGGGATTGGAGCTGCTGGATAGAAGGGGGGTGAGTCAGAGAGACAAAGAGACTGAGGTGGGGGGCCCTAAACTCCATATCATTTGAACCTTTCTGAAGCTGGGATTGGAGCTGCTGGATGGAAGGGGGGGTGAGTCATAGAGACAAAGAGACTGAGGTGGGGGCCCCTTAACTCCATATCATTTGAACCTTCCTGAAGCTGGGATTGGAGCTGCTGGATAGGGGGGGGGGTGAGTCAGAGAGACAAAGAGGCTGAGGTGAGGGCCCTTAAACTCTATATCATTTGAACGTTCCTGAAGCTGGGATTGGAGCTGCTGGATAGAAGGGGGGTGAGTCAGAGAGACAAAGAGACTGATGTGGGGACCTTTAACTCCATATCATTTGAACCTTCCTGAACCTGGGATTGGAGCTGCTGGATAGAAGGGGGGTGAGTCAGAGAGACAAAAAGACTGATGTAGGGACCTTTAACTCGATATTATTTGAACCTTCCTGAAGCTGGGATTGGAGCTGCTGGATAGAAGGGGGGTGAGTCAGAGAGACAAAGAAAATGAGGTGGGGGCCCCTTAACTCCATATCATTTGAACCTTCCTGAAGCTGGGATTGGAGCTGCTGGATAGGGGGGGGGGGTGAGTCAGAGAGACAAAGAGGCTGAGGTGGGGGCCCTTAAACTCTATATCATTTGAACGTTCCTGAAGCTGGGATTGGAGCTGCTGGATAGAAGGGGGGTGAGTCAGAGTGACAAAGAGACTGAGGTGGGGGCCCTTAAACTCTATATCATTTGAACGTTCCTGAAGCTGGGATTGGAGCTGCTGGATAGAAGGGGGGTGAGTCAGAGAGACAAAGAGACTGATGTGGGGGCCGTTTAACTCCATATCATTTGAACCTTCCTGTAGCTGGGATTGGACCTTCTGGATAGAAGGGGGGTGAGTCAGAGAGACAAAGAGACTGATGTGGGGGCCGTTTAACTCCATATCATTTGAAACTTCCTGAAGCTGGCATTGGAGCTGCTGGATAGAAGGGGGGGGGGGGGTTGAGTCAGAGAGACAAAGAGACTGATGGGGGGGCCGTTTAACTCCCTATCATTTGAACCTTCATGTAGCCTGGATTGGAGCTGCTGGATAGAAGGGGGGTGAGTCAGAGAGACAAAGAGACTGATGTGGGGGCCCTTTAGCTCCACATCATTTGAACCTTCCTGAAGCTGGGATTGGAGCTGCTGGATAGAAGGGGGGGTGAGTCAGGGAAACAAAGAGACTGAGGTGGGGGCCCTTTAACTCTATATCATTTGAACCTTCCTGAAGCTGGGATTGGAGCTGCTGGATAGAAGGGGGGGTGAGTCAGTGAGACAAAGAGACTGAGGTGGGGGCCCTTTAACTCTATATCATTTGAACCTTCCTGAAACTGGGATTGGAGCTGCTGGATAGAAAGGGGGGGGGGTGAGTCAGAGAGACAAAGAAAATGAGGTGGGGGCCCCTTAACTCCATATCATTTGAACCTTCCTGAAGCTGGGATTGGAGCTGCTGGATAGGGGGGGGGGTGATTCAGAGAGACAAAGAGGCTGAGGTGAGGGCCCTTAAACTCTATATCATTTGAACGTTCCTGAAGCTGGGATTGGAGCTGCTGGATAGAAGGGGGGTGAGTCAGAGAGACAAAGAGACTGAGGTGGGGGGCCCTAAACTCCATATCATTTGAACCTTTCTGAAGCTGGGATTGGAGCTGCTGGATGGAAGGGGGGGTGAGTCATAGAGACAAAGAGACTGAGGTGGGGGCCCCTTAACTCCATATCATTTGAACCTTCCTGAAGCTGGGATTGGAGCTGCTGGATAGGGGGGGGTGAGTCAGAGAGACAAAGAGGCTGAGGTGAGGGCCCTTAAACTCTATATAATTTGAACGTTCCTGAAGCTGGGATTGGAGCTGCTGGATAGAAGGGGGGTGAGTCAGAGAGACAAAGAGACTGATGTGGGGGCCCTTTAGCTCCACATCATTTGAACCTTCCTGAAGCTGGGATTGGAGCTGCTGGATAGAAGGGGGGGTGAGTCAGGGAAACAAAGAGACTGAGGTGGGGGCCCTTTAACTCTATATCATTTGAACCTTCCTGAAGCTGGGATTGGAGCTGCTGGATAGAAGGGGGGGTGAGTCAGTGAGACAAAGAGACTGAGGTGGGGGCCCTTTAACTCTATATCATTTGAACCTTCCTGAAACTGGGATTGGAGCTGCTGGATAGAAGGGGGGGTGAGTCAGAGAGACAAAGAAAATGAGGTGGGGGCCCCTTAACTCCATATCATTTGAACCTTCCTGAAGCTGGGATTGGAGCTGCTGGATAGGGGGGGGGGTGATTCAGAGAGACAAAGAGGCTGAGGTGAGGGCCCTTAAACTCTATATCATTTGAACGTTCCTGAAGCTGGGATTGGAGCTGCTGGATAGAAGGGGGGTGAGTCAGAGAGACAAAGAGACTGAGGTGGGGGGCCCTAAACTCCATATCATTTGAACCTTTCTGAAGCTGGGATTGGAGCTGCTGGATGGAAGGGGGGGTGAGTCATAGAGACAAAGAGACTGAGGTGGGGGCCCCTTAACTCCATATCATTTGAACCTTCCTGAAGCTGGGATTGGAGCTGCTGGATAGGGGGGGGGGTGAGTCAGAGAGACAAAGAGGCTGAGGTGAGGGCCCTTAAACTCTATATCATTTGAACGTTCCTGAAGCTGGGATTGGAGCTGCTGGATAGAAGGGGGGTGAGTCAGAGAGACAAAGAGAATGATGTGGGGACCTTTAACTCCATATCATTTGAACCTTCCTGAACCTGGGATTGGAGCTGCTGGATAGAAGGGGGGTGAGTCAGAGAGACAAAAAGACTGATGTAGGGACCTTTAACTCGATATTATTTGAACCTTCCTGAAGCTGGGATTGGAGCTGCTGGATAGAAGGGTGGTGAGTCAGAGAGACAAAGAGACTGATGTGGTGACCTTTAACTCCATATCATTTGACCCTTCCTGAAGCTGGGATTGGAGCTGCTGGATAGAAGGGGGGTGAGTCAGAGAGACAAAGTGACTGATGTGGGGACCTTTAACTCCGTATCATTTGAACCTTCCTGAACCTGGGATTGGAACTGCTGGATAGACGGGGGGTGAGTCAGAGAGACAAAGAGACTGAGGTGGGGCCCCCTAAACTCCATATCATTTCAACCTTCCTGAAGGTGGGATTGGAGCTGCTGGATAGAAGGGGGGGTGAGTCAGTGAGACAAAAAGACTGAGGTGGCGGCCTGTAAACTCCATATCATTTGAACCTTCCAGAAACTGGGATTGGAGCTGCTGGATAGAAGGGGGGTGAGTCAGTGAGACAAAAAGACTGAGGTGGCGGCCTGTAAACTCCATATCATTTGAACCTTCCAGAAACTGGGATTGGAGCTGCTGGATAGAAGGGGGGTGAGTCAGAGAGACAAAGAGACTGAGGTGGGGGCCCTTTAACTCCATATCATTTGACCCTTCCTGAAGCTGGGATTGGAGCTGCTGGATAGAAGGGGGGTGAGTCAGAGAGACAAAGTGACTGAGGTGGGGACCTTTAACTCCGTATCATTTGAACCTTCCTGAACCTGGGATTGGAACTGCTGGATAGACGGGGGGTGAGTCAGAGAGACAAAGAGACTGAGGTGGGGCCCCCTAAACTCCATATCATTTGAACCTTCCTGAAGCTGGGATTGGAGCTGCTAGATAGAAGGGGGGGGGTGAGTCAGAGAGACAAAGAGAGTGAGGTGGGGGCCCTTTAACTCTATATCATTTGAACGTTCCTGAAACTGGGATTGGAGCTACTGGATAGAAGGGGGGTGAGTCAGAGAGTCAAAAAGACTGATGTAGGGACCTTTAACTCCATATCATTTGAACCTTCCTGAAGCTGGGATTGGAGCTGCTGGATAGAAGGGGGGGGGGGTGAGTCAGAGAGACAAAAAGGCTGAGGTGGGGGCCCCTAAACTCCATATCATTTGAACCTTCCTGAAGGTGGGATTGGAGCTGCTGGATAGAAGGGGGGTGAGTCAGTGAGACAAAAAGACTGAGGTGGCGGCCTGTAAACTCCATATCATTTGAACCTTCCAGAAACTGGGATTGGAGCTGCTGGATAGAAGGGGGGTGAGTCAGAGAGACAAAGAGACTGATGTGGGGGCCGTTTAACTCCATATCATTTGAACCTTCCTGAAGCTGGGTTGGAACTGCTGGATAGACGGGAGGTGAGTCAGAGAGACAAAGAGACTGAGGTGGGGGCCCCTAAACTCCATATCATTTGAACCTTCCTGAAGCTGGGATTGGAGCTGCTGGATAGAAGGGGGGGGGGTGAGTCAGAGAGACAAAGAGACTGAGGTTGGGGCCCCCTAAACTCCATATCATTTGAACCTTCCTGAAGCTGGGATTGGAGCTGCTGGAAAGAAGGGGGGTGAGTCAGAGAGACAAAGAGACTGATGTGGGGGCCGTTTAACTCCATATCATTTGAACCTTCCTGAAGCTGGGTTGGAACTGCTGGATAGACGGGGGGTGAGTCAGAGAGACAAAGAGACTGAGGTGGGGGCCCCTAAACTCCATATCATTTGAACCTTCCTGAAGCTGGGATTGGAGCTGCTGGATAGAAGGGCGGTGAGTCACAGAGACAAAGAGACTGAGGTGGGGGCCCTTAAACTCCATATCATTTGAACCTTCCTGAAGCTGATGGATTGGAGCTGCAGGATAGAAGGGGAGTGAGTCAGAGAGACAAAGAGACTGAGGTGGGGGCCCCTAAACTCCATATCATTTGAACCTTCCTGAAGCTGGGATTGGAGCTGCTAGATAGAAGGGGGGGGGGGTGAGTCAGAGAGACAAAGAGAGTGAGGTGGGGGCCCTTTAACTCTATATCATTTGAACCTTCCTGAAACTGGGATTGGAGCTGCTGGATAGAAGGGGGGTGAGTCAGAGAGACAAAAAGACTGATGTAGGGACCTTTAACTCCATATCATTTGAACCTTCCTGAAGCTGGGATTGGAGCTGCTGGATAGAAGGGGGGGGGGTGAGTCAGAGAGACAAAAAGACTGATGTAAGGACCTTTAACTCCATATCATTTGAACCTTCCTGAAGCTGGGATTGGAGCTGCTGGATAGAAGGGGGGTGAGTCAGAGAGACAAAAAGGCTTAGGTGGGGCCCTTAAACTCCATATCATTTGAACCTTCCTGAAGGTGGGATTGGAGCTGCTGGATAGAAGGGGGGGTGAGTCAGTGAGACAAAAAGACTTAGGTGGCGGCCTGTAAACTCCATATCATTTGAACCTTCCAGAAACTGGGATTGGAGCTGCTGGATAGAAGGGGGGTGAGTCAGAGAGACAAAGAGACTGATCTGGGGACCTTTAACTCCATATCATTTGAACCTTCCTGATGCTGGGATTGGAGCTGCTGGATAGACGGGGGGTGAGTCAGAAAGACAAAGAGACTGAGGTGGGGGCCCCTAAACTCCATATCATTTGAACCTTCCTGAAGCGGGGATTGGAGCTGCTGGATAGAAGGGTGGTGAGTCAGAGAGACAAAGAGACTGAGGTGGGGGAACTTTAACTCCATATCATTTGAACCTTCCTGAAGCTGGGATTGGAGCTGCTGGATAGAAGGGGGGGGTGAGTGAGAGAGACAATGACTCAGAGGTGGGGGCCCTAAAACTCTATATCATTTGAACCTTCCTGAAGCTGGAATTGGAGCTCCTGGATAGAAGGGGGGTGAGTCAGAGGGATAATGAGACTGAGGTGGGGGCCTTTAAACGCCATATCATTTGAACCCTCCTGAAGCTGGGATTGGAGCTGCTGGATAGAAGGGGGGGTGAGTCAGTGAGACAAAAAGACTGAGGTGGCGGCCTGTAAACTCCATATCATTTGAACCTTCCTGATGCTGGGATTGGAGCTGCTGGATAGACGGGGGGTGAGTCAGAAAGACAAAGAGACTGAGGTGGGGGCCCCTAAACTCCATATCATTTGAACCTTCCTGAAGCTGAGATTGGAGCTGCTAGATAGAAGGGGGGGTGAGTCAGAGAGACAAAGAGACTGAGGTGGGGGCCCTTTAACTCCATATCCTTTGAACCGTCCTGAAGCTGGGATTGGAGCTGCTGGATAGAAAGGGGGGGGGGTGAGTCAGAGAGACAAAGAGACTGAGGTGGGGGGCCTTTAACTCGATATCATTTGAACCTTCCTGAAGCTGGGATTGGAGCTGCTGGATAGAAGGGGGGTGAGTCAGAGAGACAAAGAGACTGAGGTGGGGGCCCTTAAACTCGATATCATTTGAACCTTCCTGAAGCTGGGATTGGAGCTCCTGGATAGAAGGGGGGTGAGTCAGAGAGACAAAGAGACTGAGGTGGGGGCCTGTAAACTCCATATCATTTGAACCTTCCTGAAGCTGGGATTGGAGCTGCTGGATAAAAGGGGGGGGGGTGAGTCAGAGAGACAAAGAGACTGAGGTGGGGGCCCTTTAACTCTATATCATTTGAACCTTCCTGAAACTGGGATTGGAGCTGCTCGATAGAAGGGGGGTGAGTCAGAGAGACAAAGAGACTGATGTGGGGACCTTTAACTCCATATCATTTGAACCTTCCTGAACCTGGGATTGGAGCTGCTGGATAGACGGGGGGTGAGTCAGAGAGACAAAGAGACTGAGGTTGGGGCCCTTAAACTCCATATCATTTGAACCTTCCTGAAGTTGGGATTGGAGCTGCTGGATAGAAGGGGGTGAGTCACAGAGACAAAGAGACTGAGGTGTGGGGCCCTTAAACTCCATATCATTTGAACCTTCCTGAAGCTGGGATTGGAGCTGCTGGATAGAAGGGGGGTGAGTCAGAGAGACAAAGAGACTGATGTGGGGGCCGTTTAACTCCATATCATTTGAACCTTCCTGAACCTGGGATTTGAGCTGCTGGATAGAAGGGGGGGTGAGTCAGTGAGACAAAAAGACTGATGTAGGGACCTTTAACTCCATATCATTTGAACCTTCCTGAAGCTGAGATTGGAGCTGCTAGATAGAAGGGGGGGTGCGTCAGAGAGACAAAGAGACTGAGGTGGGGGCCCTTTAACTCCATATCCTTTGAACCGTCCTGAAGCTGGGATTGGAGCTGCTGGATAGAAAGGGGGGGGGGTGAGTCAGAGAGACAAAGAGACTGAGGTGGGGGGCCTTTAACTCGATATCATTTGAACCTTCCTGAAGCTGGGATTGGAGCTGCTGGATAGAAGGGGGGTGAGTCAGAGAGACAAAGAGACTGAGGTGGGGGCCCTTAAACTCGATATCATTTGAACCTTCCTGAAGCTGGGATTGGAGCTGCTGGATAGAAGGGGGTGAGTCACAGAGACAAAGAGACTGAGGTGTGGGGCCCTTAAACTCCATATCATTTGAACCTTCCTGAAGCTGGGATTGGAGCTGCTGGATAGAAGGGGGGTGAGTCAGAGAGACAAAGAGACTGATGTGGGGGCCGTTTAACTCCATATCATTTGAACCTTCCTGAACCTGGGATTTGAGCTGCTGGATAGAAGGGGGGGTGAGTCAGAGAGACAAAGAGACTGAGGTTGGGGCCCTTAAACTCCATATCATTTGAACCTTCCTGAAGTTGGGATTGGAGCTGCTGGATAGAAGGGGGTGAGTCACAGAGACAAAGAGACTGAGGTGTGGGGCCCTTAAACTCCATATCATTTGAACCTTCCTGAAGCTGGGATTGGAGCTGCTGGATAGAAGGGGGGTGAGTCAGAGAGACAAAGAGACTGATGTGGGGGCCATTTAACTCCATATCATTTGAACCTTCCTGAACCTGGGATTGGAACTGCTGGATAGACGGGGGGTGAGTCAGAGAGACAAAGAGACTGAGGTGGGGGCCCCTAAACTCCATATCATTTGAACCTTCCTGAAGCTGGGATTGGAGCTGCTAGATAGAAGGGGGGGGGGTGAGTCAGAGAGACAAAGAGAACGATGTGGGTGCGGTTTAACTCCATATCATTTGAACCTTCATGTAGCCTGGATTGGAGCTGCTGGATAGAAGGGGGGTGAGTCAGAGAGACAAAGAGACTGAGGTGGGGGAACTTTAACTCCATATCATTTGAACCTTCCTGAAGCAGGGATTGGAGCTGCTGGATAGAAGGGGGGGGGGTGAGTGAGAGAGACAATGACTCAGAGATGGGGGCCCTAAAACTCTATATCATTTGAACCTTCCTGAAGCTGGGATTGGAGCTCCTGGATAGAAGGGGGGTGAGTCAGAGGGATAATGAGATTGAGGTGGGGGCCTTTAAACGCCATATCATTTGAACCCTCCTGAAGCTGGGATTGGAGCTGCTGGATAGAAGGGCGATGAGTCACAGAGACAAAGAGACTGAGGTGGGGGCCCTTAAACTCCATATCATTTGAACCTTCCTGAAGCTGCTGGATTGGAGCTGCAGGATAGAAGGGGAGTGAGTCACAGAGACAAAGAGACTGAGGTGGGGGCCCTTAAACTCCATATCATTTGAACCTTCCTGAAGCTGGGATTGGAGCTGCTGGATAGAAGGGGGTGAGTCACAGAGACAAGGAGACTGAGGTGTGGGGCCCTTAAACTCCATATCATTTGAACCTTCCTGAAGCTGGGATTGGAGCTGCTGGATAGAAGGGGGGTGAGTCAGAGAGACAAAGAGACTGATGTGGGGGCCATTTAACTCCACATCATTTGAACCTTCCTGAACCTGGGATTGGAACTGCTGGATAGACGGGGGGTGAGTCAGAGAGACAAAGAGACTGAGGTGGGGGCCCCTAAACTCCATATCATTTGAACCTTCCTGAAGCTGGGATTGGAGCTGCTAGATAGAAGGGGGGGGGGTGAGTCAGAGAGACAAAGAGAACGATGTGGGGGCGGTTTAACTCCATATCATTTGAACCTTCATGTAGCCTGGATTGGAGCTGCTGGATAGAAGGGGGGTGAGTCAGAGAGACAAAGAGACTGATGTGGGGGCCCTTTAGCTCCACATCATTTGAACCTTCCTGAAGCTGGGATTGGAGCTGCTGGATAGAAGGGGGGTGAGTCAGAGAGACAAAGAGTCTGAGGTGGGGGCCCTTTAACTCCATATCATTTGAACCTTCCTGAAGCTGGGATTGGAGCTGCTGGATAGAAGGGGGGGTGAGTCAGAGAGACAAAGAGACTGAGGTGGGGGGCCTTTAACTCCATATCATTTGAACCTTCCTGAAGCTGGGATTGGAGCTGCTGGATAGAAGGGGGGGTGAGTCAGTGAGACAAAAAGACTGATGTAGGGACCTTTAACTCCATATCATTTGAACCTTCCTGAAGCTGGGATTGGAGCTGCTGGATAGAAGGGGGGGTGAGTCAGAGAGACAAAGAGACTGAGGTGGGGGCCCCTAAACTCCATATCATTTGAACCTTCCTGAAGCTGGGATTGGAGCTGCTAGATAGAAGGGGGGGTGAGTCAGAGAGACAAAGAGAGTGAGGTGGGGGCCCTTTAACTCTATATCATTTGAACCTTCCTGAAACTGGGATTGGAGCTGCTGGATAGAAGGGGGGTGAGTCAGAGAGACAAAGAGACTGAGGTGGGGGAACTTTAACTCCATATCATTTGAACCTTCCTGAAGCTGGGATTGGAGCTGCTGGATAGAAGGGGGGGGGGTGAGTGAGAGAGACAATGACTCAGAGGTGGGGGCCCTAAAACTCTATATCATTTGAACCTTCCTGAAGCTGGGATTGGAGCTCCTGGATAGAAGGGGGGTGAGTCAGAGGGATAATGAGATTGAGGTGGGGGCCTTTAAACGCCATATCATTTGAACCCTCCTGAAGCTGGGATTGGAGCTGCTGGATAGAAGGGCGGTGAGTCACAGAGACAAAGAGACTGAGGTGGGGGCCCTTAAACTCCATATCATTTGAACCTTCCTGAAGCTGCTGGATTGGAGCTGCAGGATAGAAGGGGAGTGAGTCACAGAGACAAAGAGACTGAGGTGGGGGCCCTTAAACTCCATATCATTTGAACCTTCCTGAAGCTGGGATTGGAGCTGCTGGATAGAAGGGGGTGAGTCACAGAGACAAAGAGACTGAGGTGTGGGGCCCTTAAATGCCATATCATTTGAACCCTCCTGAACCTGGGATTGGAGCTGGTGGATAGAAGGGCGGTGAGTCACAGAGACAAAGAGACTGAGGTGGGGGCCCTTAAACTCCATATCATTTGAACCTTCCTGAAGCTGCTGGATTGGAGCTGCTGGATAGAAGGGGGGGTGAGTCAGTGAGACAAAAAGACTGAGGTGGCGGCCTGTAAACTCCATATCATTTGAACCTTCCAGAAACTGGGATTGGAGCTGCTGGATAGAAGGGGGGTGAGTCAGAGAGACAAAGAGACTGATCTGGGGACTTTTAACTCCATATCATTTGAACCTTCCTGATGCTGGGATTGGAGCTGCTGGATAGACGGGGGGTGAGTCAGAAAGACAAAGAGACTGAGGTGGGGGCCCCTAAACTCCATATCATTTGAACCTTCCTGAAGCGGGGATTGGAGCTGCTAGATAGAAGGGAGGGTGAGTCAGAGAGACAAAGAGACTGAGGTGGGGGCCCTTTAACTCCATATCCTTTGAACCATCCTGAAGCTGGGATTGGAGCTGCTGGATAGAAAGGGGGGGGGGGTGAGTCAGAGAGACAAAGAGACTGATGTGGGGGCCCTTTAACTCCATATCATTTGAACCTTCCTGTAGCTGGGATTGGACCTGCTGGATAGAAGGGGGGTGAGTCAGAGAGACAAAGAGACTGATGTGGGGGCCCTTTAGCTCCACATCATTTGAACCTTCCTGAAGCTGGGATTGGAGCTGCTGGATAGAGGGGGGGGGTGAGTCAGGGAGACAAAGAGACTGAGGTGGGGACCCTGAAACTCCATATCATTTGAAACATCCTGAAGCTGGGATTGGAGCTGCTGGATAGAAGGGGGGTGAGTCAGAGAGACAAAGAGTCTGAGGTGGGGGCCCTTTAACTCCATATCATTTGAACCTTCCTGAAGCTGGGATTGGAGCTGCTGGATAGAAGGGGGGTGAGTCAGAGAGACAAAGAGACTGAGGTGGGGGCCCTTAAACTCCATATCATTTGAACCTTCCTGAAGCTGGGATTGGAGCTGCTGGATAGAAGGGGGGGTGAGTCAGTGAGACAAAGAGACTGAGGTGGGGGCCCTTTAACTCTATATCATTTGAACCTTCCTGAAACTGGGATTGGAACTGCTGGATAGAAGGGGGGGTGAGTCAGAGAGACAAAGAAAATGAGGTGGGGGCCCCTTAACTCCATATCATTTGAACCTTCCTGAAGCTGGGATTGGAGCTGCTGGATAGGGGGGGGGTGAGTCAGAGAGACAAAGAGGCTGAGGTGGGGGCCCTTAAACTCTATATCATTTGAACGTTCCTGAAGCTGGGATTGGAGCTGCTGGATAGAAGGGGGGTGAGTCAGAGTGACAAAGAGACTGAGGTGGGGGCCCTTAAACTCTATATCATTTGAACGTTCCTGAAGCTGGGATTGGAGCTGCTGGATAGAAGGGGGGTGAGTCAGAGAGACAAAGAGACTGAGGTGGGGGCCGTTTAACTCCATATCATTTGAACCTTCCTGTAGCTGGGATTGGACCTTCTGGATAGAAGGGGGGTGAGTCAGAGAGACAAAGAGACTGATGTGGGGGCCGTTTAACTCCATATCATTTGAAACTTCCTGAAGCTGGCATTGGAGCTGCTGGATAGAAGGGGGGGGGGTTGAGTCAGAGAGACAAAGAGACTGATGTGGGGGCCGTTTAACTCCCTATCATTTGAACCTTCATGTAGCCTGGATTGGAGCTGCTGGATAGAAGGGGGGTGAGTCAGAGAGACAAAGAGACTGATGTGGGGGCCCTTTAGCTCCACATCATTTGAACCTTCCTGAAGCTGGGATTGGAGCTGCTGGATAGAAGGGGGGGTGAGTCAGGGAAACAAAGAGACTGAGGTGGGGGCCCTTTAACTCTATATCATTTGAACCTTCCTGAAGCTGGGATTGGAGCTGCTGGATAGAAGGGGGGGTGAGTCAGTGAGACAAAGAGACTGAGGTGGGGGCCCTTTAACTCTATATCATTTGAACCTTCCTGAAACTGGGATTGGAGCTGCTGGATAGAAGGGGGGGTGAGTCAGAGAGACAAAGAAAATGAGGTGGGGGCCCCTTAACTCCATATCATTTGAACCTTCCTGAAGCTGGGATTGGAGCTGCTGGATAGGGGGGGGGTGATTCAGAGAGACAAAGAGGCTGAGGTGAGGGCCCTTAAACTCTATATCATTTGAACGTTCCTGAAGCTGGGATTGGAGCTGCTGGATAGAAGGGGGGTGAGTCAGAGAGACAAAGAGACTGAGGTGGGGGGCCCTAAACTCCATATCATTTGAACCTTTCTGAAGCTGGGATTGGAGCTGCTGGATGGAAGGGGGGGTGAGTCATAGAGACAAAGAGACTGAGGTGGGGGCCCCTTAACTCCATATCATTTGAACCTTCCTGAAGCTGGGATTGGAGCTGCTGGATAGGGGGGGGGGGTGAGTCAGAGAGACAAAGAGGCTGAGGTGAGGGCCCTTAAACTCTATATCATTTGAACGTTCCTGAAGCTGGGATTGGAGCTGCTGGATAGAAGGGGGGTGAGTCAGAGAGACAAAGAGACTGATGTGGGGACCTTTAACTCCATATCATTTGAACCTTCCTGAACCTGGGATTGGAGCTGCTGGATAGAAGGGGGGTGAGTCAGAGAGACAAAAAGACTGATGTAGGGACCTTTAACTCGATATTATTTGAACCTTCCTGAAGCTGGGATTGGAGCTGCTGGATAGAAGGGGGGTGAGTCAGAGAGACAAAGAAAATGAGGTGGGGGCCCCTTAACTCCATATCATTTGAACCTTCCTGAAGCTGGGATTGGAGCTGCTGGATAGGGGGGGGGGGTGAGTCAGAGAGACAAAGAGGCTGAGGTGGGGGCCCTTAAACTCTATATCATTTGAACGTTCCTGAAGCTGGGATTGGAGCTGCTGGATAGAAGGGGGGTGAGTCAGAGTGACAAAGAGACTGAGGTGGGGGCCCTTAAACTCTATATCATTTGAACGTTCCTGAAGCTGGGATTGGAGCTGCTGGATAGAAGGGGGGTGAGTCAGAGAGACAAAGAGACTGAGGTGGGGGCCGTTTAACTCCATATCATTTGAACCTTCCTGTAGCTGGGATTGGACCTTCTGGATAGAAGGGGGGTGAGTCAGAGAGACAAAGAGACTGATGTGGGGGCCGTTTAACTCCATATCATTTGAAACTTCCTGAAGCTGGCATTGGAGCTGCTGGATAGAAGGGGGGGGGGGTTGAGTCAGAGAGACAAAGAGACTGATGGGGGGGCCGTTTAACTCCCTATCATTTGAACCTTCATGTAGCCTGGATTGGAGCTGCTGGATAGAAGGGGGGTGAGTCAGAGAGACAAAGAGACTGATGTGGGGGCCCTTTAGCTCCACATCATTTGAACCTTCCTGAAGCTGGGATTGGAGCTGCTGGATAGAAGGGGGGGTGAGTCAGGGAAACAAAGAGACTGAGGTGGGGGCCCTTTAACTCTATATCATTTGAACCTTCCTGAAGCTGGGATTGGAGCTGCTGGATAGAAGGGGGGGTGAATCAGTGAGACAAAGAGACTGAGGTGGGGGCCCTTTAACTCTATATCATTTGAACCTTCCTGAAACTGGGATTGGAGCTGCTGGATAGAAGGGGGGGGGGTGAGTCAGAGAGACAAAGAAAATGAGGTGGGGGCCCCTTAACTCCATATCATTTGAACCTTCCTGAAGCTGGGATTGGAGCTGCTGGATAGGGGGGGGGGGTGATTCAGAGAGACAAAGAGGCTGAGGTGAGGGCCCTTAAACTCTATATCATTTGAACGTTCCTGAAGCTGGGATTGGAGCTGCTGGATAGAAGGGGGGTGAGTCAGAGAGACAAAGAGACTGAGGTGGGGGGCCCTAAACTCCATATCATTTGAACCTTTCTGAAGCTGGGATTGGAGCTGCTGGATGGAAGGGGGGGTGAGTCATAGAGACAAAGAGACTGAGGTGGGGGCCCCTTAACTCCATATCATTTGAACCTTCCTGAAGCTGGGATTGGAGCTGCTGGATAGGGGGGGGTGAGTCAGAGAGACAAAGAGGCTGAGGTGAGGGCCCTTAAACTCTATATAATTTGAACGTTCCTGAAGCTGGGATTGGAGCTGCTGGATAGAAGGGGGGTGAGTCAGAGAGACAAAGAGACTGATGTGGGGGCCCTTTAGCTCCACATCATTTGAACCTTCCTGAAGCTGGGATTGGAGCTGCTGGATAGAAGGGGGGGTGAGTCAGGGAAACAAAGAGACTGAGGTGGGGGCCCTTTAACTCTATATCATTTGAACCTTCCTGAAGCTGGGATTGGAGCTGCTGGATAGAAGGGGGGGTGAGTCAGTGAGACAAAGAGACTGAGGTGGGGGCCCTTTAACTCTATATCATTTGAACCTTCCTGAAACTGGGATTGGAGCTGCTGGATAGAAAGGGGGGGGGGTGAGTCAGAGAGACAAAGAAAATGAGGTGGGGGCCCCTTAACTCCATATCATTTGAACCTTCCTGAAGCTGGGATTGGAGCTGCTGGATAGGGGGGGGGGTGATTCAGAGAGACAAAGAGGCTGAGGTGAGGGCCCTTAAACTCTATATCATTTGAACGTTCCTGAAGCTGGGATTGGAGCTGCTGGATAGAAGGGGGGTGAGTCAGAGAGACAAAGAGACTGAGGTGGGGGGCCCTAAACTCCATATCATTTGAACCTTTCTGAAGCTGGGATTGGAGCTGCTGGATGGAAGGGGGGGTGAGTCATAGAGACAAAGAGACTGAGGTGGGGGCCCCTTAACTCCATATCATTTGAACCTTCCTGAAGCTGGGATTGGAGCTGCTGGATAGAAGGGGGGTGAGTCAGAGAGACAAAGAGACTGATGTGGGGACCTTTAACTCCATATCATTTGAACCTTCCTGAACCTGGGATTGGAGCTGCTGGATAGAAGGGGGGTGAGTCAGAGAGACAAAAAGACTGATGTAGGGACCTTTAACTCGATATTATTTGAACCTTCCTGAAGCTGGGATTGGAGCTGCTGGATAGAAGGGTGGTGAGTCAGAGAGACAAAGAGACTGATGTGGTGACCTTTAACTCCATATCATTTGACCCTTCCTGAAGCTGGGATTGGAGCTGCTGGATAGAAGGGGGGTGAGTCAGAGAGACAAAGTGACTGATGTGGGGACCTTTAACTCCGTATCATTTGAACCTTCCTGAACCTGGGATTGGAACTGCTGGATAGACGGGGGGTGAGTCAGAGAGACAAAGAGACTGAGGTGGGGCCCCCTAAACTCCATATCATTTCAACCTTCCTGAAGGTGGGATTGGAGCTGCTGGATAGAAGGGGGGGTGAGTCAGTGAGACAAAAAGACTGAGGTGGCGGCCTGTAAACTCCATATCATTTGAACCTTCCAGAAACTGGGATTGGAGCTGCTGGATAGAAGGGGGGTGAGTCAGAGAGACAAAGAGACTGATCTGGGGACCTTTAACTCCATATCATTTGAACCTTCCTGATGCTGGGATTGGAGCTGCTGGATAGACGGGGGGTGAGTCAGAAAGACAAAGAGACTGAGGTGGGGGCCCTTTAACTCCATATCATTTGACCCTTCCTGAAGCTGGGATTGGAGCTGCTGGATAGAAGGGGGGTGAGTCAGAGAGACAAAGTGACTGATGTGGGGACCTTTAACTCTGTATCATTTGAACCTTCCTGATGCTGGGATTGGAACTGCTGGATAGACGGGGGGTGAGTCAGAGAGACAAAGAGACTGAGGTGGGGCCCCCTAAACTCCATATCATTTGAACCTTCCTGAAGCTGGGATTGGAGCTGCTAGATAGAAGGGGGGGGGTGAGTCAGAGAGACAAAGAGAGTGAGGTGGGGGCCCTTTAACTCTATATCATTTGAACGTTCCTGAAACTGGGATTGGAGCTGCTGGATAGAAGGGGGGTGAGTCAGAGAGACAAAAAGACTGATGTAGGGACCTTTAACTCCATATCATTTGAACCTTCCTGAAGCTGGGATTGGAGCTGCTGGATAGAAGGGGGGGGTGAGTCAGAGAGACAAAAAGGCTGAGGTGGGGGCCCCTAAACTCCATATCATTTGAACCTTCCTGAAGGTGGGATTGGAGCTGCTGGATAGAAGGGGGGTGAGTCAGAGAGACAAAGTGACTGATGTGGGGACCTTTAACTCCGTATCATTTGAACCTTCCTGATGCTGGGATTGGAACTGCTGGATAGACGGGGGTGAGTCAGAGAGACAAAGAGACTGAGGTGGGGCCCCCTAAACTCCATATCATTTGAACCTTCCTGAAGCTGGGATTGGAGCTGCTAGATAGAAGGGGGGGGGGTGAGTCAGAGAGACAAAGAGAGTGAGGTGGGGGCCCTTTAACTCTATATCATTTGAACGTTCCTGAAACTGGGATTGGAGCTGCTGGATAGAAGGGGGGTGAGTCAGAGAGACAAAAAGACTGATGTAGGGACCTTTAACTCCATATCATTTGAACCTTCCTGAAGCTGGGATTGGAGCTGCTGGATAGAAGGGGGGGGGTGAGTCAGAGAGACAAAAAGGCTGAGGTGGGGGCCCCTAAACTCCATATCATTTGAACCTTCCTGAAGGTGGGATTGGAGCTGCTGGATAGAAGGGGGGTGAGTCAGAGAGACAAAGAAAATGAGGTGGGGGCCCCTTAACTCCATATCATTTGAACCTTCCTGAAGCTGGGATTGGAGCTGCTGGATAGGGGGGGGGGGTGATTCAGAGAGACAAAGAGGCTGAGGTGAGGGCCCTTAAACTCCATATCATTTGAACGTTCCTGAAGCTGGGATTGGAGCTGCTGGATAGAAGGGGGGTGAGTCAGAGAGACAAAGAGACTGAGGTGGGGGGCCCTAAACTCCATATCATTTGAACCTTTCTGAAGCTGGGATTGGAGCTGCTGGATGGAAGGGGGGGTGAGTCATAGAGACAAAGAGACTGAGGTGGGGGCCCCTTAACTCCATATCATTTGAACCTTCCTGAAGCTGGGATTGGAGCTGCTGGATAGGGGGGGGGTGAGTCAGAGAGACAAAGAGACTGATGTGGGGGCCCTTTAACTCCATATCATTTGAACCTTCCTGTAGCTGGGATTGGACCTGCTGGATAGAAGGGGGGTGAGTCAGAGAGACAAAGAGACTGATGTGGGGGCCGTTTAACTCCATATCATTTGAAACTTCCTGAAGCTGGCATTGGAGCTGCTGGATAGAAGGGGGGGGTTGAGTCAGAGAGACAAAGAGAACGATGTGGGGGCCGTTTAACTCCATATCATTTGAACCTTCATGTAGCCTGGATTGGAGCTGCTGGATAGAAGGGGGGTGAGTCAGAGAGACAAAGAGACTGATGTGGGGGCCCTTTAGCTCCACATCATTTGAACCTTCCTGAAGCTGGGATTGGAGCTGCTGGATAGAAGGGGGGTGAGTCAGGGAGACAAAGAGACTGAGGTGGGGACCCTGAAACTCCATATCATTTGAAACGTCCTGAAGCTGGGATTGGAGCTGCTGGATAGAAGGGGGGTGAGTCAGAGAGACAAAGAGTCTGAGGTGGGGGCCCTTTAACTCCATATCATTTGAACCTTCCTGAAGCTGGGATTGGAGCTGCTGGATAGAAGGGGGGTGAGTCAGAGAGACAAAGAGACTGAGGTGGGGGGCCTTTAACTCCGTATCATTTGAACCTTCCTGAAGCTGGGATTGGAGCTGCTGGATAGACGGGGGGTGAGTCAGAGAGACAAAGAGACTGAGGTGGGGCCCCCTAAACTCCATATCATTTCAACCTTCCTGAAGCTGGGATTGGAGCTGCTAGATAGAAGGGGGGGGTGAGTCAGAGAGACAAAGAGAGTGAGGTGGGGGCCCTTTAACTCTATATCATTTGAACGTTCCTGAAACTGGGATTGGAGCTGCTGGATAGAAGGGGGGTGAGTCAGAGAGACAAAAAGACTAATGTAGGGACCTTTAACTCCATATCATTTGAACCTTCCTGAAGCTGGGATTGGAGCTGCTGGATAGAAGGGGGGGGTGAGTCAGAGAGACAAAAAGACTGATGTAGGGACCTTTAACTCCATATCATTTGAACCTTCCTGAAGCTGGGATTGGAGCTGCTGGATAGAAGGGGGGTGAGTCAGAGAGACAAAAAGGCTGAGGTGGGGGCCCCTAAACTCTATATCATTTGAACGTTCCTGAAGCTGGGATTGGAGCTGCTGGATAGGGGGGGGGGTGAGTCAGAGAGACAAAGAGACTGAGGTGGGGGCCCTTAAACTCGATATCATTTGAACCTTCCTGAAGCTGGGATTGGAGCTGCTGGATAGAAGGGGGGTGAGTCAGAGAGACAAAGAGACTGAGGTGGGGGCCCCTAAACTCCATATCATTTGACCCTTCCTGAAGCTGGGATTGGAGCTGCTGGATAGAAGGGGGGTTGAGTCAGAGAGACAAAGAGACTGAGGTGGGGGGCCCTTAACTACATATCGTTTGAACCTGCCTGAAGCTGGGATTGGAGCTGCTGGATAGAAGGGGGGTGAGTCAGAGAGACAAAGAGTCTGAGGTGGGGGCCCTTTAACTCCATATCATTTGAACCTTCCTGAAGCTGGGATTGGAGCTGCTGGATAGAAGGGGGGGTGAGTCAGAGAGACAAAAAGACTGATGTAGGGACCTTTAACTCCATATCATTTGAACCTTCCTGAAGCTGGGGTTGGAGCTGCTGGATAGAAGGGGGGTGAGTCAGAAAGACAAAGAGATTGAGGTGGGGGCCCCTAAACTCCATATCATTTGAACCTTCCTGAAGCTGGGATTGGAGCTGCTAGATAGAAGGGAGGGTGAGTCAGAGAGACAAAGAGACTGAGGTGGGGGCCCTTTAACTCCATATCCTTTGAACCGTCCTGAAGCTGGGATTGGAGCTGCTGGATAGAAAGGGGGGGGGGGTGAGTCAGAGAGACAAAGAGACTGATGTGGGGGCCCTTTAACTCCATATCATTTGAACCTTCCTGTAGCTGGGATTGGACCTGCTGGATAGAAGGGGGGTGAGTCAGAGAGACAAAGAGACTGATGTGGGGGCCCTTTAGCTCCACATCATTTGAACCTTCCTGAAGCTGGGATTGGAGCTGCTGGATAGAGGGGGGGGGTGAGTCAGGGAGACAAAGAGACTGAGGTGGGGACCCTGAAACTCCATATCATTTGAAACATCCTGAAGCTGGGATTGGAGCTGCTGGATAGAAGGGGGGTGAGTCAGAGAGACAAAGAGTCTGAGGTGGGGGCCCTTTAACTCCATATCATTTGAACCTTCCTGAAGCTGGGATTGGAGCTGCTGGATAGAAGGGGGGTGAGTCAGAGAGACAAAGAGACTGAGGTGGGGGGCCTTTAACTCCATATCATTTGAACCTTCCTGAAGCTGGGATTGGAGCTGCTGGATAGAAGGGGGGGTGAGTCAGTGAGACAAAGAGACTGAGGTGGGGGCCCTTTAACTCTATATCATTTGAACCTTCCTGAAACTGGGATTGGAACTGCTGGATAGAAGGGGGGGTGAGTCAGAGAGACAAAGAAAATGAGGTGGGGGCCCCTTAACTCCATATCATTTGAACCTTCCTGAAGCTGGGATTGGAGCTGCTGGATGGGGGGGGGGGTGAGTCAGAGAGACAAAGAGGCTGAGGTGGGGGCCCTTAAACTCTATATCATTTGAACGTTCCTGAAGCTGGGATTGGAGCTGCTGGATAGAAGGGGGGTGAGTCAGAGTGACAAAGAGACTGAGGTGGGGGCCCTTAAACTCTATATCATTTGAACGTTCCTGAAGCTGGGATTGGAGCTGCTGGATAGAAGGGGGGTGAGTCAGAGAGACAAAAAGACTGATGTAGGGACCTTTAACTCCATATCATTTGAACCTTCCTGAACCTGGGATTGGAGCTGCTGGATAGAAGGGGGGGGGGGTTGAGTCAGAGAGACAAAGAGACTGATGTGGGGGCCGTTTAACTCCCTATCATTTGAACCTTCATGTAGCCTGGATTGGAGCTGCTGGATAGAAGGGGGGTGAGTCAGAGAGACAAAGAGACTGATGTGGGGGCCCTTTAGCTCCACATCATTTGAACCTTCCTGAAGCTGGGATTGGAGCTGCTGGATAGAAGGGGGGGGTGAGTCAGGGAAACAAAGAGACTGAGGTGGGGGCCCTTTAACTCTATATCATTTGAACCTTCCTGAAGCTGGGATTGGAGCTGCTGGATAGAAGGGGGGGTGAGTCAGTGAGACAAAGAGACTGAGGTGGGGGCCCTTTAACTCTATATCATTTGAACCTTCCTGAAACTGGGATTGGAGCTGCTGGATAGAAGGGGGGGTGAGTCAGAGAGACAAAGAAAATGAGGTGGGGGCCCCTTAACTCCATATCATTTGAACCTTCCTGAAGCTGGGATTGGAGCTGCTGGATAGGGGGGGGGGTGATTCAGAGAGACAAAGAGGCTGAGGTGAGGGCCCTTAAACTCTATATCATTTGAACGTTCCTGAAGCTGGGATTGGAGCTGCTGGATAGAAGGGGGGTGAGTCAGAGAGACAAAGAGACTGAGGTGGGGGGCCCTAAACTCCATATCATTTGAACCTTTCTGAAGCTGGGATTGGAGCTGCTGGATGGAAGGGGGGGTGAGTCATAGAGACAAAGAGACTGAGGTGGGGGCCCCTTAACTCCATATCATTTGAACCTTCCTGAAGCTGGGATTGGAGCTGCTGGATAGGGGGGGGGTGAGTCAGAGAGACAAAGAGGCTGAGGTGAGGGCCCTTAAACTCTATATCATTTGAACGTTCCTGAAGCTGGGATTGGAGCTGCTGGATAGAAGGGGGGTGAGTCAGAGAGACAAAGAGACTGATGTGGGGACCTTTAACTCCATATCATTTGAACCTTCCTGAACCTGGGATTGGAGCTGCTGGATAGAAGGGGGGTGAGTCAGAGAGACAAAAAGACTGATGTAGGGACCTTTAACTCCATATCATTTGAACCTTCCTGAAGCTGGGATTGGAGCTGCTGGATAGAAGGGGGGGGGTGAGTCAGAGAGACAAAGAGACTGAGGTGGGGGGCCTTTAACTCGATATCATTTGAACCTTCCTGAAGCTGGGAGTGGAGCTGCTGGATAGAAGGGGGGTGAGTCAGAGAGACAAAAAGACTGATGTAGGGACCTTTAACTCGATATTATTTGAACCTTCCTGAAGCTGGGATTGGAGCTGCTGGATAGAAGGGGGGTGAGTCAGAGAGACAAAGAGACTGATGTGGTGACCTTTAACTCCATATCATTTGACCCTTCCTGAAGCTGGGATTGGAGCTGCTAGATAGAAGGGGGGGTGAGTCAGAGAGACAAAGAGAGTGAGGTGGGGGCCCTTTAACTCTATATCATTTGAACGTTCCTGAAACTGGGATTGGAGCTGCTGGATAGAAGGGGGGTGAGTCAGAGAGACAAAAAGACTGATGTAGGGACCTTTAACTCCATATCATTTGAACCTTCCTGAAGCTGGGATTGGAGCTGCTGGATAGAAGGGGGGGGTGAGTCAGAGAGACAAAAAGACTGATGTAGGGACCTTTAACTCCATATCATTTGAACCTTCCTGAAGCTGGGATTGGAGCTGCTGGATAGAAGGGGGGTGAGTCAGAGAGACAAAAAGGCTGAGGTGGGGGCCCCTAAACTCCATATCATTTGAACCTTCCTGAAGGTGGGATTGGAGCTGCTGGATAGAAGGGGGGGTGAGTCAGTGAGACAAAAAGACTGAGGTGGCGGCCTGTAAACTCCATATCATTTGAACCTTCCAGAAACTGGGATTGGAGCTGCTGGATAGAAGGGGGGTGAGTCAGAGAGACAAAGAGACTGATCTGGGGACCTTTAACTCCATATCATTTGAACCTTCCTGATGCTGGGATTGGAGCTGCTGGATAGACGGGGGGTGAGTCAGAAAGACAAAGAGACTGAGGTGGGGGCCCTTTAACTCCATATCATTTGACCCTTCCTGAAGCTGGGATTGGAGCTGCTGGATAGAAGGGGGGTGAGTCAGAGAGACAAAGTGACTGATGTGGGGGCCCCTAAACTCCATATCATTTGAACCTTCCTGAAGGTGGGATTGGAGCTGCTGGATAGAAGGGGGGGTGAGTCAGTGAGACAAAAAGACTGAGGTGGCGGCCTGTAAACTCCATATCATTTGAACCTTCCAGAAACTGGGATTGGAGCTGCTGGATAGAAGGGGGGTGAGTCAGAGAGACAAAGAGACTGATCTGGGGACCTTTAACTCCATATCATTTGAACCTTCCTGATGCTGGGATTGGAGCTGCTGGATAGACGGGGGGTGAGTCAGAAAGACAAAGAGACTGAGGTGGGGGCCCTTTAACTCCATATCATTTGACCCTTCCTGAAGCTGGGATTGGAGCTGCTGGATAGAAGGGGGGTGAGTCAGAGAGACAAAGTGACTGATGTGGGGACCTTTAACTCCGTATCATTTGAACCTTCCTGAACCTGGGATTGGAACTGCTGGATAGACGGGGGGTGAGTCAGAGAGACAAAGAGACTGAGGTGGGGCCCCCTAAACTCCATATCATTTGAACCTTCCTGAAGCTGGAATTGGAGCTGCTAGATAGAAGGGGGGGTGAGTCAGAGAGACAAAGAGACTGAGGTGGGGGCCCTTTAACTCCATATCCTTTGAACCGTACTGAAGCTGGGATTGGAGCTGCTGGATAGAAAGGGGGGGGTGAGTCAGAGAGACAAAGAGACTGATGTGGGGGCCCTTTAACTCCATATCATTTGAACCTTCCTGTAGCTGGGATTGGACCTGCTGGATAGAAGGGGGGTGAGTCAGAGAGACAAAGAGACTGATGTGGGGGCCGTTTAACTCCATATCATTTGAAGCTTCCTGAAGCTGGCATTGGAGCTGCTGGATAGAAGGGGGGGGGTGAGTCAGAGAGACAAAGAGAACGATGTGGGGGCCGTTTAACTCCATATCATTTGAACCTTCATGTAGCCTGGATTGGAGCTGCTGGATAGAAGGGGGGTGAGTCAGAGAGACAAAGAGACTGATGTGGGGGCCCTTTAGCTCCACATCATTTGAACCTTCCTGAAGCTGGGATTGGAGCTGCTGGATAGAAGGGGGGGTGAGTCAGGGAGACAAAGAGACTGAGGTGGGGACCCTGAAACTCCATATCATTTGAAACGTCCTGAAGCTGGGATTGGAGCTGCTGGATAGAAGGGGGGTGAGTCAGAGAGACAAAGAGTCTGAGGTGGGGGCCCTTTAACTCCATATCATTTGAACCTTCCTGAAGCTGGGATTGGAGCTGCTGGATAGAAGGGGGGTGAGTCAGAGAGACAAAGAGACTGAGGTGGGGGGCCTTTAACTCCATATCATTTGAACCTTCCTGAAGCTGGGATTGGAGCTGCTGGATAGAAGGGGGGGTGAGTCAGTGAGACAAAGAGACTGAGGTGGGGGCCCTTTAACTCTATATCATTTGAACCTTCCTGAAACTGGGATTGGAACTGCTGGATAGAAGGGGGGGGGTGAGTCCGAGAGACAAAGAAAATGAGGTGGGGGCCCCTTAACTCCATATCATTTGAACCTTCCTGAAGGTGGGATTGGAGCTGCTGGATAGAAGGGGGGGTGAGTCAGTGAGACAAAAAGACTGAGGTGGCGGCCTGTAAACTCCATATCATTTGAACCTTCCAGAAACTGGGATTGGAGCTGCTGGATAGAAGGGGGGTGAGTCAGAGAGACAAAGAGACTGATCTGGGGACCTTTAACTCCATATCATTTGAACCTTCCTGATGCTGGGATTGGAGCTGCTGGATAGACGGGGGGTGAGTCAGAGAGACAAAGAGACTGAGGTGGGGCCCCCTAAACTCCATATCATTTGAACCTTCCTGAAGCTGGGATTGGAGCTGCTAGATAGAAGGGGGGGGTGAGTCAGAGAGACAAAGAGAGTGAGGTGGGGGCCCTTTAACTCTATATCATTTGAACGTTCCTGAAACTGGGATTGGAGCTGCTGGATAGAAGGGGGGTGAGTCAGAGAGACAAAAAGACTGATGTAGGGACCTTTAACTCCATATCATTTGAACCTTCCTGAAGCTGGGATTGGAGCTGCTGGATAGAAGGGGGGGGGGTGAGTCAGAGAGACAAAAAGTCTGAGGTGGGGGCCCCTAAACTCCATATCATTTGAACCTTCCTGAAGGTGGGATTGGAGCTGCTGGATAGAAGGGGGGTGAGTCAGTGAGACAAAAAGACTGAGGTGGCGGCCTGTAAACTCCATATCATTTGAACCTTCCAGAAACTGGGATTGGAGCTGCTGGATAGAAGGGGGGTGAGTCAGAGAGACAAAGAGACTGATCTGGGGACCTTTAACTCCATATCATTTGAACCTTCCTGATGCTGGGATTGGAGCTGCTGGATAGACGGGGGGTGAGTCAGAAAGACAAAGAGACTGAGGTTCGGGCCCCTAAACTCCATATCATTTGAACCTTCCTGAAGCGGGGATTGGAGCTGCTAGATAGAAGGGGGGGTGAGTCAGAGAGACAAAGAGACTGAGGTGGGGGCCCTTTAACTCCATATCCTTTGAACCGTACTGAAGCTGGGATTGGAGCTGCTGGATAGAAAGGGGGGGTGAGTCAGAGAGACAAAGAGACTGATGTGGGGGCCCTTTAACTCCATATCATTTGAACCTTCCTGTAGCTGGGATTGGACCTGCTGGATAGAAGGGGGGTGAGTCAGAGAGACAAAGAGACTGATGTGGGGGCCGTTTAACTCCATATCATTTGAAACTTCCTGAAGCTGGCATTGGAGCTGCTGGATAGAAGGGGGGGGGGTGAGTCAGAGAGACAAAGAGAACGATGTGGGGGCCGTTTAACTCCATATCATTTGAACCTTCATGTAGCCTGGATTGGAGCTGCTGGATAGAAGGGGGGTGAGTCAGAGAGACAAAGAGACTGATGTGGGGGCCCTTTAGCTCCACATCATTTGAACCTTCCTGAAGCTGGGATTGGAGCTGCTGGATAGAAGGGGGGGTGAGTCAGGGAGACAAAGAGACTGAGGTGGGGACCCTGAAACTCCATATCATTTGAAACGTCCTGAAGCTGGGATTGGAGCTGCTGGATAGAAGGGGGGTGAGTCAGAGAGACAAAGAGTCTGAGGTGGGGGCCCTTTAACTCCATATCATTTGAACCTTCCTGAAGCTGGGATTGGAGCTGCTGGATAGAAGGGGGGTGAGTCAGAGAGACAAAGAGACTGAGGTGGGGGGCCTTTAACTCCATATCATTTGAACCTTCCTGAAGCTGGGATTGGAGCTGCTGGATAGAAGGGGGGGTGAGTCAGTGAGACAAAGAGACTGAGGTGGGGGCCCTTTAACTCTATATCATTTGAACCTTCCTGAAGCTGGGATTGGAGCTGCTGGATAGAAGGGGGGTGAGTCAGATTGACAAAGAGACTGATGTGGGGACCTTTAACTCCATATCATTTGAACCTTCCTGAAGCTGGGATTGGAGCTGATGGATAGAAGGGGGGGGTGAGTCAGAGAGACAAAGAGACTGAGGTGCGGGGACTTGAACTCGATATCATTTGAACCTTCCTGAAGCTGGGATTGGAGCTGCTGGATAGGGGGGGGGTGAGTCAGAGAGACAAATTGGCTGAGGTGGGGGGCCTTAAACTCTATATCATTTGAACGTTCCTGAAGCTGGGATTGGAGCTGCTGGATAGAAGGGGGGTGAGTCAGAGAGACAAAGAGACTGAGGTGGGGGCCCTTAAACTCTATATCATTTGAACGTTCCTGAAGCTGGGATTGGAGCTGCTGGATAGAAGGGGGGTGAGCCAGAGAGACAAAGAGACTGAGGTGGGGGCCCCTAAACTCCATATCATTTGAACCTTTCTGAAGCTGGGATTGGAGCTGCTGGATAGGGGGGGGGTGAGTCAGAGAGACAAAGAGACTGAGGTGGGGGCCCTTAGACTCGATATCATTTGAACCTTCCTGAAGCTGGGATTGGAGCTGCTGGATAGAAGGGGGGTGAGTCAGAGAGACAAAGAGACTGAGGTGGGGGCCCCTAAACTCCATATCATTTGACCCTTCCTGAAGCTGGGATTGGAGCTGCTGGATAGAAGGGGGGTTGAGTCAGAGAGACAAAGAGACTGAGGTGGGGGGCCCTTAACTACATATCGTTTGAACCTGCCTGAAGCTGGGATTGGAGCTGCTGGATAGAAGGGGGGTGAGTCAGAGAGACAAAGAGTCTGAGGTGGGGGCCCTTTAACTCCATATCATTTGAACCTTCCTGAAGCTGGGATTGGAGCTGCTGGATAGAAGGGGGGGTGAGTCAGAGAGACAAAGAGACTGAGGTGGGGGGCCTTTAACTCCATATCATTTGAACCTTCCTGAAGCTGGGATTGGAGCTGCTGGATAGAAGGGGGGGTGAGTCAGTGAGACAAAAAGACTGATGTAGGGACCTTTAACTCCATATCATTTGAACCTTCCTGAAGCTGGGGTTGGAGCTGCTGGATAGAAGGGGGGTGAGTCAGAGAGACAAAAAGGCTTTGGTGGGGGCCCCTAAACTCCATATCATTTGAACCTTCCTGAAGCTGGGATTGGAGCTGCTAGATAGAAGGGGGGGGTGAGTCAGAGAGACAAAGAGAGTGAGGTGGGGGCCCTTTAACTCTATATCATTTGAACCTTCCTGAAACTGGGATTGGAGCTGCTGGATAGAAGGGGGGTGAGTCAGAGAGACAAAGAGACTGAGGTGGGGGAACTTTAACTCCATATCATTTGAACCTTCCTGAAGCTGGGATTGGAGCTGCTGGATAGAAGGGGGGGGGTGAGTGAGAGAGACAATGACTCAGAGGTGGGGGCCCTAAAACTCTATATCATTTGAACCTTCCTGAAGCTGGGATTGGAGCTCCTGGATAGAAGGGGGGTGAGTCAGAGGGATAATGAGATTGAGGTGGGGGCCTTTAAACGCCATATCATTTGAACCCTCCTGAAGCTGGGATTGGAGCTGCTGGATAGAAGGGCGGTGAGTCACAGAGACAAAGAGACTGAGGTGGGGGCCCTTAAACTCCATATCATTTGAACCTTCCTGAAGCTGCTGGATTGGAGCTGCAGGATAGAAGGGGAGTGAGTCACAGAGACAAAGAGACTGAGGTGGGGGCCCTTAAACTCCATATCATTTGAACCTTCCTGAAGCTGGGATTGGAGCTGCTGGATAGAAGGGGGTGAGTCACAGAGACAAAGAGACTGAGGTGTGGGGCCCTTAAACGCCATATCATTTGAACCCTCCTGAACCTGGGATTGGAGCTGCTGGATAGAAGGGCGGTGAGTCACAGAGACAAAGAGACTGAGGTGGGGGCCCTTAAACTCCATATCATTTGAACCTTCCTGAAGCTGCTGGATTGGAGCTGCTGGATAGAAGGGGGGGTGAGTCAGTGAGACAAAAAGACTGAGGTGGCGGCCTGTAAACTCCATATCATTTGAACCTTCCAGAAACTGGGATTGGAGCTGCTGGATAGAAAGGGGGTGAGTCAGAGAGACAAAGAGACTGATCTGGGGACTTTTAACTCCATATCATTTGAACCTTCCTGATGCTGGGATTGGAGCTGCTGGATAGACGGGGGGTGAGTCAGAAAGACAAAGAGACTGAGGTGGGGGCCCCTAAACTCCATATCATTTGAACCTTCCTGAAGCTGGGATTGGAGCTGCTAGATAGAAGGGAGGGTGAGTCAGAGAGACAAAGAGACTGAGGTGGGGGCCCTTTAACTCCATATCCTTTGAACCGTCCTGAAGCTGGGATTGGAGCTGCTGGATAGAAAGGGGGGGGTGAGTCAGAGAGACAAAGAGACTGATGTGGGGGCCCTTTAACTCCATATCATTTGAACCTTCCTGTAGCTGGGATTGGACCTGCTGGATAGAAGGGGGGTGAGTCAGAGAGACAAAGAGACTGATGTGGGGGCCCTTTAGCTCCACATCATTTGAACCTTCCTGAAGCTGGGATTGGAGCTGCTGGATAGAGGGGGGGGTGAGTCAGGGAGACAAAGAGACTGAGGTGGGGACCCTGAAACTCCATATCATTTGAAACATCCTGAAGCTGGGATTGGAGCTGCTGGATAGAAGGGGGGTGAGTCAGAGAGACAAAGAGTCTGAGGTGGGGGCCCTTTAACTCCATATCATTTGAACCTTCCTGAAGCTGGGATTGGAGCTGCTGGATAGAAGGGGGGTGAGTTAGAGAGACAAAGAGACTGAGGTGGGGGGCCTTTAACTCCATATCATTTGAACCTTCCTGAAGCTGGGATTGGAGCTGCTGGATAGAAGGGGGGGTGAGTCATTGAGACAAAGAGACTGAGGTGGGGGCCCTTTAACTCTATATCATTTGAACCTTCCTGAAACTGGGATTGGAACTGCTGGATAGAAGGGGGGGTGAGTCAGAGAGACAAAGAAAATGAGGTGGGGGCCCCTTAACTCCATATCATTTGAACCTTCCTGAAGCTGGGATTGGAGCTGCTGGATAGGGGGGGGGTGAGTCAGAGAGACAAAGAGGCTGAGGTGGGGGCCCTTAAACTCTATATCATTTGAACGTCCCTGAAGCTGGGATTGGAGCTGCTGGATAGAAGGGGGGTGAGTCAGAGTGACAAAGAGACTGAGGTGGGGGCCCTTAAACTCTATATCATTTGAACGTTCCTGAAGCTGGGATTGGAGCTGCTGGATAGAAGGGGGGTGAGTCAGAGAGACAAAGAGACTGAGGTGGGGGCCCTTTAACTCCATATCATTTGAACCTTCCTGTAGCTGGGATTGGACCTTCTGGATAGAAGGGGGGTGAGTCAGAGAGACAAAGAGACTGATGTGGGGGCCGTTTAACTCCATATCATTTGAAACTTCCTGAAGCTGGCATTGGAGCTGCTGGATAGAAGGGGGGGGGTTGAGTCAGAGAGACAAAGAGACTGATGTGGAGGCCGTTTAACTCCCTATCATTTGAACCTTCATGTAGCCTGGATTGGAGCTGCTGGATAGAAGGGGGGTGAGTCAGAGAGACAAAGAGACTGATGTGGGGGCCCTTTAGCTCCACATCATTTGAACCTTCCTGAAGCTGGGATTGGAGCTGCTGGATAGAAGGGGGGGTGAGTCAGGGAAACAAAGAGACTGAGGTGGGGGCCCTTTAACTCTATATCATTTGAACCTTCCTGAAGCTGGGATTGGAGCTGCTGGATAGAAGGGGGGGTGAGTCAGTGAGACAAAGAGACTGAGGTGGGGGCCCTTTAACTCCATATCCTTTGAACCGTACTGAAGCTGGGATTGGAGCTGCTGGATAGAAAGGGGGGGTGAGTCAGAGAGACAAAGAGACTGATGTGGGGGCCCTTTAACTCCATATCATTTGAACCTTCCTGTAGCTGGGATTGGACCTGCTGGATAGAAGGGGGGTGAGTCAGAGAGACAAAGAGACTGATGTGGGGGCCGTTTAACTCCATATCATTTGAAACTTCCTGAAGCTGGCATTGGAGCTGCTGGATAGAAGGGGGGGGGGTGAGTCAGAGAGACAAAGAGAACGATGTGGGGGCCGTTTAACTCCATATCATTTGAACCTTCATGTAGCCTGGATTGGAGCTGCTGGATAGAAGGGGGGTGAGTCAGAGAGACAAAGAGACTGATGTGGGGGCCCTTTAGCTCCACATCATTTGAACCTTCCTGAAGCTGGGATTGGAGCTGCTGGATAGAAGGGGGGGTGAGTCAGGGAGACAAAGAGACTGAGGTGGGGACCCTGAAACTCCATATCATTTGAAACGTCCTGAAGCTGGGATTGGAGCTGCTGGATAGAAGGGGGGTGAGTCAGAGAGACAAAGAGTCTGAGGTGGGGGCCCTTTAACTCCATATCATTTGAACCTTCCTGAAGCTGGGATTGGAGCTGCTGGATAGAAGGGGGGTGAGTCAGAGAGACAAAGAGACTGAGGTGGGGGGCCTTTAACTCCATATCATTTGAACCTTCCTGAAGCTGGGATTGGAGCTGCTGGATAGAAGGGGGGGTGAGTCAGTGAGACAAAGAGACTGAGGTGGGGGCCCTTTAACTCTATATCATTTGAACCTTCCTGAAGCTGGGATTGGAGCTGCTGGATAGAAGGGGGGTGAGTCAGATTGACAAAGAGACTGATGTGGGGACCTTTAACTCCATATCATTTGAACCTTCCTGAAGCTGGGATTGGAGCTGATGGATAGAAGGGGGGGGTGAGTCAGAGAGACAAAGAGACTGAGGTGCGGGGACTTGAACTCGATATCATTTGAACCTTCCTGAAGCTGGGATTGGAGCTGCTGGATAGGGGGGGGGTGAGTCAGAGAGACAAATTGGCTGAGGTGGGGGGCCTTAAACTCTATATCATTTGAACGTTCCTGAAGCTGGGATTGGAGCTGCTGGATAGAAGGGGGGTGAGTCAGAGAGACAAAGAGACTGAGGTGGGGGCCCTTAAACTCTATATCATTTGAACGTTCCTGAAGCTGGGATTGGAGCTGCTGGATAGAAGGGGGGTGAGCCAGAGAGACAAAGAGACTGAGGTGGGGGCCCCTAAACTCCATATCATTTGAACCTTTCTGAAGCTGGGATTGGAGCTGCTGGATAGGGGGGGGGTGAGTCAGAGAGACAAAGAGACTGAGGTGGGGGCCCTTAGACTCGATATCATTTGAACCTTCCTGAAGCTGGGATTGGAGCTGCTGGATAGAAGGGGGGTGAGTCAGAGAGACAAAGAGACTGAGGTGGGGGCCCCTAAACTCCATATCATTTGACCCTTCCTGAAGCTGGGATTGGAGCTGCTGGATAGAAGGGGGGTTGAGTCAGAGAGACAAAGAGACTGAGGTGGGGGGCCCTTAACTACATATCGTTTGAACCTGCCTGAAGCTGGGATTGGAGCTGCTGGATAGAAGGGGGGTGAGTCAGAGAGACAAAGAGTCTGAGGTGGGGGCCCTTTAACTCCATATCATTTGAACCTTCCTGAAGCTGGGATTGGAGCTGCTGGATAGAAGGGGGGGTGAGTCAGAGAGACAAAGAGACTGAGGTGGGGGGCCTTTAACTCCATATCATTTGAACCTTCCTGAAGCTGGGATTGGAGCTGCTGGATAGAAGGGGGGGTGAGTCAGTGAGACAAAAAGACTGATGTAGGGACCTTTAACTCCATATCATTTGAACCTTCCTGAAGCTGGGGTTGGAGCTGCTGGATAGAAGGGGGGTGAGTCAGAGAGACAAAAAGGCTTTGGTGGGGGCCCCTAAACTCCATATCATTTGAACCTTCCTGAAGCTGGGATTGGAGCTGCTAGATAGAAGGGGGGGGTGAGTCAGAGAGACAAAGAGAGTGAGGTGGGGGCCCTTTAACTCTATATCATTTGAACCTTCCTGAAACTGGGATTGGAGCTGCTGGATAGAAGGGGGGTGAGTCAGAGAGACAAAGAGACTGAGGTGGGGGAACTTTAACTCCATATCATTTGAACCTTCCTGAAGCTGGGATTGGAGCTGCTGGATAGAAGGGGGGGGGTGAGTGAGAGAGACAATGACTCAGAGGTGGGGGCCCTAAAACTCTATATCATTTGAACCTTCCTGAAGCTGGGATTGGAGCTCCTGGATAGAAGGGGGGTGAGTCAGAGGGATAATGAGATTGAGGTGGGGGCCTTTAAACGCCATATCATTTGAACCCTCCTGAAGCTGGGATTGGAGCTGCTGGATAGAAGGGCGGTGAGTCACAGAGACAAAGAGACTGAGGTGGGGGCCCTTAAACTCCATATCATTTGAACCTTCCTGAAGCTGCTGGATTGGAGCTGCAGGATAGAAGGGGAGTGAGTCACAGAGACAAAGAGACTGAGGTGGGGGCCCTTAAACTCCATATCATTTGAACCTTCCTGAAGCTGGGATTGGAGCTGCTGGATAGAAGGGGGTGAGTCACAGAGACAAAGAGACTGAGGTGTGGGGCCCTTAAACGCCATATCATTTGAACCCTCCTGAACCTGGGATTGGAGCTGCTGGATAGAAGGGCGGTGAGTCACAGAGACAAAGAGACTGAGGTGGGGGCCCTTAAACTCCATATCATTTGAACCTTCCTGAAGCTGCTGGATTGGAGCTGCTGGATAGAAGGGGGGGTGAGTCAGTGAGACAAAAAGACTGAGGTGGCGGCCTGTAAACTCCATATCATTTGAACCTTCCAGAAACTGGGATTGGAGCTGCTGGATAGAAAGGGGGTGAGTCAGAGAGACAAAGAGACTGATCTGGGGACTTTTAACTCCATATCATTTGAACCTTCCTGATGCTGGGATTGGAGCTGCTGGATAGACGGGGGGTGAGTCAGAAAGACAAAGAGACTGAGGTGGGGGCCCCTAAACTCCATATCATTTGAACCTTCCTGAAGCTGGGATTGGAGCTGCTAGATAGAAGGGAGGGTGAGTCAGAGAGACAAAGAGACTGAGGTGGGGGCCCTTTAACTCCATATCCTTTGAACCGTCCTGAAGCTGGGATTGGAGCTGCTGGATAGAAAGGGGGGGGTGAGTCAGAGAGACAAAGAGACTGATGTGGGGGCCCTTTAACTCCATATCATTTGAACCTTCCTGTAGCTGGGATTGGACCTGCTGGATAGAAGGGGGGTGAGTCAGAGAGACAAAGAGACTGATGTGGGGGCCCTTTAGCTCCACATCATTTGAACCTTCCTGAAGCTGGGATTGGAGCTGCTGGATAGAGGGGGGGGTGAGTCAGGGAGACAAAGAGACTGAGGTGGGGACCCTGAAACTCCATATCATTTGAAACATCCTGAAGCTGGGATTGGAGCTGCTGGATAGAAGGGGGGTGAGTCAGAGAGACAAAGAGTCTGAGGTGGGGGCCCTTTAACTCCATATCATTTGAACCTTCCTGAAGCTGGGATTGGAGCTGCTGGATAGAAGGGGGGTGAGTTAGAGAGACAAAGAGACTGAGGTGGGGGGCCTTTAACTCCATATCATTTGAACCTTCCTGAAGCTGGGATTGGAGCTGCTGGATAGAAGGGGGGGTGAGTCATTGAGACAAAGAGACTGAGGTGGGGGCCCTTTAACTCTATATCATTTGAACCTTCCTGAAACTGGGATTGGAACTGCTGGATAGAAGGGGGGGTGAGTCAGAGAGACAAAGAAAATGAGGTGGGGGCCCCTTAACTCCATATCATTTGAACCTTCCTGAAGCTGGGATTGGAGCTGCTGGATAGGGGGGGGGTGAGTCAGAGAGACAAAGAGGCTGAGGTGGGGGCCCTTAAACTCTATATCATTTGAACGTCCCTGAAGCTGGGATTGGAGCTGCTGGATAGAAGGGGGGTGAGTCAGAGTGACAAAGAGACTGAGGTGGGGGCCCTTAAACTCTATATCATTTGAACGTTCCTGAAGCTGGGATTGGAGCTGCTGGATAGAAGGGGGGTGAGTCAGAGAGACAAAGAGACTGAGGTGGGGGCCCTTTAACTCCATATCATTTGAACCTTCCTGTAGCTGGGATTGGACCTTCTGGATAGAAGGGGGGTGAGTCAGAGAGACAAAGAGACTGATGTGGGGGCCGTTTAACTCCATATCATTTGAAACTTCCTGAAGCTGGCATTGGAGCTGCTGGATAGAAGGGGGGGGGGTTGAGTCAGAGAGACAAAGAGACTGATGTGGAGGCCGTTTAACTCCCTATCATTTGAACCTTCATGTAGCCTGGATTGGAGCTGCTGGATAGAAGGGGGGTGAGTCAGAGAGACAAAGAGACTGATGTGGGGGCCCTTTAGCTCCACATCATTTGAACCTTCCTGAAGCTGGGATTGGAGCTGCTGGATAGAAGGGGGGGTGAGTCAGGGAAACAAAGAGACTGAGGTGGGGGCCCTTTAACTCTATATCATTTGAACCTTCCTGAAGCTGGGATTGGAGCTGCTGGATAGAAGGGGGGGTGAGTCAGTGAGACAAAGAGACTGAGGTGGGGGCCCTTTAACTCTATATCATTTGAACCTTCCTGAAACTGGGATTGGAGCTGCTGGATAGAAGGGGGGGTGAGTCAGAGAGACAAAGAAAATGAGGTGGGGGCCCCTTAACTCCATATCATTTGAACCTTCCTGAAGCTGGGATTGGAGCTGCTGGATAGGGGGGGGGGTGATTCAGAGAGACAAAGAGGCTGAGGTGAGGGCCCTTAAACTCTATATCATTTGAACGTTCCTGAAGCTGGGATTGGAGCTGCTGGATAGAAGGGGGGTGAGTCAGAGAGACAAAGAGACTGAGGTGGGGGGCCCTAAACTCCATATCATTTGAACCTTTCTGAAGCTGGGATTGGAGCTGCTGGATGGAAGGGGGGGGTGAGTCATAGAGACAAAGAGACTGAGGTGGGGGCCCCTTAACTCCATATCATTTGAACCTTCCTGAAGCTGGGATTGGAGCTGCTGGATAGGGGGGGGGGTGAGTCAGAGAGACAAAGAGGCTGAGCTGAGGGCCCTTAAACTCTATATCATTTGAACGTTCCTGAAGCTGGGATTGGAGCTGCTGGATAGAAGGGGGGTGAGTCAGAGAGACAAAGAGACTGATGTGGGGACCTTTAACTCCATATCATTTGAACCTTCCTGAACCTGGGATTGGAGCTGCTGGATAGAAGGGGGGGGGTGAGTCAGAGAGACAAAGAGACTGAGGTGGGGGGCCTTTAACTCGATATCATTTGAACCTTCCTGAAGCTGGGATTGGAGCTGCTGGATAGGGGGGGGGTGAGTCAGAGAGACAAAGAGGCTGAGGTGGGGGCCCTTAAACTCTATATCATTTGAACGTCCCTGAAGCTGGGATTGGAGCTGCTGGATAGAAGGGGGGTGAGTCAGAGTGACAAAGAGACTGAGGTGGGGGCCCTTAAACTCTATATCATTTGAACGTTCCTGAAGCTGGGATTGGAGCTGCTGGATAGAAGGGGGGTGAGTCAGAGAGACAAAGAGACTGAGGTGGGGGCCCTTTAACTCCATATCATTTGAACCTTCCTGTAGCTGGGATTGGACCTTCTGGATAGAAGGGGGGTGAGTCAGAGAGACAAAGAGACTGATGTGGGGGCCGTTTAACTCCATATCATTTGAAACTTCCTGAAGCTGGCATTGGAGCTGCTGGATAGAAGGGGGGGGGGGGGTTGAGTCAGAGAGACAAAGAGACTGATGTGGAGGCCGTTTAACTCCCTATCATTTGAACCTTCATGTAGCCTGGATTGGAGCTGCTGGATAGAAGGGGGGTGAGTCAGAGAGACAAAGAGACTGATGTGGGGGCCCTTTAGCTCCACATCATTTGAACCTTCCTGAAGCTGGGATTGGAGCTGCTGGATAGAAGGGGGGGTGAGTCAGGGAAACAAAGAGACTGAGGTGGGGGCCCTTTAACTCTATATCATTTGAACCTTCCTGAAGCTGGGATTGGAGCTGCTGGATAGAAGGGGGGGTGAGTCAGTGAGACAAAGAGACTGAGGTGGGGGCCCTTTAACTCTATATCATTTGAACCTTCCTGAAACTGGGATTGGAGCTGCTGGATAGAAGGGGGGGTGAGTCAGAGAGACAAAGAAAATGAGGTGGGGGCCCCTTAACTCCATATCATTTGAACCTTCCTGAAGCTGGGATTGGAGCTGCTGGATAGGGGGGGGGGTGATTCAGAGAGACAAAGAGGCTGAGGTGAGGGCCCTTAAACTCTATATCATTTGAACGTTCCTGAAGCTGGGATTGGAGCTGCTGGATAGAAGGGGGGTGAGTCAGAGAGACAAAGAGACTGAGGTGGGGGGCCCTAAACTCCATATCATTTGAACCTTTCTGAAGCTGGGATTGGAGCTGCTGGATGGAAGGGGGGGTGAGTCATAGAGACAAAGAGACTGAGGTGGGGGCCCCTTAACTCCATATCATTTGAACCTTCCTGAAGCTGGGATTGGAGCTGCTGGATAGGGGGGGGGGTGAGTCAGAGAGACAAAGAGGCTGAGCTGAGGGCCCTTAAACTCTATATCATTTGAACGTTCCTGAAGCTGGGATTGGAGCTGCTGGATAGAAGGGGGGTGAGTCAGAGAGACAAAGAGACTGATGTGGGGACCTTTAACTCCATATCATTTGAACCTTCCTGAACCTGGGATTGGAGCTGCTGGATAGAAGGGGGGGGGTGAGTCAGAGAGACAAAGAGACTGAGGTGGGGGGCCTTTAACTCGATATCATTTGAACCTTCCTGAAGCTGGGAGTGGAGCTGCTGGATAGAAGGGGGGTGAGTCAGAGAGACAAAAAGACTGATGTAGGGACCTTTAACTCGATATTATTTGAACCTTCCTGAAGCTGGGATTGGAGCTGCTGGATAGAAGGGGGGTGAGTCAGAGAGACAAAGAGACTGATGTGGTGACCTTTAACTCCATATCATTTGACCCTTCCTGAAGCTGGGATTGGAGCTGCTGGATAGAAGGGGGGTGAGTCAGAGACACAAAGTGACTGATGTGGGGACCTTTAACTCCGTATCATTTGAACCTTCCTGAACCTGGGATTGGAACTGCTGGATAGACGGGGGGTGAGTCAGAGAGACAAAGAGACTGAGGTGGGGCCCCCTAAACTCCATATCATTTCAACCTTCCTGAAGCTGGGATTGGAGCTGCTAGATAGAAGGGGGGGGTGAGTCAGAGAGACAAAGAGAGTGAGGTGGGGGCCCTTTAACTCTATATCATTTGAACGTTCCTGAAACTGGGATTGGAGCTGCTGGATAGAAGGGGGGTGAGTCAGAGAGACAAAAAGACTGATGTAGGGACCTTTAACTCCATATCATTTGAACCTTCCTGAAGCTGGGATTGGAGCTGCTGGATAGAAGGGGGGGGTGAGTCAGAGAGACAAAAAGACTGATGTAGGGACCTTTAACTCCATATCATTTGAACCTTCCTGAAGCTGGGATTGGAGCTGCTGGATAGAAGGGGGGTGAGTCAGAGAGACAAAAAGGCTGAGGTGGGGGCCCCTAAACTCTATATCATTTGAACCTTCCTGAAGGTGGGATTGGAGCTGCTGGATAGAAGGGGGGGTGAGTCAGTGAGACAAAAAGACTGAGGTGGCGGCCTGTAAACTCCATATCATTTGAACCTTCCAGAAACTGGGATTGGAGCTGCTGGATAGAAGGGGGGTGAGTCAGAGAGACAAAGAGACTGATCTGGGGACCTTTAACTCCATATCATTTGAACCTTCCTGATGCTGGGATTGGAGCTGCTGGATAGACGGGGGGTGAGTCAGAAAGACAAAGAGACTGAGGTGGGGGCCCTTTAACTCCATATCATTTGACCCTTCCTGAAGCTGGGATTGGAGCTGCTGGATAGAAGGGGGGTGAGTCAGAGAGACAAAGTGACTGATGTGGGGACCTTTAACTCCGTATCATTTGAACCTTCCTGAACCTGGGATTGGAACTGCTGGATAGACGGGGGGTGAGTCAGAGAGACAAAGAGACTGAGGTGGGGCCCCCTAAACTCCATATCATTTGAACCTTCCTGAAGCTGGGATTGGAGCTGCTAGATAGACGGGGGGGGGTGAGTCAGAGAGACAAAGAGAGTGAGGTGGGGGCCCTTTAACTCTATATCATTTGAACGTTCCTGAAACTGGGATTGGAGCTGCTGGATAGAAGGGGGGTGAGTCAGAGAGACAAAAAGACTGATGTAGGGACCTTTAACTCCATATCATTTGAACCTTCCTGAAGCTGGGATTGGAGCTGCTGGATAGAAGGGGGGGGGGTGAGTCAGAGAGACAAAAAGGCTGAGGTGGGGGTCCCTAAACTCCATATCATTTGAACCTTCCTGAAGGTGGGATTGGAGCTGCTGGATAGAAGGGGGGGGTGAGTCAGTGAGACAAAAAGACTGAGGTGGCGGCCTGTAAACTCCATATCATTTGAACCTTCCAGAAACTGGGATTGGAGCTGCTGGATAGAAGGGGGGTGAGTCAGAGAGACAAAGAGACTGATCTGGGGACCTTTAACTCCATATCATTTGAACCTTCCTGATGCTGGGATTGGAGCTGCTGGATAGACGGGGGGTGAGTCAGAAAGACAAAGAGACTGAGGTTCGGGCCCCTAAACTCCATATCATTTGAACCTTCCTGAAGCGGGGATTGGAGCTGCTAGATAGAAGGGGGGGTGAGTCAGAGAGACAAAGAGACTGAGGTGGGGGCCCTTTAACTCCATATCCTTTGAACCGTCCTGAAGCTGGGATTGGAGCTGCTGGATAGAAGGGGGGTGAGTCAGAGAGACAAAGAGTCTGAGGTGGGGGCCCCTTAACTCCATATCATTTGAACCTTCCTGAAGCTGGGATTGGAGCTGCTGGATAGAAGGGGGGTGAGTTAGAGAGACAAAGAGACTGAGGTGGGGGGCCTTTAACTCCATATCATTTGAACCTTCCTGAAGCTGGGATTGGAGCTGCTGGATAGAAGGGGGGGGTGAGTCATTGAGACAAAGAGACTGAGGTGGGGGCCCTTTAACTCTATATCATTTGAACCTTCCTGAAACTGGGATTGGAACTGCTGGATAGAAGGGGGGGTGAGTCAGAGAGACAAAGAAAATGAGGTGGGGGCCCCTTAACTCCATATCATTTGAACCTTCCTGAAGCTGGGATTGGAGCTGCTGGATAGGGGGGGGGGGTGAGTCAGAGAGACAAAGAGGCTGAGGTGGGGGCCCTTAAACTCTATATCATTTGAACGTCCCTGAAGCTGGGATTGGAGCTGCTGGATAGAAGGGGGGTGAGTCAGAGTGACAAAGAGACTGAGGTGGGGGCCCTTAAACTCTATATCATTTGAACGTTCCTGAAGCTGGGATTGGAGCTGCTGGATAGAAGGGGGGTGAGTCAGAGAGACAAAGAGACTGAGGTGGGGGCCCTTTAACTCCATATCATTTGAACCTTCCTGTAGCTGGGATTGGACCTTCTGGATAGAAGGGGGGTGAGTCAGAGAGACAAAGAGACTGATGTGGGGGCCGTTTAACTCCATATCATTTGAAACTTCCTGAAGCTGGCATTGGAGCTGCTGGATAGAAGGGGGGGGGGTTGAGTCAGAGAGACAAAGAGACTGATGTGGAGGCCGTTTAACTCCCTATCATTTGAACCTTCATGTAGCCTGGATTGGAGCTGCTGGATAGAAGGGGGGTGAGTCAGAGAGACAAAGAGACTGATGTGGGGACCTTTAACTCCATATCATTTGAACCTTCCTGAACCTGGGATTGGAGCTGCTGGATAGAAGGGGGGTGAGTCAGAGAGACAAAAAGACTGATGTAGGGACCTTTAACTCCATATCATTTGAACCTTCCTGAAGCTGGGATTGGAGCTGCTGGATAGAAGGGGGGGGGGTGAGTCAGAGAGACAAAGAGACTGAGGTGGGGGGCCTTTAACTCGATATCATTTGAACCTTCCTGAAGCTGGGAGTGGAGCTGCTGGATAGAAGGGGGGTGAGTCAGAGAGACAAAAAGACTGATGTAGGGACCTTTAACTCGATATTATTTGAACCTTCCTGAAGCTGGGATTGGAGCTGCTGGATAGAAGGGGGGTGAGTCAGAGAGACAAAGTGACTGATGTGGGGACCTTTAACTCCGTATCATTTGAACCTTCCTGAACCTGGGATTGGAACTGCTGGATAGACGGGGGGTGAGTCAGAGAGACAAAGAGACTGAGGTGGGGCCCCCTAAACTCCATATCATTTCAACCTTCCTGAAGCTGGGATTGGAGCTGCTAGATAGAAGGGGGGGGTGAGTCAGAGAGACAAAGAGAGTGAGGTGGGGGCCCTTTAACTCTATATCATTTGAACGTTCCTGAAACTGGGATTGGAGCTGCTGGATAGAAGGGGGGTGAGTCAGAGAGACAAAAAGACTGATGTAGGGACCTTTAACTCCATATCATTTGAACCTTCCTGAAGCTGGGATTGGAGCTGCTGGATAGAAGGGGGGTGAGTCAGAGAGACAAAAAGGCTGAGGTGGGGGCCCCTAAACTCTATATCATTTGAACCTTCCTGAAGGTGGGATTGGAGCTGCTGGATAGAAGGGGGGGGTGAGTCAGTGAGACAAAAAGACTGAGGTGGCGGCCTGTAAACTCCATATCATTTGAACCTTCCAGAAACTGGGATTGGAGCTGCTGGATAGAAGGGGGGTGAGTCAGAGAGACAAAGAGACTGATCTGGGGACCTTTAACTCCATATCATTTGAACCTTCCTGATGCTGGGATTGGAGCTGCTGGATAGACGGGGGGTGAGTCAGAAAGACAAAGAGACTGAGGTGGGGGCCCTTTAACTCCATATCATTTGACCCTTCCTGAAGCTGGGATTGGAGCTGCTGGATAGAAGGGGGGTGAGTCAGAGAGACAAAGTGACTGATGTGGGGACCTTTAACTCCGTATCATTTGAACCTTCCTGAACCTGGGATTGGAACTGCTGGATAGACGGGGGGTGAGTCAGAGAGACAAAGAGACTGAGGTGGGGCCCCCTAAACTCCATATCATTTGAACCTTCCTGAAGCTGGGATTGGAGCTGCTAGATAGAAGGGGGGGGGGTGAGTCAGAGAGACAAAGAGAGTGAGGTGGGGGCCCTTTAACTCTATATCATTTGAACGTTCCTGAAACTGGGATTGGAGCTGCTGGATAGAAGGGGGGTGAGTCAGAGAGACAAAAAGACTGATGTAGGGACCTTTAACTCCATATCATTTGAACCTTCCTGAAGCTGGGATTGGAGCTGCTGGATAGAAGGGGGGGTGAGTCAGAGAGACAAAAAGGCTGAGGTGGGGGCCCCTAAACTCCATATCATTTGAACCTTCCTGAAGGTGGGATTGGAGCTGCTGGATAGAAGGGGGGGTGAGTCAGTGAGACAAAAAGACTGAGGTGGCGGCCTGTAAACTCCATATCATTTGAACCTTCCAGAAACTGGGATTGGAGCTGCTGGATAGAAGGGGGGTGAGTCAGAGAGACAAAGAGACTGATCTGGGGACCTTTAACTCCATATCATTTGAACCTTCCTGATGCTGGGATTGGAGCTGCTGGATAGACGGGGGGTGAGTCAGAAAGACAAAGAGACTGAGGTTCGGGCCCCTAAACTCCATATCATTTGAACCTTCATGAAGCGGGGATTGGAGCTGCTAGATAGAAGGGGGGGTGAGTCAGAGAGACAAAGAGACTGAGGTGGGGGCCCTTTAACTCCATATCCTTTGAACCGTCCTGAAGCTGGGATTGGAGCTGCTGGATAGAAAGGGGGGGGGGTGAGTCAGAGAGACAAAGAGACTGATGTGGGTGCCCTTTAACTCCATATCATTTGAACCTTCCTGTAGCTGGGATTGGACCTGCTGGATAGAAGGGGGGTGAGTCAGAGAGACAAAGAGACTGATGTGGGGGCCGTTTAACTCCATATCATTTGAAACTTCCTGAAGCTGGCATTGGAGCTGCTGGATAGAAGTGGGGGGGGTGAGTCAGAGAGACAAAGAGAACGATGTGGGGGCCGTTTAACTCCATATCATTTGAACCTTCATGTAGCCTGGATTGGAGCTGCTGGATAGAAGGGGGGTGAGTCAGAGAGACAAAGAGACTGATGTGGGGGCCCTTTAGCTCCACATCATTTGAACCTTCCTGAAGCTGGGATTGGAGCTGCTGGATAGAAGGGGGGGTGAGTCAGGGAGACAAAGAGACTGAGGTGGGGACCCTGAAACTCCATATCATTTGAACCTTCCTGAAACTGGGATTGGAACTGCTGGATAGATAGAAGGGGGGGTGAGTCCGAGAGACAAAGAAAATGAGGTGGGGGCCCCTTAACTCCATATCATTTGAACCTTCCGGAAGCTGGGATTGGAGCTGCTGGATAGAAGGGGGGTGAGTCAGATTGACAAAGAGACTGATGTGGGGACCTTTAACTCCATATCATTTGAACCTTCCTGAAGCTGGGATTGGAGCTGATAGATAGAAGGGGGGGGTGAGTCAGAGAGACAAAGAGACTGAGGTGCGGGGCCTTGAACTCGATATCATTTGAACCTTCCTGAAGCTGGGATTGGAGCTGCTGGATAGGGGGGGGGGTGAGTCAGAGAGACAAAGAGGCTGAGGTGGGGGGCCTTAAACTCTATATCATTTGAACGTTCCTGAAGCTGGGATTGGAGCTGCTGGATAGAAGGGGGGTGAGTCAGAGAGACAAAGAGACTGAGGTGGGGGCCCTTAAACTCTATATCATTTGAACGTTCCTGAAGCTGGGATTGGAGCTGCTGGATAGAAGGGGGGTGAGCCAGAGAGACAAAGAGACTGAGGTGGGGGCCCCTAAACTCCATATCATTTGAACCTTTCTGAAGCTGGGATTGGAGCTGCTGGATAGGGGGGGGGGTGAGTCAGAGAGACAAAGAGACTGAGGTGGGGGCCCTTAAACTCGATATCATTTGAACCTTCCTGAAGCTGGGATTGGAGCTGCTGGATGGAAGGGGGGTGAGTCAGAGAGACAAAGAGACTGAGGTGGGGGCCCCTAAACTCCATATCATTTGACCCTTCCTGAAGCTGGGATTGGAGCTGCTGGATAGAAGGGGGGTTGAGTCAGAGAGACAAAGAGACTGAGGTGGGGGGCCCTTAACTACATATCGTTTGAACCTGCCTGAAGCTGGGATTGGAGCTGCTGGATAGAAGGGGGGTGAGTCAGAGAGACAAAGAGTCTGAGGTGGGGGCCCTTTAACTCCATGTCATTTGAACCTTCCTGAAGCTGGGATTGGAGCTGCTGGATAGAAGGGGGGGTGAGTCAGAGAGACAAAGAGACTGAGGTGGGGGGCCTTTAACTCCATATCATTTGAACCTTCCTGAAGCTGGGATTGGAGCTGCTGGATAGAAGGGGGGGTGAGTCAGTGAGACAAAGAGACTGAGGTGGGGGCCCTTTAACTCTATATCATTTGAACCTTCCTGAAACTGGGATTGGAACTGCTGGATAGAAGGGGGGGGTGAGTCAGAGAGACAAAGAAAATGAGGTGGGGGCCCCTTAACTCCATATCATTTGAACGTTCCTGAAGCTGGGATTGGAGCTGCTGGATAGAAGGGGGGTGAGTCAGAGAGACAAAGAGACTGAGGTGGGGGCCCTTAAACTCTATATCATTTGAACGTTCCTGAAGCTGGGATTGGAGCTGCTGGATAGAAGGGGGTGAGTCAGAGAGACAAAGAAAATGAGGTGGGGGCCCCTTAACTCCATATCATTTGAACCTTCCTGAAGCTGGGATTGGAGCTGCTGGATAGAAGGGGGGTGAGTCAGATTGACAAAGAGACTGATGTGGGGACCTTTAACTCCATATCATTTGAACCTTCCTGAAACTGGGATTGGAGCTGCTGGATAGACGGGGGGTGAGTCAGAGACACAAAGAGACTGAGGTGGGGGCCCTTTAACTCTATATCATTTGAACCTTCCTGAAACTGGGATTGGAGCTGCTGGATAGAAGGGGGGTGAGTCAGAGAGACAAAAAGACTGATGTAGGGACCTTTAACTCCATATCATTTGAACCTTCCTGAAGCTGGGATTGGAGCTGCTGGATAGAAGGGGGGTGAGTCAGAGAGACAAAGAGACTGAGGTGGGGGCCCTTAAACTCTATATCATTTGAACGTTCCTGAAGCTGGGATTGGAGCTGCTGGATAGAAGGGGGGTGAGTCAGAGAGGCAAAGAGACTGAGGTGGGGGCCCCTAAACTCCATATCATTTGAACCTTTCTGAAGCTGGGATTGGAGCTGCTGGATAGGGGGGGGGTGAGTCAGAGAGACAAAGAGACTGAGGTGGGGGCCCTTAAACTCGATATCATTTGAACCTTCCTGAAGCTGGGATTGGAGCTGCTGGATAGAAGGGGGGTGACTCAGAGAGACAAAGAGACTGAGGTGGGGGCCCCTAAACTCCATATCATTTGACCCTTCCTGAAGCTGGGTTTGGAGCTGCTGGATAGAAGGGGGGTTGAGTCAGAGAGACAAAGAGACTGAGGTGGGGGGCCCTTAACTACATATCGTTTGAACCTTCCTGAAGCTGGGATTGGAGCTGCTGGATAGAAGGGGGGTGAGTCAGAGAGACAAAGAGTCTGAGGTGGGGGCCCTTTAACTCCATGTCATTTGAACCTTCCTGAAGCTGGGATTGGAGCTGCTGGATAGAAGGGGGGGTGAGTCAGAGAGACAAAGAGACTGAGGTGGGGGGCCTTTAACTCCATATCATTTGAACCTTCCTGAAGCTGGGATTGGAGCTGCTGGATAGAAGGGGGGTGAGTCAGAGAGACAAAAAGACTGATGTAGGGACATTTAACTCCATATCATTTGAACCTTCCTGAAGCTGGGATTGGAGCTGCTGGATAGAAGGGGGGTGAGTCAGAGAGACAAAGAGACTGAGGTGGGGGCCCTTAAACTCTATATCATTTGAACGTTCCTGAAGCTGGGATTGGAGCTGCTGGATAGAAGGGGGGTGAGTCAGAGAGGCAAAGAGACTGAGGTGGGGGCCCCTAAACTCCATATCATTTGAACCTTTCTGAAGCTGGGATTGGAGCTGCTGGATAGGGGGGGTGAGTCAGAGAGACAAAGAGACTGAGGTGGGGGCCCTTAAACTCGATATCATTTGAACCTTCCTGAAGCTGGGATTGGAGCTGCTGGATAGAAGGGGGGTGAGTCAGAGAGACAAAGAGACTGAGGTGGGGGCCCCTAAACTCCATATCATTTGACCCTTCCTGAAGCTGGGATTGGAGCTGCTGGATAGAAGGGGGGTTGAGTCAGAGAGACAAAGAGACTGAGGTGGGGGGCCCTTAACTACATATCGTTTGAACCTTCCTGAAGCTGGGATTGGAGCTGCTGGATAGAAGGGGGGTGAGTCAGAGAGACAAAGAGTCTGAGGTGGGGGCCCTTTAACTCCATGTCATTTGAACCTTCCTGAAGCTGGGATTGGAGCTGCTGGATAGAAGGGGGGGTGAGTCAGAGAGACAAAGAGACTGAGGTGGGGGGCCTTTAACTCCATATCATTTGAACCTTCCTGAAGCTGGGATTGGAGCTGCTGGATAGAAGGGGGGGTGAGTCAGTGAGACAAAGAGACTGAGGTGGGGGCCCTTTAACTCTATATCATTTGAACCTTCCTGAAACTGGGATTGGAACTGCTGGATAGAAGGGGGGGTGAGTCAGAGAGACAAAGAAAATGAGGTGGGGGCTCCTTAACTCCATATCATTTGAACCTTCCTGAAGCTGGGATTGGAGCTGCTGGATAGAAGGGGGGTGAGTCAGATTGACAAAGAGACTGATGTGGGGACCTTTATCTCCATATCATTTGAACCTTCCTGAACCTGGGATTGGAGCTGCTGGATAGACGGGGGGTGAGTCAGAGAGACAAAGAGACTGAGGTGGGGGCCCCTAAACTCCATATCATTTGAACCTTCCTGAAGCTGGCATTGGAGCTGCTAGATAGAAGGGGTGGGGGTGAGTCAGAGAGACAAAGAGACTGAGGTGGGTGCCCTTTAACTCTATATCATTTGAACCTTCCTGAAACTGGGATTGGAGCTGCTGGATAGAAGGGGGGGTGAGTCAGAGAGACAAAAAGACTGAGGTGCGGGGCCTTTAACTCTATGTCATTTGAACCTTCCTGAAGCTGGGATTGGAGCTGCTGGATAGGGGGGGGGTGAGTCAAAGAGACAAAGAGGCTGAGGTGGGGGCCCTTAAACTCTATATCATTTGAACGTTCCTGAAGCTGGGATTGGAGCTGCTGGATAGACGGGGGGTGAGTCAGAGAGACAAAGAGACTGAGGTGGGGGCCCCTAAACTCCATATCATTTGAACCTTCCTGAAGCTGGCATTGGAGCTGCTGGATAGAAGGGGGGTGAGTCAGAGAGACAAAAAGACTGATGTAGGGACCTTTAACTCCATATCATTTGAACCTTCCTGAAGCTGGGATTGGAGCTGCTGGATAGAAGGGGGGTGAGTCAGAGAGACAAAGAGACTGAGGTGGGGGCCCTTAAACTCTATATCATTTGAACGTTCCTGAAGCTGGGATTGGAGCTGCTGGATAGAAGGGGGGTGAGTCAGAGAGACAAAGAGACTGAGGTGGGGGCCCCTAAACTCCATATCATTTGAACCTTTCTGAAGCTGGGATTGGAGCTGCTGGATAGGGGGGGGTGAGTCAGAGAGACAAAGAGGCTGAGGTGGGGGCCCTTAAACTCTATATCATTTGAACGTTCCTGAAGCTGGGATTGGAGCTGCTGGATAGACGGGGGGTGAGTCAGAGAGACAAAGAGACTGAGGTGGGGGCCCCTAAACTCCATATCATTTGAACCTTCCTGAAGCTGGCATTGGAGCTGCTAGATAGAAGGGGTGGGGGTGAGTCAGAGAGACAAAGAGACTGAGGTGGGGGCCCTTTAACTCTATATCATTTGAACCTTCCTGAAACTGGGATTGGAGCTGCTGGATAGAAGGGGGGTGAGTCAGAGAGACAAAAAGACTGATGTAGGAACCTTTAACTCCATATCATTTGAACCTTCCTGAAGCTGGGATTGGAGCTGCTGGATAGAAGGGGGGTGAGTCAGAGAGACAAAGAGACTGAGGTGGGGGCCCTTAAACTCTATATCATTTGAACGTTCCTGAAGCTGGGATTGGAGCTGCTGGATAGAAGGGGGGTGAGTCAGAGAGACAAAGAGACTGAGGTGGGGGCCCCTAAACTCCATATCATTTGAACCTTTCTGAAGCTGGGATTGGAGCTGCTGGATAGGGGGGGGTGAGTCAGAGAGACAAAGAGACTGAGGTGGGGGCCCTTAAACTCGATATCATTTGAACCTTCCTGAAGCTGGGATTGGAGCTGCTGGATAGAAGGGGGGTGAGTCAGAGAGACAAAGAGACTGAGGTGGGGGCCCCTAAACTCCATATCATTTGACCCTTCCTGAAGCTGGGATTGGAGCTGCTGGATAGAAGGGGGGTTGAGTCAGAGAGACAAAGAGACTGAGGTGGGGGGCCCTTAACTACATATCGTTTGAACCTTCCTGAAGCTGGGATTGGAGCTGCTGGATAGAAGGGGGGTGAGTCAGAGAGACAAAGAGTCTGAGGTGGGGGCCCTTTAACTCCATGTCATTTGAACCTTCCTGAAGCTGGGATTGGAGCTGCTGGATAGAAGGGGGGGTGAGTCAGAGAGACAAAGAGACTGAGGTGGGGGGCCTTTAACTCCATATCATTTGAACCTTCCTGAAGCTGGGATTGGAGCTGCTGGATAGAAGGGGGGGTGAGTCAGTGAGACAAAGAGACTGAGGTGGGGGCCCCTTAACTCCATATCATTTGAACCTTCCTGAAGCTGGGATTGGAGCTGCTGGATAGAAGGGGGGTGAGTCAGATTGACAAAGAGACTGATGTGGGGACCTTTAACTCCATATCATTTGAACGTTCCTGAAGCTGGGATTGGAGCTGCTGGATAGAAGGGGGGTGAGTCAGAGAGGCAAAGAGACTGAGGTGGGGGCCCCTAAACTCCATATCATTTGAACCTTTCTGAAGCTGGGATTGGAGCTGCTGGATAGGGGGGGGTGAGTCAGAGAGACAAAGAGACTGAGGTGGGGGCCCTTAAACTCGATATCATTTGAACCTTCCTGAAGCTGGGATTGGAGCTGCTGGATAGAAGGGGGGTGAGTCAGAGAGACAAAGAGACTGAGGTGGGGGCCCCTAAACTCCATATCATTTGACCCTTCCTGAAGCTGGGATTGGAGCTGCTGGATAGAAGGGGGGTTGAGTCAGAGAGACAAAGAGACTGAGGTGGGGGGCCCTTAACTACATATCGTTTGAACCTTCCTGAAGCTGGGATTGGAGCTGCTGGATAGAAGGGGGGTGAGTCAGAGAGACAAAGAGTCTGAGGTGGGGGCCCTTTAACTCCATGTCATTTGAACCTTCCTGAAGCTGGGATTGGAGCTGCTGGATAGAAGGGGGGGTGAGTCAGAGAGACAAAGAGACTGAGGTGGGGGGCCTTTAACTCCATATCATTTGAACCTTCCTGAAGCTGGGATTGGAGCTGCTGGATAGAAGGGGGGGTGAGTCAGTGAGACAAAAAGACTGATGTAGGGACCTTTAACTCCATATCATTTGAACCTTCCTGAAGCTGGGATTGGAGCTGCTGGATAGAAGGGGGGGTGAGTCAGAGAGACAAAGAGACTGAGGTGGGGGCCCCTAAACTCCATATCATTTGAACCTTCCTGAAGCTGGGATTGGAGCTGCTAGATAGAAGGGGGGGTGAGTCAGAGAGACAAAGAGAGTGAGGTGGGGGCCCCTAAACTCCATATCATTTGACCCTTCCTGAAGCTGGGATTGGAGCTGCTGGATAGAAGGGGGGTTGAGTCAGAGAGACAAAGAGACTGAGGTGGGGGGCCCTTAACTACATATCGTTTGAACCTTCCTGAAGCTGGGATTGGAGCTGCTGGATAGAAGGGGGGTGAGTCAGAGAGACAAAGAGTCTGAGGTGGGGGCCCTTTAACTCCATGTCATTTGAACCTTCCTGAAGCTGGGATTGGAGCTGCTGGATAGAAGGGGGGGTGAGTCAGAGAGACAAAGAGACTGAGGTGGGGGGCCTTTAACTCCATATCATTTGAACCTTCCTGAAGCTGGGATTGGAGCTGCTGGATAGAAGGGGGGGTGAGTCAGTGAGACAAAGAGACTGAGGTGGGGGCCCTTTAACTCTATATCATTTGAACCTTCCTGAAACTGGGATTGGAACTGCTGGATAGAAGGGGGGGTGAGTCAGAGAGACAAAGAAAATGAGGTGGGGGCTCCTTAACTCCATATCATTTGAACCTTCCTGAAGCTGGGATTGGAGCTGCTGGATAGAAGGGGGGTGAGTCAGATTGACAAAGAGACTGATGTGGGGACCTTTATCTCCATATCATTTGAACCTTCCTGAACCTGGGATTGGAGCTGCTGGATAGACGGGGGGTGAGTCAGAGAGACAAAGAGACTGAGGTGGGGGCCCCTAAACTCCATATCATTTGAACCTTCCTGAAGCTGGCATTGGAGCTGCTAGATAGAAGGGGTGGGGGTGAGTCAGAGAGACAAAGAGACTGAGGTGGGTGCCCTTTAACTCTATATCATTTGAACCTTCCTGAAACTGGGATTGGAGCTGCTGGATAGAAGGGGGGGTGAGTCAGAGAGACAAAAAGACTGAGGTGCGGGGCCTTTAACTCTATGTCATTTGAACCTTCCTGAAGCTGGGATTGGAGCTGCTGGATAGGGGGGGGGTGAGTCAAAGAGACAAAGAGGCTGAGGTGGGGGCCCTTAAACTCTATATCATTTGAACGTTCCTGAAGCTGGGATTGGAGCTGCTGGATAGACGGGGGGTGAGTCAGAGAGACAAAGAGACTGAGGTGGGGGCCCCTAAACTCCATATCATTTGAACCTTCCTGAAGCTGGCATTGGAGCTGCTGGATAGAAGGGGGGTGAGTCAGAGAGACAAAAAGACTGATGTAGGGACCTTTAACTCCATATCATTTGAACCTTCCTGAAGCTGGGATTGGAGCTGCTGGATAGAAGGGGGGTGAGTCAGAGAGACAAAGAGACTGAGGTGGGGGCCCTTAAACTCTATATCATTTGAACGTTCCTGAAGCTGGGATTGGAGCTGCTGGATAGAAGGGGGGTGAGTCAGAGAGACAAAGAGACTGAGGTGGGGGCCCCTAAACTCCATATCATTTGAACCTTTCTGAAGCTGGGATTGGAGCTGCTGGATAGGGGGGGGGGTGAGTCAGAGAGACAAAGAGGCTGAGGTGGGGGCCCTTAAACTCTATATCATTTGAACGTTCCTGAAGCTGGGATTGGAGCTGCTGGATAGACGGGGGGTGAGTCAGAGAGACAAAGAGACTGAGGTGGGGGCCCCTAAACTCCATATCATTTGAACCTTCCTGAAGCTGGCATTGGAGCTGCTAGATAGAAGGGGTGGGGGTGAGTCAGAGAGACAAAGAGACTGAGGTGGGGGCCCTTTAACTCTATATCATTTGAACCTTCCTGAAACTGGGATTGGAGCTGCTGGATAGAAGGGGGGTGAGTCAGAGAGACAAAAAGACTGATGTAGGAACCTTTAACTCCATATCATTTGAAGCTTCCTGAAGCTGGGATTGGAGCTGCTGGATAGGGGGGGGTGAGTCAGAGAGACAAAGAGACTGAGGTGGGGGCCCTTAAACTCGATATCATTTGAACCTTCCTGAAGCTGGGATTGGAGCTGCTGGATAGAAGGGGGGTGAGTCAGAGAGACAAAGAGACTGAGGTGGGGGCCCCTAAACTCCATATCATTTGACCCTTCCTGAAGCTGGGATTGGAGCTGCTGGATAGAAGGGGGGTTGAGTCAGAGAGACAAAGAGACTGAGGTGGGGGGCCCTTAACTACATATCGTTTGAACCTTCCTGAAGCTGGGATTGGAGCTGCTGGATAGAAGGGGGGTGAGTCAGAGAGACAAAGAGTCTGAGGTGGGGGCCCTTTAACTCCATGTCATTTGAACCTTCCTGAAGCTGGGATTGGAGCTGCTGGATAGAAGGGGGGGTGAGTCAGAGAGACAAAGAGACTGAGGTGGGGGGCCTTTAACTCCATATCATTTGAACCTTCCTGAAGCTGGGATTGGAGCTGCTGGATAGAAGGGGGGGTGAGTCAGTGAGACAAAGAGACTGAGGTGGGGGCCCCTTAACTCCATATCATTTGAACCTTCCTGAAGCTGGGATTGGAGCTGCTGGATAGAAGGGGGGTGAGTCAGATTGACAAAGAGACTGATGTGGGGACCTTTAACTCCATATCATTTGAACGTTCCTGAAGCTGGGATTGGAGCTGCTGGATAGAAGGGGGGTGAGTCAGAGAGGCAAAGAGACTGAGGTGGGGGCCCCTAAACTCCATATCATTTGAACCTTTCTGAAGCTGGGATTGGAGCTGCTGGATAGGGGGGGGGGTGAGTCAGAGAGACAAAGAGACTGAGGTGGGGGCCCTTAAACTCGATATCATTTGAACCTTCCTGAAGCTGGGATTGGAGCTGCTGGATAGAAGGGGGGTGAGTCAGAGAGACAAAGAGACTGAGGTGGGGGCCCCTAAACTCCATATCATTTGACCCTTCCTGAAGCTGGGATTGGAGCTGCTGGATAGAAGGGGGGTTGAGTCAGAGAGACAAAGAGACTGAGGTGGGGGGCCCTTAACTACATATCGTTTGAACCTTCCTGAAGCTGGGATTGGAGCTGCTGGATAGAAGGGGGGTGAGTCAGAGAGACAAAGAGTCTGAGGTGGGGGCCCTTTAACTCCATGTCATTTGAACCTTCCTGAAGCTGGGATTGGAGCTGCTGGATAGAAGGGGGGGTGAGTCAGAGAGACAAAGAGACTGAGGTGGGGGCCCTTAAACTCGATATCATTTGAACCTTCCTGAAGCTGGGATTGGAGCTGCTGGATAGAAGGGGGGTGAGTCAGAGAGACAAAGAGACTGAGGTGGGGGCCCCTAAACTCCATATCATTTGACCCTTCCTGAAGCTGGGATTGGAGCTGCTGGATAGAAGGGGGGTTGAGTCAGAGAGACAAAGAGACTGAGGTGGGGGGCCCTTAACTACATATCGTTTGAACCTTCCTGAAGCTGGGATTGGAGCTGCTGGATAGAAGGGGGGTGAGTCAGAGAGACAAAGAGTCTGAGGTGGGGGCCCTTTAACTCCATGTCATTTGAACCTTCCTGAAGCTGGGATTGGAGCTGCTGGATAGAAGGGGGGGTGAGTCAGAGAGACAAAGAGACTGAGGTGGGGGGCCTTTAACTCCATATCATTTGAACCTTCCTGAAGCTGGGATTGGAGCTGCTGGATAGAAGGGGGGGTGAGTCAGTGAGACAAAGAGACTGAGGTGGGGGCCCCTTAACTCCATATCATTTGAACCTTCCTGAAGCTGGGATTGGAGCTGCTGGATAGAAGGGGGGTGAGTCAGATTGACAAAGAGACTGATGTGGGGACCTTTAACTCCATATCATTTGAACGTTCCTGAAGCTGGGATTGGAGCTGCTGGATAGAAGGGGGGTGAGTCAGAGAGGCAAAGAGACTGAGGTGGGGGCCCCTAAACTCCATATCATTTGAACCTTTCTGAAGCTGGGATTGGAGCTGCTGGATAGGGGGGGGGGTGAGTCAGAGAGACAAAGAGACTGAGGTGGGGGCCCTTAAACTCGATATCATTTGAACCTTCCTGAAGCTGGGATTGGAGCTGCTGGATAGAAGGGGGGTGAGTCAGAGAGACAAAGAGACTGAGGTGGGGGCCCCTAAACTCCATATCATTTGACCCTTCCTGAAGCTGGGATTGGAGCTGCTGGATAGAAGGGGGGTTGAGTCAGAGAGACAAAGAGACTGAGGTGGGGGGCCCTTAACTACATATCGTTTGAACCTTCCTGAAGCTGGGATTGGAGCTGCTGGATAGAAGGGGGGTGAGTCAGAGAGACAAAGAGTCTGAGGTGGGGGCCCTTTAACTCCATGTCATTTGAACCTTCCTGAAGCTGGGATTGGAGCTGCTGGATAGAAGGGGGGGTGAGTCAGAGAGACAAAGAGACTGAGGTGGGGGGCCTTTAACTCCATATCATTTGAACCTTCCTGAAGCTGGGATTGGAGCTGCTGGATAGAAGGGGGGGTGAGTCAGTGAGACAAAGAGACTGAGGTGGGGGCCCTTTAACTCTATATCATTTGAACCTTCCTGAAACTGGGATTGGAACTGCTGGATAGAAGGGTGGGTGAGTCAGAGAGACAAAGAAAATGAGGTGGGGGCTCCTTAACTCCATATCATTTGAACCTTCCTGAAGCTGGGATTGGAGCTGCTGGATAGAAGGGGGGTGAGTCAGATTGACAAAGAGACTGATGTGGGGACCTTTATCTCCATATCATTTGAACCTTCCTGAACCTGGGATTGGAGCTGCTGGATAGACGGGGGGTGAGTCAGAGAGACAAAGAGACTGAGGTGGGGGCCCCTAAACTCCATAACATTTGAACCTTCCTGAAGCTGGCATTGGAGCTGCTAGATAGAAGGGGTGGGGGTGAGTCAGAGAGACAAAGAGACTGAGGTGGGTGCCCTTTAACTCTATATCATTTGAACCTTCCTGAAACTGGGATTGGAGCTGCTGGATAGAAGGGGGGTGAGTCAGAGAGACAAAAAGACTGAGGTGCGGGGCCTTTAACTCTATGTCATTTGAACCTTCCTGAAGCTGGGATTGGAGCTGCTGGATAGGGGGGGGGGGTGAGTCAAAGAGACAAAGAGGCTGAGGTGGGGGCCCTTAAACTCTATATCATTTGAACGTTCCTGAAGCTGGGATTGGAGCTGCTGGATAGACGGGGGGTGAGTCAGAGAGACAAAGAGACTGAGGTGGGGGCCCCTAAACTCCATATCATTTGAACCTTCCTGAAGCTGGCATTGGAGCTGCTAGATAGAAGGGGTGGGGGTGAGTCAGAGAGACAAAGAGACTGAGGTGGGGGCCCTTTAACTCTATATCATTTGAACCTTCCTGAAACTGGGATTGGAGCTGCTGGATAGAAGGGGGGTGAGTCAGAGAGACAAAAAGACTGATGTAGGGACCTTTAACTCCATATCATTTGAACCTTCCTGAAGCTGGGATTGGAGCTGCTGGATAGAAGGGGGGTGAGTCAGAGAGACAAAGAGACTGAGGTGGGGGCCCTTAAACTCTATATCATTTGAACGTTCCTGAAGCTGGGATTGGAGCTGCTAGATAGAAGGGGGGTGAGTCAGAGAGACAAAGAGACTGAGGTGGGGGCCCCTAAACTCCATATCATTTGAACCTTTCTGAAGCTGGGATTGGAGCTGCTGGATAGGGGGGGGGTGAGTCAGAGAGACAAAGAGACTGAGGTGGGGGCCCTTAAACTCGATATCATTTGAACCTTCCTGAAGCTGGGATTGGAGATGCTGGATAGAAGGGGGGTGAGTCAGAGAGACAAAGAGACTGAGGTGGGGGCCCCTAAACTCCATATCATTTGACCCTTCCTGAAGCTGGGATTGGAGCTGCTGGATAGAAGGGGGGTTGAGTCAGAGAGACAAAGAGACTGAGGTGGGGGGCCCTTAACTACATATCGTTTGAACCTTCCTGAAGCTGGGATTGGAGCTGCTGGATAGAAGGGGGGTGAGTCAGAGAGACAAAGAGTCTGAGGTGGGGGCCCTTTAACTCCATGTCATTTGAACCTTCCTGAAGCTGGGATTGGAGCTGCTGGATAGAAGGGGGGGTGAGTCAGAGAGACAAAGAGACTGAGGTGGGGGGCCTTTAACTCCATATCATTTGAACCTTCCTGAAGCTGGGATTGGAGCTGCTGGATAGAAGGGGGGGTGAGTCAGTGAGACAAAGAGACTGAGGTGGGGGCCCCTTAACTCCATATCATTTGAACCTTCCTGAAGCTGGGATTGGAGCTGCTGGATAGAAGGGGGGTGAGTCAGATTGACAAAGAGACTGATGTGGGGACCTTTAACTCCATATCATTTGAACCTTCCTGAACCTGGGATTGGAGCTGCTGGATAGACGGGGGGTGAGTCAGAGAGACAAAGAGACTGAGGTGGGGGCCCCTAAACTCCATATCATTTGAACCTTCCTGAAGCTGGCATTGGAGCTGCTAGATAGAAGGGGTGGGGGTGAGTCAGAGAGACAAAGAGACTGAGGTGGGTGCCCTTTAACTCTATATCATTTGAACCTTCCTGAAACTGGGATTGGAGCTGCTGGATAGAAGGTGGGTGAGTCAGAGAGACAAAAAGACTGATGTAGGGAACTTTAACTCCATATCATTTGAACCTTCCTGAAGCTGGGATTGGAGCTGCTGGATAGAAGGGGGGGGGGTGAGTCAGAGAGACAAAGAGACTGAGGTGCGGGGCCTTTAACTCGTTGTCATTTGAACCTTCCTGAAGCTGGGATTGGAGCTGCTGGATAGGGGGGGGGTGAGTCAAAGAGACAAAGAGGCTGAGGTGGGGGCCCTTAAACTCTATATCATTTGAACGTTCCTGAAGCTGGGATTGGAGCTGCTGGATAGAAGGGGGGTGAGTCAGAGAGACAAAGAGTCTGAGGTGGGGGCCCTTTAACTCCATGTCATTTGAACCTTCCTGAAGCTGGGATTGGAGCTGCTGGATAGAAGGGGGGGTGAGTCAGAGAGACAAAGAGAACGATGTGGGGGCCGTTTAACTCCATATCATTTGAACCTTCATGTAGCCTGGATTGGAGCTGCTGGATAGAAGGGGGGTGAGTCAGAGAGACAAAGAGACTGATGTGGGGGCCCTTTAGCTCCACATCATTTGAACCTTCCTGAAGCTGGGATTGGAGCTGCTGGATAGAAGGGGGGGTGAGTCAGGGAGACAAAGAGACTGAGGTGGGGACCCTGAAACTCCATATCATTTGAAACGTCCTGAAGCTGGGATTGGAGCTGCTGGATAGAAGGGGGGTGAGTCAGAGAGACAAAGAGTCTGAGGTGGGGGCCCTTTAACTCCATATCATTTGAACCTTCCTGAAGCTGGGATTGGAGCTGCTGGATAGAAGGGGGGTGAGTCAGAGAGACAAAGAGACTGAGGTGGGGGGCCTTTAACTCCATATCATTTGAACCTTCCTGAAGCTGGGATTGGAGCTGCTGGATAGAAGGGGGGGTGAGTCAGTGAGACAAAGAGACTGAGGTGGGGGCCCTTTAACTCTATATCATTTGAACCTTCCTGAAACTGGGATTGGAACTGCTGGATAGAAGGGGGGGGGGGTGAGTCAGAGAGACAAAGAAAATGAGGTGGGGGCCCCTTAACTCCATATCATTTGAACCTGCCTGAAGCTGGGATTGGAGCTGCTGGATAGAAGGGGGGTGAGTCAGAGAGACAAAGAGTCTGAGGTGGGGGCCCTTTAACTCCATGTCATTTGAACCTTCCTGAAGCTGGGATTGGAGCTGCTGGATAGAAGGGGGGGTGAGTCAGAGAGACAAAGAGACTGAGGTGGGGGGCCTTTAACTCCATATCATTTGAACCTTCCTGAAGCTGGGATTGGAGCTGCTGGATAGAAGGGGGGGGGTGAGTCAGATTGACAAAGAGACTGAGGTGGGGGCCCTTTAACTCTATATCATTTGAACCTTCCTGAAACTGGGATTGGAACTGCTGGATAGAAGGGGGGGTGAGTCAGAGAGACAAAGAAAATGAGGTGGGGGCCCCTTAACTCCATATCATTTGAACGTTCCTGAAGCTGGGATTGGAGCTGCTGGATAGAAGGGGGGTGAGTCAGAGAGACAAAGAGACTGAGGTGGGGGCCGTTTAACTATATATCATTTGAACCTTCCTGAAGCTGGGATTGGAGCTGCTGGATAGAAGGGGGGTGAGTCAGAGAGACAAAGAAAATGATGTGGGGGCCCCTTAACTCCATATCATTTGAACCTTCCTGAAGCTGGGATTGGAGCTGCTGGATAGAAGGGGGGTGAGTCAAATTGACAAAGAGACTGATGTGGGGACCTTTAACTCCATATCATTTGAACCTTCCTGAAACTGGGATTGGAGCTGCTGGATAGAAGGGGGGGTGAGTCAGAGAGACAAAGAGACTGAGGTGGGGGGCCTTTAACTCCATATCATTTGAACCTTCCTGAAGCTGGGATTGGAGCTGCTGGATAGAAGGGGGGGGGGGGGTGAGTCAGATTGACAAAGAGACTGAGGTGGGGGCCCTTTAACTCTATATCATTTGAACCTTCCTGAAACTGGGATTGGAACTGCTGGATAGAAGGGGGGGTGAGTCAGAGAGACAAAGAAAATGAGGTGGGGGCCCCTTAACTCCATATCATTTGAACGTTCCTGAAGCTGGGATTGGAGCTGCTGGATAGAAGGGGGGTGAGTCAGAGAGACAAAGAGACTGAGGTGGGGGCCGTTTAACTATATATCATTTGAACCTTCCTGAAGCTGGGATTGGAGCTGCTGGATAGAAGGGGGGTGAGTCAGAGAGACAAAGAAAATGATGTGGGGGCCCCTTAACTCCATATCATTTGAACCTTCCTGAAGCTGGGATTGGAGCTGCTGGATAGAAGGGGGGTGAGTCAAATTGACAAAGAGACTGATGTGGGGACCTTTAACTCCATATCATTTGAACCTTCCTGAAACTGGGATTGGAGCTGCTGGATAGAAGGGGGGTGAGTCAGAGAGACAAAGAGACTGAGGTGGGGGCCCCTAAACTCCATATCATTTGAACCTTCCTGAAGCTGGCATTGGAGCTGCTAGATAGAAGGGGTGGGGGTGAGTCAGAGAGACAAAGAGACTGAGGTGGGGGCCCTTTAACTCTATATCATTTGAACCTTCCTGAAACTGGGATTGGAGCTGCTGTATAGAAGGGGGGTGAGTCAGAGAGACAAAAAGACTGATGTAGGGACCTTTAACTCCATATCATTTGAACCTTCCTGAAGCTGGGATTGGAGCTGCTGGATAGAAGGGGGGTGAGTCAGAGAGACAAAGAGACTGAGGTGGGGGCCCTTAAACTCTATAACATTTGAACGTTCCTGAAGCTGGGATTGGAGCTGCTGGATAGAAGGGGGGTGAGTCAGAGAGACAAAGAGACTGAGGTGGGGGCCCCTAAACTCCATATCATTTGAACCTTTCTGAAGCTGGGATTGGAGCTGCTGGATAGGGGGGGGGTGAGTCAGAGAGACAAAGAGACTGAGATGGGGGCCCTTAAACTCGATATCATTTGAACCTTCCTGAAGTTGGGATTGGAGCTGCTGGATAGAAGGGGGGTGAGTCAGAGAGACAAAGAGACTGAGGTGGGGGCCCCTAAACTCCATATCATTTGACCCTTCCTGAAGCTGGGATTGGAGCTGCTGGATAGAAGGGGGGTTGAGTCAGAGAGACAAAGAGACTGAGGTGGGGGGCCCTTAACTACATATCGTTTGAACCTTCCTGAAGCTGGGATTGAAGCTGCTGGATAGAAGGGGGGTGAGTCAGAGAGACAAAGAGTCTGAGGTGGGGGCCCTTTAACTCCATGTCATTTGAACCTTCCTGAAGCTGGGATTGGAGCTGCTGGATAGAAGGGGGGGTGAGTCAGAGAGACAAAGAGGCTGAGGTGGGGGGCCTTTAACTCCATATCATTTGAACCTTCATGTAGCCTGGATTGGAGCTGCTGGATAGAAGGGGGGTGAGTCAGAGAGACAAAGAGACTGATGTGGGGGCCCTTTAGCTCCACATCATTTGAACCTTCCTGAAGCTGGGATTGGAGCTGCTGGATAGAAGGGGGGGTGAGTCAGGGAGACAAAGAGACTGAGGTGGGGACCCTGAAACTCCATATCATTTGAAACGTCCTGAAGCTGGGATTGGAGCTGCTGGATAGAAGGGGGGTGAGTCAGAGAGACAAAGAGTCTGAGGTGGGGGCCCTTTAACTCCATATCATTTGAACCTTCCTGAAGCTGGGATTGGAGCTGCTGGATAGAAGGGGGGTGAGTAAGAGAGACAAAGAGACTGAGGTGGGGGGCCTTTAACTCCATATCATTTGAACCTTCCTGAAGCTGGGATTGGAGCTGCTGGATAGAAGGGGGGGTGAGTCAGTGAGACAAAGAGACTGAGGTGGGGGCCCTTTAACTCTATATCATTTGAACCTTCCTGAAACTGGGATTGGAACTGCTGGATAGAAGGGGGGGGGTGAGTCAGAGAGACAAAGAAAATGAGGTGGGGGCCCCTTAACTCCATATCATTTGAACCTGCCTGAAGCTGGGATTGGAGCTGCTGGATAGAAGGGGGGTGAGTCAGAGAGACAAAGAGTCTGAGGTGGGGGCCCTTTAACTCCATGTCATTTGAACCTTCCTGAAGCTGGGATTGGAGCTGCTGGATAGAAGGGGGGGTGAGTCAGAGAGACAAAGAGACTGAGGTGGGGGGCCTTTAACTCCATATCATTTGAACCTTCCTGAAGCTGGGATTGGAGCTGCTGGATAGAAGGGGGGGGGGTGAGTCAGATTGACAAAGAGACTGAGGTGGGGGCCCTTTAACTCTATATCATTTGAACCTTCCTGAAACTGGGATTGGAACTGCTGGATAGAAGGGGGGGTGAGTCAGAGAGACAAAGAAAATGAGGTGGGGGCCCCTTAACTCCATATCATTTGAACGTTCCTGAAGCTGGGATTGGAGCTGCTGGATAGAAGGGGGGTGAGTCAGAGAGACAAAGAGACTGAGGTGGGGGCCGTTTAACTATATATCATTTGAACCTTCCTGAAGCTGGGATTGGAGCTGCTGGATAGAAGGGGGGTGAGTCAGAGAGACAAAGAAAATGAGGTGGGGGCCCCTTAACTCCATATCATTTGAACCTTCCTGAAGCTGGGATTGGAGCTGCTGGATAGAAGGGGGGTGAGTCAGATTGACAAAGAGACTGATGTGGGGACCTTTAACTCCATATCATTTGAACCTTCCTGAAACTGGGATTGGAGCTGCTGGATAGACGGGGGGTGAGTCAGAGAGACAAAGAGACTGAGGTGGGGGCCCCTAAACTCCATATCATTTGAACCTTTCTGAAGCTGGGATTGGAGCTGCTGGATAGGGGGGGGTGAGTCAGAGAGACAAAGAGACTGAGATGGGGGCCCTTAAACTCGATATCATTTGAACCTTCCTGAAGCTGGGATTGGAGCTGCTAGATAGAAGGGGTGGGGGTGAGTCAGAGAGACAAAGAGACTGAGGTGGGGGCCCTTTAACTCTATATCATTTGAACCTTCCTGAAACTGGGATTGGAGCTGCTGTATAGAAGGGGGGTGAGTCAGAGAGACAAAAAGACTGATGTAGGGACTTTTAACTCCATATCATTTGAACCTTCCTGAAGCTGGGATTGGAGCTGCTGGATAGAAGGGGGGTGAGTCAGAGAGACAAAGAGACTGAGGTGGGGGCCCTTAAACTCTATATCATTTGAACGTTCCTGAAGCTGGGATTGGAGCTGCTGGATAGAAGGGGGGTGAGTCAGAGAGACAAAGAGACTGAGGTGGGGGCCCCTAAACTCCATATCATTTGAACCTTTCTGAAGCTGGGATTGGAGCTGCTGGATAGGGGGGGGGGTGAGTCAGAGAGACAAAGAGACTGAGATGGGGGCCCTTAAACTCGATATCATTTGAACCTTCCTGAAGCTGGGATTGGAGCTGCTGGATAGAAGGGGGGTGAGTCAGAGAGACAAAGAGACTGAGGTGGGGGCCCCTAAACTCCATATCATTTGACCCTTCCTGAAGCTGGGATTGGAGCTGCTGGATAGAAGGGGGGTTGAGTCAGAGAGACAAAGAGACTGAGGTGGGGGGCCCTTAACTACATATCGTTTGAACCTTCCTGAAGCTGGGATTGGAGCTGCTGGATAGAAGGGGGGTGAGTCAGAGAGACAAAGAGTCTGAGGTGGGGGCCCTTTAACTCCATGTCATTTGAACCTTCCTGAAGCTGGGATTGGAGCTGCTGGATAGAAGGGGGGGTGAGTCAGAGAGACAAAGAGGCTGAGGTGGGGGGCCTTTAACTCCATATCATTTGAACCTTCCTGAAGCTGGGATTGGAGCTGCTGGATAGAAGGGGGGGTGAGTCAGTGAGACAAAGAGACTGAGGTGGGGGCCCTTTAACTCTATATCATTTGAACCTTCCTGAAACTGGGATTGGAACTGCTGGATAGAAGGGGGGGTGAGTCAGAGAGACAAAGAAAATGAGTTGGGGGCCCCTTAACTCCATATCATTTGAACCTTCCAGAAGCTGGGATTGGAGCTGCTGGATAGAAGGGGGGTGAGTCAGATTGACAAAGAGACTGATGTGGGGACCTTTAACTCCATATCATTTGAACCTTCCTGAACCTGGGATTGGAGCTGCTGGATAGACGGGGGGTGAGTCAGAGAGACAAAGAGACTGAGGTGGGGGTCCCTAAACTCCATATCATTTGAACCTTCCTGAAGCTGGCATTGGAGCTGCTAGATAGAAGGGGTGGGGGTGAGTCAGAGAGACAAAGAGACTGAGGTGGGTGCCCTTTAACTCTATATCATTTGAACCTTCCTGAAACTGGGATTGGAGCTGCTGGATAGAAGGTGGTTGAGTCAGAGAGACAAAAAGACTGATGTAGGGAACTTTAACTCCATATCATTTGAACCTTCCTGAAGCTGGGATTGGAGCTGCTGGATAGAAGGGGGGGGGTGAGTCAGAGAGACAAAGAGACTGAGGTGCGGACCCTTTAACTCGATGTCATTTGAACCTTCCTGAAGCTGGGATTGGAGCTGCTGGATAGGGGGGGGGTGAGTCAAAGAGACAAAGAGGCTGAGGTGGGGGCCCTTAAACTCTATATCATTTGAACGTTCCTGAAGCTGGGATTGGAGCTGCTGGATAGAAGGGGGGTGAGTCAGAGAGACAAAGAGTCTGAGGTGGGGGCCCTTTAACTCCATGTCATTTGAACCTTCCTGAAGCTGGGATTGGAGCTGCTGGATAGAAGGGGGGGTGAGTCAGAGAGACAAAGAGACTGAGGTGGGGGGCCTTTAACTCCATATCATTTGAACCTTCCTGAAGCTGGGATTGGAGCTGCTGGATAGAAGGGGGGGTGAGTCAGTGAGACAAAGAGACTGAGGTGGGGGCCCTTTAACTCTATATCATTTGAACCTTCCTGAAACTGGGATTGGAACTGCTGGATAGAAGGGGGGGGGTGAGTCAGAGAGACAAAGAAAATGAGGTGGGGGCCCCTTAACTCCATATCATTTGAACCTTCCTGAACCTGGGATTGGAGCTGCTGGATAGACGGGGGGTGAGTCAGAGAGACAAAGAGACTGAGGTGGGGGCCCCTAAACTCCATATCATTTGAACCTTCCTGAAGCTGGCATTGGAGCTGCTAGATAGAAGGGTTGGGGGTGAGTCAGAGAGACAAAGAGACTGAGGTGGGTGCCCTTTAACTCTATATCATTTGAACCTTCGTGAAACTGGGATTGGAGCTGCTGGATAGAAGGTGGGTGAGTCAGAGAGACAAAAAGACTGATGTAGGGAACTTTAACTCCATATCATTTGAACCTTCCTGAAGCTGGGATTGGAGCTGCTGGATAGAAGGGGGGGGTGAGTCAGAGAGACAAAGAGACTGAGGTGCGGGGCCTTTAACTCGATATCATTTGAACCTTCCTGAAGCTGGGATTGGAGCTGCTGGATAGGGGGGGGGGTGAGTCAAAGAGACAAAGAGGCTGAGGTGGGGGCCCTTAAACTCTATATCATTTGAACGTTCCTGAAGCTGGGATTGGAGCTGCTGGATAGAAGGGGGGTGAGTCAGAGAGACAAAGAGACTGAGGTGGGGGCCCTTAAACTCTATATCATTTGAACGTTCCTGAAGCTGGGATTGGAGCTGCTGGATAGAAGGGGGGTGAGTCAGAGAGACAAAGAGACTGAGGTGGGGGCCCCTAAACTCCATATCATTTGAACCTTTCTGAAGCTGGGATTGGAGCTGCTGGATAGGGGGGGGGGGGTGAGTCAGAGAGACAAAGAGACTGAGATGGGGGCCCTTAAACTCGATATCATTTGAACCTTCCTGAAGCTGGGATTGGAGCTGCTGGATAGAAGGGGGGTGAGTCAGAGAGACAAAGAGACTGAGGTGGGGGCCCCTAAACTCCATATCATTTGACCCTTCCTGAAGCTGGGATTGGAGCTGCTGGATAGAAGGGGGGTTGAGTCAGAGAGACAAAGAGACTGAGGTGGGGGGCCCTTAACTACATATCGTTTGAACCTTCCTGAAGCTGGGATTGGAGCTGCTGGATAGAAGGGGGGTGAGTCAGAGAGACAAAGAGTCTGAGGTGGGGGCCCTTTAACTCCATGTCATTTGAACCTTCCTGAAGCTGGGATTGGAGCTGCTGGATAGAAGGGGGGGTGAGTCAGAGAGACAAAGAGGCTGAGGTGGGGGGCCTTTAACTCCATATCATTTGAACCTTCCTGAAGCTGGGATTGGAGCTGCTGGATAGAAGGGGGGGTGAGTCAGTGAGACAAAGAGACTGAGGTGGGGGCCCTTTAACTCTATATCATTTGAACCTTCCTGAAACTGGGATTGGAACTGCTGGATAGAAGGGGGGGTGAGTCAGAGAGACAAAGAAAATGAGTTGGGGGCCCCTTAACTCCATATCATTTGAACCTTCCAGAAGCTGGGATTGGAGCTGCTGGATAGAAGGGGGGTGAGTCAGATTGACAAAGAGACTGATGTGGGGACCTTTAACTCCATATCATTTGAACCTTCCTGAACCTGGGATTGGAGCTGCTGGATAGACGGGGGGTGAGTCAGAGAGACAAAGAGACTGAGGTGGGGGTCCCTAAACTCCATATCATTTGAACCTTCCTGAAGCTGGCATTGGAGCTGCTAGATAGAAGGGGTGGGGGTGAGTCAGAGAGACAAAGAGACTGAGGTGGGTGCCCTTTAACTCTATATCATTTGAACCTTCCTGAAACTGGGATTGGAGCTGCTGGATAGAAGGTGGTTGAGTCAGAGAGACAAAAAGACTGATGTAGGGAACTTTAACTCCATATCATTTGAACCTTCCTGAAGCTGGGATTGGAGCTGCTGGATAGAAGGGGGGGGGGGTGAGTCAGAGAGACAAAGAGACTGAGGTGCGGACCCTTTAACTCGATGTCATTTGAACCTTCCTGAAGCTGGGATTGGAGCTGCTGGATAGGGGGGGGGGTGAGTCAAAGAGACAAAGAGGCTGAGGTGGGGGCCCTTAAACTCTATATCATTTGAACGTTCCTGAAGCTGGGATTGGAGCTGCTGGATAGAAGGGGGGTGAGTCAGAGAGACAAAGAGTCTGAGGTGGGGGCCCTTTAACTCCATGTCATTTGAACCTTCCTGAAGCTGGGATTGGAGCTGCTGGATAGAAGGGGGGGTGAGTCAGAGAGACAAAGAGACTGAGGTGGGGGGCCTTTAACTCCATATCATTTGAACCTTCCTGAAGCTGGGATTGGAGCTGCTGGATAGAAGGGGGGGTGAGTCAGTGAGACAAAGAGACTGAGGTGGGGGCCCTTTAACTCTATATCATTTGAACCTTCCTGAAACTGGGATTGGAACTGCTGGATAGAAGGGGGGGGTGAGTCAGAGAGACAAAGAAAATGAGGTAGGGGCCCCTTAACTCCATATCATTTGAACCTTCCTGAACCTGGGATTGGAGCTGCTGGATAGACGGGGGGTGAGTCAGAGAGACAAAGAGACTGAGGTGGGGGCCCCTAAACTCCATATCATTTGAACCTTCCTGAAGCTGGCATTGGAGCTGCTAGATAGAAGGGTTGGGGGTGAGTCAGAGAGACAAAGAGACTGAGGTGGGTGCCCTTTAACTCTATATCATTTGAACCTTCGTGAAACTGGGATTGGAGCTGCTGGATAGAAGGTGGGTGAGTCAGAGAGACAAAAAGACTGATGTAGGGAACTTTAACTCCATATCATTTGAACCTTCCTGAAGCTGGGATTGGAGCTGCTGGATAGAAGGGGGGGGTGAGTCAGAGAGACAAAGAGACTGAGGTGCGGGGCCTTTAACTCGATATCATTTGAACCTTCCTGAAGCTGGGATTGGAGCTGCTGGATAGGGGGGGGGGGTGAGTCAAAGAGACAAAGAGGCTGAGGTGGGGGCCCTTAAACTCTATATCATTTGAACGTTCCTGAAGCTGGGATTGGAGCTGCTGGATAGAAGGGGGGTGAGTCAGAGAGACAAAGAGACTGAGGTGGGGGCCCTTAAACTCTATATCATTTGAACGTTCCTGAAGCTGGGATTGGAGCTGCTGGATAGAAGGGGGGTGAGTCAGAGAGACAAAGAAAATGAGGTGGGGGCCCCTTAACTCCATATCATTTGAACCTTCCTGAACCTGGGATTGGAGCTGCTGGATAGAAGGGGGGTGAGTCAGAGAGACAAAGAGACTGAGGTGGGGGCCCCTAAACTCCATATCATTTGACCCTTCCTGAAGCTGGGATTGGAGCTGCTGGATAGAAGGGGGGTTGAGTCAGAGAGACAAAGAGACTGAGGTGGGGGGCCCTTAACTACATATCGTTTGAACCTTCCTGAAGCTGGGATTGGAGCTGCTGGATAGAAGGGGGGTGAGTCAGAGAGACAAAGAGTCTGAGGTGGGGGCCCTTTAACTCCATGTCATTTGAACCTTCCTGAAGCTGGGATTGGAGCTGCTGGATAGAAGGGGGGGTGAGTCAGAGAGACAAAGAGACTGAGGTGGGGGGCCTTTAACTCCATATCATTTGAACCTTCCTGAAGCTGGGATTGGAGCTGCTGGATAGAAGGGGGGGTGAGTCAGTGAGACAAAGAGACTGAGGTGGGGGCCCTTTAACTCTATATCATTTGAACCTTCCTGAAACTGGGATTGGAACTGCTGGATAGAAGGGTGGGTGAGTCAGAGAGACAAAGAAAATGAGGTGGGGGCTCCTTAACTCCATATCATTTGAACCTTCCTGAAGCTGGGATTGGAGCTGCTGGATAGAAGGGGGGTGAGTCAGATTGACAAAGAGACTGATGTGGGGACCTTTATCTCCATATCATTTGAACCTTCCTGAACCTGGGATTGGAGCTGCTGGATAGACGGGGGGTGAGTCAGAGAGACAAAGAGACTGAGGTGGGGGCCCCTAAACTCCATATCATTTGAACCTTCCTGAAGCTGGCATTGGAGCTGCTAGATAGAAGGGGTGGGGGTGAGTCAGAGAGACAAAGAGACTGAGGTGGGTGCCCTTTAACTCTATATCATTTGAACCTTCCTGAAACTGGGATTGGAGCTGCTGGATAGAAGGGGATGAGTCAGAGAGACAAAAAGACTGAGGTGCGGGGCCTTTAACTCTATGTCATTTGAACCTTCCTGAAGCTGGGATTGGAGCTGCTGGATAGGGGGGGGGGTGAGTCAAAGAGACAAAGAGGCTGAGGTGGGGGCCCTTAAACTCTATATCATTTGAACGTTCCTGAAGCTGGGATTGGAGCTGCTGGATAGACGGGGGGTGAGTCAGAGAGACAAAGAGACTGAGGTGGGGGCCCCTAAACTCCATATCATTTGAAGCTTCCTGAAGCTGGCATTGGAGCTGCTAGATAGAAGGGGTGGGGGTGAGTCAGAGAGACAAAGAGACTGAGGTGGGGGCCCTTTAACTCTATATCATTTGAACCTTCCTGAAACTGGGATTGGAGCTGCTGGATAGAAGGGGGGTGAGTCAGAGAGACAAAAAGACTGATGTAGGGACCTTTAACTCCATATCATTTGAACCTTCCTGAAGCTGGGATTGGAGCTGCTGGATAGAAGGGGGGGTGAGTCAGTGAGACAAAGAGACTGAGGTGGGGGCCCCTTAACTCCATATCATTTGAACCTTCCTGAAGCTGGGATTGGAGCTGCTGGATAGAAGGGGGGTGAGTCAGATTGACAAAGAGACTGATGTGGGGACCTTTAACTCCATATCATTTGAACCTTCCTGAACCTGGGATTGGAGCTGCTGGATAGACGGGGGGTGAGTCAGAGAGACAAAGAGACTGAGGTGGGGGCCCTTAAACTCTATATCATTTGAACGTTCCTGAAGCTGGGATTGGAGCTGCTGGATAGAAGGGGGGTGAGTCAGAGAGACAAAGAGACTGAGGTGGGGGCCCCTAAACTCCATATCATTTGAACCTTTCTGAAGCTGGGATTGGAGCTGCTGGATAGGGGGGGGTGAGTCAGAGAGACAAAGAGACTGAGGTGGGGGCCCTTAAACTCGATATCATTTGAACCTTCCTGAAGCTGGGATTGGAGCTGCTGGATAGAAGGGGGGTGAGTCAGAGAGACAAAGAGACTGAGGTGGGGGCCCCTAAACTCCATATCATTTGAACCTTCCTGAAGCTGGCATTGGAGCTGCTAGATAGAAGGGGTGGGGGTGAGTCAGAGAGACAAAGAGACTGAGGTGGGTGCCCTTTAACTCTATATCATTTGAACCTTCCTGAAACTGGGATTGGAGCTGCTGGATAGAAGGTGGGTGAGTCAGAGAGACAAAAAGACTGATGTAGGGAACTTTAACTCCATATCATTTGAACCTTCCTGAAGCTGGGATTGGAGCTGCTGGATAGAAGGGGGGGGGGGTGAGTCAGAGAGACAAAGAGACTGAGGTGCGGGGCCTTTAACTCGTTGTCATTTGAACCTTCCTGAAGCTGGGATTGGAGCTGCTGGATAGGGGGGGGGGTGAGTCAAAGAGACAAAGAGGCTGAGGTGGGGGCCCTTAAACTCTATATCATTTGAACGTTCCTGAAGCTGGGATTGGAGCTGCTGGATAGAAGGGGGGTGAGTCAGAGAGACAAAGAGACTGATGTGGGGGCCCTTTAGCTCCACATCATTTGAACCTTCCTGAAGCTGGGATTGGAGCTGCTGGATAGAAGGGGGGGTGAGTCAGGGAGACAAAGAGACTGAGGTGGGGACCCTGAAACTCCATATCATTTGAAACGTCCTGAAGCTGGGATTGGAGCTGCTGGATAGAAGGGGGGTGAGTCAGAGAGACAAAGAGTCTGAGGTGGGGGCCCTTTAACTCCATATCATTTGAACCTTCCTGAAGCTGGGATTGGAGCTGCTGGATAGAAGGGGGGTGAGTCAGAGAGACAAAGAGACTGAGGTGGGGGGCCTTTAACTCCATATCATTTGAACCTTCCTGAAGCTGGGATTGGAGCTGCTGGATAGAAGGGGGGGTGAGTCAGTGAGACAAAGAGACTGAGGTGGGGGCCCTTTAACTCTATATCATTTGAACCTTCCTGAAACTGGGATTGGAACTGCTGGATAGAAGGGGGGGGTGAGTCAGAGAGACAAAGAAAATGAGGTGGGGGCCCCTTAACTCCATATCATTTGAACCTGCCTGAAGCTGGGATTGGAGCTGCTGGATAGAAGGGGGGTGAGTCAGAGAGACAAAGAGTCTGAGGTGGGGGCCCTTTAACTCCATGTCATTTGAACCTTCCTGAAGCTGGGATTGGAGCTGCTGGATAGAAGGGGGGGTGAGTCAGAGAGACAAAGAGACTGAGGTGGGGGGCCTTTAACTCCATATCATTTGAACCTGCCTGAAGCTGGGATTGGAGCTGCTGGATAGAAGGGGGGTGAGTCAGAGAGACAAAGAGACTGAGGTGGGGGCCGTTTAACTATATATCATTTGAACCTTCCTGAAGCTGGGATTGGAGCTGCTGGATAGAAGGGGGGTGAGTCAGAGAGACAAAGAAAATGAGGTGGGGGCCCCTTAACTCCATATCATTTGAACCTTCCTGAAGCTGGGATTGGAGCTGCTGGATAGAAGGGGGGTGAGTCAGATTGACAAAGAGACTGATGTGGGGACCTTTAACTCCATATCATTTGAACCTTCCTGAAACTGGGATTGGAGCTGCTGGATAGACGGGGGGTGAGTCAGAGAGACAAAGAGACTGAGGTGGGGGCCCCTAAACTCCATATCATTTGAACCTTCCTGAAGCTGGCATTGGAGCTGCTAGATAGAAGGGGTGGGGGTGAGTCAGAGAGACAAAGAGACTGAGGTGGGGGCCCTTTAACTCTATATCATTTGAACCTACCTGAAACTGGGATTGGAGCTGCTGTATAGAAGGGGGGTGAGTCAGAGAGACAAAAAGACTGATGTAGGGACCTTTAACTCCATATCATTTGAACCTTCCTGAAGCTGGGATTGGAGCTGCTGGATAGAAGGGGGGTGAGTCAGAGAGACAAAGAGACTGAGGTGGGGCCCCTTAAACTCTATATCATTTGAACGTTCCTGAAGCTGGGATTGGAGCTGCTGGATAGAAGGGGGGTGAGTCAGAGAGACAAAGAGACTGAGGTGGGGGCCCCTAAACTCCATATCATTTGAACCTTTCTGAAGCTGGGATTGGAGCTGCTGGATAGGGGGGGGGGTGAGTCAGAGAGACAAAGAGACTGAGATGGGGGCCCTTAAACTCGATATCATTTGAACCTTCCTGAAGCTGGGATTGGAGCTGCTGGATAGAAGGGGGGTGAGTCAGAGAGACAAAGAGACTGAGGTGGGGGCCCCTAAACTCCATATCATTTGACCCTTCCTGAAGCTGGGATTGGAGCGGCTGGATAGAAGGGGGTTGAGTCAGAGAGACAAGGAGACTGAGGTGGGGGGCCCTTAACTACATATCGTTTGAACCTTCCTGAAGCTGGGATGGAGCTGCTGGATAGAAGGGGGGTGAGTCAGAGAGACAAAGAGTCTGAGGTGGGGGGCCCTTTAACTCCATGTCATTTGAACCTTCCTGGAAGCTGGGATTGGAGCTGCTGGATAGAAGGGGGGGTGAGTCAGAGAGACAAAGAGGCTGAGGTGGGGGGCCTTTAACTCCATATCATTTGAACCTTCATGTAGCCTGGATTGGAGCTGCTGGATAGAAGGGGGGTGAGTCAGAGAGACAAAGAGACTGATGTGGGGGCCCTTTAGCTCCACATCATTTGAACCTTCCTGAAGCTGGGATTGGAGCTGCTGGATAGAAGGGGGGGTGAGTCAGGGAGACAAAGAGACTGAGGTGGGGGGCCTTTAACTCCATATCATTTGAACCTTCCTGAAGCTGGGATTGGAGCTGCTGGATAGAAGGGGGGGTGAGTCAGTGAGACAAAGAGACTGAGGTGGGGGCCCTTTAACTCTATATCATTTGAACCTTCCTGAAACTGGGATTGGAACTGCTGGATAGAAGGGGGGGGTGAGTCAGAGAGACAAAGAAAATGAGGTGGGGCCCCTTAACTCCATATCATTTGAACCTGCCTGAAGCTGGGATTGGAGCTGCTGGATAGAAGGGGGGTGAGTCAGAGAGACAAAGAGTCTGAGGTGGGGGCCCTTTAACTCCATGTCATTTGAACCTTCCTGAAGCTGGGATTGGAGCTGCTGGATAGAAGGGGGGGTGAGTCAGAGAGACAAAGAGACTGAGGTGGGGGGCCTTTAACTCCATATCATTTGAACCTTCCTGAAGCTGGGATTGGAGCTGCCTGGATAGAAGGGGGGGGGTGAGTCAGATTGACAAAGAGACTGAGGTGGGGGCCCTTTAACTCTATATCATTTGAACCTTCCTGAAACTGGGATTGGAACTGCTGGATAGAAGGGGGGTGAGTCAGAGAGACAAAGAGACTGATGTAGGGAACTTTAACTCCATATCATTTGAACCTTCCTGAAGCTGGGATGGAGCTGCTGGATAGAAGGGGGGGGTGAGTCAGAGAGACAAAGAGACTGAGGTGCGGGCCCTTTAACTCGATGTCATTTGAACCTTCCTGAAGCTGGGATTGGAGCTGCTGGATAGGGGGGGGGGTGAGTCAAAGAGACAAAGAGGCTGAGGTGGGGGCCCTTAAACTCTATATCATTTGAACGTTCCTGAAGCTGGGATTGGAGCTGCTGGATAGAAGGGGGTGAGTCAGAGAGACAAAGAGTCTGAGGTGGGGGCCCTTTAACTCCATGTCATTTGAACCTTCCTGAAGCTGGGATTGGAGCTGCTGGATAGAAGGGGGGGTGAGTCAGAGAGACAAAGAGACTGAGGTGGGGGGCCTTTAACTCCATATCATTTGAACGTTCCTGAAGCTGGGATTGGAGCTGCTGGATAGAAGGGGGGTGAGTCAGAGAGACAAAGAGTCTGAGGTGGGGGCCCTTTAACTCCATGTCATTTGAACCTTCCCTGAAGCTGGGATTGGAGCTGCTGGATAGAAGGGGGGGTGAGTCAGAGAGACAAAGAGACTGAGGTGGGGGGCCTTTAACTCCATATCATTTGAACCTTCCTGAAGCTGGATTGGAGCTGCTGGATAGAAGGGGGGTGAGTCAGTGAGACAAAGAGACTGAGGTGGGGGCCCTTTAACTCTATATCATTTGAACCTTCCTGAAACTGGGATTGGAACTGCTGGATAGAAGGGGGGGGGGTGAGTCAGAGAGACAAAGAAAATGAGGTGGGGGCCCCTTAACTCCATATCATTTGAACCTTCCTGAAGCTGGGATTGGAGCTGCTGGATAGAAGGGGGGTGAGTCAGAGAGACAAAGAGACTGAGGTGGGGGCCCTTAAACTCTATATCATTTGAAGTTCCTGAAGCTGGGGATTGGAGCTGCTGGATAGAAGGGGGGTGAGTCAGAGAGACAAAGAACTGAGGTGGGGGCCCCTAAACTCCATATCATTTGAACCTTTCTGAAGCTGGGATTGGAGCTGCTGGATAGGGGGGGGGGTGAGTCAGAGAGACAAAGAGACTGAGATGGGGGCCCTTAAACTCGATATCATTTGAACCTTCCTGAAGCTGGGATTGGAGCTGCTGGATAGAAGGGGGGTGAGTCAGAGAGACAAAGAGACTGAGGTGGGGGCCCCTAAACTCCATATCATTTGACCGTTCCTGAAGCTGGGATTGGAGCTGCTGGATAGAAGGTGGGTTGAGTCAGAGAGACAAAGAGACTGAGGTGGGGGGCCCTTAACTACATATCGTTTGAACCTTCCTGAAGCTGGGATTGGAGCTGCTGAATAGAAGGGGGGTGAGTCAGAGAGACAAAGAGTCTGAGGTGGGGGCCCTTTAACTCCATGTCATTTGAACCTTCCTGAAGCTGGGATTGGAGCTGCTGGATAGAAGGGGGGTGAGTCAGAGAGACAAAGAGGCTGAGGTGGGGGCCTTTAACTCCATATCATTTGAACCTTCCTGAAGCTGGGATTGGAGCTGCTGGATAGAAGGGGGGGTGAGTCAGTGAGACAAAGAGACTGAGGT